>NC_137071.1:79951003-80551003 GCF_951640355.1 Cnephaeus nilssonii
ATAGTAAACTCTTAAAAATAGTAGTTAAATTATTTGGAATGGTAATGACAACACATAGAAGTAGCTCTATGCCTAGTACATAGTGAATATTCAATTAAACACCAAATATTTGTATTTATCTTATTCTTATTCTTGCTAACTTGTCTAGGGCCTTCTAATGTTGAAGAAAAGGCTGTAGGTTAGGGCTGTAGGTAGAGGTGTAGGGATGAACAGGATAGGGCAGTGAACACAGTGGTTCTAGCCTAGAAAGGGGTTGACAATAGATAATTGACTCTGGAACAAGCTGCTTAATGCTTAAAGCATGAACCAGATTATAAGACCAAAGTGAGTGAGAGAGGAAAAGTGAGCATACCCAATTCTGTGAGGTTTTTGTTTGTTTGTTTGTTTGTATCTTTAAAAATTTCTCTCCCTGCAGTGCACTTGAATAAACTGTGATTCCATTCTTTGAAAATTTGGGAGTTTTCTTAAGGATTCCAGTGTGTGCTGACCTCCCCATTCTCCTGTAGCAACTATAGCAAAAATGATTATGTGGTATACTTTGTTCACAGTAGTGCTTGGTTGGCTTCCCTGATTAGAGTTTAAACCCCTGTAGGGCAGAAACCATGGCTTTTATCTCACAGGTTGAGGGAGAAGGAGGGTATTGCTGTTATTAAACAATGAAGGTGAGTGTGTTGTTGTTGTCGTGTGTTCCTGACTGGGAAGATCCCTGATAGAGAAGGGAGAATGAATTTCAGAAGCAAAGTCTTTGGGAGACAAATGAAATATTTCAGGGTCCTCTTAAGTGACAGAAAAAGTAAAAAAACCAAACAAACAACAAAACAAAACAAAATAAAAAAGTAAAAAAAAATGGCAAAAAAGGCAGGACCCTAACAGCAGGGAGCCTTCCGCTGGGTGGCTACATCTCTTAGATACCCAGGAGGAAGAGGAAGTTACCTACAATGGAAATTCCTACAATTAGAGAGGTAAACCATTGGGTTATAGCACTACCCTTTCTGATAGCCATCTTTTCCTAAAGTCTCTGTGAAGGTTATCCCTTCACTCCCAAGGTGAGTTCCTTCATAAACAATTCACCACTTGCAAGTGTCTGAGAGCAGCCAGAGGATAGCTGTGTTTTGCTAAGGGAGAAAGAGATGAGCTCTCTCTCCTTTAGGAAGAGCACTTGCCTTCTTAATATGGCAGTTTTCACTTTCCATAATCTAAATTTTGAGTTTCCCTTCCCATTATTCAAATGGAATTTATATTTCCTGTCTTTAATATAAACATTATTCAAGCAAATTCTCTTTTTTGCCAGTTTGTGGTGAAAAACTTATGGCTCTTGCAACAGTGTTGATTTGGGAGGAGGGCCACAGATAAGTTTAGAACAAAGGGAGCAAGTGGACTTTCTCTGGAGCTTAGTTTATACATAATGTAACTTCCAGTTGATTCTGTTCCAGAGGAATGTCAAGGCCATAACTGGTTTATACTACCCAGAATGCCCTGGCAATACTTCCTTGCATTAACTGTGACTGTCACTTCTCTGAAGAAATGAGATATTATAAGTGACACACTCAGATTTTCTGGCTTCTCAAAGGTATGGTGTTGGTTTTACGTTTTCCTTTCACTTACACCTTACATTATTGCTTAGTGCATTTTAGCTAGTCATAGCAACATTTCTTAGTTATCACATTGTGTAGTCATCATGCTCAAATACCTGGGAGCCTTGCTTTAATGCTGTTCTTGGGGTTCAGTCTGGAATACTTCCATATTGATGAGATAACTATGTGTGTATGATCTGATTTGTGTTTCAGAATAATAAATGTTGACAGTGGAAGATGAATTGGCAAAGGGGATTAGAATGGGGTTATGAAGGGACTAGAGGCAGGGGAACTGATTAGTAGTTTATTGTAAATTTCCATGTGAGAAGTGATATGGACCTGAATTAGAGCAGTGGGAGTTGAAAGGAGGTGATGGTGATGGAGCTATTTTGGAGATAAAATTTATAATATTTGGCAACCAATTGCATAAAAGGTAAAGAGGAGTTGAGGCTCTCTTTGCTATTAAGTGATATAGGGGAGTCAGGAGGAGGAGGACATACTGATGAGTTCATTTTAGGCATGGTGACTTACTGTCCTAGTTTGTCTGCTATTAGGAGGATTCCAAGGACAATGAACTTTCAGTGCTAAAACTTTGAAATTCCTGGGAAAACTATGAGTTGGTCACCCTAAGTTTAGGATATGTGGCATTTGAGGTGTCTGAGGGCAGTCTCCAGCAGGTAGCTGGGCAGGTAGGAATGGTGTGTAGAAAGGATATCAGAGTCCAAGGCACAGTTTGGGGACTTGCCTCTATAGAAAAACGATGGGTAAAACCAAAGGAGTGGGTATGATAATTAAGGGAGAATGCATAGCATGAAATTATAATTATCTCAAATCCCTTGTGGAATTATGTATTCTTGTGGACATAAACAAATGACTAAAATAATTAATAAAAAGAAAAAGGTGAGTGAGAAACAGGCCTCAGACTATAGTTTGAGGCACACCAGTATAAGATAGCTGTGGAAAGAAACTTGAGGCTGAGCCCCAATAAATCTAAAAGGAACCAGAATAGATGATGATGTCATAAAAGTCAAGGAGGAAGAGAATTTTAAAATGGTGGGGATTTAGGAATATTAATATTAAGGACAGATGATTGACTCTGGTGATTAATATGTCATTATTCACCTACATGAGAACATTTTCTGTGGAGTCCTGAAATCAGATTGCTAGATGCTGATAAAATAAAGAACGGAACGAAGGAAGAAAGGAAGTGTGGGCAGTGAGCATAGATTCATCTTTCTTCCAACTATGAGATGAGAAAGTGTAGTTTTTCCCTTCAGATTACAGCTCAATATCCAACTCTTAAGTTTTTCTGAATGATTGTCATGGCTGCTGTTCTCTTTCTCAAACTTCCTATAGCACCCAGTGGCTATACCATACTATGTAGGAGGAAAAAAGCCCTATGTAATATATTTCTTTATTTTCTAGTAGCTTTTGTGTGCTTGGTTGGTCTCCCTATTAGACTTTAAGCTTCCTTAGGGCAGAGTCCATAGCTTGCATTTCCCCTGGCACCCACAAAAAAGATCTTCAAGTATGTTTGCTAGTTGTTAGGATGGGAAGAAGAACAAATTGTCTGGGTCAGGTTTTCTCAACCTTAAAACTTTTACCTTTTGGGCTGGAAACATCTTTGATTTGGGAGACTGTCCTGTGCATTGTAGGATGTTTAGTAGCATCCCTGGCCTCTACCTATTAATTGGCAGTGGCAACTCCCTCTTCAGCTCCCACAATTGTGACCACTAAAACTGTTTCCAGAAACCTACTGCTTTAGGTGAGCTGGACCTAGCTTGTTTATCCCTTGTCCTTCAGCATATCTGCCATTGTAAAACATTAGTGTCCAGTCCATGGGCTCCAGAAAGAGATGTAAAACCTCCCTTGGTTACTTGCTGTCACGTTTGAGACCCTTAAACTCATTCCTTTCTCTGTCTCTCCCTGGAGTGAGTGAATGACTCATTACTTGAATTTAAATACAAAATACTAAAATGATGCCAACACACTTCGCTTGTGATCCTGAATATCAAAACAAAGCCAGGGATTTAATATCTAATTATAGCAGTGGTTTGTAATGTTTCAGGAACTGTAAGGGAAACAATTGTTAACTTGTTTACAAACTGCAACTAGTAGTTAATAACACTTTTCCTTTTCAAATTACCTTTCAAATATTATATTGTAATTATGACTGTAGCCTCCTCAGAGATTGGTCAGAGGTTGGGGAAAATAAGAAAGAGGGAATCTATATATATAAAAGGGTAATATGCAAAGTGTCCCCTCAGGAGTTCCACAGGGAGTTCGATCGCTCGCTCTGACGTGCGCTGACCACTAGGGGGCGGTGCGGAACAAAGGAAGGCCCCGGCCAGCAGCCAGAAGGCCCTAATT
The DNA here is from genome assembly GCF_951640355.1 of Cnephaeus nilssonii. NCBI lineage: Eukaryota > Metazoa > Chordata > Mammalia > Chiroptera > Vespertilionidae > Cnephaeus > Cnephaeus nilssonii. The sequence goes on from NC_137071.1 coordinate 79,954,948, forward strand.
GGCCCTGATTGCCAGCCAGGCCTAGGGACCCTACCCATGCAAAAATTTCGTGCACTGGGCCTCTAGTATATAAAATAAAGGTACAGAAGGTATCAGTGCACAGGCAGAACAGAGAACCCAGGAGTCCTTGGTTCTCTTTTTTTTTCACGTTAAACCTGCAGTGCAGTCCTGACACTTTTATGTATCATCAAAATGGGGTCTGTGGTTCCAGGAAACATTTCTTTGTTATGGTCACGGATGAATGGATGTGGGTTAAGTTGGTCATAGGGTGAAAATAAGGAAAAACTTGGATATCTTGCCCTGTTCTATTATCATTTTCCAGGCTTCTGAGGTTCCATGGTATTGCCCTGTGAATCTTCCCACTCCTCTATGGGAAAGTCCAATAAAGCATTTAGTACATTTTTGACAAGTACCTGATAAATATTCTTAACACAACAAGAAGTGATGTGAATAAAAGGAAGAAGGTTGCACAAAGCATAGCTCATTATTCCTGGTTCTTAATGAAGCATGTTAACTTATTGAACTAAGCATTTTCCATGTATTCTCAGATTGTGGCACAACAATAAACCCATAAAGTAGGTATTATTTGTATCCATTCTCCTTTTACAGAGAAGGAAATGTGAGGCTCAGTGAGGTTAAATAATTTGCCAAGGGTATATAGCTACAGGGTGACAAAGCTGTGATCTAGACCCCAATCTGTACAATTCCAAAATCTGTGCTTCTACCTACCATGCTAATATGATACATTCTACCTTTCCTTCATTTTTTTCAAATCAGTAAGCTATTCCATTTTATTGAAGAACTGAGGATCAGAAAGTATAAACAACTTGCCCAGGATGATGTTGTGGTAGTGGTAGTGATAGTAGGTGAAGGAGCTGAAGGTAAAGCTAGAAAACACATTTTCTTCCTTATATTGTGTGCACTTTTTATACCTACCCCATTCTTTCCAATTCAGAAGAGAAGACATCTCTCATTCTGGGAAATAATTAAAGAATTGGAAAAGACTGTCTGTCATCAATTGTATGATACTGAATTTCTGAACTCACAATGACAAATCAAATGATGGAACCATTTTCTTTCCCAGTCGATGTTGGAGGTCATTAGCTATACTTAGCCTGCCAGCAGGCTTTAAGTGAAGAGTACATTGTGTCCCTGCAGGATCTTCCAGGGCTGTAGTTGGCAAACTGTGGCTCGTGAGCCACATGCGGCTCTTTGGCTCCTTGAGTGTGGCTCTTCCACAAAATACCATGGCCTGGGCAAGTCTATTTTGAAGAAGTGGCGTTAGAAAAAGTTTAAGTTTAAAAAATTTGGCTCTCAAAAGAAATTTCAATCGTTGTACTGTTGATATTTGGCTCTGTTGACTAATGAGTTTGCTGACCACTGTTCCAGGGGATTTGAGGAGACCAAAAAACATACTACACACTTGGACCAGGCAACTGGGCTAGAGAATCTAGCTGCCATAAACACAGAGTTTTCCAGAGCATTACTAAATAGCTTCTGAGTCACTTTGAGGAGGGGGATGGAGGAGAGACTGAAGAACAAATTGGCATCTTCCAAAATTTAACTAAATGATGGTTGGAAGTTCTGAGCAACCTTGGGAATTCTTTGGTCTTAAATCAGTTTGGTTTCCAATTCTCAGCTGGAATCCCCTTGTATAGTCCGGTGCAATAAACTCCCTCCCATCAATGTATCAAGTTGAATAAATCAGAGGGATGGAGCTAGTCTCTTGCTTCCAAGAAACTAAATTTAATTTTGCTTGTTATAGCCTGGGTATATACATGCAAGAATTAGCTGTATTATTGACAGGATGTAGACAATTAAGTATTATTCCTTGCAACCCCAGGGATTACTGCAAATCCTCAGAGAATTTTGTTGCATTGGATAGTCACAAATCTTCTGGTATTTTCACCACACCTTTCAATAATTTACTACAAAAAGATCCTCATGAAATATACATTTCAGTTTGTTTTCCCACTAAAATGGTCATAGCCCAGAGGTTTTATAATATTGTAACCATCTCTTTATGCCACGCTCCTGGAGGCCTGTCACTAAATTTTCATTCCTCTCTCCCCATAAAAACCATAACATTGCCCCACCATCTAGAAACAGGCAGAACTAAGGAGGATGAACTGAAGTGGTGGTTATTATCTTTAGTAAAGAAATGTGAAGATTCTTAAAGTTCTTTACTTTGTTTTCTGAGATTTCTAGGACCAGACATCAGTTCTGTAATGTGGTGGCACTGGAAAGCATGTGGGCTCTGGAGTCAGTCAGTTCTAGATTGGAATCCCCTCTCTACTGCTTAATAGCCAGGTGATCTTCAGCAACTCTCTCTTTCCATATTTATAAAGTGAGAATAATATTCATTTGTTAATGCTGTCTGCTTTTATGACCACATGGACATTTGCCCAGGTTTTTACCCTAATTTCTACAACTATTTTGAGCTTTGCCCATCATCTTTGACTTTGCTTTGTGATATCCATAAGGTATAGAATGTTTTATGCTAGGTTGCAACTAATGGCTATGCAGACACTTCCTTGGTTTTGTTTGTACAATGAAAACTCTGTGAGGGCAAGGGCTGTGGTTATTTGAGCTTGCCATCATATTCCTGTCCCTAGGACCTAGGACCATTTCTGGCACATAGTAGGTAATTAATAAATATTTGTGGGATGAATGAATGCACAAACTCCTTGGTATCCACATTAGTCTCTTTGACCTACTGCAGCATATAACCTAATGTAAGGAGTGGTTACATCATACTGGAACAGGCCCTGTTTAGGCACTATCCTATGTGAGAAGGACCAGTGAGCAACTTTGTCCTTGATAGTACCTACAAATTTTAGTTGGTTCATTCAGGAGTGATGCTGAATTACCCTGTACTCGAAGGGGATAGTCAAACTGTATAGGCTTATTTAAGTTTAACTAAGAACTATTTTTTTTTTTTTGCTAAGGAATCCTTAAGTGCTTTTAAAAATTATCTTTATTATTGTAAGTATTACAGATGTCCCCTTTTTTTCTGCCACTGACCCTCTCCCCCCCACACCCACCCCCTCCCCAGGCCTTCACCTCACTATTGTCTATGTCCATGGATTATGCATATATGCATAGAAGTTCTTTGGGCAATCTCTTCCCTGCCCCCTTCTCTCTGAAATACATCAGTCTGTTGCATGCTTTAATGTCTCTGGTTCCATTTTGTTCATCAGCTTATTTTGTTCATTAGATACCACATATGAGTGAGATCATGTGATACTTGTCTTTCTCTGACTGGCTTATTTTACTTAACATAATACTCTCTAGGTCCCTCCATGCTGTCTCAAAGGGTAAGAGATCCTTCTTTTTTTAAAAAAAATATTTTTATTGATTTCAGACAGGAAGGGAAAGAGATAGAAACAACAATGATGAGAGAGAATCATTGATCGACTGCCTCCTGCATGTCCCACACTGGGGATAAAGCCAGCAACCTGGGTATGTGACATGACCAGTAATCAAACCATGACCTCCTGGTTCATAGGTCAATGCTCAACAACTGAACCACACCAGTTGGGCAGAGATCCTTCTTTTTTACAGCTTCACAGTATTTCATTGTGTAAATATACCACAGCTTTTTATCCATTCATCTACTGATGGGCACTTGGACTGTTTCCAGAGCTTAGCTATTATAAATAATTAAGATGACGAAAATAATTAGCTGAGCCTAAGTGAACTCTCAATAGAAACTAATCAAATATGTTTTACTAAAAAGTGAACATACAGTCATGTGCCACATAATAAAGTTACAGTCAATGATAGATTGTATATACAACAGTGGTCCCATAGGAATTTTTTTTTTTTTTTTTTTTTTTTTTAGGAATCAGAGTTCTTTTTATTTTTATTTTTTATTATTTTGTTAATAAATCTTTATTGTTCAGATTATTACAATTGTTCCTCTTTTTTCCCTCCATAGTTCCCCTCCACCTGGTTCCCACCCCACCCTCTGCCCTTACCCCCCCACACTGTCCTCATCCATAGGTATACGATTTTTGTCCAGTCTCTTCCCGCATCCCCCACACCCCTTCCCCCCCAAGAATTGTCAGTCCACTCCCTTTCTATGCCCTTGATTCTATTATATTCACCAGTTTATTCTGTTCATCAGATTTTTTATTCACTTGATTTTTAGATTCACTTGTTGATAGATAGGTATTTGTTGTTCATAATGTTTATCTTTACCTTTTTCTTCTTCTTCCTCTTCTTAAAGAATACCTTTCAGCATTTCATATAATACTGGTTTGGTGGTGATGAACTATAATGAAGCTGAAAAAATTCAATCGCCTAGTGATATCACAGCTATCCTAATTCACATTTTGGGGTGATGCTGTTGTAGACAAACCTGCGTGGTCGGACATATAAAAGTACAGCAATACAATTATGCACAGTATATAACACTTGGTAATGACAATAAGTGACTATGTTACTGGTTTATGTATTTACTATACTTTTAATCATTATTTTAGAATATATACTTTCTACTTACAAAAAAAGTTTGCTATAAAACAGTATGTTGTGTTATGCTGACAGCAACCTCATCATATATCTTGTGTTTATGGTGTCTCTTAATTGCATTATTTTCTCTTGTGCTTGATTTAATCTCATGGTGTTTTGTACAGTAACATGTTGTACAGGTTTGTAGCCTGGAAGCAATAAGTTATGCCATATAGCCTGGGTGAGTAGTAGGCTATATATACCATCTAGGTTTGTGAAAGTATGCTTTATGATGTTTGCACAATGTTGAAATTGCCTAATGATGTATTTCTTAGAATGTATTGCCGTCATTAAGAGGTGCATGACTGTATTGGTTTGGGAATATATATTTTTATACTAATATAGCAGGGTTTTTGGGGCCAATGACCAATCTCTCACTGCTAGGATATTGATGAAGCCATTAGATAGGAATTCATGGTTCATGCTCTGTGCTGCATTCATCATCCCATTCTTGAATCATCAACTAAGGACTTCAATATCCTTTAATAGTCTAAGCCAGTATACATCAAACTGGCTGCTTCCTCACATAAGGCCTGATAAAATAAATGTGGAGAGTTCACCAAGTGCTCAGAGTTTGGCCTTGTGAAGGTTATACTCCCTTTGTTGCAATTGTAGTGTGCCAGCTATCTCTTTTCTTAACTGCTGATTGCACATTATGTGCAAAAGCTGTAGATACATCTCCTGTACTTTCTTTTATATTTGTTACAAACTTGTTACAAAATATAGGTGTCCTAGAAGGAGTTGAACAGATCACTTTTTTTTTGTTTGACCTAAAACAACATAAATTTATTTCCTCACAGTTCTGAAGGTCTTAAGTCCAAAGTCAAGGTGGTGGCAGGTTTGATTCCTTCTGGAGGCTCTGAGGAAGAATCCATTCTATGCTTTTCTCCAGCTTCTGGGGGCTACCGGTAATCCTTGGCATTCTTTGGTTTCTTGTTGCATTGCTCCAGTCTTTTCCTGAGTCTTCATATCACCCTGTCCTCTGTGTATTTTCTTCTCTTCTTTTCTCAATCTTTTCTTTTTTATATTTCAATTACAGTTTACATTCAATATTATTTTGTTTTAGTTTTGAGTGTACAGCATAGTGGTTAGACAATCATATACTTTACAAAGTGGTCCCCCTGATATTTCCAGGACCCAAATGGCAACATACATAGTTATTAAAATATTATTGACTATATTTCCTATGCTGTACTTTACACCCCCCTGACTGTTTTGTAACTACTAATCTGTATTTCTCAATCCCTTCACCTTTTAAACCCAGTCCCTCAAAACCCCTCCTCTCTGACAACCATCAGTCTGTTCTCTGTGTCTATGAATCTTTTTTTTTGTTTTCATTTATATTGTTCTTTAGATTCCAAATAGAAGTGAAATCACATGGTATTTGTCTTTCGTTGACCAACTTATTTCACTTAGTAAAATATGGTTATCACCAGAGTGGAGGGGGTTTAGGAGGAAGTAGAAGAGAGTAAAGGGGTAAATAAATGGTGACGGAAATATTAAGGTTCTATTTTCTTTGTTTATTTTGTTCCTTAGATTCCACATATAAGTGGAATCATATGGTATTTTACTTTATATGACTGGATTATTTTACTTAGCATAATAATCTCCAAGTCCATCCATGCTGTTGCAAAAGGTAAGATTTTTCTCTTTTTTACTGCAAGTAGTATTCCATTGTGTAAATGTACCAGAACGTTTTTATCTACTAATCTACTCATGGACACTTGAGCTGCTTCTCAGTCTTGCTGTTGTAAATAACACTGCAATCAACATAGGGGTACATATATTATTTCAAATAAGTGTTTTTGGTTTCTTAGAATATAAAGGTTATTTAGGGTCTAAATATAGTTAAATTCTAGCTAGTATCTATTTAAGCTATAGCCAATGCCAACACCTAATTAAGTTCTAGTCAGAGTGTAGTTAAGGCCTAGCTGGGACCTAAATCTAGAGAAGGCCTATTTAGAGTCTAGTTTAGGGGTTGCTAGGTCTAAACCTATTGAAGACTTAGCTCAGTTAAGGCCTAGCCAGGGCTTATATCTAGGGAAGTCCTCCTCAGAATCTAATTAAAGCCTAGTCAGTGACTAAACCTAGTTAAGTCCTAGTCACACATGGGTTAAGGTGAAGCCAAAGCCTAAATCTAATTAAGGCCTCGTCATTCAAATTAAGGGGTAGCCATTCCCTAAGACTAGTTAAGATTTAGCCAAGGTAGGACCTTGCCAGCCCAATTAATACCTAGTTAGGGATAAATCTGAGTTAAAGCTTAATCAGCCAGTTAAAATCTAGTCAGTACTCAATTCTAGTTAAGATCTATTTGAATCCCAGTTAAGGTCTAGCCATGGACTAAGCCTATTTAAAACCTAGCCAAAGAATAGTTAAGGCCTATCTAAGGTCTAAGTATATAGAAGGCCTAATCTGAGTTTAATTAAAGCACTGCCTGGGTCAAAGGCCTTGCCAGAGCCTAAACCTAGTAAATGTTTGATCAGACTCTAGTCTCAGCCTAGCCAGGGACTAAACTTAGTTAATACCTAGTCATTGTGTAGTTAAGGCCATCTCAGTTATGGCCTATTCAGGCCCTTGGCTTTTTTAAGGACTAGTCAAGACTTGTTATGGATTACTCAAAATTACCAACTTATTCCAGTTTGCCCAAGACTTTCCATATTTAGCACTGAAAATTCTAGAACTTGGAAAATCCCTTGGTCTCTGGCAAACCAGAGTCTTTGGTCACTTTAGTCGAGGCCTTTTAAAGAAAACGTTTCTTTGCCTTGGAATTTGTAGTTTAAAAAACACATTTTTAACATTATTATTATTTTTTATTATTATAGCAACCATTTGAGATAGGTATCATCCTCCTCCTTAATATACAGGTGAATAAACTCATGTTTGGAGAGAGATGCCATACAGTTGGTGTCAGAGGTAGAGTTTAAATCTATGTTTAAATTAAAAAGTCATACTCTTTTTAAAAATCTAAAGTAAAGGGGCACCTCCCCATAATTAAAACTGATGTAAATCATAAAAGTAGTAATTGCTTAATGTATTATCATCATCCTATTTTGAGATCATGAAAGTAAATCACAGTGAGCTTAAGTGACCTGCCCAAAGTAAGAAAATCTTTAGACTTGAACCCAGGCTTCTCTACCTCCAAGCCCCATATTTTCCTCCTAAAAATAATTTTTCTTCTATCCTTCCCTAGTATCAAAACCTTAAGTACCTGTCGGTATGGCTGAGATTGTTGATGTCTTCATGTTTCAATAATGTTTGTGTCCATGTATTAACTGAATCCATCAAGAATTTGGTAGATTGTACCTGTGTTACACTTCTGTTTTCAGTCTGAGGTTTATTTATTGAATTGAAGCTTTCTCTTTCATTAGGGGATATTTATTGAGCCTGGAAACAGAGCTGATTTGGTAGTAGAGTCAAGCCTCAACCACTTGATTTGCTGTGGTCTAAGGACAAAGGCACTGAAGACAAACCTGGTCTACTTAGTGATTCTTGGGAGGGTTATTGGATACATACATCCTTGTTGTATTGACATTCTGAGGACCAGGGAAAGAGATCAGACCATCCTCGCTAATACTGTGGATTCAGCTGCCAGAAGGAACTGAGGACTTGGCTTGCCTTTTCATGGCTGTGTCATTTCTGTCTCATCCTATGAGCTTACCAGGGGTGACAAGTAAAAAACCTGTATGTAAATATAGCTGTATCTTCCACTATGTCATACTGAGGACAAAATAGTTGCCACCCCTGCAGAATGTAGCAGCTTCTGGATTGGATGCCAATGGTAGCAGTATGCCAAGCATGAAGTATCCTGTTCCTCCCTGCCAAGTAAACACCAGCTTCCTCTTCAGTGGTACATTTAAAGGGACAATCTTTGCTCTTCATGTATGGTAGTGGCAGTTGGGGGAGAGCTTTCAACACAGTCCATCATGATTTAGGTGGTGTCACAGTGGAAGAGGCCACTAAAATGCACTTTAGGTAGCAGATGCCTTATTGGACTACAATTTCCCCTTTTGCTCTGTTAAGTTGCTTTTTCAGTTCAGTTTAATGTGTAATACAAAAGGAAGGCAGGGCTGGCTAGGAAGAAACAAATGATTTATTCTACTGAGCAGCTGGTATATTCAAATGTTGCTTTCTTTCTTAGAGAGAGCACCATTTGGGATGGCATAATTTTCTCTGACATTCACATGGTGATTCCCCCACACAAACTCAGGTCTTTAGTTGACTTTTTGTGTATATATTTCCATGATCTGGAAAATTCACACATTCAACTTCAAAGCACTGGGTTAATGACATAAGCAGGACATGCTTCTGTTCTAACAACAACAACAAAAAAAATCTAGAAGGCCTTTCCTTAAGGACTAGGGCTTTGTAGTAAAGTTGGAGGCTCTGGGATAAGAGCACAGAACTGAGTTCCTGTTCTACCACATACCAGCTACATGACTTTGGGTAGATTGTTTTGCCTCTCTGGATGTCAATTTTCTTTTTTAAAAATATATTTTTATTAATTTCAGAGAGGAATGGAGTGGGAGAGAGAGGCAGAAACATCAATGATGAGAGTCATTGATCAGCTGCCTCCTGCATGCCCCACACTGGGGATCGAGCCTACAAACCAGGCATGTGCCCTGACTGAGAATCGAACTGTGACCTCCTCGTTTGTAGCTTGGCACTCAATCACCTAGCCACACCAGGTGGGCTGATGTCAATTTTTTAAAATGCAAAGTAGAGATAATAAATTATGTGTTGCCCTACCCATGTTATATGGTAATTTGGAAGAAATGTAATGTGAAAACACTTAGAAAAAACTATAAAGGACTATAAAAAGTAGAAGGAATTATCAGTCCTATTATTAAATCAACAAACATTTATAGAGTACACACTACATACCAGACAGTATTTTTGTACTTCAACAAAATAGAGATCACTACATTCATGGAGCTTACTTCTAAAGAGGGAAGTCATAAAATACAGAATAATAATAATAAGTACACTTCTGAGTATCTATCAGAAGAAACCCAAAACACTAGCTCAAAGGAATATATGTAGCCTCATGTTCATTGAAATATTATTTATAATAGCTAAAATATGGAAGCAGCCTAAGTTCCCATCAATAAATTAATAGATAAAAAATTTGTGGTACATACAATGGAATATTACTCAGCCATAAAAATAATGAAATCTTACCAGTTATGACAGTATGGATAGATCTAGAGACTATTATGCTAAGTGAAATAAGTCAAACAGAGAAAGACAAATACCATATGATTTCACTTGTATGTGGAATCTAAAGAGCAAAATAAACGAACAAACAAAACAGAAACAGACTCATAGGTACAGAGAACAGACTGATGGTTGCCAGAGGGGATGGGGGTAGGAGGGCTGAGTGAAAAAGGTGAAGGGATTAAGAAGTACAAATTGGTAGTTACAGAATAGTCAAGGGGATGTAAAGTACAGCATAGGGAATATAGTCAATAATATTGTAATAACTATATATGGTGCAAGGTGGGTACTTCAAATATCAGAAGGAACACTTGTAAAGTATATGATTGTCTAACAACTATGCTATACACCTGAAACTAATAGAAAAAATATTGAATGTAAACTGTAATTAAAAATTAAAAAATGAAAATAAATAGAATAATCATATTAAATAGGTAAAGTATACAACATGTATAGAAGGTGGTAAGTTCTAAGAAAATTTAAATAGGAGAGACTCAGAAGTGCCAGTTTTGGAGGAGGGTGTTCAATTTTTTAAAGGACGGTAAATGTATTTTTCATTGAGAATGTGAAATATAAACAAAGGGTTTGAAGCAGGTGATGATTTAGCCATTAAGATATCTGAGTAAAAACCATTCCAGGCAGAAGGAATAGCCAGTGCAAAGCACCTAAAGAGGTGTGCTTGGTGAGTGTGGGGAAAGAAGCCATTAGAAGAAGAGTGACATGATCTGACTTACATTTTAAAGAAATCAGTCTGACTGTTACGTTGAGAAAATACTGGAGTAAGGCAAGGGGAATCCTTTTAGGAGGCTGTTGAAATAATTAAGTTGAGAGGTGAATGATGGTGGCTCACAGTGACAACATGTCATTATGTTTTGGGTATATTTTGAAAGCAGAGGCAACAGAGTATTCTGGTGTATTGGCAGTAGACTGTGGGAAGAAGGAGAGTCAAAGGAAAACTCAAATATTTTTTTAGCCTGAGTAGTTAGAAGGATAGACTTGCCATTTACTTAGATGGAGAAAGTTATAGGTGGAGTAGGTTTTGGAGGGAAGACTACACATCCAGTTTTGGATATAAGTTTTAGATGTTAAAAATCAATGTAAAGGCAATTGGATACTCATTTATGGGATTCTGGAGAAAGTTCTGAACTAGCTAAATAAATTTAAGAGTCATCTTCATATAGGTGTTATTTACAGCCTCTATGAGATCTTCAAGGAAATGACTGTAGATGAATAAGAAGACTTGGGGAGTGATGAATCATGTCAAATGCTGCTTATAGCACAAATAAGATGAGAACTGGGAACTGACTATTGGATTTAAGAGTGTGGAAGTTACTGGTGACTTTGACAAGGATAGTTAGGTGGAGTTGCCATTGTATTTAATTAAAAGTGTATTTTAGAACAGAATTACTTAACCTGGTAATATCAGTTACAAGAGATGAGAGATATTTTTCTTGTTGAGCAAACCTGCTGTGAGACTCCCCTGCCTCTAGCTAATATTAAAAAAAAAGGAAACCCTGTAAGGAATCCTATAAGGTCAATTCCATCCAGCTTTTCACTTGAGCAATATGCTGGTCTGGCATTGGGAGGAATCTTGCCAAAGGGCAGGGCTGTAGGGCCTTGGTGTGCTTTTCTGAGCAACAAGCAAATACACAATGTAATTTGCTCTTTATCTATGTTTCAAATGCTAACCTTTGGCCCCTTTATGAGCCCTGAGAGATAGAGGAATGAAATTTTCAGAAAGGAAACAAATTCATGCTCAAGGGCAAAACATTTTTCTTTTTAGGAGATTATGAAATATTTTTTTCTGCCCCACTTCCTCCAATTTATTCTGATTGTATCTATCTCAAAGGTCAAAAGGGAGAAATTAATAAACAGGATACCATGGACTCTTGTCTTTTATTTTATACTCATAGATAAGCACATCGTCTTAATGGTGATTTTAATGATCATTTAGGATTTTTATATCTTTCCTTTTTGCTAGAGCTTTTTAACTGCAGGTACACTCTGAGAACAATAGTATGTAGGGATGAGAACAATGAAATGGTTATCCTCAAGGGGACTTGTGGCCTATGATATACTTGGTAAGCCACCTACCATGGCTATATTGTATTCTTGTTGACATCTTAACACTGATCCTTATTTTGCTGGTGATTTGAAGCTTCCCAGAACATCACTAGGCAGATCACAGTGTAAGTGACAGCACAGAGGGCCTGAGAGATGAAAGAATCAGATTCTCCCTCTTGCTCTGTTACTAACCAGCTGTGTAATCGAGCTAAGTCACTTATCCTCTTTGGGTCTTCATTTTCTCATTGCAAAATAGGGATAATCCTTGGTGCACAGGATTATTATAAGAATTAAATACATTAATGTATGTGAAAGTACTTGAGAATATAATTAACAGAAGAAGAAAACTGTAAAACACTGAAATGAGCTACCAAGGGAGGTAATGGAATCTTATTCTGAGATCATGAAAAACAGAAGCTTATCCTTTGGTGGATAAGCAGTAAGCACATTTGCAGGCATAAGGAAGAAATATAGGACCTCTGATCTTTCAGGTGAAAGCATAGTAGACACAGGGTAATGGCCTTCATTATCTTGCCTCAATGATTTTGCCAATTACTTTCCAAGTACATGATTCCAAGGCATAGCCAGTTAATGCTTTGAAATATTCATTGCCATAATACCAAGGGGAAGGCTTTCTCCATTCAGCTGGCAGTGTTTTGGAGGAGTAGTCAATGAGCAGTCCAAAGTGTAATCAGCTTTTGCCTGCCAGAGCTCAGAAACAGAGTGAGCAAGCGCTTTGATGGCAAGAGGAAGTTAGGCTAGGAAGATCTGCTAAGCCTCAAGGATTCCCTACTTGATTGGTCTCAGGTCTTCTGAAAGGCTTATGAAAGGCTTATGTATGAACAAGAGCCACAAGACAGTCCTGCTCTCTCACATCTTTATCCAAGTTCAAAGTCATATTGGTTATAACTATGAGATGAATTGTATTTCCCATGCTTCCTTCCAGTTTATATAATGTCTGCAACTATCTCCCCTCCTACCTTCCCAGGATGTACCACACACTGGTCCCTGGATATTAGTTAGCATTTATTAAGAGTTTACTACATACCAGGCACCATTCTAAACTTGTTCATGTATTAACTCATGTAATTCTACAATTGTTATCTTCATTTTACAGATAAGGACACTTAGACAAAAAGTAGTAAGTGGAAAAGCTGAAATTCAAATGTAGATCTGTTTGGCACAGACCCTACCCTTACAACCACTAACATCATTTTACTCTATCTTCCAAATAAAGTATTCAAATAAACAGAAACGATTTTTTGAAGAACGATTTAGGAATAGAAGAACCCCTTTCCGGGAAGGTTAGGGAGAGGTGGGGGAGATAAGAGATCAATCAAAGGACTTGTATGCATGCATATAAGCATAACCAATGGATGCAAAACTCTGGGGGGTGGGGGCATATATGGGAGTGGGGTGTGGGGAGGGCAATGGTAAGATATGTACACATATAATACCTTAATAAAAAAAAAAAAAAAAAAAGAACCCCTTTCCCTGTTACCTCCAAATTCTATTTTTATTTCCCGTATTTTAGACCCTGTCCTCTGCACTAGTAATATTTAAAAGCCAAGAATCTTCCTGGAAGTATTACAATTCTTTTCAGGCTCTCTGGGACCTTTGGGCTTCTCACAACAGCCAAGGTTCAGGGACAAACGGGTGCAGGGTTCTACCAAGTCAAGACGGGATGGCTGTCCTCATGTTTGGATAGTGTTTTGAGAAACTATGTGGCTGTCTAGAAAAATAACCAAGAGTTATAGTTTCAAAACCACTAGGTTGTTTTTCTGAAGGCTAAGCAAGAATCTGTGATTCTCCCTAAAGCAGTAAGAAAATTTGGAGGAGGAGGAAATAAATTCAGTAGAATTTGGTTTAAATTGACCATAAGGACATTTCCTACCCCCCCTCCCTTTTTTCAGTTTTTGTTTTGAATTTTTCATATATTTTCAAGAAGGGGATATGTTTAGTTTCTCAGCCACACAACTCCTTTCTTTCTTGATAAATTAAAATGATCGTGGGGATTTAAAATGTCAGATTCTATAACAGGAAAATGCTTTATTGCACCAAGATTTTTTTAAGGCAAAGGTTTGTGGCTTTTTAAAAAGGAATGTAAAAGGGTAAATACTGTTGCTTTGTTCATTGTGGCCTACCAGAGAGCTTCTGCTATATCAAAATTATAAATTTTGCCCTTTGGGGACAAGGACTTCTTAATGTTTTCCTCTGAGATGAGGATAGCAATGAGAAGTAATGTCTGTGGATGTTTTTTTTTTTTTTTAAAAAAACCTATATTAAATGCATGTATCCAAATAGTACTGCAGCACTAGAAAAGGGTGCATTATGAAAAAAGATACTGTTTGTAAGTAGGAAACTGGCACCTATACTCACCAAGGACGCATTTTAATTTCTACATAACTGCCTCTGTTCCCTTTGGATCTGAACTAATTTACCTTGCCCAATGCAGAAAAGCTTATTGACTATAAACATAGGCCAAGAGGATTTGGATTCCTTTGCTTTTTCCATCCTACTGTTAGACACTTATTGCCAGTTAGCCAGTTATGAGCATCACAAAATAGCAGGGTAAGACTGTCATCAAAGAGAAAAATGATTAGTTGTGCTGACAAAAATGTCATTAACAGTGAGATTAATAAAAATCTATGGGGTTAAATATTCTAGTTATCAGATGGAGAACATGGCTTCTGCCCCAGATCTTTTTCTGAGCTACATGCAAGATGTGGGTTATTTCATCTTGCCTCAATTTACAACTCTATCTAGCTATAAGGACCTCTTTATTTACTTAGCACTACCCTAGCGGGAATTAGAGCCACAGGGGCCAAAGGTACAAGTCTGTACCTTCAGACTTCATTCCATTTTCCTGTGATGACTGGGTTACTCACCCTAGAAAGACTCTCATCACTTTCTGACTGTCCTTACCGGCTTTATAGGAAAGAGATCCCAAATTAAAAATAAAATAATTTTTATATATACCATTCATATGGTGAAGTATACAAATTATAAGAGTACAGTTGAATGCTTTTTTAAAAACATATGTAATCATATCAAGACATAGAACATTTCCAGCAGCCCCCACCTAGAAGTAATCACTGCGTTCACTTCTGTTCTATCTCTTCATTTGCCTGTTCTTAAATCTCACTTATATAAATGAAATTCATATGGTACACACTTTAATGCATCTGGTTTCTGTCAACATTCTTGTACATGTATTTTTGTGGACATTTGTACTCTTTCATTTTGGTTGTATACTTAGGAGTAGAATTGCAGGGTCATGTAATAAAATTATGTTTAGTTTCAGTGCATACTGTGAAACACTTTTCCAAAGTACAGTAGTTATACCAGTTAACACTTTCACCAACCATTTATGAGAGTTTCAGTTGCTCCATGTTCTTCTTGGTGCTTGATATTGTCAGTTTTTTCAATTTTAGCTATTCTGGTTGGGTTTGTCTCACTGTAGTTTTAATTTGCATTTTATTAATAAGAAATAATAATGAAAATCTATTCATATGCTGGTTGGACATTTAGATGTTCTCTTCTGTGAAATGCCATTCAAATTATTTTCTACTTTTAAAAATTGGATAGTCTGTCTTTATTCTTATTGATTTGAAGGAGTTTAAAAACATATCTATATGCAGAATACAAGTTAGATGTATGTATTTTGAATATTTTCTCCAAGTCTGTGAGGCTTTTATGGCTCCTAAGGCATCTTTTGATAAATGAAAGTTCTTAATTTTAATGAAATCCAATTTATTAACCTTTTGTATCAAATAAGAAATCTTTGCCTACCGAATGTAATAAAGATATTTGCCTATTGTTTTGTCTAGAAGATTTAATGTTTTACCTTTCATATTTAGATGTATTATCCATTTCAACTTATTATTATTAGTAGTAGTCATAGTATTACTTTGATATCTGGTGTTAAGTGTCATGGTTCCATTGATTTATTTGTCTTTGCGCCAGTGCTATGCTGTCATAATTACTGTAGTTGTACAGCTATCCTTGATAGATGATAGTATATGTCCTCCAGTTTTGTTCTTCTTCAAGATGTTTTGGCTATACTAACCCCTATATATATAATTTCTTATTGTTTAAGGTACATTTTATGAGTTTTAGAATCACTTTGTCCCAAGTGCCCTTTGGGGATGGTTTTGAGCTTATTAACTTATTAGCCACCCCAGGTGCTCCCACCTTCAAAATTGAGGTAAGATTTTGAGGCAGAGAGTGGCAGTGTATTTACGTCATTTACCCTCCCACTACCAAGAATCTATCTCTGAAGTACCGCGAGACTGCGATACATTTCACTGAGCCTTTCACTTTTAGGCGCCAGCCTAAAACTCAACTAACTTCAGGTAAGGAAAACCAACCCTGTATTTCAGGCTTCTCAAATTTCCAACCATTATGCTAGTCTCAAATTTTATGCAAATTTCTCCTTTTCCTAAGTAGAGTCACTCAGCCTTGGGGCCAAACCTCATCTTCAACTTGTACCCAGAATAAGCAACGGTCTCATGACTATCAGCTCACTTAGGAAGGGCTTGTAGTTCTCTGAAATATTAGTTCAGCTTGTCCTTGTTTCCAAAGATCGTGGATCACTTTAAGCCTATCAATTCTGCAGCTTATCCTTTTTTATTGTTTTCTAGTTGTGACAGGAACATCCATATTCCATTTGAAAGCGAAAGTCCAGGAAACGTTTAGCAGGCAGCGCCTTGACCCTCTCATTTATCTCGGCTCTATCACAGGTGAGTAGTTTATGAGTGTTTGGGTCAATTCAGTAGGTCAGTGGAGGGGCAGATAAAATGGACGGCAACATTCCTGTAACAAATGATGTGGATCCCTGAGGGACTGATCAGGCTCTCTCCATCTCTTTGCTTTAGGACTCACTGTTCTAAGAATTTGGAATTCAGCCAGTTTCCAAGGTTGGCAAATTATATTAACATTCTCAGTTCTATTCCTGCTTAAAATGATATGTTGTCTTTGGTGCAAATAAGGCAAATTTTGCTCAAGTATGCACCTGAATTTATGCCTCTGGCAAAGGACTCTTGGAGTCAGACCTAGGCTGATTTCCAGTTCTGCAACCTTATTTACTATTTGGCTATGGGCAAGTTAATTTCTCTCATCCTCCATTTTTTTCCATCTGTAATTTTGTAGCATTATTGTGATGTTTAAATGTACTAATATAAGAAAAGTGGGTTTCACAGTGCTTAAAATATAGTAGGCCTTCCATATACATGAGCATTTATTAGAATAATTATTTATGGGCATGTCATTTCACCAGATATATAGTTCATGAGGCTGGGGATTATGTTTGGTCACTTTAGGGGGGGGGATAAAATTTACATACAGTGATCTGCACAAATCTTAAAAGTACCATTCTATGAGTTTTGACAAATACATACTCCTGTGTAATGCAAAACTCTATCTAAAGCATGATCATTACCATCAAGGCAAAAAATTCTCTTATGCCTCTTCCCAATCAATTCCCACTTCCCTAGATGTAACCACTATTCTGATTTTTTTCTACCGTAGATCATTTTGTATTTTATCGAATTGCATATGAATGGAATCATATAATATGTATTCCTCTTTTGTGTCTGATTTATTTCTTTTTTTTTAAATATATTTCTTTATTGATTTCAGAGAGGAAGGGAGAAGGAGAGAGAGAGATAGAAACATCAGTGATGAGAATCATTGATCAGCTGCCTCCTGCACGCCCCCCACTGGGGACCGAGCCCGCAACCCAGGCATGTGCCCTTGGCCGGAATCGAACCTGGGACCCTTCAGTCCGCAGGCTGACGCTCCATCCACTGAGCCAAGCCGGCTAGGGCAAGATTTATTTCTTTAAGTATAATCTTTTTTTTATCCATCTGTGTCGTCCCTACCAGTAGTGGCTTTCTTTATATTGCAGATTAGTATCATATTGTATGAATATATACGTTTGCATATTAATTCTCCTTTTGATTGACACTTGCACTCTATCCACTTTTTGGGGGGAGGGGTATTATGCATAAGGCTGCCATGACCAGTCTCATAAAAGTCTTTTTGTAAACTTTCATTTTTTGGGTAAATACCTTGGAGTGGAATTGCTTGGATTGCATGCTTAATTAAGGTGCTTGCTCAATTAAGAAAAACAACTTCCAAATGTTTTCAAAGAGGTTGAAAACCAGCAATATGTTAGAATTCTGGTTGCTCTACATCTTTGCCAACATTTTATGTTATTACTCTTTAACTATAGCCAGTTTAGTGAGTGTGTTGTGGTATCTTACTGTGATTTTAATTTGCATTTCCATGATGATTAGTGATGCTGACTATGTTTCCACTGGCTTTTTAGCTGCAGGCATACCTTGAAGATATTACAGGTTCAGTTACAGACCACTACAATAAAACAAATATTGCAATAAAGTGAGTCACACAATTTTTTTCAGTGCATAGGAAAGTTATGTTACTCTATACTGTGGCCTATTAAGTGTGTGATAGCATTATGTCTAAAAAACAATATACATACCTTAATTAAAGCTGCTTTATTGCTAAAAATGCTAACCATCATCTGACCATTCAGTGGTTCATAAATTTTTTTGCTGGTGGATTGTCATATGTTGATGTTGATGGCTGCTCAGGATGGTGATTGCTAAAGGTTGGGGTGGCTATGGCAATTTCTTAAAATAAGACAACAATGATGTTTGTCTCATTGTGTTACTCTCCCTTTCCTGGTTTCTCAAATTTATTGATCACAGATCACCATAATAAATATAATAATAATGAAAAAGTTTGAAATATGACACAGAGATACAAAGTGAGCAAATGCTGTGGGAAAATGGCATATATATATATATATATATATATATATATATATATATATATATCCTATTTAACAAAGAGGGAATATGCTAATTGACCCTCATGCCATTGCAAATATGGCAGCATCCACAGCCAATAAGGAGAGAATATGCTAATTGACTGCCACACCCTCAAAGATGGCAGCGGCCATAGCCATAAGATGGCAGCGCCCAGTCCCCTCAGCCCTGCCGGGACGCCTGCCTCCGGAGTCCCTCAGTCCCTTCAGCCCCCCAGCCACCCAGGGCCAGCCTGAGGTACAGTCAAGCCTCGGATGGCGGCTGCCCAGGGCCTCCTGAGGCTCAGGTAACCAGGGCCAGCTGAGGCTTGTGCTGCCAGCAGTGGCAGCAGCAGAGGTGTGATGGGGCATTGCCTTCCCCTGATCTCTGGGTTGCCTCTCGCCCCTGAGGGCTCCCGGACTGTGAGAGAGGGCAGGCCGGGCTGAGGGACCCCCCACTCCAGTGCATGAATTTTCATGTACAGGTCCTCTAGTGTGTGTGTGTGTGTGTGTGTGTGTGTGTGTGTGTGTGTGTATTGCTCAATCCAGGATTCCCACAGACTTTCAATTTAAAAAAAAACCCATACTATCTGTGAAGCACAATAAAGTGAAACACAGTAAAACAAGGTATACATGTATTTGCTTTTTTTTCTTTGTGAAATGTTTGTTCCAGTCATTTGGTCATCTTCAAAATTGGTTTGTTTGTTTTTACTTTTGAGTTGTACAAACTCTTTATACATTCTGGCCACAACTTCTTTATCACATATCTGTTTTGTGAATGTTTTCTCTCAATCTGTGGATTACCTGCTCATTTTACTGCGTGTTTTGAGGAATTGGTTTATTTTATACCTCCTGCTATCCTCATGCATGGTTCAAACTTGATACTATTTATTGAATAAAAGAACTAAAAGTTGTCCCTCCCTCCTTTACTTCCTTCCTTTATTTAGCAACACTTACTGATTAACTACTATGTGGCAGCCTCTCTTCTGTGCTTTTGAGGATACAACAAAAAGCAAAACAACACAAGTTTCCTAATCTCATGGCACTTGCTTTTTAGTCTTTATGTATATGGTGGTAGGGTAGGAGATAGAAAAACAAATAAACAAAAAAACATGAGGTAATTATAGGTGCCATAATATAAAAATGCACGGTATTACTAATGATAAAGGGATGATTAGATGCCTTTTTCAGATTGGAGGTTCAAAAATCTGAAGAGATGATATTTAAACTGAGATCGGAATAAGCATTTTTTTCATGAGGGAAAAGGGATCTCAGGCAGAGGGAACTGCTTATAAAAACATCCTTAGAGTGATTTGAGGATTAGGCACAAACTATACAAAATGCTCCTTTAGGCAAACTAAGGTGTCAAGGATTGGTTGCTTTGGAAATTATCATAACTGGAATAAGCTGATGCTATACTGTTACTCTTTCTTAGTACTGCAGTTCTTAGCAGTTTTTCAACATCTTCCTTACCTCCACCCCACCCCCCTCCTCCTAGGGTCTAAGATGCTTTGAAGATAAGAATTGTGGATTAGCTAACACAATGGTCATCTGGGTTAAGGTTAGGTAAGGAAATTTTTCCTATCAAAGGTAACCAAGTGATAGCTGAAGTAAATCAAGGGTTGCATAAGTAATAAGTAACTAAATTTGTCTTTATAAGATAATAAAATATGAAATGTTCTACCTCTTACTTTTTATATTTAGATTGTGCAATGTGAGAGTCTATAAATAAAATATCAATTTGATAAGTGGGATATAATTTATTTCTAAATTTTTCCCAGTTTGTTTATTTATTTATTTATTTATTTATTTAAATTTTTCCCAGTTTAGAGAGAGATGGAAGAAAAGATGATGGGAAGGGATAGTGGAAGATGGAGACAGAAAGCGAAATAGAATGAAAAACATAGGTGAAGAAATTGAAGTATATCAACCAAGAAGAGGAGTTCAAGAGTTCTAAGGGGAGGTAGAGTAGCTGAGAAAAAAACTGGGTGAAAGGGAAACCAGAATTTAGTCTTTGTGTGAGTGTGTTCCTATCACCCTCACATGCCCTTGGGCTATGGGCACCATAGTAGGTTATTGTTTCTTTTGAAAATGTGATGGTGTTCTCTAGTAAAATTTAGCATATACTTTTCTTCTGTGTTTCCCTTCTGCTGAGCTGATTCAGTTCTACACTAATGCCAAGTTCATTTCATTATTTCTTTCCTTTTGAATTAATAAAACAAGCTGCTGTGCCTCTAATACCCATTCTCCCATACTTCAGATGGAAAGTTGCCTATAACCAAAATAATGCCTTTTGGTCATCATGTTTTGGACCACTATTATAGGGCAAATCCCATTTCTACTGTCAGGATTTTGGACCAAAAAATATTGTGGTTCTGACAGGTCTTATGCTAAGTACAGATAGTTTATAGCCAAGTGGGTCAAACAAGGCCCTGTGGAGACTAGCAAGTTCCATGTGAAAATCATAGACCATCTGGCTGATGACTTACTGTACTCCAGTAAAGGTCTAAGGAGTACAATTAGCTGGGCATCACTCTGGTCAGAACTTCTGGAAATAGGGCAGTAACAGATTTGGAATTATCCTAAAGGAATGCAATGGATGACTGCTTCCTGATACTCTCCATTAGAAGAAGCTTGACTGAGATTGGAGAGATAAAAAACAGCCTACTATGCAGGACTGGTAGCTAGAAATTTAATATGTATACATGTCTAAGAAAACAATTAGTCAAAGTATATAGGGACACTGAGCAGCCATGAATTGAAGATATATGCTGTAATGTAAAATTATAGACTGAACTATAGCAGAGCAGCAATTCTATAAAGGGAGATATGAAAATAAACCAATGAAGGGAATTTAGCAGTTCATGTAGGATATGCACCAGATCATCAGAATGGAAAGACAGAACATTCTACTTAAAAGGAAGCATTTGGATACCCCAAAACTAATGTAGACTCTGCAATATTGGGGACTCTAAGTCCCAAGTCAGTTCTCTTGTCAGTTCAACCTAAAGTTGCAGGATTGGCACATAAAACCTCTGGGCATATGGACATGAATGTCCTAGGTAAGCAGAGGAGAAAGAATAAAGTAAAAGCAACTATGAATCAAACAAGTAAACAAGTAAGCAATATGAGGTATGTCAAATTAAAAACTTGAATCTTTGACAAACTTTTTTATTAAAGTACTAGAGGCCCAGTGCACGAAATTTGTGCACTGGGGGGGAGGGTGTTGCTCAGCCCAGCCTGCACCCTCTCCAATCTGGAACCCCTTGGGGGATGTCTGACTGCCGGTTTAGGCCCGATCCCACACACAGGGATCAGGCCTAAACCGGCAGTCAGACATCCCTCTCACAATGCGGGACTGCTGGCTCCCAACTGCTTGCCTGCCTGCCTGCCTACCTGATTGCCCCTAACCACTTCTGCCTGCCAGCCTGATCACCCCCTAACCACTCCCCTGCCAGCCCAATTGCCCCCAACTGCCCTCCCCTGTAGGCCTGATTGCCCCTAATTGCCTTCCTCTGCAGGTCTGGTCCTCCCCAACTGCCCACACCTGCAGGCCTGGTCCCCCCACAACTGCCCTCCTCTGAAGGCCTGGTCCCCCCCAACTGCCCTCCTCTGCAGGCCTGGTCACCCCTAACTGCCCTCCCCTGCCATCCTGGTCATCCCCAACTACCGTCCTCTGCTGGCCTGGTTGCCCCTAATTGCCCTCCCCTGCTGTCCTGATTGCCCACAACTGCCCTCCCCTGCCGACCATCTTGTGGAGGTCATCTTGTGATCACATGGGGGTGGCCATCTTGTGCGATAGCATCACGGTCAATTTGCATATTACCTCTTTATTATATCAGATATTTGACATGCAATGTTATATTAGTTTCAGATATACAACATACTGATCTGACATTCATATTCCTTACAATGTGGACACCACAATAAATCTACTAACCATCTGTCACCATACACTTATTATTATAATACTATTTTCCCTATGCTATTTCCATATATATTATATCTGTGACTTATTTATTTTTATATATAACCCATTTTTAAAGGAAGTGGTGGTGGTAAGCCAGACAAACATGACAGGTAGATTATATTGGGCCAATTCCTAGATGTTTAAACAAAGAATATTGCTTTACAGAAGCATAAACACTTAGAAAGGCTTTCAAAGCACACCAGACATGCAGATGAGAATAGTACTGGTATGACCATGGCTTTTAGACAAATTTAGAGGAACTATATGCTAGATATGGAATATTGACAGCAATAGGAAAAGACCAAGAAACTAATTTTATAACAGAAATTGTCCAACATTTGTAAAAGACAGAAAATGTGGAACTTTAATTTACCATAAATTTCCTAGGCTGCAGAGGTAATTGGAAACTTGAATGGTTTCTTAAAAACATAGAAAGAATTTATCAGCACCAGATACAAATGGCAATCAGACAAAGATGCTAATAAAGACAAAATTAACTGAAAGAATCTGAGTGAATGTATCTTCCTCAATAGAGTTGTTCAAGAAAAATAAACTACCTATGCTCCCTTTGTTCTCAAATCCCCTAAGAAGAGATAAAGACCATGAAACATTTAAAGGAGGATATAAGTAGTAGATTCTTATATGGTTCTCAAAAGAAGAGGAGCAATAGCTAGGATTACCCTTTCAACTTTATCCTGTAGTCAGAACCTGTAGGATGGATAAAGGCTCAAGAATATTAATCTTTGTATTTCTCTTTTCTATTATTAGATCTGCTTTGCTGTTTTCTTTTGGCTGTGACAATCTGCCAGATTGCCATTATAGAAGCAATTCACCACCGGTACCAACAAGAATACCATATGTGATTTAGTGGGAGGTTCACGAACTTTATCAAAAATTGCTATAGGACCACTGGACTCATTCTGTACTTGATCATCATAATTGTATCAACAGCCTGATTTCTGGACCAACCAACCACAGAACCATTGTCAGCCCCACAAGATTCATTGTCGCCAAGAGTCCATTTGCTACAGCTTTTAAGATTATTTTATCTTTTGAGAAGAGCGGCATGGAGGCTGTGTCAATCCCTGAACTAGTTAGTGGACTTATTGATTGCGTTGCTCAGTTAATAAGAATAGCTGAAGAGATTTTGCAATTAATTTCACAGGAACCTGTTCCTTGTGTAGAGCAAAATGAGGTAGCAGAACAGGTAGAAGTAGATTCATCTCCTTCTGAGGAAGATTTACTACCAGACCTCGCTGAATTCTCAGACTTGGAATCAATACTTACACTAGGAGAAGAAGAAGACCTAATGTTTGATATAGATCAAGCTATGTTTGACATAGAAAACGTATATGATGATGTACTCGCTGGTATAAATGATGACTTAAGAAGTGGGTGAAAACCCACCAGCATGTTTCAAACAGTTTCTTTTTTTGTTTGTTTGTTTCCAATATTCTCTGAATAGTAGTAGTAGGAATTTTCTCCTAGTTCTGTATATTTTCCTTACTAATACCATATAGAACCAGTAATATTTGATTTAGTTCTAGCATATGTTGGTCTCCTTTCTTCATTGTACTTATTTTAAAAGCTCTGACTTCAGTGATATGGTTCTTTATTTACCTGTACTTGTTCTCTTGCTAAGATTCCTGACAAGAGGCTCAAACAACAAGGAGAATAAACTCCTCACCTAACAATGGAGTGAAGACATGATTAACTCTACCACATCTTGAGACCCAATTTCATTGTTCTACAATGAATGGAAACTGAAAGGGGAATAATCCCCAGGATGGATTTATAGTGAATATATCTACATTAACAGGACAATATTGGGACACTTTTATTTAAGAAGATATAACTTCTTACTTAAAAAGGCCTCCATACTAAGCCTTTAGGAAAGTGTGTCAACCATTGGATTCTATAGCAGACTAGGGGGAAAAAATCTGGAAAAGCAGCATCTACCAGATAATAAAACTGCAGAAAGATTTTCAGATAACTTCTGCAGGGGAGAAAGTTTTTAAAAAGTTGAGGCCAAGAGGTTGCAATGCAGGACTATTTCCTCAAATGCTGGCCCACATTGAACTACTCTGCAATATTGTTCTCCAAATGGAAATGACAAATTATACCAAATAACGAGAGAAGTACTAGTACTAGAAGGGCTAGATAAAGCCCTATAAGGACTAGTCACCAATGGAAAGTCAAATACTTATGGCAGACATAGAGATCATGGTCCACAAGTAGTAGTGGATAAAGTATATCATCTTAACTATAGTAAAAATGTTTTAAATATGTTTTTATTGATTTTTAGAGAGAGAGGAAGGGAGAGGAAGGGAGAGGAATATATATATAGAGAAACATTGATGAGACAGAAACATCATCAATTGGCTGTCTCCTGCACATACACCCCCCACTGGGGATTGAGCCTGAAACCTAGATATGTGCTCTGACCAGGAATTGAACTAGTGGCCTCCTGGTTCATGGGTCATGCTCAACCACTGAGCCACATCTTCTGGGTGGGTATAGCGAAATTTATAAAGAATAACTGATAGGCTTATTATAGTGAACCTGCTGCAGCCTTGGCATAAAAATTTTAATGGACACTATTTTTTCTCATTAGTTCATTTTGTTCATTAGATCCCACATATGAGTAAAATCATATGGTACTTGTCTTTCTCTGACTGGCTTATTTCACTTAGCATAATGCTCTCCAGATCCATCCATGGTATCCCATAGGGAGCAGGCTGACAGCTGTCAGGGGTGGATGCCTGGGTGGTTGTAGATGGAGGGACTGAGCAAAAAAAAAACCCCAAAAACACACAAAAACAACAACAACTCATGGACATAGACAACAGTGTGGTGTTTTCAGAGGGGATGAGGGAGGTTTGTGGAGGAGGGTATAAGGGGGATAAATGGTGATGGATAAAGACTTGACTTGGGGTGGTGAATGCAATACAGTGTACATATGATGTGTTGTAGACTTGTGCACCTGAAACCTGTATAATCTTGTTAATCAGTGTTACTCCCAAAATTCAATAAAAAAGAAATACAAACTACCTTTTAAAAAAAGAAATTTTAACTATCAAGAGATGGGAATAGTATGAATTTAAACAAAGTATTAACTGGTATTTAGCCACAATAATTCTATACATACCAGAAGGGGGAAATGTAACAGTTAGGGGGCCCCCATATCAAAACAGAGAGGGGCCAAATAAATGTGTGGTAAATTCACTGATCATACTAATTCCATGCCATACAGTATCCTTACTCCCATTTGGAAGAATAGCTATGCTTCAGGTAAGTCAATGGACACTTGTGGTTTTCCTTTTAAGAGAACTACCTTTGCATCTCATGACATGGGCAACAACTATGTAAAGACATAAAAATATACCATTAGGCAAATTAGTATATCCAAATCGTCAAGAAGTGATACGTAGAAGTCAATCCACACTGGTAGAAACCAGACTACACCAATTCATATAGAATCCTAAAGCATATTATAGTCAAAAGGATTAAAAGGCATTTAATTCAGATAACATCACAGCTAAGCAACATGACAGATGCTGCATCTAATAAAGAGGTCTGCATACACAAATAATTGGTTACCTTTAAAGGTAAATGGGGGAAATTATAGACTATACTAGAGGCCTGGTGCATGAAATTCATGCACGGGGGGGGGGGGGGGGGGTTATCCCTCAGCCCAGCCTGCACCCTCTCCAATCTGGGATCCCTCTCACAATCCAGGACTGTTGGCTCCCAACTGCTCACCTGCTTGCCTTCCTGATTGCCCCTAACCGCTTCTGCCTGCCAGCCTGATCACCCCCTAACCACTCCCCTGCCAGCCTGATTGATGCCTAACTGCTCCCCTGCCAGCCTGTTTGCCCCTAACTGCCATCCCCTGCAGGCCTGGTTACCCCTAACTGCTGTCCCCTGCAGGCCTGGTCACCCCTAACTGCCCTCCCCTGCAGGCCCGGTCTCCCCCAAATTCCCTCCTCTGCCAGCCTGGTCACCCCTAACTGCCCTCCCCTGCAGGCTTGACTGCCCCAACTGCCCTCCCTTGCAGGCCTAGTCCCTCCCAACTGCCCTCCCCTGCTGGCCTGATCACCCACAACTTCCCTCCCTTGCAGACCTGGTCCCTCCCAACTGCCCTCCCCTGCTGGCCATCTTGTGATGGCCATCTTGTGTCCACATGGGGGAAGGATCTTTGACCACATGGGGGCAGCCATCTTGTGTATTGGAGTGATGGTCAATCTGCATATTACTCTTTTATTAGATAGGATAGAGGCCTGGTGCATGGCTGGGGGCAAACCGCCCTGAAGGGTGTCCCGGATCAGAGTGGGGGTTCCCTTGGGGTGTGGGGCGGCCTGGGAGAGGGGTCTCTGGTGGTTTTCAGGCCGGCCACGCCTCCCAGTGACCTAAGCAGAGGCCCTGGTATCTGTGATTTATTTATCTTCTACAACTGAAACTTTGTAGCCTGGAGCGGAGCCAAGCTTTCTGCTTGCTCTGTAGCGGCAGCCATTTCTGTTGGGATTTATTTATCTTCTATCATTGAAACTTCGTAGCCTTTAGCGGAGGCCAAAGAAAGCCAGGGCTGCAGAAGCTTGGCTTCCTCCATCGCTGGAGCAACCCTAGCCTCCTGCTCTCTTCAGCTCCGTGGCTGCCGCCATTTTTGTTGGGATTTATTTATCTTCTATAATTGAAACTTTGTATCCTTAAATGGAGGCCTGGGCCAGCCAGGGTGTGCAGAAAGCTTGGCTTCCTCCATTGCTGAGGAAACCCAAGCCTCCCTCCTGCTCCCTCCGTGGCCGCAGCCATCTTGGTTGGGTTAATTTGCATACTCACTCCTGATTGGCTGGTGGGAGTGGATGATGGGCGTGGCTTGTGGGTGTAGCAGAGTGATGGTTAATTTGCATATTACTCTTTTATTAGATAGGATAACCAGGTTTTATTTGCATGAACACTAGCAGGAGAAACATAACTACTGAATTTCAGGATAAGTTTATTTAACAAATTTAGGAAAGAGACTGCTTTGTCAAGAAAAATCACCACAGACTTTTTTGAAAGCTCAAAATTTATGGAGCTGCTCAAACATATTAGTATGAAAAGTTTTACAATAATGGAATGCTATATGGAAAGATTGATAGAGTTGATCAGGATACAGGAGAATTAGAGGGAGTGTACAATGACACAAAGAGAATAAATAAAAATGATATCATTAAGCAATTACTGTGGATAATTACAGGCCATATCACACAGCAGCTTGAGGAACTTTGATGCTGTAATAACTGGACAAACTTAGCCTTGATTTTTCAGTGTAGGGGACTCTAGATATACAGTATTTCCAAAATTTCAAATAAGAGATGTGCAAATGGACTATGCTAAGTTAAACTAACTGGAGCAGTAGAAAAGCAAGAAGAATATACACTGAGTGGCCAGAGTATTATGATCTTTGAACGCATAATAATCTGGCCACTCAGTGTACTTCTCTTGAGTACCTCATTTATTTGATATCAAAGATACTATAAATCGTGCACCTGATCAGTTTTCCCCTTTGCACTGGCTAATAGAAAGCTCAGGACAAATAGGTGGTTGATCTCCAGCAAAAGTCTAGAATACTTTTGGTACCCATTTGAGATACAAATACACTGAGTGGCCAGATTATTATGCATTCAGAGATCATAATAATCTGGCCACTCAGTGTATATCCTACCATTCCAGTAAAAGTGATTTTATAAGGAAGATTAGTGGTAATAGTTAATCAAGGAAATCTATACATGTAGCCACCAAGAAGAAGAATAACACAGTAACTGGATAGAAGTTAATAGATAGCATCTATAATTTTAAAAATAATAAGTTTTTAATTTTTATTAAAGTACTAGTGACCCGGTGCACGGAATTCATGCACATTAAAAGGGAATTAATTAGAGAAAATAATTTAATATTGCTATTTGCCCTTTCTCTATAATATTCTCTCTAAATTGTCAGAGATGAAAGAAAACTAGTAAAATGTATATGAAAACCTTCCTCCTGTCAGAGTCTGGGGCACACCACAGGACCCAGAGTCAAGTCCCTGCCCACCCACATGCACCTCAAAATTGCGTGAGACCCAGACCCGGCCGGCACCCCCCCCCCATTGGGCTAGATCCAGACCTGGACAGTCCCACCCTTATCAAGTCCTGCCAGGCAGGGGGCATAGCCTCAGGTCCCCTGGCCTGGCACCAGGACAGGGGGCGTGGCCTGAGGTCCCCCAGCCCAGACCAGGGTGGGGATGTGCTTTGAGGTCTTTCATCAAGCCCCGCCAGGTGGGGTATATGACCTGAGATCCCCTGTCAAGCCCCACTGGGTGGAGGGCATGACCTGAGGTCCCCCGTCAAGCCCCCCAGGTGGGGGGGTGCAGCCTCAGGTACCCTGTAAAACCTCGCTGGGCAGGGGTTCGGCCTGAGTTCCCCTGACCCAGCACTAGGGGTGCACCTTGAGGTCCCCTGTCAAGCCCCGCCAGGCAGGGAGTGCAGTCTGACGTCCCCTGGCCTGGTGCTGGAGTTGAGGGCACGGCCTGAAGTCCCCTGTCAAGCCCCACCTGGTGGGGGGTGCGGCCTGAGGTCCCCTAGCCTGGCGCCAGGGTGGGGGGGTGCAGCCTGGGGTCCCCTGTCAAGCCCTGCCAGGTGGGGGGTGCGGCTTGAGGTCCCCTGTCAAGCCCCATGGGGGCCAGGGAGGGCTTAACCTCAGGTCCCTGCTGATTGCTCATTAAGGCTCCTTATGGGAACTTGGCCTCAGCTGTGGGTGCAGCCATCTTTGTGACCGAGTGATGGTCAATTAGCATATTCCCTCTTTATTAGATAGAATAGTTGGCATACAATAGTATATTAATTTTAGGTGCACAACATAGTGCGTCAACTTTTATATACTTTACTAGAGGCCCATTGCAAGAAGATTCGTGCAAGAATAGGCCTTCCTACCCCTGGCTTCACTCCCAACCACCCGGAAACCTGTAAGTCCTTGCTCCTGGCAGAGTGCCGCTCCTATAGCTTCCTCTGCTCCCCCTGCCCTTCCCCTCATAGCAGGCGTCCCACCCAGTCTGGCTGCTCTGTGCCTGCATATGCAAATTAACCTGCCATATTTGTTGGGTTAATTTGCATACTCCTGATTGGCTGATGGGTGTCTCAGAGGTACAATCAATTTGCATATTTCTCTTTTACTAGTGTAGATTATGTAATCACCTCACTAAGTCTAGTAACCATCTGTCACCATGCCAGCCAAGTTATTATAATATTATTTTATTTATTTATTTTTTTATTTTTTTAATTTCTTTATTGATGAAGGTATCACATATTTGTCCTCGTCCCCCCATTCCCATCCCACACCCCTCCCCACACATGCCCCCACCCCCCTGTTGTCCTTAACCGCTGGTTAGGCTCATATGCCTGCACGCAAGTCCTTTGGTTGGTCTCCCCCTTTACCCCCACCCTTCCCTACCCTCCCCCTGAGGCCCGACAGTCTGATCCATGCCTCCTTGTTTCTGGGTCTTGACTATATTCCCTGTGCTGTACATTACTACATCTCCATGAAATATTAATTTTTTTAACTGGAAAATTTTTTTACCTCATAATCCCCTTTATATTTTGTTTTTCTTTCATGACCCCATTCCCTCTGGCAACCATCAGTTTGTTCTTCATTTTTATGAGTCTTTCTTTGTTTTGTTTGTTAATTTTTTAGAGTCCAAGTATCAGTGAAATCATATGGTATGTGTCTTTCTCTGACTGACTTATTTCACTTAGCTTTAATTAAAAGTTTAGAAACAGCCAGGGAATATGTAAACTCTGCACTAGGAATTTGGACTTTGGGGAAATTGGGCTATAAATTCCATTTGATGAGTAATTGAACTGTAAATGGACAGATCTGGTGTTCCTCAAATATAGATACTGAAGGGTAGCTATTTCTCCTATTAGAATTCTGGAATATGAACTTTATACAATTCTACAGTTGTTTAGTGTGAGCTTATTAAAACTGTTAGCATTAATGAGAGAACACAAGCAACCATGCTAACTCAGGCAAGTCATTAAATAAACCAAGAGGAATCTGTGAGACTCTTCTAGACCTTGAAACAAGATAAAGATTGAACCAGCCTATAAAACAACAAATGGTCAACCCTTAGTTATCAAAGCAGAAACATGCTACAACCCTGTACTATGTGGCTAGCCACTTGGTAAGTGGGTCACCTGGAAAGATTGTACTACAATGACATCTCAGGAATAGATAAAATCTATTGCAATGCTTGCTTTGATTATGTGATTGTATGTGTTTAAGAACCAGGTTAAAATGTAACCTTGCTCTAAACAATGGCTTTTGTATTAAATATGTTTATTCTTTGGAACAGAATTAGAAAAAGAATCAATAGTGATAAGACATAAGTGTAAGAAATAAGAAAATACTTAGGAACAAGAGCTAGTAGGGAAGGTATTTTTAGGAGAGAAAAGAAAAATAATAAATTGCCAACAGTTATGCAGCTATTTATGGTGGAAAGCCGTGGCATAGAGTTAGTTCCTAAGCAGGTTTATGAACTTAGCCTTGTTTTTGTCATATGCAAATTAACAAACCCTAACTTGTTTATACTGATAGAAATAACTGTCTGACAACTGACACAAGTCATGCACTTAAAGCCCAATTGAAGGAGATATACCATATTTTCCGGTGTATAAGACGACTGGGCGTATAAGATTTTCCTGGGTTAAAAAGTCATCTTATACGCCAGAAAATATGGTATATACATATATACATATTATATATATGATATATATACCAGAAAAACAGAGTTACCATATTTTCCGGCGTATAAGATGACTTTTTAACCCAGGAAAATATTATACGCCCAGTCATCTTATACACCAGAAAATACGGTATTAACTAACTTGTCAGTCTACTGGCTGGATGCCTCTGAGTGGAATCTGGCATCTCTCCTCCAAGAGAATGAAGAGAGTGCTGGTCCTTTATCCAAACTAGCCCTTTTTTGAATTTAAAATTTGTTATTGTAGTTACATTAGTTAATAAAATTATATAGGTTTCAGGTGTACAGTTCTATAATACATCATCTATATATTGTATTGTGTGTTTACCACCCAAAGTCAAATCTCCTTCCATTTCTGGATGAAGACCAACACCAAAGCCAATTCTTGTATAGCATGGAGGGATAGAGAGGGAGACAGGTTCATCATTCTGAGACAAAGTTAAAGGTGTGAAAACGAAGGAACTTATACCGGTAGATGGTAATGAATTAGGAAGTGTAAGTCTTCATCCTATGTGCTTTAACTTAAGTGTGTGGGAAATTGTGATTACACAGATGCATACTTGTATGTGATGATTACTGCCAGTTATCCTATCTAATAAAGAGTAATATGCAAATTGACTGTACCTCTGCTACACCCACAAACCACACCCACGAGCCAATCAGGAGAAAAATAAATCCCAACAAAAATGGCGGCAGCCACAGAGCTGGAGAGAGCAGGAGGCTTGAGTTGGCCCAGTGATGGAGTAAGCCAAGCTTCCCTGCCACCCTGGCCGGCCCAGGCCTACATTCAAGGCTACAAAGTTTCAATTATAGAAGATAAATAAACCCTAGATACAGGGCCTCCACTTGGGTCACCATGGGCCGTGGCCGGCCTGCAAGCCACCAGAGACCCCTCCCCCAGGCCACCCCACACCCCAAGGGAACCTCCACCCTGATCCGGGACACCCTTCCGGGCAAACCAGCTGGCCCCCACCCATGCACCAGGCCTCTATCCTATCTAATAAAAGAGTAATATGCAAATTGACCATCACTCCAACACACAAGATGGCTGCCCCCATGTGGACACAAGATGGTCGCTACAAGATGGCCAGCAGGGGAGGGCAGTTGGGAGGGACCTGGCCTGCAAGGGAGGGCAGTTGTGGGCAATCAGGCCAACAGGGGAGGGCAGTTGAGAGGGACCAGGCCTGCAAGGGAGGGCAATTGGGGGTGATCAAGCCTACAGGGGAGGGCAGTTAGGGGTGACCAGGTTGGCAGTGGAGGGACGTTGTAGGCGACTGGGCCTGCAGGGAAGGGCAGTTGTGGGGGACCCAAGCCTGCAGGGGAGAGCAGTTGAGGGGGACCAGGCCTGCAGGGGAGAGCAGTTGGGGGTGACCAGGCCTTCAGGGGAGGGCAGTTAGGTGTGACCAGGCCTGCAGGGGAGGGCAGTTAGGGGCAATCAGGCTGGCAGGGGAGCAGTTAGGCATCAATCAAGCTGGCAGGGGAGTGGTTAGGGGGTGATCAGGCTGGCAGGCAGAAGCAGTTAGGGGCAATCAGGAAGGCAAGCAGGCGAGCAGTTGGGAGCCAGCAGTCCTGGATTGTGAGAGGGATGTTCGACTGCCTGTTTAGGCCCGATCCAGGTAGGATCAGGCGTAAATGGGCAGTCGGACATCCCTTGAGGGGTCCCAGATTGGAGAGGGTGCAGGCTGGGCTGAGGGACACCCCCCCCCATGCAAGAATTTCGTGCACCAGGCCTCTAGTTAGATTATAATTGAACATAAACCTTATTAGCTATTGAATCACACCATTTTGTTGTTATGTGTTTTAACAGATTTTAACTAATAAACTCATTCACAGATCAAAGAACTTGTAGTTATTTTAATTACTTGGTGATGAGTTTAGAGACTACCAAATAGGCATATAAGAACCACACTCAAAAAAAGGTGGGGTATACTCAGAGAATATTGTACCAGGATTCTGAAGTTCTACTTCTGGCTTTGTCAAATAATCCTGAACAAATCTCTGAAATATAGTCTTTTATTGTTTGTAAAATGATAGTTAAAATAAATTTTCTGCCTACTTTCAATTGTAATAAGGAACAAAAAATGATTCAATTTTCAATGACCTTGTTATGATAGATATGACAATGGGACAAAATATATGAAATAACATATTTTTAAAGAAATATCTGAAAATGACTCTATGACAATACTTGTAAGTCTATGTGACACGCAAGGATTATCCAAGAGTTTTACTAGAGAATAGCACTTCCTAAGTGTCTTTGAAGATAGAACCTCATGGTCAAACTAGAATTAGGCATGTAATCAGGTGTGAAAACAAAGACACATGTTCTCTTTTAGTTTAGTTATCCCATTCCCATCTACAATTTGTTTTTCCTTTCAATAATTCTAGCATTGGAAAATAAATCTTGTCCAGGTTTTTTCAGGGTCTGAAGCTCATCTGGAAAAACTTGCCTTTAAAAAGATGTCTCCAACTTGTTTAGGGACTCCCAACATGTAACCTTCAAACCAAATGAGTTCTACCAATCCCTGGAGTGTAAGATGTTAATTATTTTTCTTCTTGATGAGTAAGCACACGTAAACTCTATGCCTCCAAGGATTTTGAGAAATTTTATCGAACAGAAAAGCTGAGTTTATTTGCTCTCTATATTATAGAAGGATAAGATTAGTTTTAATTCATTTATTTGTGTCTGATATAAAGTTAGTTTGCCTAGTTCTATAACATCATGCATAAGGAGAATTTGTTCTATGAAAATTTGTGCTCAAGTATTTTGCATAATATAAAATAAGTTATCAATATCATAACACTTTTTATGCTTGTGGCCTTAAGTACTGTTTGTATGTTTCACTTTTTTTTTAAATCCTCAGCCAAAGATATTTTTCCCATTGAATATTTTTTTAGAGGGAATGGAAGGGAGAGTAGGAGGGAGAGAGAGAGAGAGAGAGAGAGAGAGAGAGAGAGAGAGAGAGAGAGAGAGAGATGTGAGAGGGACACATCGATTGATTGCCTCCCCCACTCACCCCAACTGGGGCCAGGGATTGAACCTGCAATCCAGGTATGTGCCATTGACCGGGGAATTGAACCCACAACCTTCTGGTGCATGGGCCAATGCTCTTATCACTGGCCAGGGCTGTTTCACCTTTTAAAAATTTCTCACCTGAGGATATGTTTTTATTGATTTTTAGAGAGAGAGGAAGAAAGAGAGAGAGAAACATTGATCAGTTGCCTCACGTACATGCCCCAACCAGGGATGGAACCTGCAACCTAGGTATGTGCCTTGACCAGGAAATGAACCTACAACCCTTGGTGTATGGGACAACCGACATTCTAACCAACTGAGCCACCAGGACAGGTCTGTATGTTTCACTTTTTAAAAGACTAGGTTGTGGATATTTATTTAACAGACTTAGTCTGCTTCCTTAGATTTAGGACTTCTGAGAATGAAGTTCTGACGAACACCTAAATTATTAGAACACCAGTAGCTCACAGGATTGTGTTTCTCATCCAAATACACTAAACTTGAAATTACAAAAACACCCCCAAAATAAGAAAGTTGATGATATATTCAAGGTGAGAGTATTTAGTCTTACACTAGACATGTGGACTGAATAGAGAGCCATTAGAGATTGCAATTGGTTCTTGAACAACAGGTTCGAACTGTCAAGGTCCAGTTATATATGGGTTTTAAAAAAATACTAAATACGTCTCTGAATCTAGAGACATAGAAGCATGGAACAGACTGTTGAATCTCAGAGGAAAGGTGGGGGTGGGTGGGAAGAGATCAACCAAAGAATTTGTATGTATATATACATAACCCATGGACACAGATAATAGGGTGGTGGAGGTTTGGGCTGAGGTGGGGGGCTATAAGGGGTCAATAGGAGGAAAAAGGGGACATATGTAATACTTTCAACAATAAAGATTAAGAAAAAAATACTAAATGCATATACTACTGTAAATGTATTTTCTCTTCTTTATGATTTTCTTAATAGCAGTTTATTTTCTCTAGTTTATTTTATTGTAAGAATACAGTATATAATACATATACAAAATATGTGTTAATTGACATTTATGGTTAGGCTTCTGGTCAACAGTAGGCTATTAGTAATTAAGTTTTGGGGGAGTCAAAAGTTATAGGTGGATTTTCTTTTTCTTTCTTTCTTTCTTTCTTTCTTTCTTTCTTTCTTTCTTTCTTTTTTTTTTTAAGGCAAACATCTTTACTTCTACGTAGAAGGGTGTGCACACATGGTCTGGAAGCGTGCACACTGAGCAGGTGGGCTGCTCAGGTATATGTATTTATTTTTTTCCGTGTTTTTCTTTTTTTCTTTTTTAAAATTTCTCTATTGATTAAGGTATTACATATGTGTCCTTATTCCTCCATTAACCCTCACCTCCCATTCATGCCTCCACCCCACTGTTGTCTGTGTCCATTGATTAGGCTTATATGCATGCATATAAGTCCTTTGGTTGATCTTTCCCTCTTACCCCGACTGTCCCCTACCTTCCCTGAAGTTTGACGTTCTGATTGATGTTTCTCTGTCTCTGGATCTATTTTTGTTCATCAGTTTATGTTGTTCATTATATTCCACAAATTAGTGAGATCATGTGATATTTATCTTTCTCTGCCTGGCTTATTTCACTTAGCATAATGCTCTCCATCTCCATCCATGTTGTTGCAAATGGTAAGAACTCCTTGTTTACCGCAGCGTAGTATTCCATTGTGTAGATCAGGCATCCTCAAACTACGGCCCACGGGCCACATGCAGGTGTTTTTGCCGTTTTGTTTTTTTACTTCAAAATAAGGTATGTGCAGTGTGCATAGGAATTTGTTAATAGTTTTTTTTTAAACTATACTCTGGCCCTCCAACGGTCTGAGGGACAGTGAACTGGCCCCCTGTTTAAAAAGTTTCAGGATCCCTGGGTAGATGTACCACAGTTTTTTAAGCCACTCATCTGCTGATGCACACTTAGGCTATTTCCAAATCTTCGCTATGGTGAATTGTGCTGCTATGAACATAGGGGTGCATATATCCTTTCTGATTCGTGTTTCTAGTTTCTTGGGATATATTCCTAGAAGTGGGATCACTGGGTCAAATGGGAGTTCCATTTTTAGTTTTTTGAGGAAACTCCATACTGTTCTCTACAGTGGCTGCACCAGTCTGCATTCCCACCAGCAGTGAAGGAGGGTTTCTTTTTCTCCACATCCTCGCCAGCACTTGTCATTTGTTGACTTGTTTATAATAGCTATTCTGACAGGTGTGAGATGGTACCGCATTGTTGTTTTGATTTGCATCTCTCTGATGATTAGTGAATTTGAGCATGTTTTCATGTGTCTCTTGGCTTTCCTTCTGTCTTCTTTCGAGAAGTGTCTATTTAGATCAGTTGCCCATTTTTTGATTGGGTTGTTTATCTTCCTTTTGTTAAGCTGCATGAGTTCTCTGTAAATGTTGAAGATTAAACCCTTATTGTTGATATCACTGGCAAATATGTTCTCCCATGCAGTGGGCTTTCTTGTTGTTTTATTGATGGTTTCCTTTGCTGTGCAAAAGCTTTTTATTTTGATGTAGTCCCGTTTGTTTATTTTCTCTTTAATTTCCATTGCCCTAGGAGCAGTATCAGTGAAGAAATTGCTTTGACATATGTCAGAGATTTTTCTGCCTATGGATTCCTATAGTATTTTTATGATTTCCCATCATATGTTTAAGTTCTTGATCCATTTTGAGTTTATTTTTGTGTATGGTTTAAGTTGGTGGTCTAGTTTCATTTTTTTTGCATGTATCTGTCCAATTTTCCCAACACCATTTATTGAAGAGACTGTCTTGATTCCATTGTATGTTCATGCCTCCTTTGTCAAATATTAATTGAGCATTGTGATTTGGGTCGATTTATGGGTTCTCTATTCTATTCCATTGATCTGTATGTCTGTTCTTATGCCAATACCAGGCAGTTTTGAGAACAGTGGCTTTGTAATACAGTTTGATATCTGGTTTTGAGATCCCACCTACTTTGTTCTTCTTTCTCAGGATTGCTGTAGCTATTCGGGGTCTTTTTGTATTTCAGATGAATTTTTAAAAAATATATTTTATTGATTTTTTACAGAGAAGAAGGGAGAGGGATAGTGAGTTAGAAACATTGATGAGAGAGAAACATTGATCAGTTGCCTCCTGCACACCCTCTACTGGGGATGTGCCCGCAACCAAGGTACATGCTCTTAACTGGAATCAAACCTGGGACCCTTGAGTCCATAGGCCCACGCTCTATCCACTGAGCAAAACCGGTTAGGCTCCAGATGAATTTTTGGAAAGTTCGTTCTAGGTCTGGGAAATATGCCGTTGGTATTTTAATGGGAAGTGCATTGAATTTATAGATTGCTTTGGGGAGTATGGACATTTTGATGATATTGATTCTACCAATCCAGGAACATGGTATGTTCTTCCATCTGTTTATGTCTTCCTCTATCTCTTTTTTTCAGTGTCATATAGTTTTCCATGTATAGGTCTTTTACCTCCTTAGTTAAGTTTATTCCTAGGTACCTTAAATTTTTTTGGTGCGATGGTAAATGGGATTGCTTTTTTAGTCTCTCTTTCTGTAAGTTCATTATTGGTGTATAGAAATGCCATAGATTTCTTGGCATTAATTTTGTATCCTGCTACATTGCCAAATTCATTTATTAAGTCTAATAATTTTTTGATGGAGTCTTTAGGGTTTTCTATGTACAGTATCATGTCATCTGCAAATAAGGGCAGTTTTACTTCTTCTTTTCCAATTTGGATGCCTTTTATTTCTTTTTCTTCTTGTCTGATTGCAATGACTAGTACTTCCAGCACTATGTTGAACAGAAGTCATGAGAGTGGGCATCCCTGTCTTGTTCCTGTTCTTAGTGAAAATGGTTTTAGTTTTTGCCCATTGAGTATGATGTTGGCTGTGGGTTTGTCATATATGGCTTTTATTATGTTGAGGTATGATCCTTCTATTCCCACCTTGATGATAGTTTTTAACAAGAAAGGGTGTAGGATTTTGTCAAATGCTTTTCCTGCATCAATTGATATGACTATGTGATTTTTATCTCTCAATTTGTTTATGTGATGTATCACGTTTATTGATTTGCAAATATTGTACCATCCTTTTATCCTTGGGATAAATCCTACTTGGTCATGGTGTATGATTTTTCTGATGTACTGCTGGATACGATTTGCTAGAATTTTGTTGAGGATTTTGGCATCTATGTTCATGAGGGATATTGGCCTGTAATTCTCTTTCATTGTGTTATCTTTATCTGGTTTTGGTATTAGGGTGATGCTGGCTTCATAGAAGGAGCTTGGAAGTGTTCCTTCCTCTTGAATTTTCTGGAATAGTCTGAGGAGGATAAGCTTTAGTTCTTTCTTGAATGTTTGGTAAAATTCCCCTGTGAATCCATGTAGCCCCGGGCATTTGTTTGCTGGAAGCTTTTTGATTACTGCTTTAATTTCTTCCATAGTTATCAGCCTATTAAGATTTTTAGAATCTTCCTGATTGAGTTTTGGAAGGTTGTATTTTTTTAGGAATGTGTCCATTTCCTCCAGGTTGTCTACTTTGTTAGAATAGAGTTGTTCATAGTATTTTTTAATAATCCTTTGTATTTCTGTGGGGTCTGTTGTTATTTCTCCTCTTTCATTTCTGATTTTTTTTATTTGGGTCCTCTCTCTTTGCTTCTTGGTGGGCCTGGCTGGAGGTTCATCAATCTTGTTTATCCTTTCAAAGAACCAGCTCTTGGTTTCATTGATATTTTGTATTGTGTGTGTGTGTGTGTGTGTGTGTGTGTGTGTGTGTGTTTTGTCTCTATGTCAGTAATTTCTGCTCTGATCTTTATTATCTCCTTCCTTCTGTGGGTTTTTCTTGTTGCTCTCTTTCTAATTCTTTCAGTCGTTGAGTTAGATGATTTATGACCATTTTTTCTTGTTTTTTGAGGTAGGCGTGTAGAGCTATAAACTTCCCTCTCAGGACTGCTTTCATTGTGTCACATAGTATTTGCATTGTTGTGTTTTTATTGTCATCAGTCTCCAGGATGTTTTTAATTTTTTCTTTGGTCTCATTGATAACCCAATCATTGTTTAATAGCATGCTATTCAGCTTCTAAGTGTTTGAATTTTTTGAAATGTTTTTATTGTAGTTTATTTCTAATATTATGCCATTGTGGTCTGAGAAGATGCTTGATATGATTTCAATCTTTTTGAATTTGGGGAGATTTGTTTGTGACCCAATATGTGGTCCATTTTTGAAAATGTCCCATGTGTACTTGAGCAGAATGTATATTCCGTGGCTTTGGGGTGAAATGCTCTGAAGATGTCAATTTGGTCCATCTGATCTAGTGAGTCATTTAGAATTGCTGTTTCTTTGCTGATTTTTTGTCTAGAGGATTTATCCAGTGATGTCAGTGGTGTATTAAAGCCCCTACAATGATTGTATTGTTGTTGATCTCTCCCTTGATATCTTCCAGGAGTTTTTTTTATGTATTTGTGTGCTCCTGCATTGGGTGCATAAATGTTTATCAGGGTTATATCCTCTTGTTGTATCAATCCCTTTATTATTATGAAGTGGCCTTCCTTATTTCTTGTTATGGCCTTTACTTTGAGGTCTATTTTGTCTGAAATAAGTACTGCTACCCCAGTTTTTTTTTTTCATTTCCATTTGCCTGAAAGATGTTTTCCCATCCCTTTACTTTCAGTCTGTATAAGTCCCTTTTTCTGAGGTGGGTCCCTTGTATACAGCATATATATGGGTTGTGTTTTTTATCCATTCGGCCACTTGCTGTCTTTTGATTGGAGCATTTAGGTCGTTTACGTTTAAAGTTATTATTGATAGGTACTTATTTATAGCCATTTTTATTTTTTGTATCTGTGTTCCTTCTTACCTTTTTATTTCTTCTTTTTACAGCAGTCCCTTTAGCATTTCTTGCATTGCTGGCTTGGTAATGTTAAACTCCCTTAGCATTTTTTTGTCTGTGAAGCTCCTTATTTCTTCTTCAATTTTGATTGATAGTCTTGCTGGATAGAGTATTCTTGGATTCAGTCCCTTGGTTTTCATCACTTTGTAAATTTCTTTCCATTATTTTCTGGCCTGATGTGTTTCTGTTGAGAAATCATTTGATAATCTAATGGGAGCTCCCTTTATGCAACTTTCTGTCTCTCTCTTACAGCCTTTAAGATTCTCTCTTTGTCCTGAATATTTGCCATTGTAATTATGATGTGTATTGGTGTGGGTCTTTTCGGGTTCCTCCTGTTTGGGACTCTCTGTGCTTGTGTGACTTTTTTCTTTGCCACATCGGGTAAGTTTTCTGACATTATTTCTTCAAATAGTTCTTCTAACACTTGTTCCTCTTCCTGCTGTTCTGGCACCCCTTTTAAAAAGGGTTGCTTCGTTTCATGTTGTCCCATAGCTCCCTTAGGCTCTCCTCCTGTCTTTTAATTTTTTTCTCCAATTGCAATTCAGTTTGGCTGTGTTTTGCTTCCCTGTCTTCTAGTTCACTAATTCGGCCCTCTGCTTCTCCTAGTCTACTGTTGAAACTTTCCATGGTGTTTTTTATTGAAGCTATATCACTCTTCATTTATTTTTTATTCTTACATAAGTTGTTGATTTTTTCATCCATTTCTTCTTGACTCTTACATAAGCTGTTGATTTTTACTTCCATCCAGTTTATGAATTCTATGAACCTTATTTTTAATCCTTTTTCTGAGATATTGTATGTCTCTCTTTCACTTAGCTGCTTTTCTGGTTATTCCTCTTTTTCTTTCATTGGGGGTATCTTTGTGTACCCATTTTTGGTCTCACCGACTGATCTAGATGTCGAGCTGTGCAGGAGCTACTCCTTGGGTGTCATTGGCTCCTCTGGCTACGGTTGCTCCTCAGGCGGTTACAGCAGCAGCTGCTTCTCAGTTGGCAGTGGCTCCTCTGGTGGGTGCTGTTCGCAGCAGTGGTGCCTCCTCTGGCTGGTGGGGGAGGCTGCTCGTATAGCTACTGTTCTTTGAATGGGGGTGGGCTGATTACGAAGTTGCTGCTCCTCGGATGGGGATGGGTTGTTCATGTCCGCTGCTTCTTGGACGGGGGCCAGCTGCTCATGTGGCTGCTGCTTTCGGACAGGGGTGGACTGATCACGTGGCTGCTGTTCTTTAGATGGGGGCTGCTTGCGTGCTGCTGCTGTTCCTCAGATGGGACGGGCTACTCGTGATGCCGTCGCTCTTTGGACAGGGGCAGGTTGCTTGCAGGGCTGCTGCTCCTTGTACGGGTGCAGGTTGCTTGTGTAGCTGCTTCTCCTCGGATGGAGGGTGGTCTGCTCATGCGGCTGCTGCTCCTCACGTGGGAGTGAGCTGCTCATGCTGTTGATTCTCCTCAGACAGGGTAGGGCCACTCACCTGGCTCCTTCTCTTCGGACAGGTACAGGCTTCGTGTGGGTGCTGCTCCTTGGACTAGTGCAGACTGCACAGGACTGCTGCTCCTTGGATGTGGGCGGTCTGCTTATGTGGCTGCTGCTCCTCAGATGGGGGAAGGCTGCTAGTGTGGCTGCTGCTCCTCATAAAGGGGTGGGCTGCTCACACAGCTGCTGCTCCTCGGATGTGGGCCAACGGCTCATGCGTCTGTTGCTCCTCAGAAGGGGGTGGGCTGCTCACACACGTGCTGCTCCTATGATGGGTGCAGGCGGCTCACACAACTGCTGCTCCTTGGTTGGGGGCAGGCGGTTTGTGTGGCTCCTGCTCCTCGGAAAGGAACGGTCTACTCACACAGCTGCTGCTTCTTGGAAGGGGGTGGGCTGCTTGCATAGCTGCTGCTCCTTGGACAAGTGCAGAGTGTTTGCTTCATGCAGCTGCTGCTCCTTAGAGGGGGGCCAGCTGTGTGGGGCTGCCACTCCTCAGCAGTGAGTGGCCTGCTCAAGCAGCTGCTGCTCCTCAGATGGGGCGAGTTGCTTGCATTGTTGTTGCTCCTCAGATGGGGGAACTGGCTGCTCACACAGCTGCTGCTCCTTGGACAGGGGCAGGCCACATGAAGCTGCTGCTCTTAGGCCTGTGGCAGGTTGCTTGAGGGGCTGCTGCTCCTTGGACAGGAGTGGGCTGCTCATGTGTCTGCTGTTCATGTGGTTGCAGTGCCCTGGGCTAAAGCGTTGGGCCGGTCTGAGGGGAACTTGCTTCTGAACTCACAGGAGCCTGCACCCAGAGTGGCTGGAGCCTCGTTGACCATGGGATCACAGCCTAGGTAGCATGTCCCTGGCAGGGGTGGCTGTAGAGTCCCAGGTTTTATCTGAGAGCACTCTGGGTGGAGTTGAGGCTGGGAACCCAGTTACAGCAGCTCTCCCCTTCAAAAAGGGTAGGCCTCTAAGGACAAGCTGGCCTCCTGGCACTGTTTGCAAAGATAGCAGAAGCTGCCTAGTTAGGCGATCCTGATTAGCCTGCTCCTGAAGGTCCTGTGGGATCTAACTGTGCCACACACACACACACACACACTCACACACACACACATACACACACACACCACCTGACCACATGCTCCTCTTTTACTCCCTCACTCACTCATCCTCTTTCCCTCACTGCCGCATTCTTGCTTCTTCTATAGTTGGGTCTGGGGTGTTATTGACCCATTTGTGGATGGAGTTTCCTCTCCAGGTGTCTGGTTATGTGGCTTGCTCTCAAGCCTTTGGCCAGTCCGGATAAAATTTACCTCAACAAGACACAACACGGAGGGAACTAAGCACAAATATACTCACGACA
The DNA here is from genome assembly GCF_951640355.1 of Cnephaeus nilssonii. Classification (NCBI taxonomy): domain Eukaryota; kingdom Metazoa; phylum Chordata; class Mammalia; order Chiroptera; family Vespertilionidae; genus Cnephaeus; species Cnephaeus nilssonii. The sequence goes on from NC_137071.1 coordinate 79,998,051, forward strand.
CCAATAACCCCAATATAAGTGACGACCTGAGAAAAAAGAGATAGGGCAGAGAAAAGAGAGCACAAATGCTATCGAAGAGAGAGGAAAAGATAAGGGATAAAAGACAAAGGAATAAAAAGGAGAATATATATATACTAGAGGCCCGGTGCATGAAATTCATGCATGAGGGTGGGGTGTGTGTGTCCCTCAGCCCAGCATTCACCATCTCCAATCTGGGACCCCTCGAGGGATCAGGCCTAAACGGGCAGTCGGACATCCCTCTCACAATCCAGGACTGCTGGCTCCCAACTGCTCGCCTGCCTGGCTTCCTGATTTCCCCTAACCGCTTCTGCCTGCCAGCCTGATCACCCCCTAACCACTCCAATGCCAGCCTGATTGATGTCTGACTGCTCCCCTGCCAGCCTGTTTTCCCCCAACTTCCCTCCTCTGCCAGCCTGGTCACCCCTAAATGCCCTCCCTTGAAGGCCTAGTTCCTCTCAACTGCCCTCCCCTGCTGGCCATCTTGTGGTGGCCATCTTGTGTCCACATGGGGGCAGGATCTTTGACCACATGGGGGCATCCATATTGTGTGTTGGGGTGATGGTCAATATGCATATTACTCTTTTATTAGATAGGATAGAGGCCTGGTGCACGGGTGGGGGAAGCTGGTTTGCCCTGAAAAGTGTCCCGGATCAGGGTGGGGGTTCCCTTGGGGCATGGGGCGGCATTAGCAAGGGGCCTGTGGTGGTTTGCAGGCCAGCCACGCCCCCCTGGTAACCCAATCAGAGGCCCTGGTATCTGGAATTTATTTACCTTCTACAATTGAAACTTTGTAGCCTGGAGTGGAGCCAAGCCTCCTGCTCGCTCCGTGACTGGCAGCCGTTTCTATTGGGGTTTGTGTATATCTTCTATAATTGAAACTTTGCAGCCTGGAGCGGAGGCCTGGGCCAGCCAGGGTGTGCGGAAAGTGGGGGGCAACCCTAGCCTCCTGCTCTTTCCAGCTCCGTGGCTGCTGCCATTTCTGTTTGGATTTGTTTACCTTCTATAATTGAAACTTTGTAACCTTGAGTGGAGGCTTAGGCTGGGGAAAGCAGGCAGAAAGCTTGGCTTCATCTCTTGCCTGGGAAACCCAAGCGTCCCTGCTGCTCTCTGTGGCTGTAGCCATCTTGGTTGAGTTTATTTGCATACTCGCTCTCATTGGCTGGTGGGCGTGGCTGGTGGGTGTGATTTGTGCATGTAGTGGAGTGATGGTTAATTTGTATATTACTCTTTTTTTAGGTAGGATATATATATATATATATATATATATATATATATTCTCCTTTTTATTCTCCATATATATATATTCTCCTTTTTATTCTCCATATATATATATTCTTATTTTTATTATATATATATATATATATATATATATACTAGAAGCCCGGTGCACGAAATTCGTGCCTCGGCGGGGGGTTGTCCCTCAGCCCAGCCTGTACCCTCTCCAATCTGGGACTCCCAGTGGGATCGGGCCTAAACGGGCAGTCGGACATCCCTCTCACAATCCAGGACTGCTGGCTCCCAATTGCTTGCCTGCCTGCCTTCCTGATTGCCCCTAATTGCTTCTGCCTGCCAGCCTGATCACCCCCTAACCACTCCGCTGCCAGCCTGGTTGATGCTTAACTGCTCCCCTGCCAGCCTGTTTGCCCCCAACTTCCCTCCTCTGCCAGCCTGGTCACCCCTAACTGCCCTCTCCTGCAGGGTTGATCACCTCCAACTGCCCTCCCTTGCAAGCCTGGTCCCTCTCAACTGCTCTCCCTTGCAGGCCTGGTCCCTCACAACTGCCCTCCCTTGCAGGCCGGGTGCCTCCCAACTGCCCTCCCCTGCTGGCCATCTTGTAGTGGCCATCTTGTGTCCACATGGGGGCAGGATCTTTGACCACATGGGGGCAGCTATATTGTGTGTTGCAGTGATGATCAATCTGTATATTACTCTTTTATTAGATAGGATAGAGGCCTGGTGCACGGGTGGGGGCCAGCTGGTATGCCCTGAAGGGTGTCACAGATAAGGGTGGAGGTTCCCTTGAGGTGTGGGGTGGCCTGAGCGAGGGGCCTGTGGTGGTTTGCAGGCTGGCCACGCCTCCTGGCAACCCAAGGGGAGGCCCTGGTATCTGGAATTTATTTTCCTTCTACAATTGAAACTTTGTAGCCTGGGGCGGCAGCCATTTCTGTGGCAGTTAATTCACCTTCTACAATTGAAACTTTGTTGCCTTAAGCTGGTGGGCCCAGCCAGGGTGTGCGGAAAGCTTTGCTTCCCCTGTTGCCGCCGGCAACCCTGGCCTGCTCTCTCAAGCTCCATTCTGCCACCATTTCTTTGAATTTGTTTACCTTTTATAATTGAAACTTTGTAGCTTGAGTGGAGGCTTAGGCCTGCAACGGCTATGGAAAGCTTGGCTTGCTCTGTTACCTGGGAAACCTTGCTCTCTGTGGCTGTAGCCATCTTGGATTGGGGTCAATTTGCATACTCGCCCTGATTGGCTGGTGGGCGTGGCTTATGTAGCGGAGTGATGGTTAATTTGCATATTACTATTTTATTAGAGAGGATATGATTGAATTCCACTCATTTCAGCCGCTCACTCTATTTGCTCAGGGACAAGGCTCAGGACACATCCATCTATTCCACCGCCATTTTGTCTCCTCAGGCTTCTCCTATAGGTGGATTTTCAACTGTGTGTGTGTGTGTGGGGGGGTGGGGTGTTAATGCCCCTAACCTCTACCTTGTTCATGAGTTAATTATACACCCAATTGAGACTCCGTGGAACCACAGATATTTAAAAAAACTATTTTAGAGATTGGGAAGTATTATAGAATTCTTTAGTGGATGTGAAGTCACAATTTAGAAGAGATTCACAGATTTTGGTGAGTCTAAATCATGTTTTGCTTTATGGAAGAAGTGTATTTGAAGTGCAAACCTTAAGGTATATCTGAATTTTCAAGTTTGCCCAAGTGTGTCTTAGATTGAAGATAAATTAAACTAAAATTGATCTGTAGCCATTGTTTATATATTTAACTCCATTGGAAAATTTGGAGCTAAACATATAAAGCCTGAAATAATTCTGAAGTCCCTGGCCATGGGATTAAACTTTGGGCCATTTTGGGGTTATTGTGAAAGTATATTATTTCCCATGAATGTATTGACTTTGGAGTTGAGAGTCACTCACTCTTCTTGCTGTATTTGAGTTGGAGTTTGATGTGCTCTGAAACAGTTCAGTCTATTAAATTAGAGTTCTCATTGATTTGATTCACAATGATGAGTGAGTACCACCAGGCTTAAAATTGTTGATTTTTCCATACAGTGCTATTTGGATTGCTTTTGTATTACTGCTGAATATCCATAAATTTGAGTAGTTAAAAGGTAATACTTTGCAAGTGTTGTGGACTAAAAATAAGGTAATCTGTAAAATACAAAGTTCTAATTGTATGGGTTCACATTTGAAAGAAAAGTGGACACCCAAAAACTTGTGCATCTTCAAAAAAATAACCCCTAGTTGTGATGGTTGCCCAACAACATGAATACACTTAATGCCATTGAACTGTAAACTTAAACATGGTTAAAATGATAAATTCTATGTTATGCATATTTTACCACAATAAAACAAATTACCTTTTCCTCCATTTGAATGTACATAGCAAATGGACCCTGAAAACAGTTTTGGAATCTCTTGTGCTTAATTAAGTGAGCAAAAAGAAATATAATTCCTTCTCACATCCAGGTTGGTATAATGATAGCTGAGAAAAATATTGTATGAACATATAGTAACATAGAGATATTCTGTAATAACAATAATAAGATAAATTTGAAATAAGAGATGCAGGGAACAAAGTTTCAGGAAAGTAAAGGATTAAAGCATGAGGGGAAAATGACGGTTGGAAGGCAGTGAATGTAGAACCCAAGTGTGAGTCCATGGTCCTATGCCAAGCAGATCCCCATGAGAGTGAGGAACTCATCACAGTGATTTCCAAATGGAAAAGTAACTAAAATTGGCAAATAAGATTATATGAGCAGAAGGGGTCAAGTGATAAAATAGTTGGGAGATAATCTATTAATACAAAATTGATGAAATGTTGTAGTGAAATTGTTTGAAAATAAATGCTTTGTCAATTTTCAGGGGGATGGGAGCCTAAATTATGAACTTTATCTGCTACCCAGTGAGATAAGGAATGCAAACTTGAGTTATATTATGCAATATCTATTTTTTTACAGTTGTATTCGCATTAACCATTTTGTTACCTGAAAGCAATTTGTGTTCTAAAAATACCTGTGATTTTTTTCTCACAAAGTGAAAAACACAATCCTAATATATAAAAACCCAGGGTCCCTAACGACCGAACGGACCACCAGTCCATCCCCCGACCCTCAGGCTCCATTGATCAGGGGATGGCTAATGGGGGAACTGGGTCCCTCAGGCTCCAATGAGTCCGTGGCAGCAGCGACTGGTGAGCAGGCAGACCGCTTGGTCCCTCCCCCTGCCCACAGGCTCCCATTGATCAAGGGATGGCTAACAGGGAACCAGAGTGAGTGGCATGGCTGGCGAGCAGTTGGAAGGCAGACCTCTTGGTCCCTCCTCCCAGCCAATTAATCGGTGGTGGAGGCAGGGTGGAACTGGGGACTGGCTTCCTTAGTAGCCCTGCAGGTACAATCTCCAGAGGACAGGCCAGGCACCAATGGACCAGTGCCACCGGCACAACCCCAACAGCGCTGCCGGCCTCCTAAAACTTGGCTTTGGGCACTGTGGCTGCTTCCCCTCCCTAGACGTTCCACAAGGAAGAAAGGATACTGCCAGCAGTGCCAGGGGTGACCAGCGGTGACTGACTGCTTTCCCCATGCTTCCTCCAGGTCACTCAAGCCAGCTCCCACCCGCCCTGCTCCAGATGAAGTGTGATCACTGCACACGGAAAGAATGTAGTAAAAAAATAAAAACTGATGACCAAGAGAATGCCACAGTCAACGTCTGGAGTCTGGCTCAGGAGAACAGAGAGAAGGGAGAATTCCATAAGCTGGCAAGATATTTCTGAGTAACTGCCTGGCGTGTGACAGTTGTGTGACCACAGAGGAAGGAGTCCAAATTTCTCAACAGAACACCAAGGACATCTTCCGTGTTCTGAACCTTAATAAGAAATGTGATACCTCACAGCACAAGGTGCTGGCAGTGTCTGTGTGTTCTTAATCTCTGCCTTATTTTGCTGCTAAATTCAGCCTCAGTGTCACCGATGCATCCAGAACACTCTGTGGCTTTCTCTAAAGCCTTGGGGTGCACTTTCTTTGACATGAAGATAGCTGTGGACTTCAGCATCCTGGAAAGTCAGAAGGAATTTGTGTGTCGGTACTGCCAGCACTGTGAGGAAGAGCCTTGGCTACCCATGTTGACCTACACCTGCCCCAGCTGGGACCGATATGCAGAGTGTGTGCTGGGTCACCCCATCACCCCCACCTCTGCACGGCCAAGTCTTGCCAGCAGATCATGGGCTCTGGCGAAGGATTACTTCACCCGACAGCAGAACCTGTCCCCAGACAAGATTTCCACGTCATTGTGGCCCTGTGTTATGACAAGAAATTGGAGGCCCTTTGAGAAGATGTTCTCACAGCTTTACATAGTTCCCAGGGTGCTGACTGTGTTAACCTCAGGTGAAATTGTCCAGATAATGGAGCAAAGTGACCTCGCTTCGAATGACGCCGCCGTGGACACTCTGTTTGGAGACATGAAGGAGAAGGAAGTGAGGCTCCACGAGGGTGCCAGCTCCAATGGGTGCCTGGCACACATCTTCATGTGTGCCATGGCCAAGGAGCTGTTTAACGAAGATGTGGGAGTGCTCACTTACTGCACCCTGAGGAACAAAGACTTTCAGGAGGTCACCCTTGAAAGGGATGGAGAGGTTCTGCTACGCTTTGAGGCTGCTTTGGCTTTTGAAACATCCAGAAGTGGTTCTGAAACTGTAGAGGGGCAAGTTCCCCTGCCACTTCATGGAGGTTCTGGCCTGCGCCGGGGATGCCTAAGTGGCAGGGGCCAGGGCCGGGCGGAGGACAGGCGTGCAGACAGGACTGAGGCAGATGGAAGGCATCTACACTGCCATCCCGGTGTGGCTCCCGGAGACCAGCCCCCATGTGCAAGAGCTGTACCAGGAGTGGCTGGGGCTGGGAGGGCGACTCCCCCCAGGCCCAGGCAGCCCTGCACACTGCCTAGCAAGGCCCAAGGCAGCCTGCCAGGACATCAAGGGGTAAAGGTCCAGCAGATGCCCGGCCTGCAGGCCGCCTGAAGAGGGGTGTCAGACACGTGAAGGAAAGGCTTAGCATCTCTGTCATCACTTTGGTTTTCAGAATTCCCTGCTCCCCATCTGTTGGCTCCCTCCCTCTGAGGGGCACTGTGGTCATCACATGGGTGCAACTAGAATATTGTATCCGACGATGAAAAAATCCCAAAGAACAAGAATGGAGACAGACTACTGTCTTTTAGGCTTAAAAAAACCCCAGAAGTGTCCTGTGAAGAGCTGAGACTTGATTCTACCCACGCGCCTCAGAGAGATTGGATGAGGAAATTGCCTGGTTTGGCTCTGACTGTACCCACTTATGTTACTCTTGAAGGTGTCTTTGCCACAATGTGAATAAATTGCCACATTTTGGAATAGGGACTCATACGAAAGTCTGCATTCCCAACTTTTCCTGAAACAGATCTATGTTCTGCAGCTGTGGCCACCGTCCTGAGATCAGGTCCTGTCGACCAGGTCCTGTCACTGGGAATCAGGGGGCACTGGAGTGGAGGCACCCCCCTGTGCCCTTTACATTCAGGGATTGAGCTGAACTCACTTTGGGGGAGGCCTGGCAAGGGTTATAGGTGTCACAGATAGAAGGATGGAGAATGGAGAGGCAGACACCCTGCTCGGTCCCTCCCTGGGTGGGGTCAGGCAGATGAAGGCCGGTCAGCCCACCCCACAATTGGGTGAGATAGCGTCCTCTGTGTCCACCTCTCACCCCATGGGCCTGGTCACTCCCCTCAGCTCCGGGCAGCCCTCTGTGTTCCACAACAGTGCACTCTGCCCTTACATGCTTCTCACCCTAAGTGAGAAGGAAGAGAGCAGTTGGCCCACAGACAACTACACAGAAAGATAGGACTCACAGCTGGCGAATGAAGTGGCAGTGGCAGGAGCCTCTCCTGCCTCTGTGGCAGCACTAAGGAGCAGTGAGCTGAGTGGTAAGGAGCAGTGAGCAGATGGATGGTAAGGAGCGAGGAGTTACAGACTGTGAGAGGGAATGGGCCTAAGCTGGCAGGCAGACATCCCCTGAGGGGTCCTGGACTGCGAGAGGGTGCAGGCCTGGCTGAGGGACCCTCTCCCCTCCAGTGCATGAATTTCGTGCACTGGGCCTCTAGTGAAAGTATAATATATATCATTAATAGAAATATACAAATATATCAAAGTGAAGAAAAGTCAGATCTTATAGCAGACTAACACAACTGATACTATAAATCAACATTAGGGTTGTGGGAAGGAGTAAGGAGTAAGGGAGGGGATGGGTCATTATCTATTACCTACAAATTGAGTACACAGAATCAGCCCATACAACATGAAAATGAATAATAGTAGCAGCTAATATTTATTGAATGCCTAATGTATGCTGAATATTGTGCATAAGTATATTATGCATTATTTTATTTGAACTTTATATTTCTCCAGGGAGGTAAGTGTTCCTGTTATTTTCCCCATTTTTTGAAGAGAAAAGTAAGGTTAAGTAACTTCAGGCTTAGTGAAATAACTTAAAGTGATTAGTGGCAAATAAATAGGATAAGGAGAGTTGGATGGGCCTATCCATTTATTATCTCCCCCAGTGCAGTCTTTTGCTCTTCATGTTGCTCTTTTGTCATTTTTATATCCTTTTCAAGGTTGTCCATGGTACTCATTTTTGCCTCATTTCAAAGGCATAGTATTTTTTTTCTTGTTTCAGGTAAAAGGACCAGTGAGCATACAATGTGATTTGCCTCAGGGTTCAGTGGACCCATGAAAGGGTGGCACTGCCTGTTGCCCTTCAGATGGTAAACACCTCTTGGTTCAACCTGTTTGAATCTGCCTCCTGGTAGCATTGGAAGAGAGAGGAAAATGGATATTAATGTACTTCCTGTGCCACATTAGCACTTCCTAATATATTTCCTATAATAGTCCTATGAAGTGGAGGAACTATGGTCATCTTCATCTTATAAATTAAAAAATAATGTCTTGGAGATTTGAGTTTCTTCAGGTCATAGATCTGATGAGTTGGAAATGCATCCTCAGTTGTTTTGGCTCTAAAGTCCCTGCCTTTTCTAGTGTACCATGCTGCCCCCAAATTGTTTGATTTGATGGCATAGAACAGCACCTGCTAGATTGTAAATGCCACCAAGGTGGAAAATAAAGCCTTTCATTCTGTGTTCTGCTTGAACTGACCTCCCTCAAAGAGGTAAACCCTAAAAGTTAGAAGGTCAAACCAAAGGAGATGTTGCTCTTGCTTTCCACAGCGTTACACACTCCATCTTTCAAATGCATGTATCAGCCTTCTTGCTGAGGGGCTTCCAAGGACTTAGTTCTACCAACAATTACCAACATCCAGACAGTGAGCCATCCATAATCACTGCCCTCCACATCCCAGTATATATGGCATGGTCCTTTGTTATGTGTTCTCATAGAAATTTTCCTTCAGAGCACTTAACAATGATTTGTAATTATATATTCACTAATGTTATCATTTGCTTAATGTCTACCATACGCTTGTAAGCTTCATGAATACTGAGTATCTGGTTTTTGTATCCTGAACAGCTAAATAATCATTTGTTGAACTGGTAAGTGCTTTCCCATCAAAGAGCTAGGTGATCAGTATTTTTCCTTTCTTATCTGGCCAAAAAGAAAATATGCAGAGGCTGTATGTGCCTTGGATAGTGGGTCTGTTTTTTAAGACTGTCTAACCATTTGTTTCTTAAGGGGCTAAGTGGTAGAAACATGCTAACTCTGCTCTACATACTCTGGACTCTGGAGGGCTTAAGCTTCCCTGAAAGCAGAGAAGGACTCAGCTTACCTCTTTCTGGTGGTATTTGATTGCTACCTTCAGCTTGGCCAAGTCATGGTACTTCTGAGGGTCAAGTTCTTCATTATGGTCATCTCGATGGTTGAGGATGATCTCCAATTCCCGGGAGCTCCGAGCTTGGTCAAGCAGGTCTTTGGCAAAGAGCTTACACTGTTGGGAGAGCTCCTCATACTCAGCCTTGAACTCATTTTCTACCTTGCTGAGTTCCTTGAGCTCCCAGCCCAGGCGGAAAGCAGTCAGGATAGGGTCCTCGCTTGATAAGGCAATGAGTGAGGGGCTTGCCAGAGCTTTATAGATGTTCAGACGGGAGCGGGAGTGGCGCAGGCTATCTACCTCTGAACTGGACACACACTCCACACAGTTGCAGCGGATCTGGTGAGGCCGTGGAATAGTGACCCGTTTTTGGACAAGCAATTTGATGATTTCATAGTTGTTGGTGTGGGCAGCCAGCATTATGGGAGTGATGTCTGGTGTGAACTCAGAGAACTGGGTGTCCATCATCAGAGTAGGAACCTAGGTAAAATAAAACAAAAAGCATAAGTGAGCAGGATTTAGGATTGGAGAAAGAGGGAGCACAGGGTCTATCAAATATTAGTGATTCAGGAATTGGAGTTAACATTCCTTTGTCAATTCCCCTCCTTATCATAATGGCTATTTGTGGAATGCTTATTGTATGCCAGGCACTGTTCTAAATGCTTTACATGTGTTTACTAATTTAATTTCCACAACAACTTTTTGAGGTAAATATTTCCCTCAAACAAGCTGAGGCACATAGAGGTTAAAAACATACCTAAGATGACACAACTTTTAGTAGCAGAGCCAAGATTCAAACTCAGACAATATGTCTTTAGACCTTCGCTCTTAAAATTATGGAACCACAATATGCCCAATTCTGTTAAAGGCACAATGGAGATATAGAGAAGTAAAGGACAATAATTTTTCCTGACCTTCTGGAACTTAGTTTGGTAGATCACAAACTTGGTGAGTAGGAGTACATGGTAGTTTGTGTTCATTTCCAAAGGAGCAACAGAGATTGCAGGAATATTTTTTCATTGTTGACAGTGTTATAGATGTCCTCCATTTTCCCCTCCTTTGCCCCCCTCCAGCAATCCCTCACCCCACCCCAGGCCTTCACCACACTATTTTCTGTGTCCATGAGCTATGCATATGTGTTCTTTGGTTATTCGTTGAAAGGCTAATGACAACCAGTAATTTTAAAGACCATGCCACTAAATCAAGCCCTGGTAGCTAAAGAGAAGATACCCTCAAATCATTACACTGACTTTGTATCTATATATATAAAAGTCTAAGCAACCAGCTGACCAGCCAACTGGCTGACCAGCTGGTAGCTATGTGTGCACTGAACACCAGGGGGCAGATGCTCAATGCAGGAGCTAGCAACTTTGCAGAGTGCCCTCTCACACTCAGGGACCCCTTCGGCGATGTTGGAATGCCTGGAATGCCAGTTTCAGCCTGATCCCCACAGGCCAGGCTGAGGGACCCCCACCAGTACACTGCACACCAGGCCTCTAATATATATATATATATATATATATATATATATATATATATATACTAGAGGCCCGGTGCACGAAATTCGTGCACGGAGGGGGGTTGTCCCTCAGCCCAGCCTGTACCCTCTCCAATATGGGCCCACCGGGATCGGGCCTAAACGGGCAGTCGGACATCCCTCTCACAATCCAGGACTGCTGGCTCCCAACTGCTTGCCTGCCTGCCTTCCTGATTGCCCCTAACCGCTTCTGCCTGCCAGCCTATCACCCCCTAACCACTCTGCTGCCAGCTTGTTTGCCCCCAACTTCCCTCCTCTGCCAGCCTGGTCACCCCTAACTGCCCTCTCCTGCAGGGTTGATCACCTCCAACTGCCCTCCCTTGCAGGCTTGGTCCCTCTCAACTGCCCTCCCTTGAAGGCTGGGTGCCTCCCAACTGCCCTCTCCTGCTGGCCATCTTGTGGTGGCCATCTTGTGTCCACATGGTGGCAGGATCTTTGAACACATGGGGGCAGCTATATTGTGTGTTGCAGTGATGATCAATCTACATATTACTCTTTTATTAGATAGGATAGAGGCCTGGTACAGGGGTGGGGGCCAGCTGGTTTGCCCTGAAGGGCATCCCGGATCAGGTGGGGGTTCCCTTGGGGTCTGGGGCAGCCTGAGCGAGGGGCCTGTGGTGGTTTGCAGGCCAGCCACGCCCCCTGGCAACCCAAGCGAGGCCCTGGTATCTGGGATTTATTTTCCTTCTACAATCGAAACTTTGTAGCCTGGAGCGGAGCCAAGCCTGGGGCTCCCTCCGAGGCAGGCAGCCATTTGTGTTGGGGTTATAATTGAAACTTTGTTGCCTTAAGCAGGTGGGCATGGCCAGGGTGTGCAGAAAGCTTTGCTTCCCCTGTTGCCAGTGGCAACCCTGGCCTGCTCTCTCAAGCTCCATTCTGCTGCCATTTGTTTGAATTTGTTTACCTTCTATAATTGAAACTTTGTAGCTTGAGTGGAGGCTTAGGCCTGGCAAGGGCAGGCGGAAAGCTTGGGTTCCTCTGTTACCTAGAAAACCTTGCTCTCTGTGGCTGTAGCCATCTTGGTTTGGGTTAATTTGCATACTCGCTCTGATTGGATGGTGGGCGTGGCTTGTGGGTGTGTCGGAGTTATGGTCAATTTGCATATTTGTCTATTATAAGATAGGATGGAACTTCAGGGGGCCAAAGACTAAAGCCAATGTTCCCTACAACTTTCTGCAGGTCCCAACTAGGTAGAGATAATCTGTTATTGTCAGAAAGAAATAGTCTATACTAGTAAATGAGGATCTCCAGGCTTAGGAGAGGGACTACCATTAGCAAAAGACCTTTGATAAAATTGCTATGTCTGTTATCTGATGCTTGGTGTAAATAGCAGGTACAGGCAAAAGGTATAGCGTTTTTTGGGTATTCAGGAGAATCTCTGGGTGAGTGCAGAAACTGGTCAATAAAGAAACAACTTTTCAACTTTAAATGTATTTTGGCACTCAATTTGTTCACAGTCTAATAGTGAAACTTAGGCAGATCACTAGACCCACAAAAGAGTCTCAGTATAGTAGGATCTAGAGCTAGATAATAAGGAGGACCAGAATAATCAGAGGAGGCCTCATGGAGGTGTGGGGCTGAGTATTCAAAGCATATGTAGGATTCCAGAAAGTAGTGAAATATTGATCTCAATACACTTTAAAAAGACAGTTCCAAATACTTATTTTAACTGGGGGAGAACATGGATAATTGAGATTTCCACAGAATAGACAAATATTATTTTAATACTAGAGGCCCAGTGCATGATTTAATCATGCACGTGTAGGCTGTCTGTCCGCTAGTCGGACCCGGTGTGGCCGGCAGCTCCAAAGTCCCTGGGCCCCTAGGGCAAGGCGGGGCGGGGGCATGGTCCTCCTGAGGCCGGAGCCCAGGCCAGGGTCTTGCCTTCGCCTCCCACCCAGGAATGCTGGGGTCGCCGCTGCCTCCTCTGCCTTCATGGAAACTTGCGTCCTCTGCGGACACCGGGACACCGCCGCGTGCTCCTGCGGCCCAACTGCCGCCAGACTCCTCCCCCGGGAGCCGCGCTGCCTCCAAACCTCCGAAACGCCCGCTCGCTGCCCCAGAGGCCCGTCTGTGCTGCAGCACAGCTATGGCGCAGATGCTGAGCTCGCGTCGCCGCTGGCAACGCGAGCTCAGCTTCCTGCCGGCCCAATCACCACCCCAGCCACCCCGAGTCCCGACCCCTGTGTCTCCCGCTGGCCCAATCGTGGGCGTAGCGGAGTGATGGTAATTTGCATATTACCATTTTATTAGGTATGATGATATAGTTTCTTTTTACTCTTAAATTTTTTAAAAACCCAGAATTGCTGGAGAACTGACAAAAGGATGAGTTGCAGTTTTTCATCATCTTTGCCTCCTTTCCACCTTGGATGAAAGATCCCCAAACAGGGAAGTGGCCAGAAAAGAGGGAATAGGAAAAAGGTGGAAGAGAAAGAGGGGGAGGAATGCACAAGAAATCTGTTTCCTTTAGGGGGTGGTTGCATCAGCCTCAAATAGTTGAGAGCTGGCTGCACATTGGTCATCAATAGCTTGGATTGAGCAGCAAGTAAACATTGTTAAACATTTTTAGAGAGCAGCTACAAATGAGACAGCAGGAAGTGAACAACTGGCTCATAAAATAAATTGGACACAGGACGTAATAATCTCAGAAGTTAACATAAACCTACAGGCTAAGGAAGAAGTGGGTCTGAGTGGGCCTCGTAATGAACATAAATACCACAACCAGCATAAAGCCTCGAGTTGGGAGAGATGCTAAGTGAACAATGTATCACAATTGGCCCAGGAGGAAGGAAGCTTACATCTGGGAACCTGCCAGTTCTCAGTGGGGAGGGGCATTCCTCAATCTCTGTCAAGATCTAGAGGCAGGAAGTGGGAGGTGGAGAAAAATAGTTTGTAGCACAGGATTCCCTGGGTTAGATTGGAGGTATGTGTCTGCTTCCTACCACGGTGTTCTTCCTGTCCTTTCTCTCCACTTCCTTGTTCTTTCTGTTTTTCCCTACTCTTTTATTTTTTTCTTTCCTTCTTTCTATATCAATGCTGCCAGGCTTGTCCAAGACACAGTAGTACTTGTGAATATTGCTTAGCCCAGTGGTCGGCAAACTCATTAGTCAACAGAGCCAAATATCAACAGTACAACGATTGTAATTTCTTTTGAGAGCCAAATTTTTTAAACTTAAACTTCTTCTAACGTCACTTCTTCAAAATAGACTCGCCCAGGCCATGGTATTTTGTGGAAGAGCCACACTCAAGGGGCCAAAGAGCTGCATGTGGCTCGCGAGACGCAGTTTGCCGACCACGGGCTTAGCCCCACTTGTGTCATAAAGCTGAAAGGTTGCTGTCTATGCCTAGAATATGAAATGCTTTTTGGAACCATCTGATTCCATTGTCTTTGACTTAGTACTTAACAAGGAGTCTTTGATTCTCCTTTCAGCTTTCTGTGCATATGACACCAAAGATGAAAACTTTTCAAAAGAAAACTGGTCCACAATGACCAACCATGTCTTCCTATCCAGACTGCTTTTCTCCTTCAGGCAGCCTTATCATTCACAGGTCACCACACCTAATTCAGTCATTGCTTTCTGTGTGTATATCCTTGTGGGATCCCTGTGTGGAATGGTCTACCTCATTTCTCTGCCAGCAAAGGGTCATTGTAAGCCCTGGCTCCTTCAATAGCTCCTTGTCTTAACTTGATCCCACCCCTTATAGACCACCCAAATGCTGTGGGCACTAAGTTACATCCAATATCTTGTTGTTATCTAATTATTTTACATATATCTTTTTTGCTTCTTCATTAGGGTTGTGAGCTCTTTGTTGGCAGAACTGTCTTAGTCTGCTTGTGTTTTCCCCCATAGTGTCCAGCACACTACTAGACATACAGCAGGCACTCCCCCAAAGGGAATTAAGTATCCAAATATCAAATTAAGAAATTGGCTCTCCTTTTCAAACCTGGCTCCTACAATTTGAGTCAGTGTGAGATAGTGTCCTTGGGTCTTTCCTTCCCATGTCCAGCTGAGAAGGTAGACATTCCAAGACTCTAATGAGGATTAGCAGACCGGCTCTATAGGGAACACCCTGATATCACAAAAATTTAGAACAGTCCCTGCCTGTAATTTTCACAATTTTATTGCTTCAAAATGGAGACTCTTGTACCCTTTTCTTCTACCTCTATTCATCCTGCTGCTTTTCCCTTCCTAGACTGTGCAGGGACCATGGACTATCATGAAGAAACACTGGTAAAGAAAGAGAGACTTTATAGTGAGGGTCAGAGATTTCTGTTAATAATCAGGACTTTATAATATAGTTGACATCAGGGGCCAAAAAGTAAGTAGATAAAAGAAATGAAGACTAGGTTTGGGGGCACATGCATAATTTTGATGAGTAAATTATAGAACTGGTGAATTGTAGAGCATATACCTTCTCAAGAGGGGCATCTGCTGCTCAGTTTCTTGTTATAAGCACAAATGAAGGCCCAGTGTTGCCATTTTTCAAGATAAGTCAGAAATATGGATTTGGGGGCAGAATTTTTTTAAAGATTTAAATGTTGCCTCAAAAAAGTTAGAGACAGTGTGCAGGCTCAACAAAATACATATATGAGGGAATTTAGGCTTGAGTGAACCAGTTTGTGACCTTTGAGCTAGCATATGAGTTATGAGTCTAATAAAAGAACGGGAGAGGAAGCTGGACATCTAGGCAGGAGCCAAATGATAAAAGGCTTTGTTTGCCATGCTAAGGAACTTAATGTTATTTTTTGCCATAGTGAACCGCTGAAGAATTTCAATCAGAAGAGGTTCATAGTTAAACAAGTGTTTTAAAAAGATCAATTTGTCTAAAGTGTGGTGAATTGGCAGTGGTAAATGTGCTTCTAATTTTTAATAAGCAGCTTTCCACACACACACACACACACACACACACACACACACACACACACACACATCTTGATTTATAGTGTTTGGCAATTTCTGTGGTGTAAATATTTCCACTATGGTCAATTTCAAGTTACCAATATAACATCATGGAACATAGAATTTGGAAGAGATAAATACAACCAGTTCTCATCAGCTAGTGTAAGCCAGCTCCAGCACACCATTAGATGAGTTTCAGAAGGATGGGACTAGTTAAAATATATTACTAGTGTAGATGAAGAGATGGTGAGATCTTAAACAGTAATTCTAGAGATAGAAGTAATAGGTTTAAAACATTCATTGGATGTGTCAGGTAGTATTGGAGGGAGAAGTAAATCAAGGAGGTCAGGTTTCTCGACTGCATGTCTGGTTGATTGTGGTGTCACCAACAGATAGTGAATATAGGAGGAAGAGCAAGTCTAGGATTTTTAAAGGTTCAATTTTGGACACATTGAGTTTCACCTACATATTGGGACAGTAATAGGAAATTGTATAACTCTAACATGAGTCTTGAAGAAAATTTCAGGACTGAAAATGTAGATGTGAGAGTCTTTAGCCTATAATAGTTGAAACCAAGAGAATGGATGGGATCAACCTCTGCCTGCCCCAGCCTCCCCATAGTTGGGTTTGCTGATCTACCCCACGGACTCAGTCCTGTCCCAATTTACAAAGCAACTGAGGCTTGAAGTAGGAAGCACTCAAGTGGCCAGCCTCAGCCTCCTTCATTCCATATTCCAATCATTGGGGATTTGCATTAGGGCACTCTCCATGTTCTGTTAGTTTTTGAATCCAAGCTTCTTGCCCACCTTAGCCCTAGTTTGTAAAACAAGATTCTCCCTGGATCTCTAGTCTGAATTTCTGTTCATGTATGGGCCTAATAGCTCAGGCCTGGTATATTTTCTGGATTATCTGTGCCTTTGATAATCTTTGAGTTATTTTATAGCTTTCTTAATTGTAATGCAAATATTTCTTGTCTGGTAGAATGCAAGTATTGCCTAGTGCATCTATTTGTAAAATTTTCAGCATTCCTGATGGCCTATATCAGGGGCCAGCAAACTTTTCATTATAAAAAGTAAGTTGGTAGCCTGGCTGGCCTGGCTCAGTGGTTGAGCATTGACCTATAAACCAGGAGGTCACCACTGGTTTCCCCATTAGGGCATATGCCTAGGTTGTGGGTTCAGTCTCCAGTGTTGGTCATGCAGTAGGCAGCCAATCAATGATTCTCTCTCATCATTGATGTTTCTATCCCTCTCTCCCTCATCTTTCCTCTCTGAAATCAGTAAAAGTATATTTGAAAAATAAGATAGTAAATATATTACGATTTGTGGACAGTACAATTCTGCCATTGTAGCAGGGAAATAGCGATAGGTAATATGTAAATGAATGGGTATGGCTTTACTTAATCAAATTTTACTTACAAAAGCATGTGACAGGCTGGATTTGGCTTTTAGGCCATAGGTTGTAGACCCCTGGCCTCCTCATTCTCTCACTAATTAATGAGTTAAACAAAATTTTTGACATGTATTCACTTGAATTTGCATATAGATCATGATTTAACCATTTAAAAAATTATCCTTTAATAGCCATTTGTGTTCAGATTGAGGTCAGGTGGAAAAATCAATTTTATTATTTTCTTATCAAGTTTTGCTTTCTCTTTGAACTCCTAAATTATACTGCACGGTCTTGGGCTTCCCATTAAAAATTC
This sequence comes from Cnephaeus nilssonii, assembly GCF_951640355.1. Taxonomy (NCBI): domain Eukaryota; kingdom Metazoa; phylum Chordata; class Mammalia; order Chiroptera; family Vespertilionidae; genus Cnephaeus; species Cnephaeus nilssonii. Next base: position 80,015,290 of record NC_137071.1, read on the forward strand.
TGCTTTAAAAAAAGTGTACATAATTTATATGGGAAGAACAAAATGGACAAAACTTATTTGGGGATAATGTCACAATACATACCCAGTGTTTTTAAAAAGTCAAAATTGATATATAAAAATCAATAGTGTATCTAACAATGGCTAACATTATTACCCTTTATAACAAGGATAAAAATAACATTAATAGCTACTAGTTATAGAGAACTTTCCATATGCCAGGCACCATGCTAAAGTATCTCATTTAGTCTTCCCTTTGTTTCTATGGTATAAACATAGTAATTATCCCCACTTTATATCTGAGGAAACTCACCCATAGAAAAACTAAGTGCCTTGCCCAAAGTCTCATGTCTAGGAAGTAGAGTGGACAGAACTTGAACCCAGGCAGTTTGGCTCCAAAGCTTGTACTGTTAGCCAGTATGCTGCCTCACTCCCAACTAGTAAAAGACCAAAATTTTGATTTATTATATCAATAAATAAATCTACAATCATAACATTTAATATTCATACATATCATAATTATGTGCTACAGGTTTTATTGGGTAATAATTAACATCATCAACTAATATTCTTCCTTAAACCCAGATAAATATTATGTAGCATTACTCAAGATTTGGGAGCCCACAAAACCATTCTTGATTTCTTATCAGATAGGGTCTCTTAATTTTTCTAAAGACAGGAGCTAAGTCTATGAGAAAATAATACATGGCTGACACCATAGGTTGTCAGAGTTAATACTTTCAGGGAAACTGGAAAAGGCATTTTTCTCAAAATGTATGGTGGGGGGTGGAGAAAAGGGAAGGAAATCAATACACCAAGAAATTACATTTGGTCCATGTTATCTACAATTCTGCTTCTAAAGAAACCTGATGGATGAACCAACTTGATTTAATTTTAAAATTCGCAATGACTTGGGTCATAGCCACTAAAGAATACATAGCCTCCATCTCCCTGGGGCTTTGCATTTAGGCTTTAATGAGTTTGCTCCTGGATCACCCTAGGTCTTCCTGTTATAAAGCTTGCACTATATTCTAAAATCTTTTTGGATTAATGAGCACAGGACAGAGTTGCTGGGCTCTAAGCTAATCATATAAAACACTGGCAATACAGTGAACAGAGAGCTTGAGTTAGTTCTTCATATTTTCAGCTAAATTTCATTGCCAGAGGACACAACAGAGGAACAGATGATGCTCCACTTTCCCCACTCTCAGGACTGACAAGAGCTTTTACAAGGTTATTGTTCTTAAGTGGCCCAAATGATACATTTATTTCCATTAACCTCATCACTGGAAACAATCTGATAACTGGAATTTTTCTGAACCCTTAGGCAGGCATCCTACGTTCATCACAGACTTCTGAAATGAAACCCTCCAATGGACAGACCCATATCAGGAGCTAATTCATTCATACCCACAATGCTGTGTGGTTATAGGCTAACCTATCCAATTGTCACTTCCTCATAGAACTGCCCTCACAGTACCATGTTAAAAATAAATCTCCTATTTTGTGCCTGGATTTAGTGAAATTGTAATATTTTCACATGCTGGGCCTCTTCTACCCTAACAGCAGATAAAATCAATGCTCAATTTTTTCAGCAATTCAAGTGACTGTTGGAAAGGAAACTTCATTTTTCTGTATTACTCAGAAATGAAGAACACCTGCATCTAATCACATCATGTTACTAGCCACCCACACTGCCTTACCTATAGATCAGCTAGCTAGTAGTAGCGATGAAGGAGCTTACTGTAGAGCAGAAATTGGCATCAGATGGGAAATAATGTTTCCCAGACTCAGATAAAAACAGAACCTTCAGAATTAAGATTTGGTGTACCATCTGAGCTGATGTCAAAGCCATTTGTGTTCAGATGCAACAAGTTAAAAAATCAGTAAATCAGAAGGCGTGGGTTATTATGGATGTGGGAAAATGTCAGAAGTAAAGTTATGCTCATTGTGTCTCTAGCACTGCATAGAATAATGGATCCCTGATCTGCTGGTGTAGTGTAGTTTGCTTTGCAGATAGTTCTATGGTGGTGCTTGGTACAAATAGCTCTTTAGGAAAGCCATAGTTCTTAGTTTATTTTTTTATGTCATCATGTAATTTTTTAAATTAAATTTCTCTTGTATATTGTTTTACTGGAAAGAAGATGCTATCAAGCTGATTTAGAGTATTTTGTGTCACTGCTCATCGTGTGACTAGTATGAGTTCAGGTAGCATTATAAAGGTTTCTGATCAGGGCTGAAAATCCAGGTGCAGAAACTGTGGGGATCAACAAGGGTACAAGACCATGTAAGGGCCAGGATAACCAGATAGATATGAACTATATGATAGGATTCAATACAAATAAACATTTATTATTTTCTAATTTCTCTAATGGACAAAGATTTTGATAGAAACACATTTGCCAGCAAAACAAAATCAGAATAAATAAAGAGGGTCTTTCATGCAAAAAGAGGAGTTGAGACCCCTTAATTTGTTTTTAGTAGTTTGCAGCCATACAATTGAAAAGTATGTTCATTGCCATACAACGAAAATTGGTAGGTATTATTGGGAGTCCCAGTTTAGGTCTAGAAGAGCTTAGATGATAAAAATTAGGCTCAGTTGGTTCTCAGAATGTAAAGGTAAATTTTAACAGGTGATTCTTTTTTTTTTTTTTTACTATCTATCTTTTTAATCCTATGAGTTCCAAAATCCAAAATTTTCAACTCTGTTTAACACTTATTTTCCCCCTTTATTGATTAAGGTATTACATATGTGTGCTTATCCCCCCTTTGCCCCCCACTCATGCCCTCACCCCCTGGTGTCTGTGTCCATTGGTTAGGTTTATATGCATGCATACAAGTCCTTTGGTTGAGAATGCAGAAAGGGAGAAGGAAAGGGGAAAGGGGAAAGGGGAAAGGGGCAGTTTTACTCCCTAAGCAGAGAAGCTAGCAGTCTCAAGGCATGGCAAGATAAAGTTGCCAGGTACTTCTCATGATTTCTGGGAAGGCCACAACAAAGTAAAAAAAGGAAACTTGAGAATTAATCTGTACCAAAATATTCAGCAAAGGAATTTTGAAGCCTATAGACAGGAGGGTATATAACACCTCGGTCCCACACCCAACTTGCTCTTCAGATTAGCTGAGAGCCCATCTGCACTTCATAAGCCAGATGTATAAGTTTGCTTGCTTGCTTTGCTTTTTCAGTAAAGGAGCATACTTTAATTGCTTTAATAAATTGGCTTTTTGCAATGCACTCAAGGTCTCTTGTATAAATTTATTTATATGAGAAGACAAGGATTGAGGTTGGGGACAACTTTCTCCTATTGATTCGGGGGGCTGTCCCATAACATCTCTCTGGTGTTAGTGAGAGGTGCCTATAACACCTGCGATTAACTGGGCTTAAATTCAAAACTAGAGTCTAATGGCTCTTTGCTGACAGAGGCCTTTCACGTACTCTGCATTCTTGGGAGAATCATAGACTGAACTTTCAACCTCCTGTCTGTTTATGCTTTCTGAATCAACTACTGCAGGGAATTTCCTTGTCCCCTCATCACCATACTACCACTTAAGCAATAGACTGTGATACACCCTGACCAATTAGAACTGCACAGATTGTAATTATCATCAACCAGTCCATGCTGATCAGACTTGAAGTCCTCATTTGCATGATGGGAACCTGGGCAGAAACTTCCTCCATTAAAGATGGCCTCTCCTTTGTCTCTGCAGGGCACTGTTCTATTTTTACCTGAGGCTGCATCATCCCAGTTTGTAAACTGTTTGCTTGAAGAAAGTCTCTCTTTTTTCCCTCCAATACTTTTTAGTGAATTTTTGTTGACATGTGGCAGGAAACATGTTTTATTAATTTGTATTGCTGGAAGCACCCTGGGAAAATTATATATTTAGGCTCTCCCTGCTGAGCTCCCCACCTGGGATTTCTGAGTGGCTTCTCTGAAAAACACTCATGTAACAAGTAGTCCTTCACTCTGAAGTAGAGTTTGGCTAGGAAGGAGAAGCCTTTTAGAAAAGAAGCTTGAGTCTGGACAATGCCAAGAAGCTTAAGTTCACCTAGCACAGACATGTCAGGAGGACTCATTTTAAGAATTTTTCTTTAGCAGAAAACAGGATTTAAATGTCTCTGTGGCCGTGACAGCACACATCATGATCATCAATTGATTTTTCTGAACACAACAGCCAGGATTATATAAATGGGTCACATTTAATAAATACATGCAACTTTTGGTTGACAGGAAAAGTAGTGTAAGCCATTTTGTGATTGAACCGATGCCTATCATATTGACATCGTCAGTGGTAAGCAAATTCTTTTTAAACACAATCTTTGACAAGCAAAAATCTTTGACACATTGATGTGTGTATAATGTTCTGCATTTACTCATATATTTTCACTCTATTGCATTTTGAAAGGACAAACTCAAAAAAGTGCCCCCCCCACTATAATTTCTTCCTCTCTCTGACATTACTTCTAATTGTATTGTTTTGAACTGGCAGCTGCATTGTCAATAGTGCTTCTCAAGCAGAATGTCTTTTGTTCTTGTCAGAACAGACTAACTATTAAAGGAAAGAAGCAGGAGCTTGGTTGCTTCTGGCTGGAGATTGGAGAAGGAAGAGCTACTTTGGGCCTTTAACCCTACTGTTTCTGTCTTTTGCTTGTCTTTTTCTAGTATGCTCCCAGGCTAAGGGTGTGGGCTGCTGTCTCCCCAGAGAAAGGTAAGCTAACTGTTGATCACTACTGAATTAGGAAAACATGCGGTGCCTTGTTCTTATTTCCCTGAAGTCAAACATGCCCCAAATCTGAAATTTGAAAAGGCAGGTGCATTTTAAATGTAAGGATGACCTTTCAATCACTTGCAAAACATTCCACCCTCTCTGGAAGACAAATGTAACCGGACACGAGTTTCAATGAAGTCTTTCACTCTGCAGTACCTTTTCAGGAATGCAAGGCAGGGCTAATAGAAAGGAGGAGAAGGGACTGGTGTTCCCACTGAAATACACTACCGCTTAATTTTCTTCTTTAAATTCAATGAATAGGGGATAAGAATCTCAGATTGATGAAAAGTCGCAAGAGTGGTAGTGTTTGAGGCCCACAGATATTTGATTATTCCACCCCCAATTTCTAGTTGGGGAGGAAACAAACCCATATCTTGGAAGACTCCATAGATGCATAGGATTGTTTGTCTATTGTCAGAAAAGATCAGCTAAGGTGATTAGGTATGCAAGAAGGAGGCTTAGCTTCCAGCAAATTCTTCTGCACCTGTGGTCTTATAATACCATTAATTTGTAAACTTGAGATTCTGTGGAAGCCCCAGACATACATTTGAGAATTCAGGGCAACTGACACTAGCACAGAATTGCTGTGGGACTTCTTTCAAACCCTGCCAAGGTTCCATCAAATTAACATTGTGGTGTTTAACTTTTTCAGAGGCTAGAGGTTAATACCTCTTGGATTGATTGCAGTGACAGGAGAATGGGCTAGATTGCTACTATGTTTCATCTAATCCTGATGATTCTATGATTAAGTGGACCACATCCAAACAGATATCCACCAGAACTCCAGGGGTTTTATTCTAGAAATGTATCAATGACACAATTGCCTGTGGAGTTATTAGTGAACTCCCCTGTGGTTTTATTAAATACTAGAGCTTTGTATTCTTGCCTCTCTAGTAAACCAATTAGGTGTCTGACATGGTACCTATTTAATGTGGGTTTGTAAAGTAATTCTAGAATAATTTCAAAACATTGTTCATTTTCTCACACCATTCCTGTGAGGTTATTTAGTATTATTCCTCTGCTTTCAAATGGTAAGAGGTTAAGCTATATAGAGGTTGAGTAGTTTGCCTAAGGCTACATAACAGTTGAGAGATGGAGTCAATATGAGGACTCCATTCTCACATTTTGTCCATGATATCATGTGCCTCAGCTGATATACATATTATAAAATTGCAAGGTTGAAAGAGACTTTGGAGATGACATAGTCCAACCTCATAATAGATGTTTAACTCCTTTGTAAACACTCATGCCCAATAGCCATTCTGCCTCTGTTCAAACATTTCCTGTGGTGATATGCCATTTCATTTCTTTCCACTGCTGAGATTATTGTTTTGAAATTGGGTAGCCACATTTTATTCTTCCCAATCAAACACTAACACTACTCAGCACCTTCAGACTACTCTCTCTAGTATGGAACTCTTTATTAAAAATTATTTGCTGAATAGTAATGTGGCATGCAGCAGGCAATGAGAATTTTTTTTCCTCCTGCACACCCCCCACTGGGGATGTGCCCACAACCAAGGTACATGCCCTTGACCGGAATCGAACCTGGGACCTTTCAGTTTGCAGGCCGACGCTCTATCCATTGAGCCAAACCGGTTTCGGCGAGAATTTACTCCTTCTTATTTTTTGGCTCCATCTTTGTGGTAGTGGCAGCCATGGCCACAGTTAGTTCAATAGCCAACCTCTCTTTGTCCATGCCCAGGAGCTACATACCCTCAAGATGTCTGGCCATTAGACAGTGGCCCAGATCAAGGCTCATTGAGGGCATTGCCCCAGAAGATCAAGTGGTGCTCCTGGAAGATACGTCTTGGGAGGATGAGACTTCCCTTGGCTAGGGTCAGGTTGAGGCCTTGACCATGCTGGAAGTAGCTGGCCATCTGTTTGGAGGTAGAGTCCATGGTACCTTGGCCTTTGCTGGGAAAGTGAGAAGTCAGATTCCCAGAGTGGCCAATAAGGAGGAAAAAGGGGGATAAAGAGAGGAGGAGTAGACAGTTATGGACTGTGTCAAGGGACAGGTGTAGTATCATTGCTTAATTAATGTTGTACCCATTTTTGACAAGAAGAAAGGCAACAATTCTAACTCTTAAGTCCTTTTTCATACTAGTTTTCTCTAATAAAGACAATTGATCCTGTCAAAAAATGAATAAGAATAAGAATAAGAAGGAGGAGGAGGAGGAGAAAGAAGGAAAAGCATACTTTCCTATTTTATAGTTAATTCCTCTAGGTACAAGGTGGTTTATCTGATCATTCATATGATCAGCTTATGGATGCTGGGCTGAAGGGTCTTTCAGGAAATATTTTAGCCTGGTTCCAAAGAAGGAGTTAAGGATTGAGAGTGCAAGATTAGTGTTCAGTCTGGCTACTGGGTTTTGTTCTCCAATCTTGAAGACCAAGGGGGATAGAAATGATATTACCAGTTGAATAATTTAGTTGAATGTATGAATTCAGGCTTCCTTCTCAGTAGTTTAAATGAAAAAGTGGGATAAATGACCAAAGAATTATTTCTATTTAAAGAGAATCTTACTCATTTAAGTTACTTCTCCCAAATAAGATTCATGGCATTTTCTCCCAAGTAAGTTCTAGGATCCAGAGAACATTTTCTATTCTGATCAGATAAGCTATTACTCCCAAAAAAGCTTAGCACTGACAGCAGAATATTGCAAGCCCACTTTGTCCTGCTTCCTGGTTTACAAATGGAAACCTGCTAATCATGGCAGTCTCAACAGGGACGGCTGTAAAGTAATGACACCAAGGCCGAACCAGGGCCAATCACTGTGTACACCCTTAGTAGTCCAAGGGAAGGCTATTTGGTTAGTAAAAGCTGCGAATTGTGACCATATCTATATCACAAATAAATGTTTCAGATCCAAGGCCAAGGGCTATTGGTTAAATATGTTTGGCTTTTAGACACAGATATATTTTTAGAGGACACATTTTAATCTCTCCTACCTCAACTGCACTAACCTGGAGTCAAAGGGATTGTCATTTAGATACTCTTGTGGCCTTCCTTCCTTGGGTCTCCAGATCCCTGCCATCTAATGAGAGGCTTGCTTCATGGGGTTTGTAAGTCTTTTGGAGTACCATGGAAATGAGAAAACTTGCCTTGGGTTTTGTTTAAAGTAAATAGCAGCTCCTTAAAATAACAAATATATGACTGAAAGGTTTGTATATCTTTATAATGTCTTTTCTGTTCACCAAGAGCTGAAGTAGAGAAAATTACTTAGGTTATAGTCTTTTAAGATGAAGGAGTTAGGTTATAGTCCTTGGAAGATAGTTCATGGTGCTAGACTCCAGAACAGGTGACTACAGAACTCACTCTGAGTGGCTTTAAAGACAGATAATTTAATTTTAATGTAGTGGAAGTAGCACTCAATTGAAAATCAGAAGTTATGCATCTTGGCTCTACTATAAGAGTCAGTTTATTGAGTCTGAATAAATCACATCTCCTCTGTGAGCCTCACTGTCCCCATCTATAAAATGGGGAGGAATGGGTTAAATAATCTTTCCAGGTCTGAAATTCTATTAATTTCACTCATTCAAAAAACCATTTATGTGTGACAACATGGATGGACCTTGAGGACATTATGCTGGTGAAATAAGTCAGACAGAGAAAGACAAATATCATATGAGCTTCATTATATGTGGAATCAGTTACTCTATTTCTGGTGTTGTCAAGTGAACTCATAGATACAGAGAACAGATTGGAGATTGGTTATTGCCAGAGGTGGGGGTTGGAGGATAGAGGAGATGGGTGAAGGTGGTCAAAAGTTACAAACCTCCAAGTATAAAATAAATAAGTCCCAGGAATGTAATGTAGAGCATGATGACTATATTTAGTAATACTGTACTTTATATTTGAAAGTTGCTTAGAAAGTAAATGTGAAAAGTTTTCATTACAAAAAAATATGTGACTATGAATGGTGATGAATGTTAACTAGACTTATGTGGTGATCATTATGTTGTATAAATGAAATTATTAATATATGTTCATTAAACATTTATGGTATACTTTATGAATTATCCCAAATGAATACATTCCTGTAACCACTACCCAGCTCAATAAATAGAAGAGCATTAGCAACATCCTAGTAACGCTTTACATCACTACTTTTACCCCCTCAAAGCACAATCACTATCCCTGAATTCATGAATGAAATTGCTTGTCTGAAACTTTATGTAAATGGAATCATATAGCAACCCCTTCCCCACATTTATGGGATAATTGCCATGTTCCAAGAGCTATGCTAGGCACTGGAGATTCAAAAGCAAACAAAATAGACAAAGTCCTTTCTCTAGAGAGGTAACATAGGCAACAAACATATGTCAGATGGTGGTAAGTGTTATAGTGCTATGGAGAATCTTGAATCAGGGCAAGGGAATAGGGAACAATGGGGGATGTGCTATTTTTATATAAGGAAATATGGAAGGCCTGCCTGATAAGATAGCATTGGAGCATATATCTAAAGAAACAAAGGGAGCCATCTATGCAGTTACTTGTATGAGGAACATTTCAGGCAAAGGAACTGAGGGTAAATCATTCATATAAGAGGTGAGTATGGCTGAAACAGTTCAGGTAAGATAAGAGTGGTAAAAGATGAGATCAAAGAGCAGGGGTCCATATCATGCAGAGTCCTATAGGCATTGAACAAGGCTTTGGAGGGCTTTGATTGGAGTGACACAGGTAGTTTTAAAAGTGTGACTCAGTTTCAGGGAAAAGACTGGATTATGGGGGGCTGGGAGGGGAAGGAGGGGGAATCAGTTAGTAGGCTAGTACAATTGTCCAGGTGAGAGGTAACTATGGCTTGGACTAGGGCAAGGTGATTGCGTGTTGAAAAGTTGTCAAATTCTAGGATTGTCCGGAATGATTCAAAGCTTGAAGTCTCTTGTCATGGGCATCTCATGATATCATCTATTCTTTGAGGCCTTTCCAGACATTGTGAGTCTATATTTGTAGTTCATATACTTCAAACACGGGGAAGATTAATTTATTTGTTTTGTGAATTTCTGAACTTACTAGCTCTTCTCAAATCAAAGTAGAAAAAAATAACTGAAGTAATAGACAACTGGTGTCATTGGTAGCATCAATTGAGAGAAAGCTTCTCTTCTTTGAGCTTGTTAAGGTTGTTCTATTCCAGAGGTAAACACACCTTTTATTGACTGCTGAACAAGAAGATACTAAAAGCCTCTATATCAGTCAGGGCTACCTGATCATCTATTTTGACACTGTATGTCAATACTCTCAGTGTCAAAACATTTTTAATGTAGATGATTATGTCAGCATGGCATCAAATAAAGCAAGAACTTGGACTATTCTATTTATCTGCTCAGTGTAGACAATTTGGAGAGTTTAGACCAGAAATGGTATAGACTCAACATGTCACATGATGTCTGCCTTTTACATCTTTGCTCCCTACTAAGGAAATCAAAGAAATGTTTTCCTGTATATTTGATACTCGCCATATTTTCTGAAGTAGCAACTCTGCTGACAATGAAGTCAGGGAAAATAATGGATTAAATGGATATTTTCCATTGCTTGAGTGTTAGAACTCATTCCTTTGCTAAATACCAACCCTCGCCCAGTTGCTTGGCTCAGTGGTTGAGTGTTGACCTATGAACCAGAAGGTCATGGTTCGATTCCCAGTCAGGGCACATGCCCAGGTTGTGGGCTTGATCCCCAGTAGGGGGTGTGCAGGTGGCAGCCGATCAACTTTCATCATTGATGTTTCTATCTCTCTCTATCCCTCCCTTCCTCTCTGAAATATATCTATATATATAAAAGCCTAAGTGACTGGTCGACCGTCCAACCGGTCGACCAAACAACCAGTTGCTATGATGTGCACTGACCACCAGGGGGCAGATGCTCAATGCAGGAGCCGCCCCTGGTGGTCAGTGTGCTCCCACAGCCAACCTCCCAAGGCTGGCCAACCTCCCGCAGCCCCAATAGGCCCCGATGGCCAGCCAGGCCAAGGGACCCCACCCGTGCACAAATTCATGCACCAGGACTCTAATCCTCTCTAATAAAATGGTAATATGCAAATTAACCATCACTCCGCTACATAAGCCACACCCACCAGCCAAGCCACGCCCACCAGCCAATCAGGGCAAGTATGCAAATTAACCCAAACCAAGATGGCTACAGCCACAGAGAGCAAGGTTTCACAGGTAACAGAGCAAGCCAAGCTTTCCATAGTCATTGCAGGCCTAAGCCTCCACTCAAGCTACAAAGTTTCAATTATAGAAGGTAAACAAATTCAAACAAATGGTGGCAGAATGGAGCTTGAGAGAGCAGGCCAGGGTTGCCGGCGGCAACAGGGGAAGCAAAGCTTTCCGCACACCCTGGCCGGGCTCACCCGCTTAAGGCTACAAAGTTTCAGTTATAGAAGGTGAACTAACTGCCACAGAAATGGCTTCCACCCCGGAGGGAACAGCAGGCTTGGCTCAGCTCCAGGCTACAAAGTTTCAATTGTAGAAGGAAAATAAATCCCAGATTCCAGGGCCTCTGCTTGGATTGCCAGGGGGCGTGGACGGCCTGCAAACCACCACAGGCCCCTCGCTCAGGCCGCCCCACACCCCAAGGGAACCCCCACCCTGATCCGGGACACCTTTCAGGGCAAACCAGCTGGCCCCCACCTGTGCACCAGGCCTCTATCTTATCTAATAAAAGAGTAATATACAGATTGATCATCACTGCAACACACAATATAGCTGCCCCATGTGGTCAAAGATCCTGCCCCCATGTGGACACAAGATGGCCACTACAAGATGGCCAGCAGGAGAGGGCAGTTGTGAGGCACCCGGCCTGCAAGGGAGGGCAGTTGTGAGGGACCAGGCCTGCAAGGGAGGGCAGTTGAGAGGGACCAGGCTTGCAAGGGAGGGCAGTTGGAGGTGATCAACCCTGCAGGAGAGGGCAGTTAGGGGTGACCAGGCTGGCAGAGGAGGGAAGTTGGGGGCAAACAGGCTGGCAGGGGAGCAGTTAAGCATCAACCAGGCTGGTAGCGGAGTGGTTAGGGGGTGATCAGGCTGGCAGGCAGAAGTGGTTAGGGGCAATCAGGAAGGCAGGCAGGCAGGCAAGCAGTTGGGAGCCAGCAGTCCTGGATTGTGAGAGGGATGTCTGACTGCCCTCCAGGAGTCCCAGATTAGAGCGGGTACAGGCTGGGCTGAGGGACAACCCCCCTGCTGTGCACGAATTTCGTGCACCGGGCTTCTAGTCTTATATTATCCTATATAATAAAAGCCTAGTATGCTAAGTGTCCAGTCGTCCGTTCAACCAAAGCCTAATATGCTAATGATATGCTAAGGCCGCTCAACTGCTTGCTGTGATGTGCACTGACCACCAGGGGGCAGATGCTCTGACCAGTAGGTTAGCTTGCTGCTGGGGTCCAGCCAATCAGGACTGAGTGAGACAGGCCAGACATGCCCTGGAGCCCTCCCATGGTCCCTTCTTGGCTGGCCAACCTCCCGCACCCCTCCCTGACCCAAATCGTGCACTGGTGGGGTACCTTGTCTGGTGGCCTGGCCTGCACCCTCTCGCAATCTGGGACCCCTCTGCTGAATGCGGAGGGTGGGATTTAGTCCAATCCTGCAGGCCAGGCTAGTAAATTCATAATTGTCTTTTAAAGCTTCTATTAGTTTACTAATGATAGAAGTATAAGTGAAATTCTTAGAACTTGGTTGTAGAATAAGGTATGAAATCTGTTTTTTTTTCTTTTTTTTTTTACATAACTATTTTTTCTTTGACACCCAATCATGAGAATACAACTATTAGTAATTGGAAAACAAAAGTTTTCTGAAATGAGATTGTGAAAAAAAGTAATCTGTACATGGAGATAACCCTACAAAGATGTACACTAAAGAAGACTTTGAAAATGCATAGTATTTGCCTGCAGAATGAGTGGTAAAATTGTTTAAGATGTTTTATATGTAGAAGATGAGAAGCATCCTACCTAATAAAAGAGCAATATGCAAATTAGCCATCACTCCGCTACACGCACAAGCCACACCCACCGGTCACGCCCACCAGCCAATCAGAGTGAGTGTGCAAATAAACCCAACCAAGATGGCTACAGCCACAGAGAGCAGGAGGGAGGCTTGGGTTTCCCAGGCAACGGATGAAGCCAAGCTTTCCGCCTGCCCTTCCTGGCCTAAGCCTCCACTCAAGGCTACAAAGTTTCAATTATAGAAGGTAAACAAATCCAAACAGAAATGGCGGCAGCCATGGAGCTTGAAAGAGCAGTAGGCTAGGGTTGCCCCCCACTTTCCGCACACCCTGGCCGGCCCAGGCCTCCGCTTAAGGCTACAAAGTTTTAATTATAGAAGATATACACAAACCCCAACAGAAACGGCTACCGGCCATGGAGCGAGCAGGAGGCTTGGCTCCACTCCAGGCTACAAAGTTTCAATTGTAGAAGGTAAATAAATTCCAGATACCAGGGCCTCTGCTTGGGTTGCCAGGGGGCATGGTTGGCCTGCAAACCACCACAGGCCCCTCGCTCAGGCTGCCCCATGCCCCAAGGGAACCCCCACCCTGATCCGGGACACCCTTCAGGGAAAACCAGCTGGCCCCCACCCGTGCACCAGGCCTCTATCCTATCTAATAAAAGAGTAATATGCAGATTGACCATCACTCCAACACACAATATGGATTCCCCCATGTGGTCAAAGATCCTGCCCCCATGTGGACACAATATGGCCACCACAAGATGGCCAGCAGGGGAGGGCAGTTGGGAGGCACCAGGCCTGCAAGGGAGGGCAGTTGGAGGCAATCAAGCCTGCAGGGGAGGGCAGTTAGGGGTGACCAGGCTGGCAGAGGAGGGAAGTTGGGGGAAAACAGGCTGGCAGGGGAGCAGTTAGACATCAGTCAGGCTGGCATTGGAGTGGTTAGGGGGTGATCAGGCAGGCAGGCAGAAGTGGTTAGGGGAAATCAGGAAGGCAGGCAGGCGAGCAGTTGGGAGCCAGGGGTCCCAGATTGGAGAGGGTGTAGGCTGGGCTGAGGGACTCCCCCCCCAGCCCCTGTGCACGAATTTCGTGCACCGGGCCTCTAATATATATATATATATTAGATATATGTGCTAGAGGCCTGGTGCATGAAAATTCATGCACTGGAGGGGGGTCCCTCAGCCCGGCCTGCCCCCTCTCACAGTCCAGGAGCCCCCAGGGGCGGGATGCAACCTGGTGATCAGGGGAAGGTGATGCCCCATCACACCTCTGCTGCTGCCACTGCTGGCAGCGCAAGCCTCAGCCAGCCCTGGTTACCTGAGCCTCGGGTGGCCCTTTTTTCTGTTTCTGTATCCTGTCTACTTCACTTGGGCTTGATATGTAGGCCTGTCTAATCCTTTATTTCTGTGCTGTCAATACTTTTTTTCCTTTGAACAAAGATCCTTAAGCCCTAAACTAGAACTTAAAAATAAATGAATGATTAAGCATGAATACTTTCATCCAAACTTGCTTATACCAGAGAAACCCTAAGATATTTTAAGCATCACTAAAACAATTCTATAGTCTTATGCAGAAAAGTTAAAAGATCTAGAACACAATTAGCTTTGTTCTTTGCTCCCATTCCTATAGAAGTCTGGGTATACCACTGTTCTCTAATAAGTTAGAGTGATTTTTTTAAAAGAATAAATAAAGTGCTAATGATTGTAATGTACAAAGAGTTTAGACAAATCAGGAAGGAAAAGATGAAGACTCTAGTAAAAAATTGGTTAAAAATGAAAAGTTGACTCATAAATCGCTTATAATGTGAAATCCCACTTATAATAAGGAATTAAAATGTAAAATGAGCTGAAACTGGTTTGGCTCAGTGGATAGAGCATCGGCCTGCGGACTCAAGGGTCCCGGGTTCGATTCCGGTCAAGGGCATGTACCTTGGTTGCGGGCACATCCCCAGTGGGGGGTGTGCAAGAGGCAGCTGATAGATGTTTCTCTCTCATCGATGTTTCTAACTCTCTATCCCTCTCTCTTCCTCTCTGTAAAAAATCAATAAAATATATTTTAAAAAAATGTAAAGTGATAATGTAATAGCATTTTTAGCCTGTCAGATTGACAAATGTGTTGTTATTTTTTTGCAGTCTATGATTGCAAGTATATGAGAAACACTGTTGGTAGGAGAACAATTTTGCAATTTATAGCAAAATTTTAAAATGCACACACCCTGTGATTCCATAATTCCATTACTAGGAATTTACCTTACAAATATAATCACACAAGTGTTCAAAGACATATATATATATGGATATTCATTACAGCATTGTTTAATAAAGCAAAAATATAAGAAAACTCAGTCTAAATATACTTGAAACAATTTAAATAGAAGGCTGGTTAAATAAATATGGGGCATTTGTATGATACAATGCAATACTGTCATTAAAAATAATACAGTAAAGCCTGGCTGGTGTTGCTAGTGGTTGAGCATCAAACCATGAACCAGGAGGTCATTAGTTCAATTCCTGTCCAGGGCATATGCCCAGGTCGCAGGCACAGATCCCCAGTAGGAGGCATGCAGGGAGGCAACCAATTGATGTTTCTCTCTCATCAATGTTTCTATCCTTTACCTTCCTCTCTCTCTAAAATCAATAAAAAATTTAAAAAAGAATATAGTAAAGATAAATATCTTCACATAGAAAAATGCCCATATGTATTGTAGAGGAAAAAGAAACAAGTCAGAACATTTTTTAAAAGTTTGTGTGTCTATGTGTGTTTCTGTTTGAATATGCATAGAAAATATACCTACATTGTTCTTAGAGATGGCTTTTACAGAGTTGATCATGAGATTGGGAAATGGTATGTTTCCCTTACCATGCTTTTATACTGTTTTAATCCTTACAGTAATTTAATTCTTTTATAACAAAAATTTCAAAGTAAACAAATGGATGTGGAAAAGGGTGGTGGTGACTTAGGATCCTAATCTATACTAATGAAAGCTTAGGTGGCCCTTGTGCACTTCATCATTACAAGATGGCCACCACAAGATGGCCGCCACAAGATGGCCATGTGCACAGTGGAGGCGGGGGCCCAGTGGCTTCTCCGTGTGGTGAGGCCTGGGGGTCCTGTGGCTCCATGTGGCATGGAGGAGGCCGGTCCTGGCGTCTCCACTGCCTTGCGCGGAGGAGGTGGGTCCCAGTGGAGGAGGCAGGTTGTGGCAGGGGAGGGCAGTTGGGGACAATTGGGCCAGCAGGAGAGGGCATTTGGGGGCGATTGGGCTGGCAGGGGAGCAGTTAGACATCAATCAGGCCAGCAGGATAGCATTTAGGGGGAGATCAGGCTGGCAGGCAGAAGCTGTTAGGGGCAATCAGGCAGGCAGGCTGGTGAGTGGTTAGGAGCCAGCGGTCCAGGATTGTGAGAGGGATGTCCAACTGCCAGTTTAGGCCCAATCACGCAGGACATCACCCAAGGGGTCCCAGATTGGAGAGGGTGCAGGCCAGGCTGAGGGACACCCCTCACCCCCGTGCATGAATTTCGTGCACTGGGCCACTAGTCCTATATAATAAAAGGCTAATATGCAAATTGACTGAATGGCAGAATGACCGGCTGCTATGACGTGCACTGACCACCAGAGGGCAGATGCTCATGCAGGAGCTGGCCCCTGGTGGTCAGTGTGCTCCCACAGGGGGAGCGCTGCTCAGCCAGCTCACGGTTGGCGAGCACAGCATTGGTGGCAGGAGCCTCTCCCGCCTCCGCTGCAGGTGGGTGGTAAGGAGCCAGGGACTGCGAGAGCCCCAGACTGTGAAAGGGATGTATGACTCCAGCTTAGGCCCCATCCCGGCAGTCAGACATCCCCCTAAGCTGGCAGGTGGACATCCCCTGAAGGGTCCCAGACTGTGAGAGGGCGCAGGCCAGGCTGAGAGACTCCCCCCCCCCCCGCCCCAGCCTCAGTGAATGAATGTCATGTACCAGGCCTCTAGTACTTGAATAATTTCACACCTCATTTTGAGAGTTAAGAAATAAGGAAGGGGGAAAGGGAGGTACATTTTTATTTTGGTTGTATGGACAAAGCCCAAATTGTTCTAAACTTTGGCTGTTTCAGTGGGGATTGAAACCTTCTCTGTGAAGGCCCATTGGAAGGCCTATTTGAAGACAGGGGGTTGATTTGAGGATTTGTAGAGGTAATTTTTTTAGCTTCAAAGTTCCCTCCACTATTCTGATACGGATAATGGAGTTGATGGTGACTACAAATATTAAATCACTCCAGTTTGTCCTTGAAGAGTAGAAAGGGACTTAGAAATTCCACTGTCCAGCCTCAGGGTTTTTGTAATGGGCCATCACCCCTGCCCCCCTCTTAAGGGAAACAGGTAAAGGTGGTAGACTCATGGATTTGTTTTTGGGACCAGCTTCATCATTCTTCTCTGATTTTACTGTCTTTGGGTGTGCTTTTTTCTTATCTGGTTCACAGCCCTCCTTTACTAATGAAAAGATAATAACAATTCACTAATAGAAAATGCAACAGTAAGCTTTTCTTCAATCAAGATCTTAGTATTTATGTGCTGATTACCTTCTCTTTACTGAGAACCTCACAAGGCAGACATACTCCTTAGAACAGAGAATAGCTGCTGGATTGGGGCCACTTAATTCTGCCAGAGGCAACAAAGTTTGCATTTATCAACTGGTCCATGAATCCAGCATGACCCTCACTAAGGTGGTTCTCCTGACTCCAGAGACTTTCTGTTGACAGGAGAAGAAACCACTTCCCTATCCTGTCCTGTCTGTTGGCCTAACTAACCCCAAAATCCTAGGGCTGGATTTGTCAGTGACAATTCAACTGATTTGAGGGGCAATTAGCCAGCCCTCTTTACTCAAACTATCAACCCTGTGCCTCTATTTTGAACTTTATTCCATAGGAAATAAGGAACCTCTGTGGTCATTTGAGTGACATGATCAAATGCAGGACTGTCTTATCTCTAATAGCATTTATATTTCAACTAATTGTTTATATGTTTGCCTCCTCACCTAAATCAATTTATTCAAAGGGACTTGGTAACCCATTGGGTGTAGTAGTTGAAGGAGAGGGCAAAGTTGACAACAACTGCAAGGTTTCATATCTAGATAACTAAAAGGATAACTGGAAGGAGACAAGAGTCATCACTTGAGAAGATACACTGGATGAGGAGGATGCTTTGGAGGACAAAGTGAGGCTAGAACAGGTATTAAGAAAATAGATTCTACTGCTAAGTCTGCCTAGGTTTGAATCCTAGTTTTTCTCTTACTAGCTTGGGAAAGTTATTTAATCTCTTTTGTTCCTTATTTAACCTCCTAATGTCCCCATTTGTAAGGATGGTTAATAGTATTATCCTGCATTACAGGATTATTGTATCAAATAAGTTAATGCATATTATGTACTTAGAATGGTACCTGGCACAGAATAAGTGCTAAATCAGTGTTTGCTATTTTTATTATTAGACACTAGAGGCTCAGTGCATGAAATTCGTGCACTTGGAGAGGGGTCCCTCAGCTCGGCCTGTGCCCTCTCGCAGTCCGGGAGCCCTGGGGGGATGGAGGCAGGAGAGGCTCCTGCTACCGCCACTGTGCTCACTAGCTGTGAGCCCGGCTTCTGGCTGAGCAGTGCTCCCCCTGTGGGAGCGCACTGACCACCAGGGGGCAGCTCCTGCATTGAGTGTCTTCCCCCAGTGGTCAGTGCCCATCATAGCGACTGGATGTTCTGCCGTCAGGCCCAAACTGGCTCTTCGACATCCCGGATTGTGAGAAGAAGCAGGCCAGGCCTAGGTACCCCACTGGTGCATCATCAGGGCTGGGGAGGGACCACGGGAGGGCTCCAAGGCATGTCTGGCCCATCTCGCTTAGTCCTGATAGGCCGAACCCCAGCAGCAAGCTAACCTACTGGTCAGAGAATCTGCCCCCTGGTGGTCAGTGCACATCATAGCGAGAAGATGAGCATCCTTAGCATATCATTAGCATATTATGCTTTGATTGGTTGAATGGCCTACTGGATGACTGA
Source organism: Cnephaeus nilssonii (assembly GCF_951640355.1). Lineage (NCBI taxonomy): Eukaryota > Metazoa > Chordata > Mammalia > Chiroptera > Vespertilionidae > Cnephaeus > Cnephaeus nilssonii. The sequence continues at coordinate 80,034,002 of NC_137071.1, forward strand.
CACTTAGCATATTAGGCTTTTATTATATAGTACAGTGAATTTTAAATGTTTGGGGGTACATCTAGATGGGTATATCTAGCTAAAATTTGGAAAATAAATTATGAAGCTTTTGGTAGATATTGATTTACAAAGGGAGAAGTGACAGAACTCTTGGTAGCACTAATATCAAAGGATTTGAAAAAGAGACTAAAAGTTAGTGGTCAGAGAGAGAAGAATAACCTTATAGGCATGATATGGACACCAAGAGAGTTGTCAACTAATGAGATTAAAATGCCACACAGATATTGGACCTGTATATATGTGGAGGGAAGGGAGATGAAAGGGGAAAGTCAAATATCAATATGGGAAATTCCTCATAAATATTTGCTACCGCTAGCCCCTGAGTGATGTGGCTCTAGCTTCTTTCTTTTATCCCATGCTAGCCCTCTCAGCTCCCACTGCCATTCAGAGGACCAGTAACAACCAGCTGGGATGGTGGTAACTGCTCACCATGGTCCCAACTAAGGATTGGCTCAACTAATGTCCATAGACTCATTCTTCTTTACTCCAATTAGGAACAAAGAAAAAACAGGGAGGGCAGATGAGCACAGGAACCCAGCAACTACTGTTTGTGATATGACTCAGGATCCACCTGTCCTAGTGTTCTGACTCTGAATAAGGTATCTGTGGTCTTCCTCTATGATGGTAATCTCATGAGGGTAACATGAGCCCCAAGCATTGTTTTTTGTCACTAACCCATTACTACAGGACCTACTGTGAACAAGCCACCATCATTCCCACTATCGATTTAATTGTCCATTTACTTCCTTCTGACCAGTGTGCCTCCCTCCTCTTTCTTCTTTCCAGCTGAAAGCCTGTTTCTTATCTGAAATGTTCCGCCCTTGAAATCTGTCTACTTGTATCTAGAGTAACCTCCTATATTGTCCATGTTACACATTTTGGATGTTGTAGCATGTTTCCTTGTACTGTTCTATTTCTTTCCCATGTTTGTTGTTGGAATATGGGAAAGAATCAGTACAAGGTGGTGTTTGGTGCACTGGGATGGAACTGATGGCAGAGAGATGGAAGAGCTCTGAATGTTGCACTGATATTTCACTCTTGAATTGAGTTTGTTACAAGAGCCTTATCTGGAAAAACAAAAACCAGTGAGGAGCATGGGGTGAAAAGGAAACAGAAAATAGTTGCCCTCTAGAAAACTGTACCTGTGAGGTGAAGGAGGACAGAGAAGAGGTAACTCCTTAAGTAGACATGTGTATGTGGGTTAAAGGCTATTCACAACTATGAGTATGAGGTTACAGAAAGAAAGCCCTGAGTTGGTGGTAACCCTGAAGGGAGATGAGAAAGGCCATGGCTAAAAAACTTCATGTGTTTCTATTTAGTCACTCGCGTTTGAGATTACTTCATGGTTTCTTCCTTGTGAAGTGTTATGTAGCCAGCTCTCTTGGTCTACTTGAGTCCAAGTTTAAATGATTTTTTTCCTGAAAGGCAAACATCACTGTCTTCAATATTTTGTTACCCTTGGAACACAGAAATCCATGTCCATTAAGATGGGTGGATTGGTTAGACAGCATGTGCATGTCTGTTCTCCCCATGCGACTATAAATTTCTCAAGGGCACTCACTGTATCTTTCAAATTTATTGTGAGGCATATGATTAGTAGTCATAAATGCCTAGAAAATTGAATAGAACTGAAGAGAATTAATATTTGCTGGAACTCTGTCATCAATGAGTTATTCTATACAGACACTACTTTTAGCTGATTTGTTTATTTTCAGCTTTGTTGTAAATATTACCACTTCTAATGATTCCTTGGAAGCAGAGTGGAGTAGTAGAAAGAGTGGCTGGGGAGACAGGAAGCTTTTGTGTCAGTACAGGGCTCAGCTAAGTGACCTTGGACATGTCACTTCAGAACTAATGATCTCTAAGCTCTTTACAATTGTGATCTGTGAGTGAATTAGGCCAGGTTTATTAAGATTCAGCACAGATATATGAGTGGAGGTAACTCACTTCATCAGTTTAGCCAATATGATGCCATGCAGTCACTCTGACCTTTTTTTTCCTATCAAGCGGCTGATTTATTTTCTTGACACAACCCATTTTTTTTGGCCTAGAACTTTGTGGAATTAAAATCATAGAATTAAAGCTGTTACTCAGATTACTATAGGCATAAAAACCTACTGTTATATTGGGAAATTCAGGTAACAAGAGTTGGTAATATTAATAATAGTTTGTATTAATGTTTATGTGATTATGTCAAATGTTAAATAATAATTCTCATTTTAAACTTGCAACAACCTATGATGTAGATAATATTATTAACCCCATTATACAGATAAGGAAAGTGATGCTCAATCAGAGTAAACACCATTCCAAAGGTCATGCAGTCTGAACTCTTAGCTACTATGTGTTTGTGGGTACGTAATACTTAAAAAAAAATAAACAATTTAGATTAGCCAGAAGGTCATATCATCACAGCTTCAATGAATAGGAGTAGGAGTAGTTAGTACTAGCTATCATTTATTGAATATCCATGTGTCAGGCACTGTTATAAGTAATATACATGTATTTTTTAATTTAATTCTCACTATAACTATGAAATAGACTCCATTGTCATTCCCATTTATAGATAAAGAAACTAAAGTTTGGAGAGATTAAGTGACTTGTCCAGGTAAATAAATCTCAGAGGTGGATGACTCCAAAGCCTCTGTTCTTTCCACCACTTTAGGCTACCTATAAATAGCAGAGTGTCTTTTACACTTCTCTCTTTTAATTTCTGCTCTCATATTGACTGATATTTATAGGCTGGACTCTTTAGCCCCTCTTGGTGCTCCAGTCACCTTTTCCTGGGAACTTAGTGTCCCCCTCCACACTGTTCAATCTCTGAGACCAAGGATCAGACTGGAGAAGTAGTAGAGTGCCTTGTTTCTGATTTTCTACAATCTCAATAAAAACACTTACCAGTGTTGCTGAGACTTAATCTTGCTAGCTCATCTGTGAGACCAATTTCAATTTGGAGCCATCTGCCACAGAAAAATGAGTAATTATGGCAGAGCTCACAAGGGTGAGCCATGGGAAGAAGGTTGTCTTAGCCTCTTTCCTCCTGTTTGCATTGATGCAAGTGACCAAGAAAGAAAATTACTTGGGTGGGCTGTTGATACAGAGGCCAGCAGCTCTACCTCCCTGTTGCTCACGTACTTAGATTTTAGTGAACAAGGAGGGATGACTTTGAGGTCATGCAGCTTGCCTGACAGCAAAAGGGAGACCATTGCCATCAAGGCCAGGCAGAAGGAGGTAATCTGTGAACTGGGCCAGCTTGTTCACCAGTCTCTCCCTCTCACTGTACTGGTGTTGACTTGTGATTAGTGCCACTTGCCAGCTGGTCTCTCCACACAATATGATGGGTTAAGACAAACTGATAGAGTAAAGCTGAAAATAATAGTCACTGACTTCTGTCTAGCATTTAATATTTTTCAAAAGACTTTAACATTTTATTTTATTTCTTCTTTACAATAGCTCTCTAGATTAGGTAGGGGCAAAGATTATTAGCTTCATTTTACAGATGAGGTGTGATTCCACAATTGGATGTGTGTAAAAGACACCCAATTGACGCCCAACTTAATGAATCGCCCAAGGTCTTGGGCCTGCTACAACTGGCTAGTACCTGAAACTCTGAATTAGAGCCTATCATTCTGTTTTCTAGACAAGTAGTTTTCCAGCTATGCTTGCTCCTCAGGCAGAAAGCAGGTATGGGAGTGTGTGTGTGTGTGTGTGTGTGTGTGTGTGTGTGTGTGTGTGTATGTGTGTGTGTGAACAAGTAGGGCTTTGGGTCCCAAACTGAACTTAAACTAGGGAAGCTGTGCTTGTGTTAGTTTGTCTGTTTTACATCTGGGCAGGATTTCATTTAATGAAAAGCTCTACAAACGTTTGAAAACCACTTATCTAGGCTAGTATTTCTCATAAAGAGTATAGTGGGTTGAAGTGTGTCCCTTTAAAAGATATGTTCAAGTCTTAAACCCCAGTACCTATGAATGTGACCTTATTTGAAAAAAGGGTCTTTGTAGATGTAATGAAGTTAAAATGAGGTCATCCTGGATTAGGGTGGGCTCTAAACCAAATCTCTGGTGTCTTTATAAGAGAAAGGAGAGGGATATTTGGACACTAAAAACACCGAAGAGAACTCTATGTGATGAGAGAGGCAGAGATTGAAGTGATGTGGCTATAAACCAAGGCATGGAACAGATTCTCCTTAGAGCAGTGGTTCTCAACCTTTCTAATGCTGCGACCTTTTAATACAGTTCCTCATGTTGTGGTGACCCCCAATCATAAAATTATTTTCGTTGCTACTTCATAACTGTAATTTTGCTACATCATAATGTAAATATCTGTGTTTTCCAATGGTCTTAGGCTCTACAGCAGCGGTTCTCAACCTGTGGGCCGCTGCTGTAGAGCCTAAGACCATCGGAAAACACAGATATTTACATTACGATTCATTAACAGTAGCAAAATTACAGTTATGAAGTAGCAACGGAAATAATTTTATGGTTGGGGGTCACCACAACATGAGGAACTGTATTAAAGGGTTGCGGCATTAGAAAGGTTGAGAACCACTGCCTTAGAGGCTCCAGAAGGAACTAGCCCTGCCAACACCTTTATTTTGGACTTCTGGCCTCCTGAACTATGAGAGAACCCATTTCTTTATTTAAAGTCACCCAGTTTGTGGTATTTTGTTATGGCAGATATGTGAAACAAATACAGGGAAGTACATAGACTTCTTATCTAGAAACAGGTGGGCTTATTAAAATTTTGATTCCAGGCCAAAACCCCAAGATTCTGATTCTGTAGGTATGTAATGGGACTTAGGGAAGTGTATTTTGGTAAGTTCTCCATAGGCACAATTATTGATCTTTGAGCTTATTGTGACCATACACAGATAAAAGTCTTTGGATTGTTGCTGGATTTGCTGTCCCTGCTTCTGATGCTTTTCTAGTGAAGCCCAGAGTCAGTGAGCTGAAGGGAGTAGATTTAATGGACGAGAAATAGGCTGGTATTAAACCTTCTGTAGTCTAAAATATTTGAATTCTGATAATTATTTGAGTGTTTACCCCAAGGAATCACAAGTCCTCCAAGTCACCAAAATCTACTCCTATTGAAATAGGCCATTGTGGTATAGTTCCAGACTGAATACTGCCAAGAGGGTCATATTTCTGAAGCAGCATGAAGGCCACAGAATAACACACACAAGAAGACAGTATAGTAACACCCCCCCCCCCCACACACACACTATGTTCTACTTGTTGTCTAGTGCAAGGAATTCAATCTAATAGAGCACCACCATTTTTACTTAAAGAGTTGTCCCTATTAAAAATGCAGGTCTCCATGTAAGTGTTGATCCTTGAAGTCAGTGTCAGCCATTTGTGCCTGGCCTCCAATCTTTATCTGAAAGCAGTTTTGATAGGCTAGAAGAGGACAGTGGACTGGGGTCAAGAGGAAGCTGAGGGGGTCTTGCTGCCAGCTTGAGGTCAAACTCCATGCCCAATAAAGCTAAAGAGGGCACTAGTTTACACAAGATTGATGAAGGTCAGCTGTGCCCAATCCCTTGGAGAGATGGGGGAGGGCCTCTGTGAAAAAGGACAGGTGTTTGGATTCTGTTTGTGGGAGGAGTGTCTTCCTGAGAGTCCCCTACCCATCTGGATCCAAGGTCCTTCAGGAGGCCTGTGTTTACTCACATCCCTGCTTGCGCCCAGGTAAATAAATATTGTTTCTATCTCCCCAAAAGGCAGAGCTCCTGCACTGTGGCAGTCTGTTGTTATAGTTACTGATGTCTGACTTATTACAGTGATTTCAAAGCAATGGAAGAAAATGAAATTTAGCAGAGGCTAATATGGGGGATGGGAGGGAGAGAAGAGAGGGAAGAGAAGGCTGCTGAAGAGCTGACAGCTCTGTGTGTTTGTACATATGGTGTTATATTTGAATATGGACAAAGGAGGTCTTATACTAGCAGTGTGTCTGAAGGATCTTGGTAAAGACAGATTTCCCCAAATAGCTTTACCCAGGTTTAGTATGCCTGATATTCCACCATTAGTTATTCATTTCTGTGAGTGAAGCACTGCCTTTCTCCAGGGAAGGTCGTGCCTTAGATTGTACTTTAGTATAAGTTTATCTGGTACCTTTCTTTCTCCGAGTTTGCCAGAGCAATGGGGAAAGATGGAGGAAGTGGGGGCCATCAAATAAGGACTTGGCCTACTTTCGAAACTCAGGGTTGATATTGCTAGTTCCCTCTTTGGAACTACCTCTGTGCTCTCCTCTCTTTCAAAAACAGTTATGCTAAATGGGAGTGAATATGAAAGTCTTGGATGTCTTTTGCAATCAGCTAGCCATGTGCTTTTCTGGGAGATACACTTAATTCCTTCATGTTAATCAGAAAATATTTATTCAGGGGTTGGAAAAAGTAGGCTTATAGTTGTGAGTATGTAAAACAGTTTATTATTGTACTATTATTATTGTTTATTGATTATTATAATGTTATTTATTATAATTTACTTTTGCCCACCCCTGTATATTACCCGTTATATACTAGGTACTGGGTTAGGTACTGATGGGAGAAGCATGGAAACAGTTGGGCATTAGGTTATGCCTTACATTTAAAAATATACAATCTAGTCCTAGCCAGTTTGCTCAGTGGTCAGAGTGTTGGTCCATGGACCAAAGGGTCACAGGTTCGATTCCCCATCAAAGCACATACCTCGGTTGCAGGCTTGATCCCCAGCCTGTGTCAGGGTACATGTGGGAGGCAACCAATCAATGTATATCTCTCACATCGATGTTTTTCTCTATTTCTCTCTAAAAATCAATGGAAAAATATCCCCGGGTGAGGATTAAAAAAACCAATCTAGTTACAGATGCCAGACAATTACACAAGTAAGGCTGACCAATAGTATATAGTAGTGAGTAATTGGTGCCAAGTGAAGGGCTCTGTAATCTCAGAGGCAAGCAAGATAATCTTGCTGCAGGGTAGCTGGATAAATGTTAGTTCAGATTGGCTTATTAAATCACTCAGGCACTTAGCAGGGCTTTGGGGAAATGGGTCACAGAACAAATCATTTTTTGATGTGGATGGTGATGTAGACTAAGTAGGGAACATGTTTACACCTCTCTGCTTTGGTATTAATTCACATGATGAATCCTTTCCAGAGAGCTCATCCATCCATACTTCACTGACCTACCCCATCTCAGAACTCCTATGCTTGGAATTCTAAAATGTACTCAAACTGCCAGGGAAGCAATACAGCCTAGTGGTTAAGAGGGTGTGTTTAGGCCTGGCTGGCATGGCTCAGCAGTTGAGCATCAACCTATGAACCAGGAGGTCACAGTTCGATTCCGGTCAGAGCACATACCTGGGTTGAAGGCTCAATCCCCAGTGTGGGGTGTGCAGAAGGCAGCCAATCAATGATTCTCTCTCATCATTGATGTTTCTATCTCTCACTCCCTCTCCCTTCCTTTCTGAAATAAATAAAAATATATTTTTTAAAAAGAGGGTGTGTTTAGGAGGTAGGCTGCTTGGGTTTCAATTCTGGCTATGATATTTGTTGTGATCTTAGACAACTGACAATCATCCTGTGACTATATTTTTCTAATTGATAGAATGGGGATAATAATAATAATGTCTATCTAACAGAGTTACTGCGAGGATTAGATAAGGTAAGTTGTTTATGGTGCTTAGCGCTGTGCTGATTGCATACTATTCATTTATAGGATAAATATTTATTGAGTGCATTCGATGTTGCAGACACTTCCCAGTGTTGGAATAAAGCAATGAAGAAGAGAAATAAGGTCCCTTTTCTTTTGGCACTGTGTCAAATGCTGATGGAGAAGAAAGGGATTCAGGCCTTTTACTCAAGGAACTTTTAATGTAGTGTTTTCCTTTCTGCTCTATTGATTATAATTCTTAGTCTTCTAGTTATCACTTAGCTTATTTTCATTTCTTTTTGTTTAGGAAATTATTAAAGCTGTGAATTTCATTTAAACCCAGCTTTGGTCATATCCCATAAGATTTGATGTTGTGTGTTTTCATTATCAACTAGAGGCTCAGTGCACAAAATTTGTGCATGGGCAGGGTCCCTAGTGGCTGCCGGCTGCCAGCTGCTGGCTGGGGCCTCCCTTCATTCCGTGCCACCCACTGGTGGTCAGTGCATGTCATAGCAAGTGATCGAACTCCTGGTCAGTAGAACTCCTGAGGGGACGCTTTGCATATTAGGCTTTTATTATTTATTTAGATATTTTCTAAGCATTTTGCAGTTTTAGTTTTGATTTGTACTATTTCTACTTTTTAATGTATTGTACTGTTCCACATTTGATGACTCTGTATTTTCTTTGTCCCTACTATGCACTCAATGCCATGCTCCAAAGGAAGAAATACAATCAGGAGATGTGCTTGACTTGAGGGGTTTAGAAAAAACTAGGGAAGATAGTACTGGAAAGACTCTTAATGAAGACTGTTGAGTGCTAGGATTCTTGACTTGGTTTCTCTTCTAATGGGAAGACATTGTAGTTGCTGAAAGGATGGATAGGAATTATAGAATTTTTACAATATTTTGGGAAGAATAAGCAGCATCATTGTTCAGAATGGGTTGAGAGAAAGAAAGAGGCTAGAGGGAGAGAGTCCAGTTAGAAGATTTTAATGTTACTCTATGACATTGGTTCCCAAATCTGAGTATTCATAAGAATTCTCTAGAGGGGTTATTAAGACACAGCTTGCTGGGACCCATCCCCTGAGTTTCTAATTCAGTCTTTGGTGGTGCCTGAGGATTTTCATTCACATTTAGCAAGTTCCCCTGGTGATGCTAATGCTGGAGCACACTTTGAGAACCAGTCTTTTAGAAGAGAGATGATAAGGACTAGAGGCAGAGTGGTGGGAGTTGGGCTAGAGAGGAAAGTATGTAAGAGATATTAGGAAGGAAGAAACCACAAGGTTTAGGAATTCGATATGGAGGCAAGGGAGGGGAAGGACTTGAAGATGACTCCAGAATATGAAACATAGGTATCTCTGAGGGTAGGGGAATCTCCTGACAAACACCTGAACATCTAATGGTGGAATGCAGTTACATGATAGGTACTAGAAAAATATGTGAGTCCCTGTATCCACCTGCATTTGCATTGTGACTCTCATGCTTAAAAGCCTCCTGTCCTTCAGGAGAGAAACTAATAAAAGGAGAAAGCTCAGGTTTGTGTTTGGTTTATTCTTTTGTAGAATATAACTTTGAGTAGAGAAAGAAAATAAAGATAGAGAGCAGAGGGTAGGGAGGGTAGAAGAAGCTTCAATATTTTGGAAATGGAGAGCACACTTTTTGGTTGTTAAGTATTGAATATATAAGGGAAAATACTAATAAGGAAATGGAAAATGAGTAAAACTCAGCATAGGCCATGCAGGGTAGCTATAGGATACTACCTGAGATCACTGATGAGAGCAGAGGGTTGCCATGATAGGGCTTCTCAACTCTAGCCTACCTGACCTTCCCTAGTTTCAAGGCTTCTGATTATGGTTTTCTGTTGTCCCTGGCTATTTTCCATCCTATAGGGACTTCTCTTACCTGCTTCTCTCCACTGGGCCTCCTGTAGCTGAGCAGAAGCTCCACAGCACCCACCACTTCCTTGCGGATAGCATAGAGCAAGGCATCACCTACATACACGCTGTGGTTCAGCAGTAGCTCCATGATCTCCAAGTTCTCGTTCTCAATGGCAATGAGCAGAGCACTCCGGCCCAGAGGATCCATGCAGTTGATGTTGACATTGTAGTAGATCTCTGCCTCCTGGAGGGCCTGCTTCACAGTGGCATAGTCCCCCTTCTCTACAGCATTGAGGAAGGCCTTCTCCTCTGCAGAGAGCTCAGTCTCAGCCCTCACAATTTGCAGGGGGATTCGGTCTCTGTACGGTGAGTAGTTGACCTTTTTGTAGTACAGTTGGGCCATGGTTCATAGCAATTTAGAAACCTGAATAAGGAGAGAAAGGGAGACCGAAGATATTCTTAGATACCTGAAGGTCTCAAATGGCTAACTGTGGAGGCAGCCTTGCTAATGGGTTGGAAAATCCAAAACTTTTTTTTTTTTTACTTTACACTTCATTATTTTGTTAATACTATGGTGATTTTTAAAAAATTATCTTTATTGTTGAAAGTATTACAGATATCTCCTTTGATTGTTTGTGTTTTTTTCCCCTTTGACCCCCTCAAGCCCATATCCACCCCTCCCAAGCCTTCACCACTCTATTGTCTGTGTCCATGAGTTATGCATGTAAGTTCCCTGGTTAATCACTCCCCTCCTGCCCCCCCCACCTTCCCTCTTGAATTTTTCAGTCTGTTCCATGCTTCTATGTCTCTAGTTCTATTTTATTCACCAGTTTATTTTGTTCATTAGATTCCACATATAAGTGAGATCATGTGATCCTTATCTTTCTTTGACTGGCTTGTTTCACTTAGCATAATACTCTCCAGGTCCATCCATGCTGTTGGAAATAGTAAGAGTTCTTTCTTTTTTACAGCTGTGTAGTATTCCATTGTGTAAAAATACCACAGCTTTTTTATCCACTCATCTGCTGGTGAATCCTAAACTGTTTTAATGTCGCAATCTTTTGCTTCTTGAAAAGGAGTATATCAGAAAAAACCCTGGCTTTGGGGTCAGAAATACCTGGGCTCAAATCCTGACTTTACCAGCTCTGTGACCTTGGATAAATTACTCAAGCCAAGCCCTCTGTGTTTCAGTTTATTATTATTAAGTTTATCAATATCAATAATATGTATAGCAGTTATTATTGTGTACCAGGCTCTGTGTTAAAGAATAATTTTTACCTCGTAAAGCTATTGTGAGAGTTAAATAAGGTAATGCATTATCAAAGCAGCTGGCTCAGGGTAAACCTCCTGAGACATGGAACAAGCTAGTTCCTTCCTTCTCTTCTGCTGCTGAAAATACTCATGATAATACTTCTGATTGGTGATGCAAAGTTGGAGTTCATCTTTGGCCAATTTCTTTGGGCTCTGGGCCTATGGGCTTGTGCTGATTTTCAGGATTGCATTTGCAGTTGCCCCAGATGCAGCTCCTGGATTGCAATCCTGTTTTAGTGCTAACTGAAATTCTGTTTCTTGCTGCTGTTCACCTGGGAGAGGGGTACTGGCTCCAATAGGCCAAAGGCAGCTAGCTGCAAAAAATAAGCACAGACACTCTCTGTTCACTCATGATTTTTTTCCTCCACTATTCCAAACCAAGGAACTGATAGATCTGAAAATGTGACTCAAATCTGAGAAGTGAATGGTCTGTTTTACATGTACCACATCTAAAGCCAGATTTTCATAGAATTTAATTTAAAGTAAAACCTATTATTGAGTTTCTGCAATGTGTTTAACTTTGTGATAAAATACAGCAGTCGTTGCCTTCAATTGCATAGAATGAATCACAGTATAGAGCTTCTGCCTTGCAGTTCACAGATAAAATTCATGAACCTTTATCATTGACTCCTTGTGTTAGCCCTGTGAGGTAGAAATGGCTATCCTCCCCAGGGTAGAAAATGAGGCTCAGATCCATTAGGTGATTGGCTCCTTTCTCTTCTATCCCTGGGACCTCTAGTATTCTCTGGAAGCTGAGTTTTACCAAAGTTATTTACATGTTTTTCATTACCAAACTGTTTTGGCATCAAAAAGAAGTAGAAATATGATAAAGGGACTCTTGTCTCATCTTGATGTAAGAGAGATGAAGACATGAAGCTTCCTTAAACATTTGCCTCACTTTTCCAGGTAATTACATCCCTGTTTTGGCAGAGGGAAAAGCATATATTATACCAAGTGGCATTTGCATTTCATGTGCTTGTGATCTTCTGGGAAGTTAGTATTTGAAGATGAGTGTTACCTGAATAGGCCTAAATGACAAATTAGTCTCTGCATAAAAATCTCAGGCAGGTAGGGTACTGTTTGGCTGTCTTGAGAAATACTGATATATTTTCCTGTAATACTTTCAAGTGACTAAAGGAAGGTGGTGCTTAGAGTAAGCATTTGTCATTAAACAGCAAATGACTTTAATAATACTAATTGTAGATTGCCTCCCTGTCTCCATTATAAACAAAAGGGAGGAGGAAGAAGAGACACTGTGATCTCCTGGAAAGAGACTCGTTAATACAACTTAGTTTATATTTATTTAGCCAGTCAATATGAACATGGTAGAAGCCTTCCATGTGCCTATCAATATGCTAGTCACCTTTGGAGGATATGAAAGAACCGATCCCTGCCTTCATTATCTTTCACCTGGACCATTTCACAGCCTTAGAATTGATCATCCTGACTTCATTCTCTCCCCTCCAGATTGTCTACCACACTATCCAAAAGTTATCCCATGAAACACAAACTTGATTCCATTTTACTCCATCTTGGTTGATTTCTTGCTGTTCTTGTTATAAAATCAACACTTCCTGTTGAGGTCTACTAGGTCTTGGCTTGTGTTTGCCTCTCCAACTTCATCTTAAGCCATTTTCTCACCCTCATCCACTATTTTTATTATTTTTTTAAATTACAGTTGACATACAATATTATATTGCTTTCAGATATACAACAGAGTGGTTCTGCATTTATATAACTTACAAAATAATCACTTCAATAAATCTAGTACCCATCTGATGTCATACATAGTTATTACAATATTATTGACTATGTTCCCTGTGCTCTACTTTATATCCTCCTGACTATTTTTCAGCTGTGTGGAGCTTCTTTCAATTTTTCCAACATGCCAAGTTCCCTGACCCCCAAGATCTTTGATCAGCACTTGGAACACTCTTCTTCAGCTCTTTTCATCTTTCCACTTCAACAACATGTCACTTCTTCAGAGCAATCCCCACTAACTACCCTCTGTAGAGTAGTTCCTTCATATTCTTTTCTTCGTTGTACTCTTTTCTCTTCATTCTTAATGCTTATTACAATTTGTAGTTATATATTTCTTTTTTTACTGGGCAATTGCCTGCTCTGTTCAATTATTCTTAGAGCTCAAGTGAAGAAATTGCATCTGTCCTGTTTTTTCAGCACCCGCACCTAGCTAATTCCTGGCATACCATGAAAGCTTGATATATATTTGATGAAAAATGAGTAAACCTTCCATGATATTCTCTCATCTTACTCCATCCCACCCTAAGTTCTAGTCATACTGGGCCATGTTCTCTGAGTTGCCATTTTATGACCATATCTTTGCACATGGCCTCATCCAACAAAATCCATCTCAGCTCCAGCACCTTGCTCATAGGTCCCCTTCTCTGTGAAGCCTTCCCCCAATACCCTCAGGTTAGCCAATCTTCCTCTGAATTCTCCATGGACATTTGAATCACAATTCTCCAGTCACCCAATTGCATGTTTGTCTTCTTGCCACTAGGGTAAGAATACTTTGTTTCCTGTCTTCCCCATATTCACACATGGTCTAGAACATGACTGTGCTTAACAAATGAATATTTAATGAGCAACTACAGCCTAGCTGAGGAGTGTTGGCAAGGTTGTGGAATGAAGTGATAAATTATGTGTTACTGATTTGAAGCTTTGAAATTTCAGAAAGGGCTCAATGAGGTCTGTATATCTGAGAGATTTCATGGAGAAGGTAACTATTAAGGCAGCCCTTGGAGGATAAATTAAATGTAAAAATGTGAGGGTAGTCCAGGCACTGCAGAGTGCAAGAACAAAGGTGATGATTGATCATGGACTAGTTGGGAAACAGTGGTATGATAAGATATAGGGATTAGAGGTGAGCTAAAATTCCATAACCTCAATTTCCCCATCTAAAAAATTATCTTAAACATTTGCTGCCCATTTGCCACTTAAAAGGCTACCATGGAAAGAAAGACTGAACGTCTTTTCAGATAGTGTCACTGGTGGTGCTGGGCTAACCATTACTGCTACAGGAAAATCTGTGCCCACAGCTGTGTGGGTAACTGAAGACAAATGTCTCCCAGGGAAAGATGAGAATGAGAATAGTATGATTCTGGCTAGTGTGGCTCAGTGGTTGAGCATAGATCACGGGAGGTCATGGATTGATTCCTGGTCAGGGCACATGTCTGGGTTGCAAGCTCAATCTCCAGTGTGTGACATGCAGGAGGCAGCTGATCAATGATTCTTTCTCATTATTGATGATTCTATCTTTCTCTCTCTCTCCCTTCCTCTCTTAAATCAATAAAAATATATATTAAAAAAGTATGATGCTCAGAAATGAACCCAGGTCTCTAGAATGGTCACACCAGCACATATTATACTGTGGCCTTTTTTTCTTCTTTTATTCATTCAACAGTGCTTTTTTTGAGATCAAGATAACATAACATTCTGTTTCAGAATGCACTTTAAACCATCCTGCATAGTGTTGTATTGGTAATATTTTTTAAAATTTGTATAAATCTTTTTAAAATTTAATAAATCTTTATTGTTCAGATTATTACAATTGTTCCTCTTTTTTTCCCCCCATAGCTCCCCTCCACTCGGTTCCCACCCCACCTTCTGCCCTTACCTCCCCCCCACTGTCCTCTCCCATAGGTGTATGCTTTTTGTCCAGTCTCTTCCCGCACCCCCACACCCCTTTCCCCCTGAGAATTGTCAGTCCACTCCCTTTCTATGCCCCTCATTCTATTATATTAACCAGTTTATTCTGTTCATCCGATTTTTTATTCACTTGATTTTTAGATTCACTTGTTGATAGATATGTATTTGTTGTTCATAATTTTTATCTTTACTTTTTTCTTCTTCTTCCTCTTCTTAAAGAATACCTTTCAGCATTTCATATAATACTGGTTTGGTGTTGATGAATTCCTTTAGCTTTTTCTTATCTGTGAAGCTCTTTATCTGACCTTCAATTCTGAATGATAGCTTTGCTGGGTAGAGTAATCTTGGTTGTAGGTTCTTGCTATTCACCACTTTGAATATTTCTTGCCACGCCCATCTGGCCTGCATAGTTTCTGTTGAGAAATCAGCTGACAATCGTATGGGTGCTCCCTTGTAGGTAATTAACTGTTTTTCTCTTGCTGCTTTTAATATTCTCTCTTTGTCTTTTGCTCTGGGCGTTTTAATTATGATGTGTCTTGGTGTGGTCCTCTTTGGATTCCTTTTGTTTGGGGTTCTGTGCGCTTCCTAGACTTGTAAGTCTATTTCTTTCACCAGGTGGAGGAAGTTTTCAGTCATTATTTCTTCAAATAGGTTTTCAGTATCTTGCTCTCTCTCTTCTTTTGGCAACCCCATAATTCAGATGTTGGTACCCTTGAGGTTGTCCCAGAGGCTACTTACACTATCTTCAAGTTTTTGGATTCTTTTTTCTTTTTGCTTTTCCGGTAGAGTGTTTTTTGCTTCTTTTTATTTCAAATCTTTGAGTTGATTCTTGCGATCCTCTAGTCTGCTGTTAGGTCTCTGTATAATATTTTTTATTTCAGCCAGTGTATGTTTAATTTCTAGTTGGTCCTTTTTCATATCCTCAAGGGTATCACTAAATTTATTGGCCTTTTCTAGGAAATTCTTGAAAAACCTTATAACTGTGGTTTTGAACTCTATATCCAGTCGTTTGCTTTCCTCCATTCCTTTGATTTGTGATCTGTTTCTTTGTCTCCACATTTTCGCTGCTTCCCTGAGTTGGTAGAGTAGCTTTGTGTGGTAGGTGTCCTATAGGGCACAGTGGCTAAGCCTCCCCAGTTACCTGAGGTGGACACTCTTGGTGCACCCCTTTGTGGACTGTGTGCTCAGCCTTGTTGTAGTTAAGTCTTGACTGTTGTTGGTATCACTGGGAGGAATTGACCTCCAGGCCAATTGGCTGTGGATCAGCTGTGTCTACGCTGGGAGCACTTCTGTGCTGGAGACACCCTTATGGGACATGACTTGCAAAATTGCAAAGGCCTCTGTGCTCAGCTTGGATGGGGCAGAGTTTCAGGGCAGAGCCGACAGCCTTGGCTTCCCGTCAGCCCTGCCTTATGAGGCTCCTGGGTCTCAGTGTCCCTTGGTAATTGCTGCAAGCACCTCTGACAGAAAACTGCCCTCAAGTTTTGCCTGCTGCCAGACAGTCCAGTTTCTCCCCAAATGAGTCTGGGTTCTCAGAAACTCGCCCGGAACTGGAGTTCAGTGCAGTCGGGAGCTTTTGTCTCTCTCCCACTTTAGAAAGCCAGCTGTGCACTCAGCCACTCGTGCATTCAGCAGTTAGTCCTCTCTGCGTGTGTGCGTCTCCGGACCTCTGCTTTCTGCAGCTCCCGAGTCTCAGTGTGCTTTCTCTTTTCCTGACAGTCCAGATTCCTCCCGAATGAATCTGGTTTCCCAGAGTCTCGCCCAGGACTGGAGTTCAGTGCAGTCGGGAGCTTCTGTCTCCCTCCCACTTTAGAAAGCCAGCCACGCACTCAGCTGCCCATGAATTCAGCCGCCAGTCCTTTCTGCACGCGCGTCTCTGTACCTCAGCCTTTTGCAGCTCCTCTGCATCTCAATGTGCTTTCCTCTTTCCTTCTAGTTGTAGTATTTCTACTCAGCCAGCTTTCCTGTGGTTCTGGATGGTGTCTGTTTTGTCTTTTAGTTGTAGTTTTGAAATTGTTGTGTGAGGCAGCAGTTTAGGTGTTTATCTATGCCGCCATCTTAGTTTATCCTCAAAATTTGTATAAATCTTATTAATCTAATAATTTTATTAATTTACAGGTAATAAATGAACACTAAGCACGTATCATGTACTAGATATGTGTGTGCTAAAAGCTTCACATATATTTTTAAAATTATTCCTCACTTTTTAAAGACAGTTACCATTATTATCTCTAACTTCACAGATAAGAAACCTGAGGCACAGAGAGGTTAAGTAAATGGCTTAAGTTCACACAGCTATAAGTAGTGAAAATGGGACAAGAGCCAAGCTTCTGACACCAGAGTCTACCTTCTTAACTATTTCAATGAAGATAGGTTCTTTTGTATGCTCCATAATGCCTATAATAGTGCTAAGACTAGTAGCTATATGTTTCAATTTAACTAATATTTGTTATATACCTACTATTTGTCAGGGCCAGAATACTTGATAGTGGGAAATACAAATTTAAGTGAGACATAGCCCTTGCCTTGAAGCAACTCCAAGTCTAGAGAGAAAGGCAAAAATAAAAATAAGTTAAATGTACTACTGTGAGATAAAGATTCTAATATATAGTAAGGGCACAAAGTGTTCCTACTTTACCTGGGGAGGTAATTGAAGACCATGTAATATTTGAGCTTTAGGAGGGTTGATTGGAGTTTGAGAGACAGGAATGTAGCAATGATCTTTCTAGATGATGGACACAGCATGTGCTCAGGTGTGGGTTTATAAAATACAATGTATTTTAAGAGAACGTTGACTTTCTATTCTTCAAACCTCTCAAGCATGTGACTACTTTGAGACACCTGCACATGCAGTTCAGTCTCTATAATCCTCTTCCACTGGATCTTTATTGTTTCTTTCTTATCATGTAAGTTTGAGATCAAGTGTCATCTCCTGAGTAATTCTTCCAAGACCACCTTTTATAGCACAGCAAGCCCCTCACCTTCTATCTCATTACCCTTACTTGATTTTCTTCAATAACTTATCACTGTTTGAAATGACCATATTTTTATTTATGATTTTAATATATAGCTTTCCAACCAAAATGTAAATCCCATAATAGCAATGACCATATCTGTCATTGTTACTACTCTATATCCAGAACCTAGCACATAATAGATTCTCAATAGACATATAGTATTGAATTACTACATAAAATAGTGGTGTAGATAGCAATGGGGAAATGCTCTGTTGGTTGAGCTCCACTTTTGATTGCATGTTTAACCTCCCCCACCCCATACAGCCTTGGGCATAGACAAGAAGCCCCCTCTACCTCAAGGAGAGTCTTAATTAGTCTAAGTTAGTATTGGAAATTCCATTTCTTTGGCCAGTAATTGACCTAGATTTCAGCATTTGATGTAATTCTGGACAATGAAATATGCTGTGGACTTATGGGAAAGTTTTCTTCTTTTCTATTTTCAACCATAAAGACTTATTTTTTTAAAAAAAGAAAATATTTTGGTGGGCTCAAGAAATATCTTGATATCTTAAAGAAGATGAAAATAAAATGTTTTAGTATCACAGCAAAAAGGCACTTAAAAGAAAATAATGTTAAATTTTATTTTATTAAAATTAAGAATTTTTTGTTATTCAAAAGACTTTATCAAAGGATAAAAAGGCCAAATGACTGAGTGAGATTATTGCAATGCACATAACTAACAAAGAGATTATATCTAGAATTTATAGGAATGACTACAAATCAATAAGGTAAAGACAGATAACTCTATAGAAAATTGGCAAAAGATTGAAACAGGTACATAAAAAAAAAGAAGGAATTCAAGTTTCATTTAAAATTTTATACATCTACTAGTGACCCGGTGCATGAAATTCATGCACCAGGGCGGGGGGTGTCACTCAGCCCAGCCTGCACCCTCTCCAAACTGGGACCCTTCAGGGGATGTCTGACTGCCAGGTGATGTCCATTGTGATCGGGCCTAAACCGGCAATCAGATATCCCTCTTGCAACCCAGGACCACTGGCTCCTAACCATTCTCCTATCTGCCTGCCCAATTGGCCCTAACCACTCTGCCTGCCTGTCTACTAGTCCCCAACTGCCCCCCCCGGCCTGATCACACCCAACTGCTCTCCCCTGCCGGCCTCATGGCCCCCAACTGCCCTCCCCAGCCAGAGGCCCTCTGCAGCCGGGCGCAGAACGCTTGCCTCGTCACCGGGGTGATGACACAAGTGTTCCCCTCACCCCAGCCACTCCATGCCCGCTGCCCAGAGGCCCTCCACGGCCTGGGTAGAACACTTGCCTCATCGCCGCTGTGACGAAGCAAGCATTCTGCCAGGCTGCTCACACTGCCCACTCTCAGCGGCCACCTCCCTGGGACTGGGGGACTCCGGTGGGGCTGAGAGGACTGGGTACTGCCATCTTGTGGCTATGGGTGCCACCATCTTTGTGGCGGAGTGACGGTCAATTTGCATATTACCTCTTTATTAGATAGGATTGCCTTTTATGATATAACTACTGGCCCGGTGCATGAAATTTGTTCACGGGAGGTGGTGTCCCTCAGCTGGCCTGCACATGGTCCAATCTGGGACCCCTCGTGTGATGTCCAACTGCTGGTTTAGGCCCCCAACTGCAACCCCCACCGGCCTGGTCACCCCTAACTGCCCTCCCCTCCTGGCCTGATTGCCCCTAACTGCCTCTGCCTTGGCCCCGCCACCATGGCTTTGTCCAGAAGGATATCTAGAAGGTCTCCTGGTCTAATTAGCATATTGCCCTTTTATTAGTATAGATAACTTTTCCATGGAGATATATATGTTAAGTGTTATTATATTCTCTACCAACATATATATTTCATATTGGCAAAATCTTGTGGCTATGGGCGCTGCCATTTATGGTCAATTTGCATATTCCCTCTTTATTAGATAGGATAGGATTGCCTAGCAATGTTAGTATTGTGAATATACGTAAAAATTTCTAGTGTGCATAGTTATATTCCAATATTGGGTTCTATTTCTTCTACAATTAGTAATTTTCCTAAACTATGTTTTTGAGGGTAAAATAAAAAGGTATATAAGATACAAGCTTAAATGATTCAGAGAGATTGTTAAACAACTGTACTTGCAATAATAAAAGTGAAAATGTTTTAAATAAAAGGGGTGTGGTGTGTGTGTGTGTGTGTGTGTGTGTGTGTGTGTGTGTTTATGTATTTTTTTTCTTCAATTTTTTTATTAAGGTATTATATGTGTACATATCTTACCATTGCCCCCCCCACACCCCACTCCCATATATGCCCCCACCCCCCAGAGTTTTGCATCCATTGGTTATGCTTATATGCATGCATACAAGTCCTTTGATTGATCTCTTATCTCCCCCACCTCTCCCTAACCTTCCCCTTGTAATTTGACAGTCTGTTTGATGCTTTACTGTCTCTGTATCTATCTTTTTGTTCAAGTTTATAATGTTCTTTATCATCCATAAATGAGTGAGATCATGTGGTATTTTTCTTTCATTGGCTGACTTATTTCACTTAACATAATGTTCTCCAATTCCTCCCAGGTTGCTGCAAATGATGAGAATTCCTTCTTTTTTATGGCAGCATAGTATTCCATTGTGTAGATGTACCACAGTTTTCTGATCCAGTCATCTGCTGACGGGCACCTAGGCTGTTTCCAAATCTTAGCTATGGTGAATTGTGCTGCTATGAACATAGGGGTGCATATATCCTTTCTAATTGGTGTTTCTAGTTTCTTCGGATATATTCCCAGGAGTGGGATTACTGGGTCAAATGGGAGTTCCACTTTCAGTTTTTTGAGGAAACTCCATACTGTTCTCCACAGTGGCTGCACCAGTCTGCATTCCCACCAGCAGTGCACGAGGGTTCCTTTTTCTCCACATCCTCGCCAACACTTGTCG
Organism: Cnephaeus nilssonii; assembly: GCF_951640355.1. Lineage (NCBI taxonomy): Eukaryota > Metazoa > Chordata > Mammalia > Chiroptera > Vespertilionidae > Cnephaeus > Cnephaeus nilssonii. The sequence goes on from NC_137071.1 coordinate 80,054,447, forward strand.
TTTGTTGATTTGTTGATGATAGCCATTCTGACAGGTGTGAGATGGTACCGCATTGTTGTTTTGATTTGCATCTCTCGGATAATTAGTGATGTTGAGCATGTTTTCATGTGTCTCTTGGCCTTCCTTCTGTCTTCTTTTGAAAAGATTCTATTTAGGTCTGTTGCCCATTTTTTTATTGGATCATTTATCTTCCTTTTATTAAGTTGTATAAGCTGCCTGTAGATGTTGGAGATTAAACCTTTATCAGTGATGCCATTTGCAAATATGTTCTCCCATGCAGTGGGCCTTCTTGTTGTTTTGTTGATGGTTTCTTTTGCTGTGAAAAAGGTTTTTATTTTGATGTAGTCCCATTTGTTAATTTTCTCTTTAGCTTCCATTGCCCTAGGGGCAGTGTCAGTGAAGAATTTCTTTTGGCATATGTCTGACATTTTGCTGCCTATAGATTGCTCTAGTATTTTTATGGTTTCCCGTCTTATGTTTAAGTCCTGTATCCATTTTGAGTTTATTTTTGTGTATGGCGTAAGTTGGTGATCAAGCTTCATTTTTTTGCATGTATCTGCCCAATTTTCCCAACACCATTTATTGAAGAGACTGTCTTGATTCCATTGTATGTTCATGCCTCCTTTGTCAAATATTAATTGAGCATAGTGGTTTGGGTCAATATCTGGATTCTCTATTCTGTTCCATTGATCTATATGTCTGTTCTTGTGCCAGTACCAGGCTGTTTTGAGAACAGTGGCTTTGTAATACAGGTTGAAATCTGGTATTGAGATCCCTCCTACTTTATTCTTCTTTCTCAGGATTGCTGTGGCTATTCGGGGTCTTTTTTTATTCCAGATGAATTTTTGGAGAGTTCTTTCAAGGTCTGTGAAATATGCCGTTGGTATTTTAATGGGGAGTGCATTGAATCTATAGATTGCTTTGGGTAGTATGGACATTTTAATGATGTTGATTCTACCAATCCATGAACATGGTATGTTCTTCCATCTGTTTACGTCTTCCTCTATCTCTTTTTTCAGTGTCCTGTAGTTTTCCGTGTATAGGTCTTTTACCCCCTTAGTTAAGTTTATTCCTAGGTATCTTAATTTTTTTGGTGCGATGGTAAATGGGATTGCCTTTTTAGTCTCTCTTTCTGTAAGTTCACTATTGGTGTATAGAAATGCCATAGATTTCTTGGCGTTAATTTTGTACCCTGCTACATTGCCGAATTCATTTATTAAGTCTATTAGTTTTTTGACGGAGTCTTTCGGATTTTTTATGTACAATATCATGTCGTCTGCAAATAAAGACAGCTTTACTTGTTCTTTTCCGATTTGGATGCCTTTTATTTCTTCTTCTTGTCTAATTGCAATGGCTAATACTTCCAGTACTATGTCAAACAGGAGTGGTGAGAGTGGGCATCCCTGTCTTGTTCCTGTTCTTAGGGGAAATGTTTTTAGTTTTTGTCCATTGAGTATGATGTTTGCTGTGGGTTTATCATATATAGCTTTTATTATGTTGAGGTATGAGCCATCTATTACCACCTTGTTGAGATTTTTTATCAAGAAAGGGTGTTGGATTTTGTCAAATGCTTTTTCTGCATCAATTGATATGACTATGTGGTTTTTATCTTTCAATTTGTTTATGTGATGTATCACGTTTATTGATTTGTGGATATTGTGCCATCCTTGCATTCCTGGGATAAATCCTACTTGGTCATGGTGTATGATCTTTCTGATGTACTGCTGGAGCCGATTTGCTAGAATTTGTTGAGGATTTTGGCATCTATGTTCATGAGGGATATTGGTCTGTAATTCTCTTCCATTGTGTTGTCTTTATCTGGTTTTGGTATTAGGGTGATGCTGGCTTCATAGAAGGAGCTTGGAAGTGTTCCTTCCTCTTGAATTTTTTGGAATAGTCTGAGGAGGATAGGTTTTAGTTCTTCCTTGAATGTTTGGTAAAACTCTCCTGTGAAGCCATCAGGCCCTGGGCTTTTGTTTGCAGGAAGCTTTTTGATGACTGCTTCAATTTTGTCTATAGTTATTGGCCTACTGAGCTGTTTAGATTCTTCTTGATTGATTTTTGGAAGGTTATATTTTTCTAGGAATATGTCCATTTCCTCCAGGTTGTCCAGTTTGTTGGAATAGTGTTGTTCGTAGTATTTTGTAACAATCCTTTGTATTTCATCAGGGTCTGTTGTTATTTCGCCTCTTTCATTTCTGATTTTGTTTATTTGGGTCCTCTCTCTTTGCTTCTTGGTGAGACTGGCTAGAGGTCCATCAATGTTGTTTATCCTTTCAAAGAACCAGCTCTTGGTTTTGTTGATCTTATGTATTGTTTCTTTGGTCTCTATGTCATTTATCTCCGCTCTGATCTTTGTTATTTCCTTCCTTCTGGTTACACTGGGCTTTTCTTGCTGCTCTTTTTCTAGCTCTTTCAGTTGTAGGGTTAAGTAATTTATTACCATTGTTTCTTGTTTTTTGCAATAGGCTTGTAGAGCTATGAACTTCCCTCTCAAGACTGCTTTCGCTGTGTCCCATAGATTTTGTATTGTTGTGTTTTCATTGTCATTTGTTGCCATGATGTTTTTTATTTCTTCCTTGATCTCTCTGGTGACCCAGTCCTTGTTTAATAGCATGCTGTTTAGTCTCCATGTGTTTGATTTCTTTGGATTGTATTTATTGTAGTTGATTTCCAGTTTTATGCCACTGTGATCTGAGAAGATGCTTGATATAATTTCTATCTTCTTGAATTTGAAGAGACTTTGCCTGTGACCCAGCATATGGTCTATCTTTGAAAATGACCCATGTGCACTTGAGAAGAATGTATATTCTGTGGCTTTGGGGTGAAATGTTCTGAAGATGTCAATTAATTCCATCTGGTCTAGTGAGTCATTTAGGATTGCTGTTTCTTTGCTGATTTTTTGTTTAGAGGATTTGTCCAGTGGGGATAGTGGGGTATTAAAGTCTCCTACTATGATTGTATTGCTATTAATCTCTCCCTTGATATCCTCCAGGAGTTTTTTTTTATGAATTTGGGTGCTCCTATATTGGGAGCGTATATGTTTACCAGAATTATTTCTTCTTGTTGGATTTCTCCCTTTAGTATTATGAAGTGGCCTTCCTTATCTCTTGTTATGGCATTTACTTTGAGGTCTATTTTGTCAGATATAAGTATTGCTACCCCAGCTTTTTTTTCATTTCCATTTGCCTTAAAGATATTTTTCCATCCCTTCACTTTCAATCTGTGTGAGTCTCTTGTTCTGAGGTGGGTCTCTTGTAGACAGCATATATATGGGTCGTGCTTTTTTATCCATTCAGCTACTCGATGTCTTTTGATTGGAGCATTTAGTCCGTTTACATTTAAAGTTATTACTGAAAGGTATTTGTAGTCATATCTATTTTTGTGTCTGTATTCCTTCTTACCTGTTTATTTCTTCTTTTTACAGTATTCCCTTTAGCAATTCTTGCATTGCTGGTTTGGTGGTGATAAAGTCCCTGAGGCTTTTTTTGTCTGCGAAGCTCCTGATTTCCCCTTCAATTTTGATTGATAGTCTTGCTGGATATAGTATTCTTGGATTCATTCCTTTGCTTTGCAACACTTTGTATACCTCCTTCCATTCACTTCTAGCTTGTTGTGTTTCTGTTGAGTAATCATTTGACAATCTGATGGGTGTTCCTTTGTAGGTAACTCTCTGTCTCTCTCTTGCCGCCTTTAAGATTCTCTCTTTATCTTTTATATTTGCCATTGAAATTATGACATGTCTTGGTGTGGGTCTTTTGGGGTTGATCCTGCTTGGGACTCTCTGTACTTGCGTAACTTTTATCTTTCCCATATCCGGGAAGTTTTCTGTCATTATTTCTTCGAATAGATTTTCTAATCCCTGCTGCTCTTCTTGTCCTTCGGCAGCCCTATTATACGCATGTTATTTCATTTCATGTTGTCCCGAAGCTCCCTTAGGCTTTCCTCCTGCTTTTTAATTTTTTTCTCCAATTGCTGTTCAGATTGAGCTTGTTTCTGTACCTGATCTTCTAACTCACTAATTCGGTTCTCTGCTTCTTGTAGTCTACTGTTGAAACTTTCCATGGTGTTTTTGATTGTAGCTATATCACTTTTCATTTCTTCCTGATTCTTACATAAGTTGTTGATTTTCTCATCCATCCGATGTATAAATTCCACGACCATTACCCTGAACTCCTTTTCGGTCATGTTGCAAGCTTCAGTTTCACTAATTTCCTTTCTTGGCGACTCCACATTTTCTTTCCTCCGTGAGTTATTTCGTTTCCCCATTCTGGCTATTACCAGAAAGCTCAAGCTTCCGTTTGCGTGGACCTGGGCCGTGTGCTGTGGGGACTTCGCTCCACCCTAGTTTCACTGAAATGCTCTGACACTAGGACGTGTGGCTGCCTTTGGTTGGTGGGAACCAGACTTGCCCAGGATCAGTGTCCCCAGTGTTCTGTGTGGTCTCGTGTGCACATTTAGAATCAGGGGCCCTGTCTGCACCACACTGTTGGTATGTGCCAAGAATGAGATCCTTAGCATGTGCCAGGAGTCAGAGTTTCCCTGTGTCTGCACCAAGACTCGAGTGTCAAAGTCTCTGTTGCCTTGTGCGGTTTCTCGTTGAGAATCAGGGTCCCTGTGTGTGCACGCACCAACAATTGGGGTCGCTGGCTCTTAGTGTGAATGCGCTGTGAGTCAGGGTTCCCAGGCAGCTGTGTCCGGCATGCCAAATTCCCTGAAGTGGAGCTGCGTCCTGTGTGTGCTCTCTCTACTGAGCCAAACCAGCTAGAGCGCACATTCTTAAAATCCTGAAGGTGAGCTGGCTTAGTGCACTCTCCCAGCGTCCCGGAAGTGGGGCGGAGTCCGTCCTGCATGCCAAATTCCCCAAAGGGAAGCCCCTCTGTGCACGCTCTAAGAATCCCCGAAGGGGGAGCTGTGACCCGCGAGCCAAATTCCCCCAAATTCCCCGAAGGGGAGCCCTCTGTGCGCACTGACAGATTTCCCCGTCGGGGAGCTGCTTCTGTACTGTGCACGCGCGCGCGCCAAATTTCCTAATGGGGAGCGCGTCCCTGCGCAAAGCTTGGCAGCTTGGGCGAGGGGCGGGTCTATCAGTTAGTATGGCGCTTTCCGCGCGCCTGTGGGCGCTCAGCAGCTTGGGGGAGGGGCGGGTCTATCAGTTACTATGGCGCTATCTGCGAGCCTGCGAGGAGGGGGATAGGCTCTTTGACTCACAGAAATCTGCGGGGAAGTCTGGATTCTTGTTGTTTGTTGGTCTGAAGCTGGAATAGCAGTTCTCTGTCCCCAGTGGCTGCAGGGTCCTGGTTTGTGTCAGAAGCCAGGATCCGATTCTCAGGCAGCTGTTTCTCAAGATGGCGTGGTCTCCGCGTCCACACCAGCCGCAGAGAAGTGTCCGCTTTGTGCGCGGGGCTCCGCCGTCTAGGGCTGCCCTGTTAGGGAGCCCCTTGGAAGACCTGCAGAATCTAACTGACCCTATCTCTTACACACACACACACACCACACACATCTACACTCTCCTCTATGGGTTCCTCACTCACACTCTCTCTCTCTCCCTACCTTCCTGCCGGTCGCCATCTTTTCTGCCATGTGTTTAAATAGAATACTTATAAAGCCCTTAGAAAAATAGTTAGGGAATCAATGTTCCCAGATTTTCTTTGCTAGTAATTTTCTACATTTCCATTTATATTCCCTCTCTCTGAAAGATATAAAATTAAGATTAGCATTTTACAACTTTTATAAATTTCAATGCTTTTATAGAGAAAGTCCTGAAGTAAACATCCTTTAATATTCTAAACATTTTCACTTTTTATAATCATAGCAATTTCGTTTCCTGTTTTGGTCCTACTAGTCAGAAAAAATGTCCAGGGTTTCCTACCAGCTCCTTCTTATTTATTTATTTGTTTATTTATGTATTTGTTTATTTTTTTCTGTTTCTTGTTTATTGTTAATTTTTTAAAATTTTATTGGGGTGACATTAGTCACCATGAACATATTGGTTTCATGTGTGGATTACTAATTTATAAAATTTGTATATAGGACCATGTGCTCACCACCCAGAGTCAAATCTTCTCCTGTCACCTCATATTAGGACCCCTTTCTTCCCCCACCCCCCTCCCTCTGGCAACCACCACACTGCTGTTTGTGTTCATAAGTTTCAGTTTTGTATTTCACAGATAGGTGAAATCATATAGTTCTTAGCTTTTTCTGTTTGACTTATTTCACTTCGTATAATGTTCTCAAGGTCCATCCATATTGCTGTAAATTCTGTATTTCATCCTTTCTTATGGTCATGTAGTACTCCATTGTGTATACCACATCTTCTTTATCCAATCCTCTATCGTAGGGCACTTTGGCTGTTTCAAACTCTTGGCCACTGTGAATAATGCTGCAATGAACATAGGGGTGCATATATCTTTGTGTATAAATGATTTCGAGTTTTTCAGGTGTATATACCCAGGAGTGGGATTGTTGGGTCATATGGTAGCTATATTTTTCATTTTTTGAGGAATTGCCAGACTGCTTTCTTTTTTTGTTTTAGTTTCCAACACAGCCTTCATTCGGACACAAACTCATAACAGTGATTCAAACATACAGGCAGGTGCGATTGGGGTGGGGTTTGGTCCGGCAGATTTCTGAGACTTGGAGCCTTTGCTTGCTGGGCAGCCTGGGTGCTAATTGCTCAGGGTATCCGGCGCGTCAGAAACCAGAAATCATCCCCGCTTACTGCCCAGCTCAGAGTCCAGAATCTGGATGCCACATGTCCAAATCTCTAGTTTCAATCTGGCTCCCCTGCGCAGAGTGGAACCTGAGACCCACTAGGGTGGTTTTTGTTTAGTGCACTTCTTTTCTTTTTAAATTATTTTCTTTATTGATTAAGGTATTACATATGTGTCCTTATTGCCCCATTTCTCCGCCCCCCCCCCAACTCTCCCCCCCCCCGGTGTCTGTATACATTGGTTAAGCTTATATGCATGCATACAAGTCCTTTGGTTGATCTCTTCCGCTTACCCCTACCCTCCCCTACCTTCCCTCTGAGGTTAGACAGTCTGATTGATGCTTCTCTGTCTCTGGATCTGTTTTTGTTCATCAGTTTATGTTGTTCTTTATATTACATAAATGAGAGAGATCATGTGATATTTATCTTTCTCTGACTGGCTTATTTCACTTAGCATAATGCTCTCCAGTTCCATCCATGCTGTTGCAAATGGTAAGAACGCCTTCTTTTTACCACAGCATAATATTCCATTGTGTAGATGTACCACACTGCTTTTCATAGTGGTTGTACCAGTCTATATTCCCACCAGCAGTGGATGAGGGTTCCATTTTTTTCCATAACCTCTACAACTCTTGTTGTTGCTTGTCTTGTTGATAATGGCCACTCTAACTTGTGTAAGGTGGTATCTCATTGTAGTTTTAATTTGCATTTCCCTGATTGTCAGTGAGTTTGAACATCTTTTCATATATCTATTGGCTGTTTGTATGGCTCCTTGGGAGAGGTGTACTTTTAAGTCCTCTTCCCACTTTTTGATTGGATTGTTCGTTTTTTTGGTGTTGTGTTTTACGAGTTCTTTATATATTTTGAAAATTAAGCCTTTGTTGGAGTAGCTACTGTTTGCAAATATCATCTCCCATCTGGTTGGCTGCCTGTTTGTTTTGTTGTCCATTTCTTTTGCTCTGTAGAAGCTCTTCAGTTTGATATAGTCCCATTCATTTATTTTTGCCTTTACCTCCCTTGCCTTTGGGGTCAAGTCCATAAAATGTTCTCTACCACCCAGGTCCATAAGTTTGGTACCTATATTTTTTTCTATGTGACTTATAGTTTTGGGTCATATGTTTAAGTCTTTGATCCATTTCTAATTAATTGTTGTACATGGGGACAAACTGCAATCTAGTTTCATTCATTGGAATGTGGCTTTCCAGTTTTCCCAGGACCATTTATTGAAGAGACTATCTTTACTCCAATGTGCATTTCTGGCTCCTTTGTCAAAAATTATCTGTTCATACATTTGGTTTTATAGCTGGGCTCTCTATTCTGTTCCATTGATCTGTGTATCTGTTTCTCTGCCAATACCATGTTGTTTTGATTATCGTAGCTTTGTAGTATATTTTGAAGTCAGGTGGCATGATACCTCCAGTATTGTTCTTTTTTTTTCAGGATTTCTTTGACTATTCTGAGTCTTTTGTGGATTCAAACAAATCTGATGATTTCTCATTCTACTGTATTTCTTTAAAAAATGACATTGGGATTTTGATGGGGATTGCATTAAATCTGTATATTGCTTTGGGTAAAATGGCCATTTTAACTATGTTGAGTCTTCCAATCCATGAACATGGGATATTTTTCCATTTCGTTGTGTCTTTTTCAATCTGTTTGAAAAATGTTTTGCAATTTTCAGTATATAGGTCTTTCACATTCTTTGTTAAGTTTATTCCTAGGTATTTTAGTAGTATTCTTTTGGTTGCTATGTATTGCGAAATAAATTGTTTTCTCCATTTCTTTTTCTGAAGTTTTATTGTTGGTTTACAGGAAGGCAATGGATTTTTGCACATTGGTTTTGTATCCTGCAATTTGACTGTATTTGTTTATTGTTTTCAGTAGTTTTTTGGTAGAGTCTTTAGGTTTTTCTATATAGAGCATCATGTCATCTGCAAAAAGTGACAGTTTGACTTCTTCCTTCCCTATTTGGATGCTTTTTATTTCTTTCTCTTGCCTTATTGCTCTGGTTAGAACTTCCAGTAGTATCTATAATAATAATAAAAGTGTAATATGCTAATTAGACCAGACGTCCTTCCAGACCACCTTCCAGACGAAGCCAGGGCTGTAAAGGAAGCCTGGGTCCTGGGTGCCAGAGGGAAGCTGGTGCCAGCAGCCAGGGGAAGGAAAGCCTACTCTTGCATGAATTTCATGCATCAGGCCTCTAGTGTTGAATAAGAGTGGTGAGAATGGATATCCTTGTCTTATTCCTGATCTTAGGGGAAAAGCTTTCAGTTTTTCACCATTTAGTATGATATTGGCTAAGGGTTTATCATATATGTCCTTTATTAAGTTGAGGCACTTTCCTTATATTCCTATTTTATTGAGGGTCTTGATCATAATTAAAATGTTGTATCTTATCAAATGCTTTTTCTGAATCTATTGACAAGATCATATGTTTTTTATCCTTTCTTTTGTTAATGTGGTGTATTACGTTGATTTATTTGCGAATGCTGACCCATCCTTTTGCCCCTGGAATGAATCCCACTTGATTGTGATGTGTTATTTTTTGGATGTACTTATGTATTCGATTAGCTAGTATTTTGGTTAGGATTTTTGAGTCTGTATTCATCAGGGATATTGGTTTCTAGTTTTCTTTGTTTTTGTGTTATCTTTGCCAGGTTTTGGTATCAGGGTTACATTGGCTTCATAGAATGTGTTGGAAGTATTGTCTCTTCTTCAATTTTTTGGAAGAGTTTGAAAAGAATAGGCTTTAATTCGACCTTGAACATTTGGTAGAATTCACTGGTGAAGCTATCTGGTCCTGGACTTTTTTTTTTTTTTTGCGGGGGGGGGGAGGGGAGGTTTTTGATGGTTGTTTCAACTTCCTCACTGCTGATCGGTTTATTTAGATTTTCCATTTCTTCATGATTTAGTCTAGGAAGGTTATATATTTCTAGGAACTTATCCATTTCTTCTAGTTAATGAATTTGGTGGCATAAAGTCTTTCACAATATTCTAGTATGATCCTTTGTTTATCTGTGATGTCTGTGGTGATTTCTCCTCATTTCTGATTTTGTTTATATGGGTCTTTTACCTTTTTTCCTTAATGAGTCTAGCCAGGGGTTTGTCAATTTTATTAATCTTTTCAAAGAACCAGCTCTTTGTATTATTCATTTTTTGTATAGTCTTTTTGTTCTCTATTTCATTTAATTCTGTTCTGATTTTTATTATTTCCTTTCTTCTGCTAACTTTGGGTTGCTTTTATTCTTCTTTTTCTAGTCTTTTTAGGTGTGATGTTAGTTTGTTTACTTGGAATTCCTCTTGTTTCTTGAGATAGGCCTGTAGTGATATAAACTTCCCTCTTATTACAGCTTTCTCTGCATCTCAGAGGTTTTGATATGTTGTGTTACCATTCTCCTTTGTCTCTCTATATCTTTTGATCTCATCTTTTATTTCTTCTTTGACCCAGTCATTTTTTATCAGTATGTTGCTTAATCTCCACGTATTTGTAGGTTTATTTATTTATTTATTTATTTATTTATTTTACCTCCTTTTTGCAGTTGATTTCTAATTTCATGGCATTGTGGTCAGAAAATATACTTGGAATAATTTCAATCTTTTTGAATTTGTTGATGCTAGTTCTGTGACCCAACATACGGTCTATCCTTGAGAATGTTCCATGTGCACTGGAGAACAATGCATAATCTGATGTTCTGGGATGAAATGTTCTATAAATGTCGATTATATCCATTGTGTTTAGTGTTTCATTTAAGGTTGCTAGTTTTTTTATTGACTTTTTGTTTGGTTGATCTGTCTAGAGCTGTCAATGGAGTATTAAGGTTTCCAACTATAATTGTGTTTTGATCTGTTTCTCCCTTTAGTTCTGTGAGTAGCTGTTTAATATATTTCAGTGCTCCCTGGTTGGGCACATATATATTAAGAAGTGTTATTTTCTTTTTGATGTAGTGTTCCCTTTATCATTATAAAGTTTCCATCTTTGTCTCTTGTTATCTTTGTTACCTTGAGGTCTATTTTGTCATATATAAGTATGCCGATACCTGCTTTTTTGTGGATGTTATTTGCTTGTAGAATCATTTTCCACCCTTTGACTTTGTTTTATTTTATTCTTTATTTTATTTTATTTTTAACCCTTTGACTTTGAATCTACCTTTGTCTCTGCTGTTTAGATGTGTCTCTTATAGGCAGCATATGGTTGGGTTTTATTTTTTGATCTACTCTTCTACTCTGTGCCTCTTTACTGGTGAATTTAAACCATTTACATTTAGGGTGATTATTGATGTATGAGGATTTCCTATAGCCATTTTATCTTTTGTTTTCTGGTAATTCTGTGCCTCCATTGGTTCTTTTACTTTATGCTTCTATCTGTTGTTTTTGTTTGGTGGTATTCCGTACATCTTTCCTCTGTTTCCTCTTTTTTTCTTTATTGATTAAGGTATTACATATGTGTCCTTATCCCCCATTGCCCCCCAACCCCCCACTCATGCCCTCACCTCCCTGGTGTCTGTGTCCATTGGTTAGGCTTATATGCATGCATACAAGTCCTTTGGTTGATCCCTCCTCCTTACCCCCACTCTCCCCTACCTTCCCTCTGAGGTTTGATGGTCTGATCGATGCTTCTCTGTCTCTGGATCTGTGTCTTGTTTGGGGAATTTGTGTGTGTGGTTGCCATTAGTTTTATAAAAAGTGAAATTGCATATATACTATAGTTTTATCCCTTTTGAGTGCATCTGATCTTTATCTTCCTTTGCCCATTCATACCTGTCCCTCTTTCCCTTGTATGTTCTTAAAAAGAGTTGTAAAAAAAGAAGTATTTCCCTTTGTGTCTATGAATGTTATAATTTGCATGTGATAACAAAGACTTTGATAGCTACCTTGAGATTCTGAGGATAGCCAACCTAAAAGATGGAGGCTACATTCTGAGGATGGCATAAATTGGGTCTTTTATGACATCTTTGAGCCACTGAATTAATCAATCTGAGAGCTGATCAACCTCTAGACTTTCAGTTTTGTGAGATGAAAACTCCTTTTTTGTTAACCCTCTTTTGGCATGTTTTTCTGTTACAAGATGCCAAAATTATTCTAAGTGACAAGATTCTCCTGAAAATTACCAAAATCAAATCAGATATAAATAGATATCCTGAACATATTAATAATCATAACAAAAATTAAAATAGTTTGAAATATCTACCAATTAAAATTCATTCAGCTCAGGTTATTATATAGCTATATATAAAACTTAAAAAATACAGATGATATCTTTTCAAAAAATATATATTTTATGATTTTTTATAGAGAAGAAGGGAGAGGGATAGAGAGTTAGAAACATCGATGACAGAGAAACATCAATCAGCTGCCTCTTGCACATCCCCCACTGGGGATGTGCCTGCAACCAAGGTACATGCCCTTGACTGGAATCGAACCTGGGACCCTCCCATCCACAGGCCAACACTCTATCTACTGAGCCAAACCGGTTAGGGCCAGATGGTATCTTTATATTAAAAATATTTTAACCTTGGCTGGGGTAGCTCAATTGATTGAGTGTCATCCCATGCACCAAAGGGTTGCAAGTTTGGTTACCAGTCAGGGCACATGCCCTGGTTGCAGGCTCGATCCCCAGTAGGAGGCATGCAAGAGGTAGCCAAATGATGTTTTTCTCTCACATTGATGTTTCTCTCTCACCATCTCCCTTCCTCTCTCTCTAAAATAAAACAAATATATAAATATTTCAGATTATAGAAAAAGGAAAAAACCCTCAATTAATTCTACAGAGCTAGCATAATCTTAATGATAAAAAATTAATAAAGGTACCCCAAATTAAAACTATAGATAAATTTCAACCATGAAAATAATTCCCAAAATTCTAAATAAACAGTAGTGTATTTGAAGAGTAATACAGTATAACTAAGTATAATTTATCCTAAGAGTACAAGCATGGTTCAATATGAGGAAATTTTCAATATAATTCAATAAATCTGTCTATAACTTAAAGGAAAAAAACATGATTATATTAATACAAATAATTTGATATAACTCAGCACCTATTCCTTAAAAATTGGAAGAGAAATTAACTACTTATGCACAAAAGACTCTTTACCTCCAGTCAATAACAAATATCATAATAAATTATGAAATACTGGACCCATTGTTATTAAAGTCACAAACAAGATAAGGATGTCATTATCAGCACTATTATGCACTTTTAAAATTATGAGTAATATAATACAGGATATGAAAATATTATAAATATTTAACAGAGGAGACAAATTACCTTTATATGCAGATAATATATTTGTATAATAAAACACCCAGGAAAGTTTTAAAATCTTTTAGAATAAATAAGATTCTTTGGTAAGGTGACAGAATGTAAGGAAAATATACACATATCAACTACTTTGAAAAACTGATAACATGACTTATCATAATCACTCAGAAATTGAAAAAATCCAATGTACCTTAGTGACAACATCTTAAGATATCTATGAATAAATTTACCTAGAAAAGAACAGGATCCATGTAAAAGAAGTCACTGAAGGTAATAAAGCAAGACCAAACAAAATAGGGAAACGCACTATGCTACTGAAAAGAAAGACTCTAGTAAAAATATAATTTCTTCTTAAATTAAGATTTAAAAAGCATTCCATTTGTGTTTATGGAGCTGGACAAAAAAGTCAAGTTTAAATGAAAAGATAAATGTCTAAAAATTTTCACAGGAATTTTGATTAAGAAAAAAATGACATTATAAAAAATGACAGAGTAAGCAACTTCAAAAACCCATATCTCCACTAATGCAACGATTAACCTAGCAAACACCACCAGAATCAACTTTTTTTGAACTCTGGAATCTAATAAAAACTTACAACCAGAGTAGTGCTTAGTGAAGAAAGAAGCTACTAAATTTTGGTAAGAAGGTATTGTGGCATTTTTACTGAACTGCTGACCATTCCCTACTCCTTAGCTTGTAGACAGCTATGGGGATAGTGGCCTGCATTTCTAGTGTGGGTTGCTGGTGCCAAGGTGAAGGGGAATATGGATTTTATTCTCAAAGAATTGTGATTGTATATTTTGACTGATCAATTCCTATATATTGAATTGATGTATGAAAAAGAAGGATCATCTCAGAGGACTTTTTTTTTTTTACCTCTCTTTGGGATTTCTCCAAGGTGGAGCAGCCTTTGCAGCAGTGTTTGCCAAATGCTAAATGGTAGATATGAGCAGGTAGAAGAAAGAATCACTGAAGCTGAAGCTATATCAATTGAAATAATCCAGTTTGAGGAGCAGAAAGTAAAAAACAATGAAGAGAGGTAAATAGCACCTCAGAGGTATGCGAGATACGATCACCAACAGATACATATAATAGGTGCCCCAGAAAGAGAGGAGAAACAGAAACAGGCAGAAAATAAATTTGAGAAAATAATGGCCCAAAACTTCCAAAATTTGATGAAACACATTAATCTATATATTCAAGAAGGTCAACAAACTCCAAGATGGCTAAACTCAAAGAGATTCCACACTGAAACACATAATTACCAAACTGTCAAAAAACAAAGATAGGATCTTGAAAGCAGCTAGATATGTGACTTGTTATATATAAGGGTTCCTCAGTAAAATTAACAGCCAATTTCTATTCAGAAACTATGGAGGCCACAAGGCTGTTGAATGAGATATTTGGAGTGTTGAAGGAAAAAAAAAACTTTCAACAAAATTCTATATCCTATAAAACTATTCTTCAAAAATGAAGGTGACATTAAGACATTCCCAGATAAACAGAATCTGAGGGAGATCATTGTCTGTAAACCTGTCCTAGAAGAATGCTAGTGGTACTCCTTCAAGCTAGATAGTAATTAAAAGACACACAAAGAAATAGAAAAGTTACCTTTAAAGTAACTCTATAGATAACTATAAAAGCCAGTATTATTGTACTTTTTATTTGTAAGTTTTCTTTTTTGTTCTCCCTAGATGACTGAAAAGAGAAACACATAGAACAAAAATTATAAATCTATGTTAATGGGTACATACACATTGTATAAAATGTAGATTGCGACAATAAGAATATAAAGGGGGAAGGATGTAGCTGCATAGGAACAGAGTTTTTTATACTATTGAAACCAAGTTATTAATTCAAAGTAGTTTGCTATAAATTAGAGGTATTAATTATAATTGCCATGGTGATCACTAAAAATAACTAAAAACACATAGAGAATAGAAAATGAGAATTAAATCAAAATGATGCACTACAAAAATAAATTAAACACAAAGAGGGCTGTATTGAAGGAAGTGAGGCATGAAAATATATAGATATATAGAAAACAAATAGAAAAATGGTAAAAGTAAGTCTAGTAATTATAGTCTTAAGGATTTGGGTGAGGGTACTAGGAGGTAATGATGTCCCATCTGAATATGTTGGTTTTTGAGGGTTTTTGGAGACATCAGGAAGGAGAGATCCAGTCAGCATGTGGAGCACAGCATTGAAATCTGGTGATATAAAATTGGGAGTCATCAGCATTTTGATCCAAGGTTCTCAACTATGGCTGCACATTAGAATAATCTGTGGAGCTTTTGAAAAATACTCATGCTTGGGTCACAGTACCCTTCCACCATTGTAATTTAAAAATAGCTTCCCAGGTGAATATAACATGCAGCCAAGATTGAATGCCATCATTGTAAGTGGTAATTGGAGCTGTTGGGAGTAGATATGATCATCAGGGAAAGTGCAAAGAGATAAGGGGAACTGGAGAACAAATTTCTACTTAGCGTGGAGAAGGGTATAGAGCTCCAATATCCAGTACAGTAGCCACTAGCCACTTGTGGCTATTTAAATTTAAATGAATTAAAATGAAATAAAAAATTCAATTCTGTATTTGCACCAGTCACATTTCAAACACTTTAATAACCATAGATGACTTGTGGCTACCATATTGGAAAGGACAGATATAGAACATTTTAATCATTACAGAAAGTTCCATTGGATGGTGTGGGATGATCCAATTGTCTCTTCTACCTCTCATCTGTCTATAGTACAAATTCATGGTAGAAATATACAGTATTCATGTTAAGATGTGGGTACTTTCATTTGCCTAATGAATTTTCATGGCTATGTACATGTGGTATTTTTATTTTTGTAAGATTTTCAACTCTTTAGTCACTACTCTTTGGTGTTGAGAGAAGTTATGTAGAATTTCTGGCAACTGGATTAAATCAATGCTTTTTATTTTCTCTGGACTGAAAAATATATATTTGTTTCCCTCAAGTCACTCAGCTGTATGGGGGAGTTTAAATCTGTTGTTAAACACTGATTATCACTTTGCATGATGTTTCTTGAAGTAGTCAAGGAAAAGGCAGAATGGAATGACATTAATTACAATGAATAGTAGGCAGTGTAATTGGTTAAAAGTTTTGCATCTGATTATCAGTCTTAGGGTTGGCTTTCACCCCAAATCCCACAGGCCTTGAGAAATGAGTGTCTGGCCCCTTTCTGTTACCCTTCCACCTTAGAACTGGGGTCCTCAAACTTTTTAAACAGGGGGCCAGTTCACTGTCCCTCAGACCGTTGGATGGCCGGACTATAGTTTAAAAAAAAAACTATGAACAAATTCCTATGCACACTGCACATATCTTATTTTGAAGTAAAAAAACACCCACATGTGGCCCGCGGGCCGTAGTTTGAGGACGCCTGCCTTAGAATCTAAAGTGGCAATGTTCACCTAGGAGCTTATTGGCCAAACCCTCCTTAAATGGGGGCAAAAGGACTCTAAAAATTTTTTTTTATGCTAAGAATTAGGAAATCTGGGTGAAGGGGTACGTGGGCAGTCTTTATAATTTTCTTACAACTTTTCTGTTTTTGAAATTATCCTATATAATAAAAGGTTAATATGCAAATCAACCAAACAGCAGAATGACCAGTCACTATGATGGGCACTGACCACCAGGGGGCAGACACTCAATGCAGGGGCTGCCCCTTGTCATCAGTGCACTCCCCCAGGGGGAGCACCGCTCATCCAGAAGCCAGGCTCACAGCTGGCAAGCACAGCAGTGGTGGCAGTAGTCTCTCTCACCTCCGCAGCAGCACTAAGAATGTCCGACTGCCAGCTTAGGCCCAGGGGGAGTGGGCCTAACCCATCAGTTGGATATCCCCCAAGGGCTCCCAGACTGTGAAAGGGTGCAGGGCTGAGGGACCCACCCCTCCCCCAGTGCATGAATTTCGTGCACCAGACCTCTAGTTTTAAAATAAAAATTATAAAAAATTACTTAAACCAGCAAATCATGGATTCTCATAAAAATATAACAATGTGGCCTAAAATAAAGAAATATTTCCGGTCTCCCCCCATGCATTTTTGTATGAGTTACTGTATATACTAGTACATGTTCTATCCAGTTTTCTTCACTTGATGTTTTGTAAGAATTTCTCACCTATCTGTAATAATACTCTTTATATTGCTTGCCTTCCCACCACCAATTTCCCCTGTGGCGCAGTGGCTCTGCTAGGTGAGATTGAGATAGGATGTTTCATACATCAAATATTAAAGCATCACATTAAATGACTACATAGTATTTTATTGGGTCATATCAGGTTTACCATAATGTACTAAACTAGTCTACAGTTTGAGGAACTTTAGGGTTTATTCCATTTATCCCCGCTATTGTAAATAATGCTTTGATAGATAATTTTGTACATAAAGATTTTTATATAGTATATTCAAGTTATTTGCACAGTATAACTTCCAAGAAATCAACTTACTGGGTCAAAAACCAGGACCACAGAACTTTTGCTATAAGTCAAAATGGGGAAGGAAGAGAAAAATTTTAGAGTTATTTCAAAGTAAGAAAAAATGAGACTTGCTAAAAAAACAACAACAGGAGTTGGTAATCAAAGACTATAGGAAGTGATGTATAGAGAAAACTCAATATGATATCTAAGTTTTAAAATTATTTCATTTTTAAAATTTTATTATTTATTAAAGTATAATTGACATATATTCATTTCAGGTGTACAGCATAGTTATTTAACATTTATATACCTTATGATATGATCACTACAGTAAGTCTAGTAACCATCTGATACCACACAAAGTTATTGCAGTTTTATTGACTTTTTCCCTATGCTGCACATTACATTTAAGCCTGAGTGACTAAAAGAGTGGTAATGCTGCTATCCATGTGACTGAGAAAGGCTCTTCACTAGGCTAATTATTAATGTCCTAAGACAGTGGTCGGCAAACCACGGCTCGCGAGCCACATGCAGCTCTTTGGCCCCTTGAGTGTGGCTCTTCCACAAAATACCACGTGCGGGTGCGCACGTACAGTGCGATTGAAACTTCGTGGCCCATGCACAGAAGTCGGTTTTCAGCCTGGGTGAGTCTATTTTGAAGAAGTGGCGTTAGAAAACTCAAGGGGCCAAAGAGCCGCATGTGGCTCACGAGCCGTGGTTTGCCGACCACTGCCCTAAGAGTTTTTGTCAAACAGATTCTATTTCTTCATGACGTCCATTTTTACTTCAAAGATGCTTATTTTGCTTTCTTCTTGGTCTTCATTTGGCAGTGGCTCTTAACATTTTGAATGTTTCTCTGTCCCAGTGGATTCTGCCAAGTAATGATCTTAAATGTTTGAATGCACTCAAGAAGTTCTGCTGAGTATTACCTTATAATGCAATCTCCTTTGGTGTGACTGTTTAGCAACTTTCTCATTTTGCATATTGGAATCTCTAAAACCAGGTCACCCTTGTTATTCCTTGGAGGGTTTAACTTTTGTACAGGATATATTTCCTACAAAGTTGCTTAGTTCTCCATCTCCCTGCCTACCCTAACAGATAAGATTAGGACTTGAAATGTTATAACAGTAAAATTTTAAAACAAAAAATAAAAATTTGTCAGGGGACTTACCTAGAAATAATGGTACATACCTCTACATGTAAAGTGGTGCAGGTGAAAGAATAGTGTCCTGGGAATTAGGAGACCTGGATTCTAGTCTCAGCTCTTCCACTAATTTGAAATATGAACGTGAGCAAGTCACATTACCTCTTTAAGTCTCTGTTTCCTTTTCTGTGAAATGAGGGGGATAGGAAGGTGATTACTAAGATGAATGCCAGCCCCTAAATAAACTATTTATTAAAAATAATAAATGCTTATACAGTACTAGACACTCGATGCACAAAAATTTGTGCAAAAGTAGGCCTTCCTTCCCTCAGCTGTCATTACCAGGTTCCCTCGGCACCCGGGACCCAGGCTGCTGGCACCAGCTTCCCTCCAGCACCCGGGAAGCAGGCTTTCCTCCTCCAGCCACTGGCAGGCACCCAGGACCCGGGCTGCTTCCCTCCAGCCCCGGCTTCATCAGGAAGGATGTCTGGAATAACTTCCAGAAGACATCTGGTCTAATTAGCATATTACCCTTTTATAATTATACTAGAAGCCCGGTGCACGAAATTCGTGCATGGCGGGGGGTTGTCCCTCAGCCCAGCCTGTACCCTCTCCAATCTGGGACTCCTGGAGGGATGTCCGACTGCCCATTTAGGCCCGATCCCAGTCGGACATCCCTCTCACAATCCAGGACTGCTGGCTCCCAACTGCTTGCCTGCCTGCCTTCCTGATTGCCCCTAACCACTTCTGCCTGCCAGCCTGATCACCCCCTAACCACTTTGCTGCCAGCCTGGTTGATGCTTAATTGCTCCCCTGCCAGCCTGTTTGCCCCCAACTTCCCTCCTCTGCCAGCCTGGTCACCCCTAACTGCCCTCTCCTGCAGGGTTGATCACCTCCAACTGCCCTCCCTTGCAAGCCTGGTCCCTCACAACTGCCCTCCCTTGCAGGCCGGGTGCCTCCCAACTGCCCTCTCCTGCTGGCCATCTTGTGGTGGCCATCTTGTGTCCACATGGGGGCAGGATTTTTGACCACATGGGGGCAGCTATATTGTGTGTTGCAGTGATGATCAATCTGTATATTACTCTTTTATTAGATAGGATAGAGGCCTGGTGCACGGGTGGGGGCCAGCTGGTTTGCCCTGAAGGGTGTCACAGATAAGGGTGGGGATTCCCTTGGGGTGTGGGGCGGCCTGAGCGAGGGGCCTGTGGTGGTTTGCAGGCCAGCCACGCCCCCTGGCAACCCAATGGGAGGCCCTGGTATCTGGAATTTATTTTCCTTCTACAATTGAAACTTTGTAGCCTGGAGCGGAGCCAAGCCTGGGGCTCCGGCAGCCATTTCTGTGGCAGTTAATTCACCTTCTACAATTGAAACTTTGTAGCCTTAAGCAGGTGAGCCCGGCCAGGGTGTGCGGAAAGCTTTGCTTCCCCTGTTGCCGCCAGCAACCCTGGCCTGCTCTCTCAAGCTCCATTCTGCCGCCATTTGTTTGAATTTGTTTACCTTCTATAATTGAAACTTTGTAGCTTGAGTGGAGGCTTAGGCCTGCAACGGCTATGGAAAGCTTGGCTTCCTCTGTTACCTGGGAAACCTTGCTCTCTGTGGCTGTAGCCATCTTGGATTGGGGTTAATTTGTATACTTGCCCTGATTGGCTGGTGGGCGTGGCTTGGCTGGTGGGCGTGGCTTATGTAGCGGAGTGATGGTTAATTTGCATATTACCATTTTATTAGAGAGGATTAGCAATATTTATGATACTTAGAGACCATTGAATTAGCTATAGCACCAAGTGAGAGACTCATTTATCATCAGTTAGCCATGTGTTTCTCCATAAAGACAAATAGGAATGGTTCAGACTAAAAAACGAATTTGAGACTCAATTACTGGTTTGGGCTGTTTTTGTAGATGAAAGAAACTAAATAATCTACATTAAATCACCTTTCCCTTTGACACTGGGGCCAGTCCAACATTATATGCCCATGCTCCTAGGGTAGAATAGAAGAGAGCCCAAAGATGGGGTTGCTCTGATTTTCTGAGTCCTGTGCCTACAGCCTCTTGAGTGCTGATTCCCAGAAATAGCATTCATACTGTCTAGACTCTAGAGTCATCTTAATGAATTCTAGTGATTTCCATAATAAGGGAAACTAGCACAAGATCTTTTATCTCATAAAGACTTTGAGGAGTGCATTGATAAAATGGGTTTTTCTCTCCATTATGCCCTTTCCAAGAAGTAGGACTATTGTCAGAGTATCTCTGTTGCCTTTTAATGATCCCCTATGGCTCTCTCCACAACTTAACTTTAGTGCTTCTAAAATTTGGACAGCAGGTCACATAGAAGTCAG
This sequence comes from Cnephaeus nilssonii, assembly GCF_951640355.1. Classification (NCBI taxonomy): domain Eukaryota; kingdom Metazoa; phylum Chordata; class Mammalia; order Chiroptera; family Vespertilionidae; genus Cnephaeus; species Cnephaeus nilssonii. The sequence goes on from NC_137071.1 coordinate 80,075,345, forward strand.
GATGCTCTCTGTGGAACCTATAAAATATTGCTATAAATTTAATCCAAATTTGCTGAGCCTTTACATCCAATACTTTAATGCAATGAGTACTATGCAAATAGAGGGGCATACTAACTCATACAAAAACTCTGCCTAGTAAAGCTTTCATCTCCTGCAGCAACTCAAGTCCTGTTTTCTCATGCTGTCTATTCTCTCAGCTACCTATTCTATCTACACCTTGCTCTCTAGATTAAATGCTGATGTGAAACTGTGTTCTTCTTGGCTGCAAATTTCAGCTTATTTTCAGAATTTTCTGCTTCCAAGACTGCCTCAGGTTACAATTGCTCTCTTTTGCATCTCCTTATCCCCCCAACCCCTCCACTTTCCATTGTGGGGAAGTGGCTCTTACAGATGAGATTGAGATAGTATGTTTCTTTCTTCTTCATCTTTTTTATTTTTTGGTTACCAGATGATTGCTTTTGTTTTCTCTCTTAGGACCCTCTTGGGATTGGGTGAGGTAATTTTGTTTATTTTAACAAAAATTCAGAGTTTTGAAAATTTGTCTAGGTATAATTCCAAGTGTCCATGATCAACAGATACAAAAAAGGCTGTTGCTGAGCAAATTAAATTATAGTGGGATAAAAACTTTGCAAGATACTTGATCAATGGAAATAAATACATTCTAAATTTAAAATGAAATCAGACTTCCATTACTGTCACAAATTATAATTTTTACAGTTTTTAAAGTTCTTTTTAGGCTCAAATATTTTAATTTGGTTTAAACTGAATATCTTTTGGGGTAATTAGAAGACACCTATGAAGGTCATGGACAAACAGCACTTAAGACTAAACATATGGTTTGAGATCCAGAAGGGACAAAAATCATTATTAGGGCACATAGAAAATAAATGCCAATTAAATTAAAATTACCACCTGCTGGATCAACAGAGGTGGGGCACAGACCCTCACCCCCCCAACATTGCAGGGGACTGAACCCTAGCCCCTTCTGAGGGAGGTCTTCTGCCCCCATAGCTGCTTCGTGCTTCCCATGCCCAGCTCAGATCAGGACCCAGGTGACCGACAGAGACTTGGCCGACAGCAGCTGCCCTCTCACTCCAACAAGAATTGTTTGAGTTGTCTTGTACCCATGGTGTGGGGAAGTGGGTTTACGATATCTAAATCCAGCCTACCACTAGGAATGCTCAGGACCTAATCAAGAAGGCAAATAATCCCTTCCACTAATATTTACAGGGTAAAATAAGATTGTTGTTAGAGTAATAAATTTGACAGTAAAATAGTAGTCAAGTTTTCAGGCAAATTTAAATTGGCTAGTTGAAACAAGCGAATATTCTAGAAAAATTAATTGTACTGGACAAAAAGGTGTTCATAAAGTGTTAAATAAAATTTTTATTGGTACTTCATCTCGTGATAAAATTGTGCACCATGTAATGAACCTAAAATAGTAATATTATAGTGCAAAAAATTAAAATTTAAAAGCCATCAAGACTACATTATAAAATTTTCAAAAGCCTCCTAACATTTAAATAAAAAAAGGAGGGGATAGTAGAAGAATATCATGTAAGGAAAAATATCCTGTAAGTAAATTACATCTAGAAAATTAACACTTTAAAAAATTAATTGTAAGGCTAAAAGCAAGACACCCATGAAAAACACACAAGGTGTCAAAACAAGCCAGAGGAAAATCATTTGGGCAAAAAATGAAATAGGATCCCAAGTCAAATTTATAGAAAATATTCCTTTATTAACTTTTGGTCAAGAATATGTTTGTATATTTTCAGAAAACAACTCCGAGACCATGTGGATTCCAGCAACAGAGAGGAATCGACAGGACTACTCCAGCCATGAAGACAGAAGAGAAGCAGTCCAGAGATGGAAGATGCTGATGTGGCCTTCCCATACTAGCAGTTAGCAGCTGTGCATCACTGCAGGTTGCCCAGGACCAAACCAGAGAGAGTCGGACCTGCATTACCACCATTTGTCCACCATCCAGAACTGTAATGTCAGTGCTGACATGTACACATAAGGAACTGTTGGACATTGAAATTGGGTCTCAAAAAAACTGTTGGCCCAGAAAGAAACTCACTACACACTGATTCATTTGCCTGTCACCATAACCATTATTGCTTGTCTCATTTTCGGTTCTTATAAGTGTATTTCTAATAGCACATAATCTCACTCATCTAGGGGAAATAAGGAACAACATAGACAGATGAACAAGAACAGACCCAGAAACAAGGAGGCACGGATCAGACTGTCGGGCCTCAGAAGAAGGGTAGGGGAGGGTGGGAGTAAAGGGGAGAGATCAACCAAAGGACTTGTGTGCAAGCATATGAGCCTAACCAGCGGTTAAGGACAACAGGGGGGTGGGCTCATGTGTGGGGAGGGGTGTGGGATGGGAATGGGGGAATGAGGACAAATATGTGATACCTTAATCAATAAAGAAATTAAAAATAAATAAAAAATAAAATAAAATAAAATAAAATTACCACCTGCCTAGTTTCTTTTTTTTGAAATTGTAAGCATGCATTTATTTATTTTTTAATTTTATTGAATTTACTGGCATGACATTGTTTAATAAAATTATATAGGTTTCAGGTATACAAGTCTATAATACATCATCTGCATATTGTACTGTTTATTCACTACTCCAAGTCAAGTCTCCTTCCATCACCATTTATCCCCTCCCTTTACCCTCTTCTACCTTTTTCCATCCTCCCTTTCCCTCTGCCAATCACCATACTGTTGTATGGTATGTTTCATACATCGTGTGACTACAGGGAATTTGGAATAGCAGTTTATGTACAGGCACAAGTATGTGTCCACAAACAAATAAAAGCCTGATATGCTTTATCTAGGTGCTCTTTTGACACAGGTTCATTTGTTTGGCTGTCTGCCAGCAACCACTAAGGTTTTAAGAGGAATTTGTGACTGAAAACCTGAAATGTAGGAAATTCTCCCCATGAACTAAAATTGTTTCTGCAAATTGAGAAATGACTGCCACATATTGATTTTGGCAGTAGAACACCTTAGTGCAATCTGAAGAACATCAGTGATTTGTGGAACCATACTTTGATGATTACCAGAAACTATTTTTTAGTGTAATATATATAAATAGTCATCCCATACTACTTATAGAAAGCAGTTCTGTAAATTATGTTTACAATTTATTGTGCAGTATGGGACTTTTATTTATCCTCAAATCTAGTACCTCAGAATTTTGTACCTCCCATTAAAAAGGTCCTTCTTTCCCTGCTGGCATGGCTCAGTGGTTGAGCATTGACCTATGAACCAGGAGTTCATGGTTCAATTACTGGTCAGGGCATGTGCCTGGGTTGCAGGCTCAATCCCCAGTGTGGTGTGTGCAAGAGGCAGCCGATCAATGATTCTCTCTCATCATTGATGTTTCTATCTCTCTCTCCCTGAAATCAATATATATATATATATATATATATATATATATATATATATATATATATATATAAAATTTAAAAGGTCCTACTTGTCCATTGTCTTTCCCAGATGAAATGAGTCTCAGGAGTCAGGAGGCTCTGAGCTCTCTCTTTAGTTTAAATGTTCCTGATATTTATTGAGAGCTTTATGATTGCAAAGTTATTTTATATATACCATTTCATTTGGTTCTTTCACTTATCCTTGCCTACTTCACAGAGTTTTTTCATTTCCATTTTTAATAGATGAATATTTTCAGCATTATAGAAAGTAATGATTTGCTCCAATACCCAAGGACTAATAAGAGGCAAAGTTAGGTTTATAACCTCAGTGTTCTGACTACTACATGTTTTGGGCTTTTGCTACTTGGTCCATTAGTGTAAAATAGGGAAGTGACGAAATTATCTATGAAATACACTGATTGAAGCAAAAACCATTGTGTGAATTACTTCTGCAGCCATCCCAAGGATGCACTTCATATTGTATTTGAAGACAGAGTTACCATGTTTCAGCTGAATTCCAAAGAAGATTAGGCCTTGTGCCCTTTACCAAGTTGGACCATACATAAAATATTTTTAAGTAACAGAAACCTTCCCACTGCTATGGACTGAATTATGTCCTCCAAATTTGTATGTTGAAGCCCTGACCCTCTCCCCCCAAAGTCTGACTATTTGGAGTAAGGAAATAATTAAGTTTAAATGAGATCATAATGGTGGGTCCCTTCTAGGATTAGAGCCCTTATAAGAAGATACCCCAGGGATCTCACTCAATCTTTCCACCATGTCAGGACACAGAGAGAAGGTGCCATGTGCAAGCCAAGAAGAGAGCTCTCAACCAATCTATGTGTCTCTCCCACATCGATGTTTCTCTCTCTGTGTCTCTCCCCTTCCCTTCATCCTCTCTAAAAATCAATGGAAAAATATCCTCAGGTGAGGATTAACAACAACAAAGTATTATTTCAGAGATGGTGAGGAAAGGGAGAGAGAAACATCAATTTGTTGTTTCACCTATTCATACATTCATTGGTTGTCCCTGTATGTGCCCTGACCGGGGATCGAACCCACAACCTTGGTGTAGCAGGATAATGCTCTAATCAACTGAGATACCCAGCCAGTGCTATTGAAGAAGAAGAAGAAGAAGAAGAAGAAGAAGAAGAAGAAGAAGAAGAAGAAGAAGAAGAAGAAGAAGAAGAAGAAAGAAAGAAGAAGAAGAAAGAAAGAAGAAGAAGGGAGCTCTCACCAGTAACCAAATCAGCTGATACAATGATCTTGGACTTCCTAGCCTCCAAAACTGAGAAAATAAATTTCTGTTGTTTAAGGCATCCAGTCCCTGGTATTTTGTTAGGGTAACTCAAGCTGACTCAACCCTCACCTGAGGATATGTTTGGATATGTTTACTCATTTTTAGAGTGGGGAAGAGATTAGAGAGAGAGAGAGAGAGAGAGAAAGAGAGAGAGGTTGCCTTGCCTTGGTTTTGGGGTTAGGAGGAAGTTAAGGGTCTTTTAAAAAAAATTTTATTTTATTGTTTAAAGTATTACACATAGTAGTACATATATCTCATTTCCCCCCCATTGACCTTTTCTCAGCCTCCCCTACCCCCTGTCACATGTCCTCATCCCACCCCCCCAGTGTCTTGTGTCCATTGGTTGTGCTTATATGCATGCATACCAGCCTTCTGTTGATCTCTTTTCCCCGTCCCCAACACTCCCCAGCCTTCCCGCTGTAATTTAAGAGTCTGTTTAATGCTTTACTGTCTCTGCATCTATCTTTGTTCAACAGGTTATAATGATCTTTATTTTCTATAAATGAGTGAGATCATGTGGTATTTTTCTTTCATTGCCTGGCTTATTTCACTTAACATAATGCTCTCCAGATCCATCCATGCTGCTGCGAATGGTAAGAATTCCTTCTTTTTTTATAGCAGTGTAGTATTCCATTGTGTAGATGTACCATAGTTTTCTAATCCACTCATCTGCTGATAGGCATTTAGGCTGTTTCCAAATATTAGCTATGGTGAATTGTGCTGCTATGAACATAGGGGTGAATATAACCTTTCTGATTGGTGTTTCTAGTTTCTTGGGATATATTCCTAGAAGTGGGATTATTGGGTCAAATGGGAGTTCCATTTTCAGTTTTTTGAGGAAACTCCATACTGTTCTCCACAGTGGCTGCACCAGTCTGCATTCCCACCAGCAGTGCATGAGGGTTCCTTTTTCTCCACATCCTCATAAGCACTTGTCGTTTGTTGATTTGTTGATGATAGCCATTCTGACAGGTGTGAGATGGTACCACATTGTCATTTTGATTTGCATCTCTCAGATAATTAGTGACTTTGAGCATGTTTTCATATGTCTCTAGGCCTTCCTTCTGTCTTCTTGTGAAAAGTATCTATTTAGGTCCGTTGCCCACTTTTTTATTGGATCATTTATCTTCCTTTTATTAAGTTGTATGAGTTCCTTGTAAATGTTGGAGATTAAACCTTTATCAGTGATAACATTTGTAAATATGTTCTCCCATACAGTGGATTTTCTTGTTATTTTGTTGATGGTTTCTTTTGCTGTGCAAAAGCTTTTTATTTTGATGTAGTCCCATTTGTTTATTTTCTCTTTAGTTTCCATTGCCCTAGGAGCGGTATCGGTGAAGAAATTGCTTCGGCATATGTCTGAGATTTTGCTGCCTGTGGATTCCTCTAGTATTTTTATGGTTTAATGTCTTATGTTTAAGTCCTTTATCCATTTTGAGTTTATTTTTGTGTATGGTGTAAGTTGGTGGTCTAGTTTCATTTTTTTGCATGTATCTGTCCAAGTTTCCCAACACCATTTATTGAAGAGACTCTCTTGATTCCATTGTATGTTCATGCCTCCTTTGTCAAATATTAATTGAGCATAGTGGTTTGGGTTGATATCTGGGTTCTCTATTCATTCCACTGGGTCTATATGTTTGTTTTTGTGCCAGTACCAGGCTGTTTTGAGAACAGTGGCTTTTAATACAGCTTGAAATCTGGTATTGAGATCCCACCTACTTTGTTCTTCTTTCTCAAGATTGCTGTGGCTATTCGGGGTCATTTTTATTCCAAATGAATTTTTGGAGAGTTCTTTCTAGGTATCTGAAATATGCCGTTGGTATTTTAATGGGGAGTGCATTGAATCTACAGATTGCTTTGGGTAGTATGGACATTTTAATGATGTTGATTCTACCAATCCAAGAACATGATATGTTCTTCCATCTGTATATGTCTTCCTCTATCTCTTTTTTCAGTGTCCTGTAATTTTCCACGTTTAGGTCTTTTACCTCCTTAGTTAAGTTTATTCCTAGGTATCTTAATTTTTTTGGTGCGATGGTAAATGGGATTGCTTTTTTAGTCTCTCTTTGTGTAAGTTCACTATTGGTGTATAGAAATGCCATAGATTTCTTGGTATTAATTTTGTATCCTGCTACATTGCCGAATTCATTTATTAAGTCTAATAGTTTTTTTGATGGAGTCTTCAGGTTTTTTAATTTACAGTATCATGTCATCTGCAAATAAGGACAGCTTTACTTCTTCTTTTCCAATTTGGATGCCTTTTATTTCTTCTTCTTGTCTGATTGCAATGGCTAATACTTCCAGTACTATGTCGAACAGGAGTGGTGAGAGTGCGCATCCCTGTCTTGTTCCTGTTCTTAGGAGAAATGGTTTTAGTTTTTGCCCATTGAGTATGATATGATGTTGGTTGTGGGTTTTTCATAAATAGCTTTTATTATGTTGAGGTATGATCCTTCTTTTCCCACCTTGCTGAGAGTTTTTATCAAAAATTGGTGTTGGATTTTGTCAAATGCTTTTTCTGCATCAATTGATATGACTATGTGATTTTTATCTCTCAATTTGTTTATGTGGTGTATCACGTTTATTGATTTGCGGATATTGTACCATCCTTGCATCCCTGTGATAAATCCTACTTGGTCATGGTGTATGATCTTTCTGATGTACTGCTGGATCTGATTTGCTAGAATTTTGTTGAGGATTTTGGCATCTATGTTTATGAGGGATATTGGCCTGTAATCCTCTTTCATTGTGTTGTCTTTATCTGGTTTTGGTATTAGGGTGATGCTGGCTTCATAGAAGGAGCCTGGAAGTGTTCCTTCCTCCTGAATTTTTTGGAATAATTTTAGGAGGATAGATTTTAGTTCTTCCTTGAATGTTTGGTAAAACTCCCCTGTGTAGCCGTCTGGCCCAAGGCTTTTTTTTTTTTTTTTTTTCTGGAAGCTTTTTGATGACTGCTCAATTTCTTCCATAGTTATTGGCTTATTGAGATTTTTAGAATCTTCCTTATTGAGTTTTGGAAGGTTGTATTTTTCTAGGAATATGTCCATTTCCTCCAGGTTTTCCAGTTTGTTGGAGTAGAGTTGTTCATAGTATTTTTTAACAATACTTTGTATTTCTGTGGGGTCTGTTGTTATTTCTCCTCTTTCATTTCTGATGTTGTTTATTTGGGTCCTCTCTCATTGCTTCTTAGTGAGCCTGGATAGAGGTTCATCAATCTTGTTTATCCTTTAAAAGAACCAGCTCTTGGTTTTGTTGATCTTTTCTATTGCTTTTTTTTTTTGTCTCTATGTTGTTTATCTCCACTCTGATCATTTTTATTTCCTTCCTTCTGCTTACACTGGGCTTCTATTGTTGCTCTCTTTCTAAGTTTTTGAGTTGTAGGGTTAGGTAATTTATTACCATTTTTTCTTGTTTGTTTTTGTTTGTTTGTTTGTTTGTTTGTTTGTTTGTTTGTTTTTTGCAGTAGGCTTGTAGAGCTATGATCTTCCCTCTCAAGACTGCTTTCACTGTGTCCCATAAATTTTGGATTGTTGTGTTTTAATTGTCAATTGATGCCACGATGTATTTATTTCTTCTTTGATCTCTCTGGTAACCCAGTCATTGTTTAATAGTACTCTATTTAGTCTCCATATGTTTGATTTTTTGGATTGTTTTTATTGTAGTTGATTTCCAGTTTTATGCCATTGTGATCTGAGGAGATGCTTGATATGATTTATGTCTTCTTGAATTTGAAGAGACTTTGCCTGTGAACCAATATATAGTCTATCTTTGAAAATGACCCCTGTGCACTTGATAAGAATATATATTCTGTGGCTTTGGGGTGAAATGTTCTGAAGATGTCAATTAATTCCATCTGATCTAAGGAGTCATTTAGGATTGCTTTTTCTTTGCTTATTTTTGTTTAGAGGATTTGTCCAGTGGTGATAGTGGGGTATTAAAGTCCCCTACTATGATTGTATTGCTGTCAATCTCTCCCTTGATTTCCTCCAGAAGTTTTTTTTTATGTATTTGGGTGCTCCTGTATTGGGTGTGTATGTTTACTGGAGTTATTTCTTCTTGTTGGATTGCTCCCTTTAGTATTATGAAGTGGCCTTCCTTATCTCTTTTTATGTCCTTCACTTTGAGATCTAATTTGTCAGATATAAGTATTGCTATTCCAGCTTTTTTTTTCATTTACATTCCCCTGAAAAACCTTTTTCCATTCCTTCACCATCAGTCTGTGTGCATCTTTTTTTTATGAGGTGGGTTTCCTGTAGACAGCAGATATATGGGTCATGTTTTCTTATCCACTCAGTTACCCTATGTCTTTTGGTTGGGGCATTTAATTCATGTACATTTAAAGTTATTATTTATAGGTACTTGTTTGTTGCCATTTTTATTCTTTACCCCTGTGTTCCTTCTTCCCTTCCTATTTCTTCTTTTTACAGCAGACCCTTTAGCATTTCTTGCATTGCTGGTTTGGTGGTGATAAACTCCCTTAGTCCTTTTTTGTCTGTGAAGCTCCTGATTTCATCCTCGATTTTGATTAATAGCCTTGCTGGGTACAGTATTCTTGGATTCAGAACTTTCCTTTGCATGACTTTGTATATTTCATTCCATTCCCTTCTGGCCTGATGTGTTTCTGTTGAGAAATCAGTCGCTAGTCTGATGGGGGATCTTTTGTAGGTAACTTTCTGTCTCTCTCTGGCCACTTTTAAGATTCTTACTTTGTTGTTGTTGTTTGCCAATTTAATTATAATGTGCCTTGCCGTTGGTCTTTTGGGGTTCATTTTGTTTGGGGCTCTGTGAGCTTCTTGGATTTGTGTGAGTTTTTTCTTCCCTATATCAGGGAAGTTTCCTGTCATTATTTCTTCAAACAGGTTTTCTATTCCTTGCTCAGTTTCCTCTCCTTCTGGCACCCCTATTATGTGGATGTTGTTTCATTTCATGTTGTCCCCAAATTCTCTTAGGCTGTCCTTCTCCTTTTTAATTTTTCTTTCTAGAAGCTGCTCTGCTTGGGTATTTTTTCCTACCTTGTCTTCTAGCTCCCTAATGCAATCCTCTGCTTCTTCTAGTCTACTGTTGATGCTTTCTATTGAGTTCTTTATAGCAGCGATGTCATTTTTCATTTCTTCTTGGTTCTTCTTCATTTCCTCTTGTTTTTTACACATATTGTTGAATTTGTCTTCCATTCTTTTCATCCACCTTATGTGCTGAGAACCAATTCCAGCATGTAATAATTACAAGAGTTCCATCAAAAGGTTGATGGGACTTGGGAGCTCAACAGGGTTGAGCCACACATGTAGTTTACCTGTTGGAAACAGCTAAACGGCACTTCCCCCAAACCTAAATAGGATTGTTAACTGCCAGACAGCTCAGGGCATTTTATTGCCTCCTGTTGTCCAAACACCTGAATAGCTGTAGGCTATTCCCTAAATTGATAATGCTTCTGTATTCTACCCTTTGATACCTTACCCTTTGAAGCATATATTTCCAGCTTGCCTTGGGACAAATTGTGTTTAATAAAACACGGGGTCTTTAGACAAGGAAGAGTCTTTAACTTTCTTTAGCTGGAGATCCTCTGACCCCCAATGCCTTTCAAAATTATCTTTCATCTCCAGACTCTTTAATCATCTATGCGCAGCCACTTTCTCCAGAATGCTGAACCCTTTGTAAGGCTGGGAAAAGAACCCCAGCACTTATGACCATTTCTCTGAATTCTTTCTCTAGAGGTTGCTTGCCTCCATTTCATTTACTTCCTTTTCTGGTTATGCCTGCATTTCTTTCACATGCAGGTTGTTTATTTTTTGTCTCCCCATGATCTCTTCTCTGAGTGTCTGGTTATGTAGTTCTCTCTCTCCTTTCTGTGAGGAGGCACAGAGCTCCTCTGAATCTGCGTACTCCCACCACTTGGCGACCAGTGTTCCTGGGTTCACAGCTGTTTGCTGGGTGCCATTGTTGTATATTCCTGTGACAATGCACTTTGGCCTCCTGTGTTCCTCCTTTGGTGACCCTAACACACTGGACTCAAGTTAAGGGTCTTTATTCGGTGATTTGGGGTGATGCATACTTTTTTTATTAGGGGAGGATGTCAGTAGTGTTCTTCCCCTTGAACTCAAGTGTAGCTGACTGGGAATTCGCACTGCCTGTTTGGTGAATAGGCCTAACAGCTTTGCACAGGAATTGCTGATTATTGTTAGAGGAGTTTGATGGAGCTTCTGGTACTCTTCTTCCTCAAAGTGTTAAAAAAAAAAGGTTGTACATTTTGCATATACATGCCCCAAGTACAATTTCAAAATATTATTTAAAATCAAGTTTAAAAATGACAATTTCATTGCAAATCTGGTTGTCTATATCAAATTCTTCTTCCTTATTTTTCTAATTCTGGTTTTTCTTTTCTTTACTTACATGAACTACTGAACGTCCCTAGCTTTTTATAGTTTGGCATGGCTATTATCAAATGGGTACTTTATTTTATTTTGTAAGGGGATTTTAAGCCTTTGAAGTTTATGCATGATCTTGTTATCTTGTGTGTGTGTGTGTGTGTGTGTGTGTGTGTGTGTGTGTGTCTATTAATCTTCCTATTCCTTTTTTTAAACTTTTTTCTATTTTTTCCTTTATTGATTATGATATTACGTATGTGTCCTTATCCCTCCATTGCCCCCCCCACTCGTGCCCTCATCCCTCCTTTGTGTCTGTGTCCATTGGTTATGCTTATATGCATGCATCTTGTTATCTTTTTTCTTTCATTTTTCCCCAACATAAAAATATTTTTTAGGGGTTGAGGAAGATAGAATGGTCAGCAGCTCATGTGGCATTTCCTGCTAGTGGGTAATCAGGCCAAAATGGAATTCATTTAGTATTTTAAAACCCCGTCCAAAATGTGATACACTGAAGCTGACCTTCTGAAAGACTATCTATGAAAAAAGGCAGTTTGGAGGGCATATTTCTACTGTCCCATTTTTATTTCTCTCCCACATCTACCACCACCACCACCTCCACCAAGCACAGAACCTATGGGCCAATGACACAAGGCCTTGTTCTTATTTAGTTTCCTAATATCCATAAAGGTATTAACCAATTAAAAGCCTGAAAGTATTACTGTTCACAAGAAATACCTTGCCATTTTAAAAGGGGATTCTTAGAACTCCAAAAGACTTCGAGATCAATGGTAATTAATTTTTAGTGGTGGAGTTTTTGAGGATAGCTTTTGTTGTTCTGGAGAGAAAAAAGTGGCCAAATGCTTTCTTTGGGTATTTGATAGTGTGTCCTAACACCCTTAGTGAGCAGGGAGCATGCATACATATCCCCAGGTGGAGGAAGTCCGCTCCTTGTATACTGATTTATAGTGATGCTTCCACATTGGTTCTAATCCCCAAAGATAGAAGCAGCAGTGTGCTGCAGACAGCTCATACTATTTCACAAGAGCTAATTATTAAAATTTTAGGAATTTAATAAATATATTTTTATTGATTTCAGAGAGGAAGGGAGAAGGAGAGAGAGATAGAAACGTCAACGATGAGAGAGAATCATTGATCGACTCCCTCCTGCATGCTCCAGACTGGAGATCAAGCCCACAACCTGGGCATATGCCCTGACCAGGAATTGAACCATGACCTCCTGGTTCATAGATTGATGCTCAACCACTGAGCCATGCCGGCTGGGCAAAATTTCAGGAATTTTTAAGCTGGTTTAAGTTATTAAAAATTTAAATAGTATCAACTTAAAATTAAATAAACTCTGTGTAAAACAAAGTAATACTTAAAACTTATTGCATCTTAATTATTTTACTGTAATTTATGTTCTTGAGGTTATTTCCATCTATTGTATCTCTATAATAGAAATATTACATATATTGGTAGCTTAAAATTGGCCATAGTGGGAGTATTTACACCACACAAATGTACAAAATGTTAAAGCCAGGACTGGATTTATTGTTTTGTTGATGGTTTAAAATTAAGGAAATGATGGAGAGTCAATACTATCTTAAAAAACTAGAAAAAATGATAGAGAAAACTTTAATGATGGAGGTAAAAATTAAAAGTGTGTTATGTATGGGCTTTGGCTTCTAGCCAAGATGAAATAGCAGAAACTTAATTTGACCTCACACTTGAAACAACTTAAAGTTGAGATGAAATAAATTATTCTGTTGCTTTCAGGACACTGGACATCAGCTAATGAAGGATAGTTGTTTCTGAGAGATGGGAAACACGTGTGGAGAACTTTCTGATTTCCCAAGTTACTGCCTTGAGAGAGTTTTTAGGCCATGGTATGGGGGAAGAAACTGAGGCAGACACTGGAGGATTCCATGTAATAAGGAGATATAGCTGGGTATTCAGGGAAACCAGGTCATCTAGAGATGATAGGATATAGTATTGGACAAGAGAGTTCCACAGAAGGAACACTAAATATCTACATCAGTACATGCATATGACAAAGTAATCCAAGGCTGGAGAAAGAACCACCTGAAATGTTAAATGGAACATTACCCGGTGTTCACACAGAAATGGGACTAGATCCTATTGTTACTAGCCAGCCTGGAACCTTTATACATTATGGGGCACTGGGGAGAAAGGTCTTACCCTGATAGTGAGAAATAATTAGCCCCAGATTAAACAGGTCTCTGGTCCCATATAACAAATTTTAAAAGCAAGACTGTAAAAGATCATTCTGTTTCCAAATATCTTACCTATATCCCTAGCAAAGCTGAAGAATATTTATAGGAATATGAAAATACCCAGCATAGGAGAAACACTTCTGGCATGGTTGTATAAGGATCCTTCATAAAATCAATGAGAACATGGGCAAAAAAATTATTCAAAGTGACATTTTCAGAGCTCTGGAAATTAATCAAAGACTTGCAACCATCTGAGAAGCATTTATTCCAGAAATACAGTTAAATCTCAATAGCAGCAGAGAACACTGTACTTGCTCTAATCCCATTGCCCAGTCTCCAGATTTATGGTAGTCTTGAAAACCTGCAACTGCAAAACCACAGTAAATGAAAATAAAATCAGTAGTCTAGTAGCCATTGCAATTTGGAACTCCCCACAGGCTCACCCCCAGAGAATTGTCACTATTTGATATGTCTGGAAAATCTCTGGAAAAGCTCCATTCTCAGGGTTTTTCTTTATACTAGTATAACCTTACTTCAGAGATTTTCAGTTAGAAAAACCCTATCTCCTGAGCTGTCAAAAAAGTCAGGTGAAAAATTTTGACACTATCGTTCCCTGAGGCAGTTTGGCAAATGAGAGGCGGATCAAAAAGGCAAAAGGAGAATATAGGAATGAGAGGTCCATAGGATGCTTTGAATAGCTCTGAAAATTTCCTCAGAATCTAAAAGGTAATGCTCATATGCAGATCTGTGTGTATACCCAAAAGATACCTGAGAAGGGCCTTATTTCTCACATAAGACTGACCATGAGACTGTGCAAAATCAGGAAGTGAAAGTTAAGGAAACTAACTGCCAGGGCATTGAAGACTTGTCCCAACAAGCACAGAGCCCCTTGGAAAAACCTGGAAGAATTAGTAGTTCAGGGAATTTAAATAAATCTCTGTCCAGTCATTAAGTGAACACCAAGCTAACTGAGCAGAGACTTCAGTGGTCACACACAATATATAATACAGACTTTATATAATTAGTTTAGGAAATTCACTAAATCAGCATCAACAAACAACAGAAGCAGGATAAGCAATAAAACTGAATAAAGGATCACTATGATTTTCACAGCTGCCATATCATATACTATTTGAAATGTCCAATTTTTAACAAAAATTTCTAGACTCACAATAAACAGTTCCAATCAATAAAATGTCCCAAAGGAAGTCCCAAAATTGAACTTGACAAAGATTTTTAAATCAACTATTATAAATATACTAGAGTCCCAGTGCACGGAATTCATGCACTTTGGGGGTGGGGGGTTCCTCAGCCCATCCTGCGCCCTCTCGCAGTCTGGGAGCCCTTGGGGGATATCCAACTGCCTTGGAGGCGGGAGAGGCTCCCTCCACCGCTGCTGTCTGGCTTCTGGCTGAGCAGCACTCCTCATGCGAGCACATTGACCACCAGGGGGTAGCTCCTGTGTTGAGCGGCTGCCTCCTTGTGGTCAGTGTGTGTCATAGCAACCAGTCATTCCGCCATTCGATCAATTTGCATATTAGCCTTTTATTATATAGGATTAAATGAACTAAAGGAAACCATGTCTAAAAAATTAAAAGTATGAGAACACTGTTTTACCGAATAATATCAATACAGAATAATTATTTAAAAACAAAAAAACAGAGGAACCAAGATGGCGACCGGCAGGAAGGTAGGGAAGGAGAGTGTGTGAGAGAGTGAGGGAGCAATAGAGGTGTGTGTGGACGTGTGTGTGTGTGAATGAAATAGGGACAGTTAGACCCTGCAGTTCTTCCAAGGGGCTGCCAATCCGGGCAGTCTTAGACAGCAAAACCCCGCTGCCACTGTGAACATTCTGGGGAGGACACCGGTAGCACAGAGACCATGCCATCTTGAAGAACAGAACTGCTTGAGACTAGAATCCTAGCCTTTCCAACACCCAGTCTGGTCTCAGAAGCAAACCAGGAACTTACAGCCACTCTGGTAGAAGACCTGCCACCACAGCTGCAGACCCAGGGACACCAAGACTCCAGGCACCTGGCTGCAGATTTCTGTGAGTCACAAAGCCAATCCCCCTCCCCCACCGCCCCCCACAGCAGTGACATAGAAACTACCAGACCCCAGCCACACAATAAGGCTTTCTGCACACACAAAGCAGTGGCGACTCTGCCTGACTTTGAGCCTTGGTGTGGGACACAGGAGTTTGTTTCCCGCAACTAGGCTCTGCACCCAGGCAGGGAGACTGAGCTGAATTTGAGCCTAGCTGCTCATCCCTAGGGAGGTAGTTTTCAGTGACCAGATCCTGCACCTATGCAGTTCAGGGAGACAGCACTGAACTTGAGCCCAGACTTGCAAACTTGGGGAATTTGTTTCCCGTAACTAGTCTCCACTCCCAGGCAGTCCTGAATTTGAGCATAGGCATAAGACCTTGGGAAGATTGTTTTCTGTGACCAGATCCTGCGCCAATGCAGGGAGACAGCGCTGAATTTGAGCCTGGGGGTGCAAACTCGGGCAGTTTGTTTCCCATGACCAGAACCTGCTCCTTAGCAGAGAGGCTGTGCTGAATTTGAACCTGGATGTGCGGTCTCGGGGAGTTTGTTCCCCATGACCAGACCCTGTGCCCACACAGGGAGGCAGCACTGAATTTGAGCCTGAGTGCATGGACAAGGGGAGTTTGTTTTCCACAGTGCACACCAGTGTGACCAGACCCCACACCCATACTAAGTGGCAGTGCCAACTGACTTTGATTCAGGGCAAGCGCACACAGAAGGATGTTATCCGTAGGGCAGGAGTGGACCTCCTGCCAGCACAGTGCAACTGAGCAACCCAGTCTCCCAAGCAAATCAGGGACCCTGAATCTCCATGCAAGAGGCAGCAATGAGCACCAGTGACTAGACTCTGTTCCTCATTGTGTACGCCTGGGATCCCTGATTCCCAGTACATTCACACTAAGAGCCAGTAACTCCAATTCTTGATGCATGTGCACACAGGGACCCTGATTCTCAGTGTGAGGTAGCACCAAGCAACAGAGACTCTGATATTCGATTCTCGGCATGGACACAGGGAGCCTCTGACTCCTGACACACAATAGGGGACTTTGATTTTTGGCACATGTCAGTGGGTTCTCTGTTTTTACGTGGCGCAGGCAGGGTCCCTGATTCTAGGTGCACACACGAGACCACACTGAGTACTGGTAACACTGACCCAGGGCGAGCATGGCTCCTACCAACCCACAGCAACCACATGTCTTGGTGTCAGAGCTCTTCAGTGACACTTGGGGGATGCAAAACTCCCACTAAACACAGCCCAGGCCCCCACAACTTGACATTTGAACCTTCTGGTGATAGCCAGAATGGGGAGACAATGAAGCAATCCCCAGAGGAAATAAAAGGAGGAATCACCAAGAAAGGAAATAAGTGAAATAGAAGCATGCAACATGACAGAAAAAGAATTCAGAGTAATGGTCAGACAGGTCATACACCAGATGGACGAGAAAATCAACCTATGCAAAAATCAGGAAGAAATGAAAAATGATATAGCTACAATAACAAACACCCTGGAAGGCTTCAACAATAGACTAGAAGAAGCAGAGGACCAAATTAGTGAGTTAGAAGATCAGGTACAGAAATAAACCCAATCTGAACAGCAACTAGAGAAAAAAATTAAAAACAAGGAGGAGAGCCTAAGGGAGTTTTGGGACATTGCAAAACGAAATAACATACATATAATATGGCTGCCAGAAGGACAAGAAGAGCAGGAAGTATTAAAAAATTTATTTGAAGAAACAATGACAGAAAACATCCCTGATATGGGGAAGAAAAAAGTTACTCAAGTACAGAGAGTCCCAAGGAAGATGAATCCCAAAAGACCCACACCAAGACACACCATAATCACAATGGCAAATGTTATCAACAAAGAGAGAATCTTAAAGGCTGCAAAAGAGAGACAGAGAGTTACCTACAAAGGAACACCCATCAGATTATCAAATGATTTCTCAACAGAAACACATCAAGCTAGAAGGGAATGGAAGGAGATATACAAAGTGATGCAAAGCAAGGGACTGAATCCAAGAATACTCTATCCAGCAAGACTATCAATCAAAATTGAAGGGGAAATCAGGAACTTTGCAGACAAAAAAAGGCTAAGGGAGTTTATTACTACCAAGCCAGCAATGCAAGAAATGCTAAAGGGAATGCTACAAAAAGAAGAAACAAAAAGGTAAGAAGGAACACATCCACAAAAAATAAAATGGCTACAAACAAGTACCTTTCAATAATAACTTTAAATGTAAACGGACTAAATGCTCCAATCAAAAGATATTGAGTGGCTGAATGGATAAAAAAAACATGACCCATATATATGCTGTCTACAAGAAACCCACCTCAGAACAAGGGACACACACAAACTGACAGTGAAGGGATGGAAAAATATTTTTCAGGCAAATGGAAATGAAAAAAAAGCTGGGGTAGCAATACTTATATCTGACAAAATAGACCTCAAAGTGAAGGCCAAAACAAGAGATAAGGAAGGCCACTTCATAATACTAAAGGGATCAATACAACAAGAGGATATAACCCTGATAAACATATATGCACCCAATGCAGGAGCACATAAATACATAAAAAAATCTCCTGGGAGATATCAAGAGAGATATCGACAACAATATAATCATAGTAGGGGACATTAATACAACACTGACATCACTGGTTTAATTCTCTAGAAAAAAATCAGCAAAGAAACAGCAATCCTAAATGACTCACTAGATCAGATGGACTTAATTGACATCTTCAGAACATTTCACCCCAAAGCTGCGGAATATATGTTCTTCTCAAGTGCACATGGGACATTTTCAAAAATAGACCACATACTGGGTCATAAGCAAAGTCTCCCCAAATTCAAGAAGATTGAAATCATACCAAGCATCTTTTCAGACCACAATGGCATAATATTAGAAATAAACTACAATAAAAACAATCCAAAACACTCAAACACTTGGAAGCTAAATAGCATGTTATTAAATATTGATTGGATTACAAATGAGATCAAAGAAGAAATTAAAAACATCCTGGAAACTAATGACAATAAAAACACAACAATCCAAAATCTATGGGACAAAATGAAAGCAGTACTGAGAGGAAAGTTTATAGCTCTACAGGCCTACCTCAAAAAACAAGAAAAAATGGTAGTGAATCATATAACACAACAACTCAAAGAATTAGAAAGAGAGCAACAAGAAAAGCACAGTGTGAGCAGAAGGAAAGAGATAATAAAGATCAGAGCAGAAATGAATGACATAGAGACCAAAACAAAACAAAACAAAACAAAACAAAACAAAAAAACAATACAAAAGATCAATGAAACCAAGAGCTGGTTCTTTGAACAGATAAACAAGATTGATGAACCTCTAGCCAGGCTCCCCAATAAGCAAAGAGAGAGGACTCAAATAAACAAAATCAGAAATGATAGAGGCTAAATAACAGCAGACCCCACAGAAATACAAAGGATTGTAAAAAAATATTATGAACAACTATATTCCAACCAACTGGACAACCTGGAGGAAATAGACATATTCCTAGAAAAATACTACCTTCCAAAACTCAATCAGGCAGATTCTAAAAATCTCAATAGTCCAATAACTATGGAAGAAATTGAAGCAGTCATCAAAAAGCTTCCAGCAAACAAAAGCCCAGGGCCAGACAGCTTCACAGGAGAGTTATACCAAACATTCAAGGAAGAACTAAAACCTATCCTCCTCAGACTACTCCAAAAAATTGAAGAGGAAGGAATACTTCCAAACCCATTCTATGAAGCCAGCATCACCCTAATACCAAAACCAGATAAAGACAACACAATGAAAGAGAATTACAGACCAATATCCCTCAGGAACATAGATGCCAAGTGCCTCAATAAAATTCTAGTAAACTGGATCCAGCAGTACATCAGAAAGATCATACACCACGACCAAGCAGGATTTATCCCAGGGATGGTACAATTTCCGCAAATCAATAAATGTGATACATCACATAAACAAATGGAGGAAGAAAAATCACATAGTCATATTAATTGACGGAGAAAAAGCATTTGATAAAATCCAACGCCCTTTCTTGATAAAAACTCTCAGCAAGGTGGGAATAGAAGGATCATACCGCAACATAATAAAAGCCTTATATGAAAACCCACAGCCAACATCATACTCAATGGGCAAAAACTATAACCATTTCCACTAAGAACAGGAACAAGACAGGGATGCCCTCTCTCACCACTCCTGTTCGACATAGTACTAGAAATACTAGCCATTGCGATCAGACAAGAAGAAGAAATAAAAGGCATCCAAATTGGAAAAGAAGAAGTAAAACTGTCCTTATTATCAGATGACATGATATTGTACATAGGAAATCTAAAGACTCCATCAAAAAGTTTTTAGACTTAATAAATGAATTCGGCAAGGTAGCAGAATACAAAATTAATGCCAAGAAATCTATGACATTTCTATACACCAATAGTGAACTTACAGAAAGAGAGACTACAAAAGCAATCCCATTTAACATCACCCCCCCAAAAATTAAGATACCTAAGAATAAACTTAACTAAAGAGGTAAAAGACCTATATGTAGAAAACTACAGGACACTGAAAAAAGAGATAGAGGAAGATATAAACAGATGGAAGAACATACCATGTTCATGGATTGGTAGAATCAACATCGTCAAAATGTCTATACTACCCAAAGCAATTTATAGATTCAATGCAATCCCCATTAAAATACCAACGGCTTATTTCACAAACCCAGAACGAACTCTCCAAAAATTTATCTGGAATATAAAAAGACCCCGAATAGCTGCAGTAATCCTGAGAAAGAAGAACAAAGTATGTGTGATCTCAATACCAGATATCAAGATTTATTACAAAGCCACTGTTATCAAAACAGTCTGGTACTGGCAGAAGAACAGACATATAGATCAATGGAATAGAACAGACAAGCTAGAAATCAACCCAAACCACTATGCCCAATTAATATTCGACAAAGGAGGCATGAACATACAATGGAATCAAGACAGTCTCTTTAATAAATGGTGTTGGGAAAATTGGACAGATACATGCTAAAAAATGAAACTAGACCACCAACTTACACAATACACAAAAATAAACTCAAAATGGATAAAGGACTTAAACATAAGACGGGAAACCATAAAAATACTAGAGGAATCCACAGGCAGAAAAATCTCAGACATATGCCGAAGCAATTTCTTCACTGATACTGCTCCTAGGGCAATGGAAACTAAAGAGAAAATAAACAAATGGGACTACATTAAAATAAAAAGCTTTTGCCCAGCAAAAGAAACCATCAACAAAACAACAAGAAAGACCACTACATGGGAGAACATATTTGCCAGTGTTATCACTGTTAAAGGTTTAATCTCCAACAATTACAGGGAACTCAAACAACTCAACAAATGGAAGATAAACAATCCAATCAAGAAATGGGCAACTGACCTAAATAGAAACTTTTCGAAAGAAGACAGAAGGAAGGCCAAGAGACATATGAAAACATGCTCAAAGTCACAATTATCTGAGAGATTCAAATCAAAATGACAATGTGGTACCCATCTCACACCTGTCAAAATGGCTATCATCAACAAATCAATACATGACAAATGTTGGTGAGGATGCAGATAAAAAGGAACCCTCGTGCACTGCTGGTGGGAATGCAGACTGGTGCAGCCACTGTGGAGAACAGTATGGAGTTTCCTCAAAAAACTAAAAATGGAACTCCCATTTGTCCCAGTAATACCACTTCTAGGAATATATCCCAAGAAGCTAGAAACATCAATCAGAAAGGATATATGTACCCCTATGTTCATAGCAGCACAATTTACCATAGCTAAGATTTGGAAACAGCCTAAGTGCCCATCAGCCGATGAGTGGATTAAAAAACTGTGGTACATCTACACAATGGAATACTACGCTGTGCTAAAAAAGAAGGAATTCCTACCATTTGCAATGACATGAATAGAACTGGAGAGCATTATGCTAAGTTAAATAAGCCAGTCAAAGAAAGATAAATACCACATGATCTCACTCATCTATCAAAATAATGAATAACATAAACTAATGATCAAAAACAGATCCAGAGACAGGAAAGCATTGATCAGACTATCAAACCTCAGAAGGAAGTTAGGGGAGGGTGGGGGTAAGTGGGATAGATCAAGAAAACGACTTGTATGCATGCATATAAGCCTAACTCGTGGACACAGACAACAGGGTGGGTGAGGGCAGGAGTGGGGGTGGGTGGGGAGGTAATGGGGGGATGAGGACAAATATGTAGTACCTTAACCAATAAAGAAATTAAAAAAAACACACATACATTTTGAAGTTGTAATGTACAAAACTGGAATGAAAAATATACTAGAGGGTTATAACAGCAGATTTTGAGCTGACCAAAGAAGAATAAGTGAAATTTAAGATAGGTCAATTAAAATTATCCAGTCTGCGGAACAGAAAGAAAATAAAAATGTGGAAAAGTGAACAGACCATCAGACACGTGGGACAAAATCAAGTGCACCAACATACACATAATGGTAGTTTCAAAAAGAGGCAATAGAAAGGGCAGAGAGAATATTTTAAAGTAATTGCCAAAACTTTCACAAATTTTTTGGAGAAACATTTATCTGCATAATCAAGAAGCTCAACAAATGTATGTAATATAAACTCAAAGAGATACACACCTAGTCAAACCATATTAAAATAGTCAAAAGAGAGAATCTTGAAAGCAGCAAAAGAGAAATGATTCATTATATAAAGTTTTCTTAATAAGATTAACAACTTATTTTTCATCACAAACAGTTGAGGGCTTGTAATGGGAGACTCAAAGAGCTGAAAGTAAAAGACTGTCAACAAATAATTCTATATCCAGCAAAGCAATTTTTTAAAAAAATGAAGGTGATATGAAGGTATTCCCAGATAAACAAAGACTGATTAAACTTTCCCTACAATAAATTATATAAAATTATTCTTGTAGGATGAAATAAAGTGGTACTACACAATAATATGAATGTATATTAAAAATAAAGAGCACCAGTAAAGGAAATGCATATGTAAATAAAAAAGATAGTATAAAAGTATGTTGGTCTTTTGTTCTCCTTTTTTATTTAAAACACAAGTTCATAAACCATTAATCATAAAAGTTTATTGATAGGCTGATAAGGTATACATATGTAATTTTTCTGACAATAATAGCTGAAAGGAGAGTGGAGGGAACAGAGGTACATTGAAAGAATGTATGGTTTACCCTTAAAATTAAGTTAGACTGAGTCCTTATTAATTTTTTAAAATTTAAGATGTAAACCCCTTAGGGCAGCCACCAATAAAATAACTAAAATACCTAGTAAAAGAAACAAAAGAGAATTAAAGTGGTATATTAAAAATATCTATTTAATGTAAAAGGGGTGGAATAGAGAAACACAAATAATATGGCATGTATAAAACAAATAGAGAAAAGATAGATATAAATTCTACATTATCAGTAACTATAATAAATGTAAATATAATAAATATTTTATTTTATTTTATTATTTTTTTTCTTTCCAATTTTTTTTATTAAGGTATTATATGTGTACATATCTTGCCATTGCCCCCCCCCCACCCCACTCCCATATATGCCCTCACCCCCCAGAGTTTTGCGTCCATTGGTTATGCTTATATGCATGCATACAAGTCCTTTGATTGATCTCTTATCTCCCCCATCTCTCCCTAACCTTCCCCCTGTAATTTGACAGTCTGTTTGATGCTTTACTGTCTCTGTATCTATCTTTTTGTTCAATTTTATAATGTTCTTTATTATCCATAAATGAGTGAGATCATGTGGTATTTTTCTTTCATTGACTGACTTATTTCACTTAACATAATGTTCTCCAATTCCATCCAGGTTGCTGCAAATGATGAGAATTCCTTCTTTTTTATGGCAACATAGTATTCCATATTTTAAATAAAAGGCAGTGATTAATAAAAAGGAAAAAAATCAACTTAATGGTATTTTTAAGAAACACATTTTAGATCTATAGACATGACTAGGTTGAAAGTAAAAGGGTCAAAAGGATATATATCATTGCAAATAATTACAAAAAGAGAAATGGAATGACTACATTAATGCACACTAATAAAAGAGAAAGATGCAAATTGACCACACCTCCACGGTGCCCACCAGACAATCAAGAGTGAGTATGCAAATTAACCCAACAAAGATGGTGGGATAATTTGCATACACAGGCGCCGAGCAGCCTGGGTCCTGGGAACATCTTCGGGACCCAGGCCGCTCCTAGCCTTTAGGCTCGTGCATAGGCCCTGAACTGCCAGGGTCCCAGAACACCCCCGGCTACTGTAGGCCTAAGGGTGCAGGATCCAAGTGGCTGAGGGTGGGGCAGGATGTTCCCGCAATGTGGCCGCTTGCACGTGCGCCAGCACCAAGTGGCGGCCCGGATCCACACCACCAGCCTGGAGCCCACAACGCGGGGCTGCCGGCCTTGGAGGCATGCCCCCATGGTGGCCGCCACATGGCCTGGGTCTGCACGCCTCCCCTTCCCCCCGGGCCGCAGGGACACGCCCCTAGCCCAGTGGACACAACACAGGGGTCCTCTGTCGCATGAGCTGCAGAAGAAACACCTTTTCTTTTCTTTTAAAATATATTTTATTGATTTTTTTTTACAGAGAAGAGGGGAGAGGGATAGACAGTCAGAAACATCAATGGGAGAGAAACATCGATCAGCTGCCTCCTGCACACTCCCCACTGGGGATGTGCCCCCAACCAAGGTATATGCCCTTAATAGGAATCAAACCTGGGATCCTTCAGTCTGCAGGCTGATGCTCTATCCAATGAGCCAAACCAGTTTGAGCATAAACACCTTTTCTGACTGCTCATTGGCTAAGCTCCCTGTACACCGCCACTTGCAGTGTTCTTGGTAACTTGGGTAATAATCCAAGAAGGTGATCTAGGGTTTTTTCCACCACATTCCTGGAGGAAAAAAAACACGAAGGTCCGCTGCTGGAGGGGCTAAGAAATGGCATATCATACCCTAGTCGGTTGGGCTCAGTGGATAGAGCCTCGGCCTGCTGAACGCAGGGTCCAGGTTTGATTCTGATCAAGGCCATGTACGTAGGTTACAGCTCCTCCCTGGCCAGGGCCCAGGTCAGGGCTCATGCAGGAGGCAACCAATCAAAGTGTCTCTCTCGCATTGATGTTTCTCTCTGTCTCTCCTTCTCTTTTCCACACTCTCTAAAAATCAACGGAAACATATCCTCAGGTGAGGATTAAAAAACAAGAAATAAATAAATGTCATATCCTATGAAAGTGACATCTTGAAAATGCCTAAAGAAAGTTGTCATTTTTTCATGGTGAAGGGACTGGAGTCTGTGTTGATGAAAACACCTTGGCGGCTGCAGTGGTTGGCAGTGGCTGCAGCAGTGGGGTGATGGGGCTAGTGCCTTCCCCCGATCAGCCTGGTTGCCTCCGCAGAGGAGTGGGCCTAAGCCGTCAGTAGGACATTCTCTGAGGGCTCCCTCTCTGTGAGAGAGGGCAGGCTGTGCTGAGGGACCCCCTCCCTCCCAGTGCATGAATTTTGTGCACTGGGCCCCTAGTATTAGATAAATTAAGCTTTAACCTTTTGCACTCGGATGTCGAGTGTGACTCGACATGGTTAGCATCGGTAGCAGCTCGAGAAAAAAGCAAGTGAGTGCAAAGGGTTAAAACAAAACACATTATTGGAGAGAAATAAAAATATTTTAAATTGAAAAAGTCATGAAGATATAGAAATCATAAGCATATATTTGCCTAATAACAGCACCAAAATACATGAAGCAACAACTGAAAGAAATGAAGTGAGAAATAGAAAATTCAACAATAACAGAGTTATTAATATTATATCCCACTTTCAAAAATAGATAGAACAAAAAAAAAAGAAAAAAAGAAACAGGGATGGTTCAATATCTGCAAATCAATTAATGTAATACACCAAATAGTCAAAATGAAGGATAATAATCATATAATCATGTCAATAGATACAGAAATAGCTTTTAATAAAATACAGCATGCTTTTATGGTAAAACCTCTTAGCAAACTAGAAATAGAGGCAACACACATCAACATAATATAAGCCATATATGACAAACCCACAGCTAACATTTTATTTAACAAACAAAACTAAAAGTGTTTCCCTTAAAGAATCTCTCTATCTGCCAGTCTTCAAGTTGGGACATCAGTCTTTTGTCTTTGAATTCAGACTTGAACTGAATCTTATACCATTGACTTTCCTGATTCTCAGGAACTTAAATATGGATTGGAACTATACCATAAACTTTCCTGGGTCTGAATTTCTCAGCCTTTTTAATTGTATGAGCCAATTTTCTATAGTAAACTGATTTTTGACAAAGGTGTTACGGCCATTTAGTGTGGATAGGATTGTCTACTCAATAAATGCTGTTGGGATAACTGAATAGACACATTTAAATAGACATGTAAATAATTTATAAAGTGATCCCTCCAATAATTCTAGTACTCATCTGGCACCATACATAGTTATTACAATATTATTGGCAATACTCCATATGCTGTACTTTACATCCCAATGACTATTTTGTCACTACTAATGTACACTTCTTCACCCCTTCACCTTTTTTTCAACCAGGCTCCCAAACCCCCTCCTATCTAACAACGATCAGTCTATTCTCTGTATTTATGAGTCTGTTTTTGTTCTGTTTGTTCATTTTGTTCTTTTGATTCCACATATAAGTGAAATAATATGGAATTTGTCTTTCTCTGACTTATTTCTCTTAGCACAATACTCTCTAGGTCCATCCATGTTGCCACAAATGGTAAGATTTCATTATTTTTATGGTTGAGTAATATTCCATTGTATTTATGTACCGCTCTTCTTTATCCACTCATCTGTTGATGGACACTTGTGGTGATTCCATAGCTTAGATATTTTAAATAATGCTGTGATGAACACAGGAGTGCATCTATCTTTTCAAATCAGTGTTTTGGATTTCTTTGGATAAATACTCAAAAATGAAGTTGCTGGGTCATAAGGTATTTCCATTTTTAATTTTTTATTGATATTTAGAGAGAGAGGGAAGGAGAGGGATAGAGAGATAGAAACATTGATGAGAGAGGAAAATCATCTGTTGGCTGCCTCCTGCATGGCCTCCAGGCTGCCTCCTGCGTGACCTCTACTGGGAATTGAGCATACAAGTTGGGCATGTGTGCTGACTGGGAATTGATCTGGCAACCTCTTGGTTCCTGGGTTGATGCTCAACCACTGAGCCACACTGAATGGGCCCATTTTTAATTTTTTAAGGAACCTCCATACCATAGTGGCTATACCAATTTGCAATTTTACCAACAGTGTACAACAGTTCCCTTTCTTTCACATTCTCACCAACACTAGTTTATATGTATGTATGTATGTATGTATGTATGTATGTATGTATGTATATATTTATTTATTTATGATAGCCATTCTGACAGATGTGAGGTTTAATTTGCATTTCCCTAATGATTAGTGACATTGAGCATCTTTTCATATGTCCTCTTTGGAGAAGTGTCTATTCAGGTATTCTGCCCATTTTAAAAAATTGATTTCAGAGAGAAAGGAAGAGGGAGAGAGAGATAGAAACATCAATGAGGAGAGAGAATCATTGATCGGCTGCCTCTTGTATGCCCCACACTGGGGATGGAGCCTGCAACCTAGGCATGTGTCCTGAGCAGGAATCGAACTGTAACCTCCTGGTTCATAGGTTGATGCTCAACCACTGAGCCATGCTGGCTGGGTATTCTGCCTGTTTTTTAATGGGATTGTTTGTGTTTTTTGGTGTTGATTTGTCTGAGTTCTTTATAAATTTTGGATATTAACCCTGTATCTGATGCATCATTGATGAATATCTTCTCCTATTCAGTAAGTTGGCTTTTTGTTTTGTAGGTAGCTTCCTTTGCAACACATGCAACATTTAAACAATTAACTGAAAATGAATCATATACCTAAATCTAAGATCTAAAACCATAAAACCTTTAGAATAAAAAATAAGGATAAATCTACACAGCCTCAAATTCAGCAAAGGATTGTTGTAAAAGAAACAGCCAAAAAATAGATAAATTAGACTTTATCAAAGTTAAAAACTTCTGTTTCAAAGGGTACTACCAAGAAAATGAAAAGAGAAGCCAAGAAAATGGAATAAAATGTTTGGAAATCATATATTTGATAAGGAATTTTGTATCTAAAATATGTAGAACTCATAACTCAATAGTATAAAGGCAAATAACCAAATAAAAATGTGTAAAGAACTTAGACATTTCTACAAAGAAGATATATAAATGGCCAATAAGCACATAAATAGATGTGCCATGTCATTAATCATCAGGCAAATGCAAATCAAATACCAATGGGATAACATTTACTATGATGACTATAAGTCACATAATAACAGATATTGATGAGGATATAGAGAAATCAGAACTTTCATACACTGCTGTAAGTAAGGTAAAATGGAGCAGCCACTTTGGAAAACTGTCTAACAGTTCTTCAAATAGTTAATAAAATAGAGTTACTAATAGAGTTATTATATAATCTAGCATTTATAGTTCTAAGTATATACCAAAGAGAATTAAAAACGTATTCATATAAAAACTTGTACATGAACGCTCATAGAAGCAGTATTCATAATAACCAAAAGTTGTAAGCCACCTACATGTTCATTAAGTGATGAATGGATAAACAAAATATGGTTATATCCATTCTAAAAATATTATTTGGCCATAAAAAGAAAGAAGTACTAATACATGCAACAACTTGGACAAACTTTTAAAACATTATGCTAAGTGAAGGAAGTCAGGCAAAAAAAAGGTCACATAATATATGATTCAATTTGTCTGAAGTGTTCAGAATAGGCAAATATATAGAGCCAGAAAGTAGATCAGTGGTTATTTATGGATGAGAAAGAGGTGACACTTAGAAGATGATAGCCAGAGGGTATATGGTTGCTTTTTAAGGTAAAGAAAAAAGTTCTAAAATTTATTGTAGTGATTGTTGCACATATCTATGGATATATGAAAACAATGGCTGAATGCTTTAAGTGGGCAATTTGTATACCAAATACAAATTATATCTCAACTAGAGGCCCAGTGCATGAAATTTGTGCCTGGGGGGGTGTCCCTCAGCCCAGCCTGCACCCTCTCCAATATGGGGTCCCTCGAGGGATGTCCAACTGCCCATTTAGGCCCGATCCCACAGGACTGCTGGCTCCCAACTGCTCTCCTGCCTGCCTTCCTGATTGCCCCTAACTGATTCTGCCTGCCTGCCTGATAACCCCCTAACCACTCCCCTGCCAGCCTGGTTGATGTCTAACTGCTCCCCTGCCAGCCTGTTTGCCCCCAACTTCCCTCCTTTGCCGGCCTGGTCACCCCTAACTGCCCTCCCCTGCAGGCTTGATTGCCCCCAACTGCCCTCCCTTGCAGGCCTGGTCCCTCTCAACTGCCCTCCCCTGCTGGCCATCTTGTAGTGGCCATCTTGTGTCCACATGGCAGCAGGATCTTTGACCACATGGGGGCAGCCATATTGTGTGTTGGAGTGATGGTCATTCTGCATATTACTCTTTTATTAGATAGGATAGAGGTCTGGTTCATGGGTGGGGGCCAGCTGGTTTGCCCTGAAGGGTGTCCCAGATCAGGGTGGGGGTTCCCTTGGGGCGTGGGGCAGCCTGGGCGAGGGGCCTGTGGTGGTTTGCAGGCCAGCCACGGCCCCAGCGACCCAAGCGGAGGCCCTGGTATCTGGGATTTATTTATCTTCTACAATTGAAACTTTGTAGACTTGAGTGGAGCCAAGCCTCCTGCTCGCTCTGTAGCCACAGGCATTTCTGTTGGGATTTATTTATCTTCTATAATTGAAACTTTATAGCCTTAAGTGGAGGCCTGGGCCAGCCAGGGTGTGCAGAAAGCTTGGCTTCCTCCATCGCCAGGGAAACCCAAGCCTCCCTCCTGCTCTCTCTGTGGCCACAGCCATCTTGGTTGGGTTAATTTGCATACTTGCTCCTGATTGGCTGGTGGGTGTGGCTGGTGGGCGTGGTTTGTGGTGTAACGGAGTGATGGTTAATTTGCATATTACTCTTTTATTAGATAGGATAAAGCTGTTTTAAGATGCAAGTTAAATAGAGACATTGAAGATATTAAAAAACACATATTATATTTTTAAAAATTACTTTTCAGTTACAGTTTACATTCAATATTATTTTGTATTAGTTTTGAGTGTACAGTATAGTGGTTAGACAATAATATACTTTAGAAAGATTCCCTCTTGAAATTTCCAGTACCCACCTGCACCATACATAGTTATTACCATATTATTGATGATATTCCCTAGACTGTAATTTACATCCCCATGACTATTTTGTAAATACCAATCTGTACTTCTCAGTCCCTTCATCTTTTTAACCCAGTTCCCCTCTGGAAGCTTTCAGGAAGTGCCAAGTCAGCCACTGCCTGAGGCCACCTGGTAGGAGCTACAGAGCTATCTGCAGATGGCTGCTACTTTTATTGGACTTGGAAGTGCCCAGGTGAGGCCAATCTGTGAAGTAAGGCAGGCTGGTATTAGTGCTGGCTTTTGGGCCTCTTCTTGATAGGTTTGGTGAACACAGATGCTAGCTGCTGCTTGTATGAGAGATTTTAGGAAAGTCTGAATCCTTGAGCCAAGACAGGCCATTCATATAGAAAAGGTGCAGCAAAAAACTTGGGTGAGGCTGCAAATTACATGGGGCAGGGCTTCAGGGAATCACCACAGCGGAGCAAACAGTGTGAGCCAAGCTGTTGGAAACTCAGATATGGCTGCCAGTCAGCTCTGTCATGGGGGAGGTCCCAGCACAGGTACAATGTCCCCTGGGAGCACCGCCATCTGGGAGAAAGCTGCCCCCAAATCCCTGCACAAAGGCCAGACAATCCAGTTCCTCCCCATATGTCTCTAGATCCCCCAAAGTCACCATCCCAGCACTGGAGCCCAGAGGGAGAAAATCTAAGTCAGTGTACTGGCCCTTTAAGAGGAACTGCCTGGGTCCCCAGCAACCTTTGTGTCACTCAGCCACAATCCCCACTGTTGTTTTTTTAAATGTATTTTTATTGATTTCAGAGAGAAAGGGAGAGGGAGAGAGAGATAGAAACATCAATGATGAGAAAGAATCATTGATTGTCTGCCTCCTGCATGCCCCCTACTGGGTATTGAGCCCACAACCTGGGCATGTTCCCTTGACTGGAATCGAACCTGGGACCCTTCAGTCCATAGGCCGAAGCTCTATCCACTGAGCCAAACCAGCTAGGGCTCTCCACTGGTTTATTTTGTTAAGGATTTTTGCATCTATGTTCATCAATGGTATGGGCCTATAATTTTCTTTCTTTGTAGTGTCTTTATCTGGTTTTGGAATTAGGATATTTCTGACCTCATAAAATGAATTTGGAAGTCTTCTCTCCTTTTGAATTTTTTGAAATAGTTTGAGAAGGATAAGTGTTAGTTATTCTCTCAGTATTCAATAAAATTTACCTGTGAATCCATCTGGTCCAGGACTTTTGTTTTTGGAAGTTTATTTTTATTTTTATTACTGGTTCAGTTTCATTAGTTGTCGTCAGTCTACTCAGCTTTTCTGTTCTTGATTCAGTTTGGAAGATTGTATGTTTCTAGGAATTTATCGATTTCTTCCAGATTGTCCACTTTTTGGTCTATAGCTGTTCATAATATTTTTGTAAAATCCTTTGTATATCTGTGGTATCAGTTGTTACTTGCTTTCTTTTATTTATAATTTTATTTATTTGGCTCCTCTCTCTTTTTTTTTTGATGAGTCTGGTTAAAGGTTTATCAATTGTTTATCTTTTCAAACAACCAGCTTTTGGTCTCACTGACATTTTTTTAGACTTTTTTATTTTTTCAGCTCTGATCTTTATTATTTCCTTTCTTCTACTCATTGAGCTTTGTTTGTTGTTCTACTTCTAGTTCCTTGAAATTTAAAGTTAGATTGCTTATTTGAGATTTTTCTTTTTTCTTGAGGTAGGCTTGTAATTCTATGAACTTTCCTCTTAAGACTGCTTTCACTGTGTCCCATAGATTTTGGGTTGTTGTGTTCTCATTTTCACTTGTTTCGAGGTATCTTTTGATTTATTCCTTGATCTCATTGTTAACCCATTTATTCTTTAGTAACATGTTAATTAGCCTGCATGTCTTTGTTGTGTGTGTGTGTGTGTGTGTGTGTGTGTGTGTGTGATTGATTTCTAGTTTCATACCATTATGGCCAGAGAAGAAGATTGATATGATTAAATCTTCTTAAATTTACTGAGACTTGTTTTGTGTCCTAATATGTGTTGTATCCTAGAAAATGTTTCTATATGCATTTGAAAATAATATATAGCTTGCTGCATTGGGGTGAAATGCTCTGAAGATATAAATTAAATCCATCTGATCTAGTGTTCTATTTAAGGCTATTGTTCTCTTATTGATTTTCTGTTTGGAAGATCTTTCAATTTATGTCAATGGGGGTGTTATAACCCCCTACTATAATTCTATTTTTCCCTTTATGTCCATCAGGATTTGCTTTATACATTTAGGTACTCCTATTTTGGGTGCATAAGTGTTTATGATGGTTATATTCTCTTGTTGGATTGACCCCTTTTATCATTATATAGTGTCCTTCTTTGTATCTTATTATAGCCTTTGTTTTAAAGCTTATTTTATCTAGTATAAGTATTGAAACGCTAGCTTTATTTCATTTCCATTTTCATGAAATATCTTTTTCCTTCTCTTAACTTTTAGTCTGTTATAGATTCAAATTAAACTTCTAGAGACAGAAATACAGCATGTTAGGTGAGTAGTACACAATACAAGATTAATACTAGTAGTGAAGAAGAGATTAGATGATGAAGAAGAAAACATTAGTTAATTTATATGCACAGCAATACGCTATCCAAAATGAGGCACAGAGAGGCAAAGAAAACACAAGAATATCAGTGACCTGTGGGACAACTTTATAGGAGTCATCATATGCGTAGTTGGAATTCCCACAGGAGAAGAGAGAAAGAGGATGACAATGAAAGGCTTTAAAAATAATAGTGAATTATTTTTCCAATTTGATGAAACATATAAACCTATATATCTATGACTCTCGAGCACCAGAAACATGAAGTGAACTATACCAAGACCTATCTTAATCTGATTGCTCAAAATTATTGATAAAGAGAATATCTTAAAAGCTATTAGAAAAAAAAACAAAAACAAACTGCCAACTTAAGTTCAGAGGAACAAACATAAGATTGATAGCTGACTTCTCCTCAGAAACAACACAAGCTGGAGGGCAGTGGGGAAACATGTTTAAAGAAGTAAAAGAAAAAAAAAGTTAGAACCTACACCCAGAAACTATCTTTCAAAAATGAATGTTAAAGAGGTGGTTTTTTTTTTTATATATATATGACAAAATCTGAAATAATCACCAGCAGATCCACACCATGAGCTACTTATAATGAAAGCCCTTAAGGAAAAGGAAAATAGCACATGATGGAAATATGGATCTACATAAAGGAATGATTAGCACTATAATTAGAAACTACATGGGTAAACATACAAGATAATGTTTCTTAAGGTTTATTAAATGTAACAGACAGCTTTAGCTATAATTTTAGCAATGTATTTTGTGTATTACTTTTACATTTAAAAGTAAAACATTTGACAACAATAGAACAAAAGCTGCAATTAGAAAAATGTGAGTATACTGTTGTAAACTTCCTATACTGTAAGAGTTCTTCTTTTAAGAAAGATTCTCCTCTTTGCTCTGGATCTTAGAAAAAATGCAGCCCACATCCATACACACTGGCAACTCCAGATGCACTTGCAACTCCTTTGCCACTTTGCTTCTAGTTAGAGAATAAGAATCTGCTCATATTTGTGTCAATAAGGTATCATCTGTCTGTCAGGCAGTTGGTTAAAAACACACACAATTGGTTTGCTGTCTCTTGTATTAACAAGAAGCATTTTTTAAGGCATTGATGATTCATGGAGGTGGTATCTGATACTTATTTTTACCCTTCTGTGATCCTCAGGTTGACACAGATTTGCCTTTGAACCCGATAAAATAAATAGCTTGAAAATATAGGTTATCACTTGGACTTGAACTTAAAGGTTCTAAGCTGGTATTCAAATATTGAGTGAAAACCTTCTATGTCCTAAGCACTCTTATGAGTATGCATTACATTATTCATCTTTATATTTCACCAAAGTGCTGAGCACATTTCCTATATGTAGTAGGCACTCAATATATGTTTGTTGAAGAAATGAATTAGACCTCAAGGTGCATATGTCTGTATTCACAGTGCCCAACCCAATGTGCCTAATCATACTTACTAATCTTTCATTGTCCATGATACATAACTTCTCATGGATTCAAATCCATGAGAACAAAAACCTGGTCTGTCATGTTAACCATTATATGTTCTCACCTAGCACAGCATCTGGTACATAGTAATATTAGCATGGAAAAATTTTGTTGAGTGAATGAATGGATGAATGAATGAACAAATGAAATTTGGGAATGCCATTTAATCTCTCTGAGCTCTTGTTTCCTAATATAAAAAGTAGCATCAATAATTTCATTGTAATAATATATATGTAAATACTTTGCACATTGCTTAAAGCATAGCAGGCAATCAATAAAAGTCATTTTTCGCCGTGACTGGTTTGGCTCAGTGGATAGAGCGTTGGCCTGCGGACTGAAGGGTCCTGGGTTCGATTCCCGTCAAGGGCATGTACCTTGGTTGCGGGCACATCCCCAGTAGGGTGTGTGCAGGAGGCAGCTGATCGATGTTTCTCTCTCATCAATGTTTCTAACTCTCTATCCCTCTCCCTTCCTCTCTGTAAAAAATCAACAAAATATATTTTAAAAAAAGTCATTTTTCTTCATTTCTCCTTTCTTCATATTTTTCTTTATTGATTAAGGTATTATATATATGTCCTTATCCCCCCACCCCTCACTCATGCCTTCACGCCCCACCACCACCCGGTGTGTGTGTCCATTGGTTAGGCTTATATGCAAGCATAAAAGTCCTTTGGTTGATTTCTCCCCCTTACCCCCACCCTCCCCAACCTTCCTTCTGAGGTTTGATGGTCTGATCGATGCTTCTCTGTCTCTGGATCTGTTTATGATTATCAGTTTATGTTGTTCATTATATTCCACAAATGAGTGAAATCATGTGATATTTATCTTTCTCCAACTGGCCTATTTCGCTTAGGATAATGCTCTACAGTTCCATCCATGCTGTTGCAAATAGTAAGAATTCCTTCTTTTTACTGCAGCATAGTATTCCATTGTGTAGATGCATCACAGTTTTTTAATCCACTCATTTGCTGATGAGCACTTAAGCTGTTTCCAAATCTTAGCTATGGTGAATTGTGCCGCTATGAACATAGGGGTGTATAAATCCTTTCTGATGGGTGTTTCTAGTTTCTTGGGATATATTCCTAGAAGTGGGATTACTGAGTCAAATGGGAGTTCCATTTTTAGTTTCCTTTCTCCTTTCTTTTGCTTCATCCTGACCACCGACCTGGATATATGTCCATTTTCTATAATGACTTTATTCTAGCAAGTCATCAACTGCCTGGTAATGATTGATATTACCTTAACTTAACTATCAGGGTCAGTCAAGAGCAATTTTATGGATGGAAAAACCTTCAAGATCCAAAGCTATAATTCTGAAAGGAAGGTTTTTCAGACCACAGAACAAATGCAGAAGAAATATTTTGGGCTTGGGTATAATGCTTCTCAGAACTTACAGTGTTTCTGCATATTTCCACTTGTTCAGAAGTTAGCTTTGTCCCAGTTTTTTTTTTCTCCCAGGGATGAGCCCCAAAGCTCTTCTGTACACAAGGTCATACATTACGGTTGTTGGGATCACCAGCTCTGGAAAGTATTAAAGCTTAGAATTTTTACACTTTTTAAGCCAATACTCCAATTTCAAATTGAACCAACTAAAGCTTTCATGAATGAGCCTGAACAGTGAACTTTAGAGAAATTAATCTGCTTCTCATTTAAAATATGAATTCTAGCTCCAGCTGTGCTGAAACCTACCTTGGGCCAATGTTTTAACTTCTCTAACCCTCCATTCTCATAAACCTCATAAAAATGATTTGTAGTGCTCGCTTCAGCAGCACATATACTAAAATTGGAACGATACAAAGAAGATTAGCATGGCCCCTGCGCAAGCATGACATGCAAATTCGTGAAGCGTTCCATTATATATATTTTTAAAATAGGAATCGAAGAAGGAACACAGGGGTATAGAATAAAAATGGCGACAAATAAGTACCTATCAATAATAACTTTAAATGTAAATGGATTAAATACCCCAATCAAAAGACATAGGGTAACAGATTGGATAAGAAAACAAGACCCATATATCTGCTGTCTACAAGAAACCCACCTCAGAAAAAAAGATGAACACAGACTGAGGGTGAAGGGATTGAAAAAGGTTTTCCAGGCGAATGGAAATGAAAAAAAAGCTGGGGTAGCAATACTTATGTCTGACAAATTAGATCTCAAAGTGAAGGACATAATAAGAGATAAGGAAGGCCACTTCATAATACTAAAGGGAGCATTCCAACAAGAAGAAATAACTCTGATAAACATATATGCACCCAATACAGGAGCACCCAAATACATAAAAAAACTCCTGGAGGATATCAAGGGAGAGATTGACAGCAATACAATCATAGTAGGAGACTTTAATACCCCCCTATCACCACTGGACAAATCCTCTAAACAAAAAATCAGCATAGAAATATCAATCCTAAATGACTCACTAGACCAGATGGAATTAATTGACATCTTCAGAATATTTCACCCCAAAGCCACAGAATATACATTCTTCTCAAGTGCACATGGGTCCTTTTCAAAGATAGACTATATGCTGGGACATAGGCAAAGTCTCTTCAAATTCAAGAAGATAGAAATCATATCAAGTTTCTTCTCAGATCACAGTGGCATAAAACTGGAAATCAACTACAATAAAATCAATCCAAAGAAATCAAACACATGGAGACTAAACAGCATGCTATTAAACAATGACTGGGTTACCAAAGACATCAAAGAAGAAATAAAAAACATCATGGCAACAAATGACAATGAAAACACAACAATCCAAAATCTATGGGACAGAGCAAAAGCAGTCTTGAGAGGGAAGTTCATAGCTCTACAAGCCTACTGCAAAAAACAAGAAACAATGGTAATAAATTACCTAACCCTACAACTCAAAGAGTTAGAAAAAGAGCAACAAGAAAAGCCCAGTGTAAGCAGAAGGAAGGAATTAATAAAGATCAGAGCGGAGATAAACGATACAGAGACCCAAAAAACAATACAAAAGATCAACAAAACCAAGAGCTGGTTCTTTGAAAGGATAAACAAGATGGATGAACCTCTAGCCAGGCTCACCAAGAAGCAAAGAGAGAGGAACCAAATAAACAAAATCAGAAATGAAAGAGGAGAAATAACAACAGACCCCGCCGAAATACAAAGGATTGTTAAAAAATACTACGAACAACTCTATTCCAACAAACTGGACAACGTGGAGAAAAATGGACATATTCCTAGAAAAATATAACCTTCCAAAACTCAATCAGGAAGAATTTAAACAGCTCAATAGGCCAGTAACTATGGAAGAAATTGAAGCAGTCATCAAAAAGCTTCTGGCAAACAAAAGTCGGGGGCCAGACAGCTTCAAAGGAGAGTTTTACCAAACATTCAAGGATGAACTAAAACCTATCCTCCTCAGACTATTCCAAAAATTCAAGTGGAAGGAACACTTCCAAACTCCTTCTATGAAGCCAGCATCACCCTAATACCAAAACCAGATAAAGACAACACAATGAAAGAGAATTACAGACCAATATCCCTCATGAAATAGATGCCAAAATCCTCAACAAAATTCTAGCAAATCGGCTCCAGCAGTACATTAGAAAGATCATACACCATGACCAAGTAGGATTTATCCCAGGAATGCAAGGATGGTACAATATCCACAAATCAATAACCGTGATACATCACATAAACCAACTGAGAGATAAAAATCAAATAGTCAGGTAGAGAAAGATGGCGACCGGCAGGAAGGTAGGGAGAGAGAGAGTGTGAGTGAGGAACCCATAGAGGAGAGGGTAGACGTGTGTGGTGTGTGTGTGTGTATGAGCTAGGGTCAGTTAGATTCTGCAGGTCTTCCAAGGGGCTGCCAAACCGGGCAGTCCTAGACGGCGGAGCCCCGCGCACAAAGCGGACACTTCTCGGCGGCTGGTGTGGAAGCGGAGACCACGCCATCTTGAGAAAAAGAGCTGCCTGAGACTCGAATTCTGGCTTCTGACACAAACCAGGGCCCTGCAGCCACTGGGGACACAGAACTGCTATCACAGCTTCTGACCAACAAACAACAAGAATCCAGACTTCCCGGCAGATTTCCGTGAGTCAAAGAGCATATCCCCAAAACACTGAACAGCTGCGAGCACCAGAACACCGGTCCCCTATCGGCGCAAACATTCGGATTCAAAGGAACCCTTCACTGAACCACGGAAAGGTCAGATTTCGCCTGAAATAAGGTGTGGTTTCTAATCCCCGCGGTGGGAGGGAAGCGCGCGAGCCGTGGGACCGGCGGGAACCGGGAGGTCTGTGCCTAGAAAAACCGGCGGCAGTTGGAGCTGCCGTGATCCGTGAATGTGGAAGGGGGTCCTCTGAGCTGCTAACAGAAGTGACCTCTTAAAAGCAACTCATTTTAATCTGACGAGGAGGATCAGACTAAGAATTTTCAAAGGAGTGCAGGCTTCTTAGTCTGGCGCACAGACCCACTGTCCGCGCACTTGGGCTCTTTCCGACTCTGATTACTAAGCCCAACGCATAGGAAAACCCAGGTGGAAAAACCCTGAAAGACTGCAGGGGAAGTTGTTTTTTCGGAACCTGGGAACAGAGCTGGGTGTGACCATCAGAGAGGCAGCTGTGAGGCACACACCTCCACAAACCTGTAGTGAGTGCCATAGAGGGGAAAAAAAAAAAAAAGCTAGAGAGGACCGGAAGTCAATTCAGAAACACTGCCACCCAGGGGCTGAAACGCTAATTGTCTCTGGTGTAATCAAAAATAAATACGAGAAATTAAGACACAGCCGGCTTAAAAAGCAGGATTGGCTTACAACACGGAGGAGCAGAGGAACGAAGCTGAACTGAAATACCGCCCAGACTGGGAAACAGGCATACCAAACAGAATAAAAGAGGAAGTTAATGACAGCCGCTACTGCACATTTTAGTCTTCCTATTTTTTAATTTTTAATTCTTTTTTCAATTTTTTTTTCAATTTTTTTATTCTAATTTTTTTATTTTCATTTTTTGCATCTTTTACTTAAGAAACAAAATTATTTTCTTTTTCCTCACTCGAATATCACCTTTTTAATTATTACATTTTTATTTTCAATCAGCATTATTATTACTATTATTTTACTTTTTTTTTTAATGTCATTAGACTTTCTCTTTCTTTCATTTTGGGATTAGTGTCCTACATTCTATTTGCATCTTTCCCTTACCCTATCTCAACACTAACATTTTGCCATCACTCTCCTCCTAACCTTTCCCCTTTTGGTCTTCTGCTTATCTTAACTCTTTCTGGCTTTAGATTTTCCCTACTTTTTCAGTTTACCTGCTGCTAAAATTTCACCCTACTTATATATCTAATTCCCAACCCCCTGCTCCAAATCCATACATACCTCTCTCTACGCTACCTTAAAAAAATTATTATTCTCTCTGGCCTTTTGTTGTTGTTTGCTTGAATGTTGATTAGATTGAATTTTTATGCTTTTTTTATGAGACTGTTTTGATTATTCTTTTTGTTTGTTTGGTTGAATTCTATTGTTTGCTTTGTTTTTGTTTGTTTGTTACTTTTGTTTTCCCTTGCCTCACTTGATATTAGGTGGTGTTGCAGTTTGTATTAATCTCCAGGCTCGTGTTGCTGGAATTTGCTGGGATTAGTGGTTGTTCTAGTGGAGTCTACTCCCCATATATATAGTTTGTTCCCCTTTTCTCTCTTAGTATTGTTCTTGTCTCTCTTACTTATTTTTCTTTTCTTTTTTTTTCTGCTCTTCTCCCAAGTTCAGATTCACACTTTTTTTTTTGTTGTTGTTGTTCTTTCTTTTTACTCTCCCTCTTCCACTCCTATTCCCTAATTTGTCTTTCTCTGGTGGTTACCTTTATTGGAGGTTATTAATATCGTGAATACAATTCTGTTCAGTGCCTTGTGTGTTGTGCCTGGTTGTGTTGTATTTTGTACCTTTAAATCAACGCCGGAGAGAGAGAACTATATAACCAGACATCCGGAGAAGAGAGACCATGGGGAGACAAAAAAATAGCCCCCACAGGAAAGAGAAGCAGGCATCACCAGAAAAGGAAGTAAACGAACTAGAGGCAAACAACCTATCAGAGAAAGAATTCAGAGAAATGGTCATAAGGTGGCTGAAAAGGATGGAAGACAAATTCAATAATATGAGTAAGAACCAAGAGGAAATGAAGAAAAACCAAGAAGAAATGAAAAATGACATCGCTGCTGTAAAGAACTCAATAGAAAGCATCAAGAGTAGACTAGAAGAAGCAGAGGACCGCATAAGTGAGCTAGAAGACAAGATGGAAAAAAATACCCAATTACAACAGCTTCTAGAAACAAAAATTAGAAAGCATGAGGAGAGCCTAAGGGAACTTCGGGACAACACAAAACAAAACAACATCAGGATAATAGGGGTACCAGAAGGAAAGGAAACTGAGCAAGGAATAGAAAACCTATTAGAAGAAATAATAACAGAAAACTTCCCTGATATAGGGAAGAAAAAACCCACACAAATCCAAGAAGCTCACAGAGTTCCAAGCAAAATGAACCCCAAAAGACCAACGCCAAGGCACATTATAATTAAGTTGGCAAACACCAATGACAAAGTAAGAATCTTAAAAGCGGCCAGAGAGAGACAGACAGTTACATACAAAGGAACCCCCATCAGACTAGCAACTGATTTCTCAACAGAAACTCATCAAGCCAGAAGGGAATGGAATGAAATATACAAAGTCATGCAAAGGAAGGGTCTCAATCCAAGAATACTGTACCCAGCAAGGCTATCAATCAAAATTGAAGGTGAAATCAGGAGCTTCACAGACAAAAAAGGGCTAAGGGAGTTTATCACCACCAAACCAGCAATGAAAGAAATGCTAAAGGGTCTGCTGTAAAAAAAAAAAGAAAGAAATAGGAAGCAAAGAAGGAACAGAGGGGTATAGAATAAAAAATGGCGACAAATAAGTGCCTATCAATAATAACTTTAAATGTAAATGGATTGAATGCCCCAATCAAAAGACATAGGGTAACAGATTGGATAAGAAAACAAAACCCATATATCAGCTGTCTACAGGAAACCCACCTCAAAAAAAAAGGACGCATACAGACTGAGAGTAAAGGGATGGAAAAAGGTTTTCCAGGCTAATGGAAATGAAAAAAAAGCTGGGGTAGCAATACTTATAGCTGACAAATTAGATCTCAAAGTGAAGGACATAACAAGAGATAATGAAGGCCACTTCATAATACTAAAGGGAGAAATCCAACAAGAAGAAATAACTCTGGTAAACATATATGCCCCCAACACAGGAGCACCAAGATACATTAAAAAACTCCTGGAAGATATCAAAGGAGAGATTGACAGCAATACAATTATAGTAGGAGACTTCAATACCCCACTATCACCATTGGACAAATCCTCTAAAAAAAAAAATCAGCAAAGAAACATCAATCCTAAATGACTCACTAGACCAGATGGAATTAATCGACATCTTCAGAACATTTCACCCCAAAGCCACAGAATATACATTCTTCTCAAGTGCACATGGGACATTTTCAAAGATAGACCATATGTTAGGACATAGCCAAAGTCTCTCCAAATTCAAGAAGATAGAAATCATATCAAGCTTCTTCTCAGATCACAGTGGCATAAAACTGGAAATCAACTACAATAAAAACAACCCAAAGAAATCAAACACATGGAGACTAAACAGCATGCTATTAAACCATGACTGGGTTACCAAAGACATCAAGGAAGAAATAAAAAACATCATGGCAACAAATGACAATGAAAACACAACAATCCAAAATCTATGGGACACAGCGAAAGCAGTCTTGAGAGGGAAGTTCATAGCTCTACAAGCCTACTGCAAAAAACAAGAAACAATGGTAATAAATTACCTAACCAAACAACTCAAAGAGTTAGAGAGAGAGCAACAAGAAAAGCCCAGTGTAAGCAGAAGGAAAGAAATAATAAAGATCAGAGCGGAGATAAACGACATAGAGACCAAAGAAACAATACAAAAGATCAACAAAACCAAGAGCTGGTTCTTTGAAAGGATAAACAAGATTGATGAACCTCTAGCCAGGCTCACCAAGAAGCAAAGAGAGAGGACCCAAATAAACAAAATCAGAAATGAAAGAGGTGAAATAACAACAGACCCTGATGAAATACAAAGGATTGTAACAAAATACTATGAACAACTCTATTCCAACAAACTGGACAACTTGGAGGAAATGGACATATTCCTAGACAAATACAACCTTCCAAAACTCAATCAGGAAGAATCTAAACAGCTCAACAGGCCAGTAACTATGGAAGAAATTGAAGCAGTCATCAAAAAGCTTCCAGCAAACAAAAGCCCAGGGCCAGACGGCTTCACAGGAGAGTTTTACCAAACTTTCAAGAAAGAACTAAAACCTATCCTCCTCAGACTATTCCAAAAAAATTCAAGAGGAAGGAACACTTCCAGGCTCCTTCTATGAAGCCAGCATCACCCTAATACCAAAACCAGATAAAGACAACACAATGAAAGAGAATTACAGACCAATATCCCTCATGAACATAGATGCCAAAATCCTCAACAAAATCCTAGCAAATCGGCTCCAGCTATACATCAGAAAGATCATACATCAAGACCAAGTAGGATTTATCCCAGGAATGCAAGGATGGTACAATATCCGCAAATCAATAAATGTGATACATCACATAAACAAATTGAGAGATAAAAACCACATAGTCATATCAATAGATGCAGAAAAAGCATTTGACAAAATCCAACACCCTTTCTTGATAAAAACTCTCAACAAGGTGGGAATAGAAGAATCATACCTCAACATAATAAAAGCTATAT
Source organism: Cnephaeus nilssonii (assembly GCF_951640355.1). Classification (NCBI taxonomy): domain Eukaryota; kingdom Metazoa; phylum Chordata; class Mammalia; order Chiroptera; family Vespertilionidae; genus Cnephaeus; species Cnephaeus nilssonii. The sequence continues at coordinate 80,117,935 of NC_137071.1, forward strand.
ATGATAAACCCACAGCAAACATCATACTCAATGGGCAAAAACTAAAACTATTTCCCCTAAGAACAGGAACAAGACAGGGATGCCTACTCTCACCACTCCTGTTTGACATAGTACTGGAAGTATTAGCTACCGCAATTAGGCAAGAAGAAGAAATAAGAGGCATCCAAATGGGAAAAGAAGAAGTGAAGCTGTCCTTATTTGCAGTTGACATGATATTGTACATAAAAAACCCAAAAGATTCCATCAAAAAACTAATAGATTTAATAAATGAATTCGGCAATGTAGCGGGATACAAAATTAACGCCAAGAAATCTATGGCATTTCTATACACCAATAGTGAACTTACAGAAAGAGAAACTAAAAAAGCAATCCCAGTTACCATCGCACCAAAAAAATTAAGATACCTAGGAATAAACTTAACTAAGGAGGTAAAAGACCTATATGAGGAAAAATACAGGACACTGAAAAAAGAGATAGAGGAAGACATAAACAGATGGATGAACATACCATGTTCATGGATTGGTAGAATCAACATCATTAAAATGTCCATACTACCCAAAGCAATCTACAGATTCTATGTGCTCCCCATCAAAATACCAACAGCATATTTCACAGACCTAGAAAGAACTCTCCAAAAATTCATCTGGAATAAATAAGACCCCGAATAGCCACAGCAATCCTGAGAAAGAAGAATAAAGTAGGAGGGATCTCCATACCAGATTTCAAGCTGTATTACAAAGCCACTGTTCTCAAAACAGCCTGGTACTGGCACAAGAACAGACATATAGATCAATGGAACAGAATAGGGAATCCAGACATCGACCCAAACCACTATGCTCAATTAATATTTGACAAAGGAGGCATGAACATACAATGGAATCAAGACAGTCTCTTCAATAAATGGTGTTGGGAAAATTGGACACACACATGCAAAAAAATGAAACTAGATCACCAACTTACACCATACACAAAAATAAACTCAAAATGGATAAAGGACTTACACATAAGACGGGAAACCATAAAAATACTAGAGGAATCCACAGGCAACAAAATCTCAGACATATGCCAAAAGAACTTCTTCACTGACACTGCCCCTAGGGCAATGGAAGGTAAAGAGAAAATTAACAAATGGGACTACATCAAAATAAAAACCTTTTTTACAGCAAAAGAAACCATCAACAAAACAACAAGAAAGCCCACTGCATGGGAGAACATATTTGCAAATGCTAGCACTGATAAAGGTTTAATCTCCAACATCTACAGGCAGCTTATGCAACTTAATAAAAGGAAGATAAATGATCCAATAAAAAAATGGGCAACGGACCTAAACAGAATATTTTCAAAAGAAGACAGAAGGAAGGCCAAGAGACACATGAAAACATGCTCAAAGTCACTCATTATCTGAGAGATGCAAATCAAAATAACAATGAGGTACCATCTCACACCTGTCAGAATGGCTATCATCAACAAATCAACAAACGACAAGTGTTGGCGAGGATGCGGAGAAAAAGGAACCCTCGTGCACTGCTGGTGGGAATGCAGACTGGTGCAGCCACTGTGGAGAACAGTATGGAGTTTCCTCAAAAAACTGAAAATGGAACTCCCATTTGACCCAGTAATCCCACTCCTGGGAATATATCCGAAGAAACTAGAAACACCAATCAGAAAGGATATATGCACCCCTATGTTCATAGCAGCACAATTTACAATAGCTAAGATTTGGAAACAGCCTAGGTGCCCGTCAGCAGATGACTGGATCAGAAAACTGTGGTACATCTACACAATGGAATACTATGCTGCCATAAAAAAGAAGGAATTCTCATCATTTGCAGCAACCTGGATGGAATTGGAGAACATTATACTAAGTGAAATAAGCCAGTCAATGAAAGAAAAATACCACATGATCTCACTCATTTATGGATAATAAAGAACATTATAAATTGATGAACAAAAAGATAGATACAGAGACAGTAAAGCAACAAACAGACTTTCAAATTACAGGGGGAAAGTTAGGGAGGGGGGGGGAGATAAGAAATCAAACGAAGGACTTGTATGCATGCATATAAGCATAAACAATGGACGCAAAACTCTGGGGGGTGAGGGCAAGTGTGGGTGTGGTGTGGGGGGGTAATGGTAAGATATGTACACATATAATACCTCAATAAAAAATTAAAAAAAAAACTTTATGTAAAAAAAAAATCAAATAGTCATATCAATTGGTGCAGAAAAAGCATTTGACAAAATCCAACACCCTTTCCTGATAAAAACTCTCAACAAGGTGGCAATAGAAAGATCATACCTTAACATAATAAAAGCTACATATGATAAACCCACAGCAAACATCATACTCAATGGGCAAAAACTAAAACCATTTCCACTAAGAACAGGAACAAGACAGGGAAACCCACTCTCACCACTCCTATTTGACATAGTACTGGAAGTATTAGCCATTGCAATTAGACAATAAGAAGAAATAAAAGGCATCCAAATTGGAAAATAAGAAGTAAATCTGTCCTTATTTGCAGATGACATGATATTGTACATAAAAAACCCGAAAGACTCCATCAAAAAACTAATAGACTTAATAAATGAATTCGGCAATCTAGCAGGATATAAATTAACACCAAGAAATCTTTGGCCTTTTTATACAGCAATAGTGAACTTACAGAAAGAGAGACTAAAAAAGCAATCCCATTTACCATCACACCAAAAAAATTAAGATACCTAGGAATAAACTTAACTAAGGATGTAAAAGACCTAAACGCGGAAAACTGCAGGACACTGAAAAAAGAGATAGAGGAAGACGTAAAAAGATAGAAGAACATATCAGGTTCATGGATTGGTAGAATCAACATCATTAAAATGTCCATACTACCCAACGCAATCTATAGATTCAATGCAATCCCCTTAAAATACCAACAGCATATTTCACAGACCTAGAAAGAATTGTCCAAAAATTCATCTGGAATAAAAAAAGACCCAAAATAGCCACAGCAATCCTGAGAAAGAAGAATAAAGTAGGAGGGATCTCAATATCAGATTTCAAGCTGTATAACAAAGCCACAGTTCTCAAAACAGCCTAGTACTGGCACAAGAACAGACATATAGATCAATGGAACAGAATAGAGAATCCAGATATCGACCTAAACCACTATGCTCAATTAATATTTGACAAAAGAGGTATGAACATCCAATGGAGTTAAGACAGTCTCTTCAATAAATGGTGTTGGAAAAATTTGACAGATACATGCAAAAAAAAAAATGAAACTAGATCAACAACTTACACCATACAGAAAAATAAACTCAAAATGGATACAGGACTTAAACATAATATGGGAAACCATAAAAACTACTAGATGAATCTACAGGTAGCAAAATCTCAGACATATGCCAAAAGAACTTCTTCACTGATCCTGCCCCTAGGGCAATGGAAGCTAAAGAGAAAATAAACAAATGGGACTACATCAAAATAAAAAGCTTTTTTACAGCAAAAGAAACCATCAACAAAACAAGAAAGCCCACTGTATGGGAGAACATATTTACAAATGTTATCACTGATAAAGGTTTAATTTCCAATATCTACAGGCAGCTTATACAACTTAATAAAAGGAAGATAAATGATCCAATAAAAAAATGGGCAATGGACCTAAATAGAATCTTTTCAAAAGAAGACAGAAGGAAGGCCAAGAGACATATGAAAACATGCTCAAAATCACTAATTATCTGAGATATACAAATCAAAACGACAATGCGGTACCATCTCACACCTGTCAGAATGGCTATCGTCAACAAATCAACAAACAAAAAATGCTGGTGAGGATGTGGAGAAAAAGGAACCCTCGTGCACTGCTGGTGGGAATGCAGACTGGTGCAGCCACTGTGGAGAACAGTATGGAGTTTCCTCAAAAAACTGAAAATGGAACTCCCATTTGACCCTGTAATCTCACTCCTTGGAATATATCCTAAGAAACTAGAAACACCAATCAGAAAGGATATATGCACCCCTATGTTCATAGCAGCACAATTTACAATAGCTAAGATTTGGAAACAGCCTTGGTGCCCGTCAGTAGATGAGTGGATCAGAAAACTATGGTACATCTACACAATGGAATACTATGCTGCCATATAAAAGAAGGAATTCTTACCATTTGCAGCAACCTAGATGGAATTGGAGAACATTATGCTAAGTGAAATATGCCAGTCAATGAAAGAAAAATTCCACATCATGTCACTCATTTATGGATAATAAAGAACATTATAAACTGATGAACAAAAGGATAGATCCAGAGACAGTAAAGCATCAAACAGACTGTCAAATTACAGCGGGAAGGTTAGGGAGACGTGGGGGAGATAAGAGATCAACCAAAGGACTTGTATGCATGCCTATAAGCATAACCTATGGATGAAAAATTCTGGGAGGTGAGGGCAAGTATGGGAGCGGGGTGGGGGGGCAATGGTAAGATATATACACATATAATACCTTAATAAAAAAAGAAAAAAAGATTTGTAAATGTCCATCAAGAAGGAAGTGGATAAAGAAAATGTGACACTTTCATACATGGAATATTGAATAACAGTTAAAAGGAATGATCTAGATCTCAAAACAATGCTGAATTAAAAAAAAAGCCAGGAAGCATGATGTATTTGAAAACAAATTAAAACATACAAAAATAATACTACATGTTTTTATGTGTGTAGAAGTACCAAAAATGGTCTGAAAGGTAAATCAGCAAACTGATAATAGTTCTTACCTCTAAGGGGAGATTCACAAGGATGTGTCCCAGATTGGGAGGAGATCATCAGCTTTCTCTGTAACATTCTATTTTAAATTAAAAATAAAAATTCTGATTTTCTTTACTTTCTAAATAATTTTCTAAAATAAAAATATTCTTCTAAAAATGGAGAGTGTTAGAATAAGTAGTCCCTAAGTTCCCTGTGAACTCCAAAATTCTAAGCCTGCAAGATGAAAGGATGAATTCAGTAATGGAAGTTTGCAACAGCCTCTCAAAATTCTATTGGAATGGAACTTCACACTATTCTCTGAAATAAATAGTTTATGTTAAAATGGCCCTGAGATAGGGAGATGAATAAGATGACTTCCAGGAGCTTACTTGGGCTAAATTTTGTCCTGGAAGATCTGAGCAGATCACATTTAAGATCTAGTTCAAGACTGAGGGTCTGTGACAAAGCAAGTGAAGATGGATTCAGTTCTCTTAAACGATTCCTTGTTTTCTGGGCTCCTGCATGAACTATGTTTTGCTTTCAGAATAGGAGTTGGAGATCAAAAGTGCTTGACTGCCAGATGACCTACTACAGCGAGGTTGAGTCTTGAATATTTCTCACTATAGAACACTTAACCTTTGACAGGAAAATGAAAGAAAAATGTTTTCCCTGCAGAATTTTCTCCCCCTGCTTACTTTTATTTTATGGAAAATGCTGTTGCTAATAGAAGCTGCTTTAAGCAGAATTGCTTTTCTTTGATGGGTAGACAAAGGCTTATCTGAAATTAAAAGCACCAGACATCTGATTACCATGTATTGTGGCAAAAAGACAAAAGAATTAGTTGGCAAATACTCTTTCACTCCTCTTTCCTTTCTATGTTTCTATCTCTTTTAGGTCAGCAATGCATGGCTGTTAGATACACCCAACCCTGAATACTGGGATGCCTTACCTTTTCCTCTATACCCACTACATTTGCTACACTCATTCCTGCCTCTAACCTACAGTTATCCCAGTGGTTAGATGCATTTGGAATACTTATCCCTTCTCCTCTGGGCCTATGTCCAGCTCCTCCTTTAAAAAACCGTCCCTGACCACCTTTGTGCACACTGACCTCTCTATTCTATGCATATCGGCTGTACCATATAGAACAACCTCATGTTATACTGCTTTGAATTCTCTCACCATTTAAATGATATTAATCTTCTTTCCTCATCATTCCATTTCATAAACAGGCCTGGGAATTGGCTGGATGGTTGATAGTAGCCAAGAGTAGTGGTCTGCCAGGGCCCAGATGTTCACACAATTTTTCTTCACACCAAGTTTTTTATTCCTACCTAGAGTGAAAATGTTAGGTTAATGTGTGGGTGGAGGAAACTGAGTAAATGAACAAGTTAATAAATACATAGATTTGAGAAAGAAAAGCCCTTTAAGAGTCCTATGAATTATTTTCTAAGAACTTGGTAGCAATCTATCACTTATAGATTCATTCATCAAATAAATACTTTGGGTAGGTTTTATTTAAAAAATGAATTTAGCTGTTGACTGGCTCTGCTACCTTTTTCATAGCCTGAAAACCACTCTATTGGATAAATTAGAGATTTTTTTTCTAAAGCTTATAAACACCAAACACATTTTTTTAATACACAGAAGCTCAAAAGATCCCAGGGTTCGGTCTATTTGATAAATAATCTGCATCTTTTGTTTCTAAAGAGAAGAAATTGATTGGCCCAGCTGATTTTTTTTACATTAGCTTTGTAAGTCAGGGAAAAATTTATCATCACTCTTCTTACTGTAGTTAGCCTGATGTCAGCCTGAAATTGAAGTTTGGCATTATGGACCCCAAGTCACAGATCAGTAAACAGGCACTAATCATGAATATCTCTAATATATTCCTCCTAGGGTTATTGAGAAGATTAGGTAAGGTAATACATTTTCAGCACTTAGCACAGAGCCTACAACATAGTAAAAATTCAACAAAATGCAAGCAATTTATACCATTATATCTCCAAAACTCAGGCTTATTTTTCACTTTCATTACGACACATTTCTTTCTACCATTTTGATGGAAGATTTCTATGGAAGAATCCCAGGGCAATTTCACTGACCAATGCCTCCTGATTTGCTTGGCAGTGTGTCAGCTTCTCAGCAGGCCTGATAACTTCTGCCCTTTTGAATTCTACTTAGCCATTCTAGTGAATCATTAGAGTTAATACATATATGGTCCTATGGCACAACATTTTGTGTCAAACAATACAAGACATTTTAGAGAGTATTCATTGGCCCAAATATTTCTATGCCCAAGTGTATATTAGTCAGTGAGCTGCCATAACAAAATACCGTAGACTGGGAGGCTTAAACAACAAGAGTTTATTTCTCACAGTTCTGAAGACTGGAAGTCCAATATCAAGGTGCTGGCTGATTCCATGCCTGGTGAGGGCCCTCTTTCTGGTTTGCAGACAACCTCCTTGCTGTGTCCTCACTAGTCACATCGTGAGGACCACCCTCGTGACCTAATTTAACTCTAATCTAATCTTCCAAAGGCCCCATCTCCAAATAGCATCACATTGAACTTAGGATTTCATTATATGAATTGGGGAAGGGGAGCACACAATTCAGGCAATAGACCCAAGTTGCTAATTTATGTTCAGAATCAAGTAAATGGCAAACACATTCTTATAGTTTTTCAGGCTAAAAAACTTTGAGGCATTTAGTAATTGGGAATCCTATTTGCATATAGGGGGTCCAGGTTTGACCTCTGGTGTGGGACTACTGGCCTGGTAGAGAGGCCCTGGATTGTAGTGGTTTAAATTCAGACTCTTTAGCAGAAGAACTTCCTGAGTTTGAAACAAGGCTTTGCTACTTACCAGTTGCAAGACTTCAAAAGAAATTAATTACCTTCTCTGTAAGGGTAATCATCTAAAAAATGTAGTTAATACCATATATATATATCTTCCTGGGTTGTGGTAAGGATTAAATGAGTTAAGAAAGCAAAGTGCTTAATAAGTGTTAGCTATTATTTTCTACTAGAATGTAAGCTCCATGAAGGCAGGGAATTTTGTTTGCTTTGTTCACTGCCACATCCCAAGCACACAGAACAGTATCTGGTACATAGAAGGTGCTCAGTCAATATCTGTTGAATAAATGAATGAATATTTAATTCCTCTTATTTTTTTACACCTCATAGTCAATCCATAAGTTCTATTTTCAAAATATTTCTAGAATCTGATCAGTTTTCATTGCCTTCTCAGGTACCATCTGGTCAATAGCCTCTATCTCCTTTCACCTGAATGATCACAACAGCATCCTAAGTGACCTTGTGGTTTCTTTCCTTTACCCCACAAAACCTGCCTCTCCCCTCCCCATCCAGAATTTTTCTTCAAACAGCACTCAAAATGATTATTTTTAAACGTAAGTTAGATCACATTTCTCCTCTGCTAAAAACCCTCCTCTAACTCCCAGCTCATTCATAAGAAAGGGCAAGAATGTTACCTGATATCTCTATGATCTCATCTGTTACTTTGCCACGTTGCTTGTTGTGTTTCAGTTACACTGGAATACTAGTAGCATTTTTAAAAACACACATGCCAATTACATACTCTGGCTCAGTATCCTTTCACTTGCTGTCCCTTCTGCCAGGAATGTGCTCCCAGATACACCCTTAGTTCATTTCCACACTTCCTTCAGATCTCTGCTTAAATATTGTACTTAAAGAGACTATTCCTGATGATATAATATAAAACAGCATTCCAACCTCTAAAAGTCCTTCACCACCTTACTCTCTTAGGTTTTCTCCATAGCATTTATCGCCAACTGAAATATTTGTTTATTAAACATTGTCTGTCTCACCTCATCAAAAATACCTTCTCCTCCAGGACAGGTACTTTGGTGGTTTTGCTCACTGCTTTTTCCCCAGTGCCTAGAATATTTTGATTCTTCAATAATTATTGAATGAATGAATGAATGAATGAATACATGATCTTAAAAAAGTAATATCCATCACTAGTGTCTTCTTACTCTAAGAAACAGCTTATATTCTATGATAACCTCATTCCAGGACAAGTTATATTTGGCTTTAATTCTTGGAGAGTGGAAAAAATAAAAATTTACCTGATAAAATCAGTTTGGTAGGCAAACTACAGAAAAAAACAACAACTTGGGGTTCATGGGGGAAATATTAACTAAAGCCCTTGGGGATGACAATTTGGTGGGACAATTGTTTTATTGTGTGGCTACACTCTTCCATGCTATGAGACTGGTGGTGAGTCCTGAAGGCCTGCTGGCTGCATTTAAAAATCATTCTGAAGAGTCTATTCAATACCTTTATTAAATAACATATTTCAAAAGGTTCAAACTGTTAACAATGTATTTTTTGGCAGAGGAAGATGGGAGCAAGAGAAGGGAAAAGTAGACTTTTGCTTTGATATAATTCTGTATTTTTAATGTTTTTACACGGAGCAAGAATTATCTTTTTAAAGGAAAATGCCTTCTTTATTCTGATTTTTTCCCTTTGGGTGGTAACACCTTGAAAAATAACAATTGATGAAAACTTTCCTATTTAAAAAAATTAACATTCTGCTCCGGCTGGTGTGGCTCAGTTGGTTGAGCATTGTCCTGTGTAACTAAAAGGTCACTGGTTAGATTCTTGGTCTGGGCACATGCTCAAATTTTGGATCTGATCCCGTTCAGGGTGCATGCGGGAGACAACAGATTGATGTTTTTCCCTTACATAGATCTCTCCCTCTCTCTCTCTCTTCCTCTCTAAAAAAATCAATAAAAACATATGTTAAAAATTAACATTCCAACTTGAAAAAAATTTACAGTAGGAAAATAAAAGAAACCTAAAGCTATTGACAAAGTTACTGAAGATTTGGATTTTTTAATTTTTGAACTTCCAGTTTCAAATAAAATGTTTGATTCACAAATCTTTGTTTAGGGATGTGAATTTATGCTCTGGAGTGGAGGGAATTTAAAAATTAGGAAGACTCTATTTTTCCCACCTGTATTAAATCCATATAATCAGATAAGTCACAATGAGCTTTGGGGGGAGGGGGGCAGGAATGCTGTGCTTTACAAACCACAGGTCCACCATAACTCGCTGACCCACTTCTTAATGTGTTTTTTAAAAAATAAATCTTTATTGTTGAGAGTATTATAGATGTCACTCCTCTTATCCCCTTGCAAACCCCCTTGAGGTTCCTGCCTCTGCCCTAGACTTTAACCACCCTTATCCCCTTGCAAACCCCCTTGAGGTTCCTGCCTCTGCCCTAGGCTTTAACCACCCTATTGCCTGTGTCCATGGACAATGCATATATGAATATAAGTTCTTTGGTTACTTCTTATGGTTTTACATACACAAGGAGCAACACTAAGTTGCAAGAGTAAATGATTCAGGGAATAGGCTCCAGCCTCTTAGTTTTTAGCCCAAATTACAACCTAAGGACTGGGAAGGAGGGGTAAGGCAGTTGCCCTGAACTTAGGTTTTTGGGGTGAGAATGGGTAAAGCAAGTGGGAATCAGCTTTTCTAAACCTGACCTCAGCCTAATGCTACTTCCTAGAGGTCCAGTAAATGTTCTCAAATAGCAGACATCCCAATAGCTACATCATAATTCCCTGTGTCACCACTTTCTCCACTAATTGACACACTGTTCCCTGGGTCCAGTGCCCATGAAGTATGTTTCTGCTCTTCTCAGTAGCTCCTCTCCCATTGTATACCTATGAATAACATTCATTCTTTCTTTTTCTCACTGATTGCCTAGATTATGGCATTAAAAAGACAAACAAACCGGGAAGTCACTTCCACTTCCCCCATCGGATCTCTGTTCCCTTAAAGTTCCTCCTAGGCCAGTGATGGGTAACCTTTTGAGCTTGGTGTGTCAAACTTCGCCAAAAAACTGAGCATAACTCAGGTAGTGTGTCACTTTGAGGATAAAACATTATTTCGCGATATTTATAGTTTAAATAACATAAATGTATGCAGATGGCTGTGGATTAAGTGGAAGCTACACTGACACTCTCCCAGGACCAAACTGGAATTACAACTAAAATACAGAAAAACTTCCTGAAAAATCAATTGAAGACTAGTTGGAGAGAACCCTGATAACCAAGGACATAAGTGGAGACCACATAGAGACAGCATTGACAGGGGCTGGGTTCCCTCCCGGAGCTGCGGGCTCACCGGGCGCCTCGCCATCTTGCAAGGAAAGGAGGATTTTATTGGAAACCTGACTTTCCGCGACAACTGCAAACACTGAACAGCTGCGAGCACCAGAACACCGGTCCCCTATCGGCGCAAACATTCGGATTCAAAGGAACCCTTCACTGAACCACGGAAAGGTCAGATTTCGCCTGAAATAAGGTGTGGTTTCTAATCCCCGCGGTGGGAGGGAAGCGCGCGAGCCGCGGGACCAGCTGGAACCGGGAGGTCTGTGCCTAGAAAAACCGGCGGCAGTTGGAGCTGCCGTGATCCCTGAATGTGGAAGGGGGTCCTCTGAGTTGCTAACTGAAGTGACCTCTTAAAATCAACTCATTTTAATCTGACGAGGAGGATCAGACTAAGAATTTTCAAAGGAGTGCGGGCTCCTTAGTCTGGCGCACAGACCCACTGTCCGCACACTTGGGCTCTTTCCGACTCTGCTTACTAAGCCCAACGCATAGGAAAGCCCAGGTGGAAAAACCCTGAAAGACTGCAGGGGAAGTTGTTTTTTCGGAACCTGGGAACAGAGCTAGGTGTGACCATCGGAGAGGCAGCTGTGAGGCACACACCTCCACAAACCGGTAGTGAGTGCCATAGAGGGGAAAAAAAAAAAAAAAGCTAGAGAGGCCCAGAAGTCAATTCAGAAACACTGCCACCCAGGGGCTGAAACGCTAATTGTCTCTGGTGTAATCAAAAATAAATACGAGAAATTAAGACACAGCCAGCTTAAAAAGCAGGATTGGCTTACAACACGGAGGAGCAGAGGAACGAAGCTGAACTGAAATACCGCCCAGACTGGGAAACAGGCATACCAAACAGAATAAAAGAGGAAGTGAATGACAGCCGCTACTGCACATTTTAGTCTTCCTATTTTTTAATTTTTAATTCTTTTTTCAATTTTTTTTTCAATTTTTTTATTCTAATTTTTTTATTTTCATTTTTTGCATCTTTTACTTAAGAAAAAAAATTTTTTTTTCTTTTTCCTCGATTTTCACCTTTTTAATTATTACATTTTTTATTTTCAATCAGCATTATTATTGCTATTATTTTACTTTTTTTTTTAAATGTCATTAGATTTTCTCTTTCTTTTATTTTGGGATTAGTGTCCTACATTCTATTTGCATCTTTCCCTTACCCTATCTCAACGCTAACATTTTGCCATCACTTTCCTCCTAACCTTTCCCCTTAAAAAAATTATTTTTCTCTCTGGCCTTTTGTTGTTGTTTGCTTGAATGTTGATTAGATTGAATTTTTATGCTTTTTTTATGAGATTGTTTTGATTATACTTTTTGTTTGTTTGGTTGGTTCTATTGTTTGCTTTGTTTTTGTTTTTTTTTATTACTTTTGTTTTCCCTTGCCTCACTTGATATTAGTTGCTGTTGCAGTTTGTATTAATCTCCAGGCTCGTGTTGCTGGAATTTGCTGGGATTAGTGGTTGTTCTAGTGGAGTCTACTCCCCATATATATAGTTTGTTCCCCTTTTCTCTCTTAGTATTGTTCTTGCCTCTCTTACACATTTTTCTTTCCTTTTTTCTTTCTGCTCTTCTCCCAAGTTCAGATTCACACTTTTTTTGTTGTTCTTTCTTTTTACTCTCCCTCTTCCACTCCTATTCCCTAATTTGTCTTTCTCTGGTGGTTACCTTTATTGGAGGTTATTAATATCGTGAATACAATTCTGTTCAGTGCCTTGTGTGTTGTGCCTGGTTGTGTTGTATTTTGTACCTTTAAATCAACGCCGGAGAGAGAGAACTATATAACCAGACATCCGGAGAAGAGAGAGCATGGGGAAACAAAGAATTAGCCCCCCCAGGAAAGAGAAGCAGGCATCACCAGAAAAGGAAGTAAACGAACTAGAGGCAAACAACCTATCAGAGAAAGAATTCAGAGAAATGGTCATAAGGTGGCTGAAAAGGATGGAAGACAAATTCGACAATATGAGTAAGAACCAAGAGGAAATGAAGAAGAACCAAGAAGAAATGAAAAATGACATCGCTGCTGTAAAGAACTCAATAGAAAGCATCAAGAGTAGACTAGAAGAAGCAGAGGACCGCATAAGTGAGCTAGAAGACAAGATGGAAAAAAATACCCAATTACAACAGCTTCTAGAAACAAAAATTAGAAAGCATGAGGAGAGCCTAAGGGAACTTCGGGACAACACAAAACAAAACAACATAAGGATAATAGGGGTACCAGAAGGAAAGGAAACGGAGCAAGGAATAGAAAACCTGTTTGAAGAAATAATAACAGAAAACTTCCTTGATATAGGGAAGAAAAAACCCACACAAATCCAAGAAGCTCACAGAGTTCCAAGCAAAATGAACCCCAAAAGACCAACGCCAAGGCACATTATAATTAAGTTGGCAAACACCAATGACAAAGTAAGAATCTTAAAAGCGGCCAGAGAGAGACAGACAGTTACATACAAAGGAACCCCCATCAGACTAGCAACTGATTTCTCAACAGAAACTCATCAAGCCAGAAGGGAATGGAATGAAATATACAAAGTCATGCAAAGGAAGGGTCTCAATCCAAGAATACTGTACCCAGCAAGGCTATCAATCAAAATTGAAGATGAAATCAGGAGCTTCACAGACAAAAAAGGGCTAAGGGAGTTTATCACCACCAAACCAGCAATGAAAGAAATGCTAAAGGGTCTGCTGTAAAAAAAAAAAAAAGAAAGAAAGAAAGTGAAAGAAAGAAATAGGAAGCAAAGAAGGAACACAGGGGTATAGAATAAAAATGGTGACAAATAAGTGGATTGAATGCCCCAATCAAAAGACATAGGGTAACAGATTGGATAAGAAAACAAAACCCATATATCTGCTGTCTATAGGAAACCCACCTCAAAAAAAAGGACGCATACAGACTGAGAGTAAAGGGATGGAAAAAGGTTTTCCAGGCGAATGGAAATGAAAAAAAAGCTGGGGTAGCAATACTTATATCTGACAAATTAGATCTCAAAGTGAAGGACATAACAAGAGATAATGAAGGCCACTTCATAATACTAAAAGGAGAAATCCAACAAGAAGAAATAACTCTGGTAAACATATATGCACCCAACACAGGAGCACCAAGATACATTAAAAAACTCCTGGAAGATATCAAAGGAGAGATTGACAGCAATACAATTATAGTAGGAGACTTCAATACCCCACTATCACCATTGGACAAATCCTCTAAACAAAAAATCAGCAAAGAAACATCAATCCTAAATGTCTCACTAGACCAGATGGAATTAATCGACATCTTCAGAACATTTCACCCCAAAGCCACAGAATATACATTCTTCTCAAGTGCACATGGGACATTTTCAAAGATAGACCATATGTTAGGACATAGCCAAAGTCTCTCCAAATTCAAGAAGATAGAAATCATATCAAGCTTCTTCTCAGATCACAGTGGCATAAAACTGGAAATCAACTACAATAAAAACAACCCAAAGAAATCAAACACATGGAGACTAAACAGCATGCTATTAAACCATGACTGGGTTACCAAAGACATCAAGGAAGAAATAAAAAACATCATGGCAACAAATGACAATGAAAACACAACAATCCAAAATCTATGGGACACAGCGAAAGCAGTCCTGAGAGGGAAGTTCATAGCTCTACAAGCCTACTGCAAAAAACAAGAAACAATGGTAATAAATTACCTAACCAAACAACTCAAAGAGTTAGAGAGAGAGCAACAAGAAAAGCCCAGTGTAAGCAGAAGGAAAGAAATAATAAAGATCAGAGCGGAGATAAACGACATAGAGACCAAAGAAACAATACAAAAGATCAACAAAACCAAGAGCTGGTTCTTTGAAAAGATAAACAAGATTGATGGACCTCTAGCCAGCTCACCAAGAAGCAAAGAGAGCGGACCCAAATAAACAAAATCAGAAATGAAAGAGGTGAAATAACAATAGACCCTGACGAAATACAAAGGATTGTTACAAAATACTACGAACAACTCTATTCCAACAAACTGGACAACCTGGAGGAAATGGACATATTCCTAGACAAATACAACCTTCCAAAACTCAATCAGGAAGAATCTAAACAGCTCAACAGGCCAATAACTATGGAAGAAATTGAAGCAGTCATCAAAAAGCTTCCGGCAAACAAAAGCCCGGGGCCAGACGGCTTCACAGGAGAGTTTTACCAAACTTTCAAGGAAGAACTAAAACCTATCCTCCTCAGACTATTCCAAAAAATTCAAGAGGAAGGAACACTTCCAGGTTCCTTCTATGAAGATAGCATCACTCTAATACCAAAACCAGATAAAGACAACACAATGAAAGAGAATTACAGACCAATATCCCTCATGAACATAGATGCCAAAATTCTCAACAAAATCCTAGCAAATCGGCTCCAGCAATACATCAGAAAGATCATACATCATGACCAAGTAGGATTTATCCCAGGAATGCAAGGATGGTACAATATCCGCAAATCAATAAATGTGATACATCACATAAACAAATTGAGAGATAAAAACCACATAGTCATATCAATAGATGCAGAAAAAGAATTTGAAAAAATCCAACACCCTTTCTTGATAAAAACTCTCAACAAGGTGGGAATAGAAGGATCATACCTCAACATAATAAAAGCTATATATGATAAACCCACAGCAAACATCATACTCAATGGGCAAAAACTAAAACCATTTCCCCTAAGAACAGGAACAAGACAGGGATGCCCACTCTCACCACTCCTGTTTGACATAGTACTGGAAGTATTAGCTACCGCAATTAGGCAAGAAGAAGAAAAAAGAGGCATCCAAATCAGAAAAGAAGAAGTGAAGCTGTCCTTATTTGCAGATGACATGATATTGTACGTAAAAAACCCAAAAGATTCCATCAAAAAACTAATAGACTTAATAAATGAATTCGGTAATGTAGCGGGATACAAAATTAACGCCAAGAAATCTATGGCATTTCTATACACCAATAGTGAACTTAAAGAAAGAGAGACTAAAAAAGAAATCCCATTTACCATCGCACCAAAAAAATTAAGATACCTAGGAATAAACTTAACTAAGGAGGTAAAAGACCTATACGCGGAAAACTACAGGACACTGAAAAAAGAGATAGAGGAAGACGTAAACAGATGGAAGAACATACCATGTTCATGGATTGGTAGAATCAACATCATTAAAATGTCCATACTACCCAAAGCAATCTACAGATTCAATGCACTCCCCATCAAAATACCAACAGCATATTTCACAGACCTAGAAAGAACTCTCCAAAAATTCATCTGGAATAAAGAAAGACCCCGAATAGCCGCAGCAATCCTTAGAAAGAAGAATAAAGTAGGAGGGATCTCCATACCAGATTTCAAGCTGTATTACAAAGCCACTGTTCTCAAAACTGCCTGGTACTGGCACAAGAACAGACATATAGATCAATGGAACAGAATAGAGAATCCAGATATCGACCCAAACCACTATGCTCAATTAATATTTGACAAAGGAGGCATGAACATACAATGGAATCAAGACAGTCTCTTCAATAAATGGTGTTGGGAAAATTGGACACACACATGCAAAAAAATGAAACTAGATCACCAACTTACACCATACACAAAAATAAACTCAAAATGGATACAGGACTTAAACATAAGACGGGAAACCATAAAAATACTAGAGGAATCCACAGGCAACAAAATCGCAGACATATGCCAAAAGAACTTTTTCACTGACACTGCCCCTAGGGCAATGGAAGCTAAAGAGAAAATTAACAAATGGGACTACATCAAAATAAAAAGCTTTTTTACAGCAAAAGAAACCATCAACAAAACAACAAGAAAGCCCTCTGCATGGGAGAACATATTTGCAAATGCTAGCACTGATAAAGGTTTAATCTCCAACATCTACAGGCAGCTTATGCAACTTAATAAAAGGAAGATAAATGATCCAATAAAAAAATGGGCAACGGACCTAAACAGAATATTTTCAAAAGAAGACAGATGGAAGGCCAAGAGATACATGAAAACATGCTCAAAGTCACTTATTATCCGAGAGATGCAAATCAAAACAACAATGAGGTACCATCTCACACCTGTCAGAATGGCTATCATCAACAAATCAACAAACGACAAGTGTTGGCGAGGATGCGGAGAAAAAGGAACCCTCGTGCACTGCTGGTGGGAATGCAGACTGGTGCAGCCACTGTGGAGAACAGTATGGAGTTTCCTCAAAAAACTGAAAATGAACTCCCATTTGACCCAGTAATCCCACTCCTGGGAATATATCCAAAGAAACTAGAAACACCAATCAGAAAGGATATATGCACCCCCATGTTCATAGCAGCACAATTTACAATAGCTAAGATTTGGAAACAGCCTAGGTGCCCGTCAGCAGATGACTGGATCAGAAAACTGTGGTACATCTACACAATGGAATACTATGCTGCCATAAAAAAGAAGGAATTCTCATCATTTGCAGCAACCTGGGTGGAATTGGAGAATATTATACTAAGTGAAATAAGCCAGTCAATGAAAGAAAAATACCACATGATCTCACTCATTTATGGATAATAAAGAGCATTATAAACTGATGAACAAAAAGATAGTTACAGAGACATTAAAGCAACAAACAGACTTTCAAATTACAGGGGGAAAGTTAGGGAGAGGGGGGTAGATAAGAAATCAAACGAAGGACTTGTATGCATGCATATAAGCATAAACAATGGACGCAAAACTCTGGGGGGTGAGGGCATGTGTGGGTGTGGGGTGGGGGGTAATTGTATGATATGTACACATATAATACCTCAATAAAAAAATAAATAAATTAATTAAAAAAAAAGACAAACAAACCAACTTTAAACCAATTAGAATTGAAGCAGCCTGCTGTTTGATTTTCAGTGTAGAGCTCACTAGACAGTTGAGGTATAAGGGGCTCCACCACTTGTACCATATTTCCATATTGTTAAGACTCTCTTGACAGGGTCTTTTCAAAATTAAAAAAAATTGGACAGGTACTCTGCACATCTTGAGAGCATAAAAAGGGTGAACAGACAACATGCTTTATACACTCTTTCATTTTTAAAAAATATCATTAAAGTTGGGAGCAGGCAATCAATCAGAATGTCTATGTGTAGCATTTTGGAATCAGGAAGAAATTGGAAACATAACCATTGTGACTTCATTCTAAGAAAGTTGAATACAGGCAGAACAATTAAAGAGAAGAGCCTTTTTACTCTGTCCAGTTCTCCCTTTTACCTCAAAAAGTCAAGTGGGAGACAATTGTTCCTAGACCCCTGAAAGCAGAGCATGTTGATTAGCTGCCCCCTGTCCCATAAGCCTTGAGAAAGACTGTGGGATAAGTATGTGGCCATTCATGAGAGAGAGAGAGAGGAAGAGAGAGACTACTACTAGCTAAACATTGGGCTAAGTGCTGGGTATACAATGGTGAGCAAAATCAGATATGATGAATGTTTTCTGGAGCTTCTGATCTCATGGGTGAGATAGACGTTAATCAAATAATTACTCAATGAGTATATAATTATAACCTGAGATAAATATTCTGAAGGAAAGAAACAGTTCTAAGAAAGTGTACACTATAATGGGAAGTTAATGAAAACCTCCAAATTGGAAAAAAAAAAAAAGAAAAAAAAGAAAAAAAAAAGAAGAAAAATAAATAAATAAATAAAGGCAGGGCCATTATAAAAAAAAAAAAAAAAAAAAAAAGAAAACCTCCAAGAAGAAATATTGCTTATACAGTAGGTCCTCGGGTTATGCTGGAGATCCGTTCCTATGGCACAACGTAACGTGATTTTTGCTGTAAGTTGGAACCCCCCCTACATAAGCACCTATGTCACTCAAAGTCACATAGAGCACATACCCAAAGTCACATGGAGCACATACACAGCAGTAATGAAGTGAAACAGTAAAAAAAAAAAAAAAAATTGAAAGAAAGATAACAATTCCTGACCTTTACTTGTGGTAAATTTACACCAATAAAAGAGAAATATGCAAATTGACCATACCTCTGTGACACCCACCAGCCAATAAGGAGTGAGTATGCAAATTAACCCAACAAAGATAGCAGGTTAATTTGCATATGCAGACGAGGAGTGAAGACTGAAGGCTCTGGCCCAAGCGAAGACTGAAGACTGAAGACTGAAGACTGAAGACTGAAGACTGAAGACTGAAAACTGAAGACTGAAGACTGAAGACTGAAGACTGAAGAGGCTTGGCTTCTCTGCTGCGGCCAGAGTGGAGAAACCTCGAGGCTTGGCTTCTCCGCTGCGGCCGGAGCAAAGGCCTGGGTCCCGGGTGCCAGAGGAAAACTGGTGCCAGCAGCCAGGGGAAGGAAGGCCTATTGCACGAATTTCTGTGCAACAGACCTCTAGTAAATAATAAAAAACATAAAGCACATATGTACATATGTGGAAATGATGGAACTTTTTTTTATAAATAAATGGGAGATGGCGATGTAACCACAAAACGATGTACGTCAAGTCCGACTTAACTTGAGGACTGCCTGTACTGAAATTTGAAGGTCAGTTGGAGTTAAGTGACTGATCAGAAAAGATGAGCAGGTCCAAGGTGCTATGAAGGACTAGAAATGAGGCCAGAGTGGCTGGAGTCCAGAGAGCAAGGGAGTGGTGAGAGATGAAACTGGAAAGTTCAATGGGGGTGCTATTGGATTTGGGACAGGACAATTCTACAATGGAGATGGGGGCTGCTAATTTGCTTATGTAAAGTTTCAGGAAGTTTAGCCTCTGTGGTTCATCCATTAAATGCCAAACTGTCCTCTTGGTATTTATGAAAGCCAAAAAGTCGCTAAATTTCCAAATACGGTCCAGTTTAGAATCACTAAATTCAATGTCTTTTTGGCCATTTAAGGATTTTGTGTTTGGTCCTACAAACAAAGGGGAAACAATGAGAAAAAAGCTTAATCATAGGAAGAAAGTGATCCAATTTATATTCTGAAAAGATAATTCTGTAAAAGCATATTACTAAGTAAAAGAAGCCAAGTGAAAAGGCTACAGCAGTATGATTCCAACTACATAACATGCTGGAAAAGAAAAAAGCACACGATGTATACAGTAAAAATATCAGTGCTTGCCTGAGATTAGTGGGGGAGAGGCATGAATCAGTGGAGCACAGAGGATTTTTAGGGTAGTATAACTACTCTGTATGATACACAAAAAGTGTATCATATGATAGATAAATGTCATTATACATTTGTCCAAACTTATAGATTGTACAACACCAAGAGTGAACCCTAGTTTAAACTATGGACTTTGGATGATTTTGATGAGGCACTGTAGGTTCATCAATTGTAACAAATGTACCACTCTGGTGGGGGATGTTGATAGTAGGGAAGGGGCAGTGTGTGTAGGGACAGAAGGTATATGGGAACTCTCTGTATCTTCCCCTCAATTTTGCTATGAATTTATAACTGCTCTACAAAATAAATTAAAACACACAAAAAAGCCCAGAAGGATCACAGTCAGAGTATTGAAGGTAAGAGATGAAATCTAATTCAGATATACTGTTAGAAATAAAAAAGAGGAAGTAAGCCCCTTAAAGAACAAACAAAATAGATCATTCTGGCTGCAAAAAAAGAGTGTGTTTTTTGCAAAAGACCCTCCCTGACAAAGTTGTTTTTAGATTGCAAAGGTTTTCTGGGATGGGGAGTGGGTGGAATAGATAACTGGACAAGATTTCACTAGGTATTAATCATACAGTTTAAATGCATTTGTAATAGCAACTATTTATTGAGCATTTAATTTATGTACATCATATGCATTATTTTATTTTATTCTTTGTAATAACCCTGTAAGGTATGCATGATATCCCTCTATTACAGATGCAAAAATGTAGCACCAGAGAAGTTTAATGACTTTTCCAGTATTACATAGCTGATAAGTGGTAGATCCAGGAATCCATAAGATCTCTGACCCCAGAGCCCATGCTCTTAACCACAGTGCTTTATCTAGAGGTTTTATTATCAACAGAGCATCTTAGCAGAGTACAGAGTCCAAAGGGCATGTGAGGAAGGCAAAAAAGTCTGGCTGGAGCACAGGAACCTTTGCTGTGAATCCATTTGAATATCTGTAGACCAGCATGAAGACCCTGGTGCTTGGGAGTGGGAGAGTAGGAATCAGAAGTCAGTGAAGAGAGATGGAAACACGGTGAAGATAAACGTGCTTTCTTAAAATTTGCCAGGAGCTAGTCCTGCTAGAGTCATTTCTCCCTGGAACTGCAATGTCATTTTGAAAGAGGCCTTTTGGAAATTCAGGAAGGGGTGAGATAGACATTAAAGCTGAATCATAAGGTAAAGCTGAAGCATTTGGGGCTTACGCTACACATTCAAAGAAGATTGGTGCTATTCTATGTGACTCAAGTTCAGTTTGCAGAGGATGCCCACATACACAGGCTCCCTCTACATTTTAAAGTAAACAATTTCATTCAATACATATTTACAGAGCTCTCTCACTATGGAATGAAGTAGTAAGCATCGCAATGGATACAAACATGGCTGCAACATAAATCCATCTTCAGTGGCTTATAGTCTAATGGAGGAGACAGAAATAAAACCAAATATAATCAACGGTGACACAAATAAAACACCAGAAGAGTGCATAGCACAAATGCTTGCTTTCACCTTGGAAGTGGGCGTGGGGTGGGGGGTGGGGAGTAAAGGAAGGCCTTGTGGTGAAGACAGCATTTGAGCTGGCCAGACCTAAAGGGTAAGGTTTTTCTAGGCAGGTGATTCTCAAAATGCAGTCTTTTGAGTAATAGTATCAACATTGCTTTGGGATTTGTTACTTTCAAATCTCAGGCTCACTTGGACCTATTGAATCAGAAACTCTGAGGTGAAGCCCAACAATCTGTGTTGTAACTAGCTTTCACATTTGAGAACAGCTTCCTTAGGCAAAGAAGGGGAGACATACTAGCTCAAGAAAACAGTACAAGCAAAATTGCATTGGGATTAATCTTGGTGATGCCTCTGTGCACTGATAAAGAACTGGATGGGACTGGAGGGTAGAGTGAATAGGTGAGGGTGGCAGGAAAGTAAATGGGGTCATATTGGGAGGCTTTCTATTGGACTTTTATATGGACTTTTTATTTCAAGTAGTAGGTGACACAGCAATGTTCAAAAAGGAGAAAAACATGGAAACCAGGAGATTGGTTAAGAGGCTACTATTCTTATCCAGTCCGGTGGTTCTTGGCCTGGATGCACATTAAAATCATCCAGGGAGCTTGTCAATATCTCCAATGCCAGGGCCCCTCTCCTGGACCTTCAGATTTAATTGGTGTCGTGGGTGACCCAACATTGGTATGCTTCAGAAGTTTCACAGGTGATTCTCTAATGCAGCCAGGGTTGAGAACCCTTGTTTTAAGAGAAGGATAAAAACACATCTATAAGTGTATGGGAAGGAACAGGGAGTGACACTGTTGTAAACTGGTCTCTTCACCACAGTTGGGATGTAGCAAAGGACCCATGCAGAAGTGGGGCTCTTATTCTTCATATAGGCTGAACAACTTTCCTAACAGTTTGTGAATAACTTCAGCAGCTCAGGATGAACGTTTGCTACAAAATTGGAGTTCACTGATATAATTTAGAGCACCTTCCCAAAGCCATTTCATACATATACCTGGACAAAGCCCACTCCAAATCTCTGTGTATCCCCCAACATCCACCATGGGTTTGCCAGGGAAATGGACATGCCTTGGAAAGGGAAGGAGTGGTGTTCAAAGCCTGAATGTGAGTTCCCATATCTGCTTCCCTCAGAAGCCCTCATTGGCAAATGTGCCACTTGCTCTCCATGTCTGCCTCTGTAGCTTCTGTAGGCCCACCAGGATGCTCCCACACTAGCAGAAGAAGAAGAAGAGAGGGAGAAGCTCACCAGCATGCAAACTATGATGATCTATAACTGAAGGAGAGTATATGAGGTGTACATGACAGAGAAGTATAGGGATATGCCAGGTCTCTCAGATACTTAAAATCCAGCCAGCAATGTGGCTGATTAGACTGCATCAAAGGCATGGTGGCTTCTAGAATCACTCAGCTTTGTAACAATTACAACAACAAACAACAATATTAGTAGCCAGGCATTATGCTTAGAGGTTTGTTTCTATTGTCTTATTTAATTGTTACACCCATCTAATGAGACAGGCACTATTGGCATCTCCTTTTTACAGAGGAGAAAACTGAGGTTCAGAGAGGTTAAGGAATTTACCAAAAGTCACACAACCAGTATGTATGACTGGACCCTAAGCCAGGTCTGGTCTGATTCCAAAATGTGAGCTGTGAATCAGTCTGCTGCAGTTAGTTAAAAGTAAAACCACCCCAAATTCTGGAGTGGGTGGAACTTGTATGGGATGTATGGATGGATATTAGACAGAGGCCAGGTAACAGAAGGCCTGGTTGAGGAGTTTGGGTTTGGTTCTAGAGGCACTGGATAGCCATCGAGACATTAGGACATAATTATTGGCATTATCAAACAAATTCTGACAATAAATATTATGGGTCAAATGGGTCTAGATGCAGAAAGACAGAAAGAACTGACTAGATAATTTGCAGGGGACATTGCAAAATTAAAATGAAGGACCTCTTGTTAAAAATTATTAAGACTTTCAAGATGGTGACAGCAGAGTGTTAAACCAAATGTGAGTCCCTGTGATACTGCACAAGTAGCATGCCCATGAAGCCAGCCCTGGTGACAGGAATAGAGTCAAGAACATATTGAGTGGTGGAAGATAAGGTTGAGTACTGGGTTAGTGATGGGGCTAGAAATAAAAGGACAGATGCAAGCCTCATTGAGAAAGTAGAATCAACAGGATTTCATTAATGTTCCTCTCTCTTTCATCTCCTATTTTCAGTGCAAACTCTGAAATGAAGTCTGGATGACTAAATAAAAGGATCAGGAAGGAAAGATAATTTGAGGGAATAATAAATTTGCTTTGGAAACCTATGTAGTTCCACTTGCATGTTTGGTGTTTATATGAATATGAATATTATTAATTTACGAGAGGCCCGGTGCACAAAATTCATGCATGGGGTGGGGGGGTTACCCTCAGCCCAGACTGCACCCTCTCCAATCTGGGACCCCTTGGGGGATGTCCGACTGCTGGTTTAGGCCTGATCCCACAGTGATCCAGCAGTCGAACATCCCTCTCACAATCTGGGGCTGATGTCTCCTAACCGCTCACCTGCCTGCCTGCTTGATTGCCCCCTAACTGCTCCCCTGCCAGTCTGATTGATGCCTAACTGCTCCCCTGCTGGCCTGATCACCCACAACTCCCCTCCCCTGCAGCGACCTGCCTCCTCTGCCAGAAACCGCCTCCTCTGCGCTGTGTGGAGCTGCAAGACCCCCAGGCTTCATTGCCTGGAGTGGCTGCCAGGCCCCGCCTCCACTGTGTGAGTGGCCATCTTGTGATGACCATCTTGTGACAACGTGAGGGTGTGACGCAACCTAGGCTATTATTAGTATAGATATTAGATGCTGTCCCAGAAGTGACTTGGTCTCTCCCTTAGCCATGAAGCTATGTTTTACTTCCTCTCTGAGAGAGATTTGTTGAAAGTTTGTTCCTAGGAGCTAGAGGCATGCAAAGTGTACTCTCATCCAATCTGCTTTCTTTGGACAATAAAGGGGTTTCTTATATGGGTTAGAGTTAGAGAGCACACAACAATGACTTCTTCCATGCCTAAGAGTATGTGAGGATCCTACAGGTTATTTCAGGTGTGAGAGGGGCAGGCAGTATAACAGATTCATTACCTTGACTTATAGCTTTCCCTATATTCTCAGAATTTTGTTGGCCAATTTCCCCCTAATCTTTTGCTTAGAACACAGGGGAACTCTGGGTGATCTTACTCTAAGATAAGAGCTTTGGAATGGTTCCACTGTAGGTAGTCTTGCTCTCCAACCAGGTCGCTCTGACAAAGGGATAGCCTGAACCCAAAGGAATCATAGACATTTTAGTTCCAGTACACCGTGGCAGGTCTGCTTGTTGATAAGTACTAGGACAGCTCCATAGTAAAGAACCAGAATGAAGGAGGCCACTCATCATGATCTAATCATCTGCGTGATAGGAAGATCTTAGGGGAGAGGAATTTCACCAAATAGCTACTCCATGTCGTACTATTCATTCTTTGCTTGTCTTCTGTCTTATAAAGTAGCCAGCTCTTCTCTAAATGGCACCTGACAAAGAAAGTAGGCCCTCCACTCTACCAAACATGAAACCCACCAAACACATGCTCATAGGTTAGTTACCCTGGTTAGGAGGGTCTGGGTTATACATATGTGGGGAGATGAGTGCCTTAGTGGACAATATGAATGGCAGTAGTCCATTTCCTCCCTGATCCTCAACCTGCAGGGTCCTTGACCTGCCACAGACCTCATCAATAGTTATAATTACAAATGAAAGATAAAATATTGATAGATCTTCATGCAGAAGTAACTTATTTTTGCTCGGACCCCACTGTATTTTAGAAAGATAGAAAGTGGCTTTGGAGACAGAAAGTTCCCAATTTGTCACTTACTAGCTATGTGACCTTTAACCAGGTGCTTAACTTCTTTGAGCTTCATTCTTTTATTCATAACAGTAACTACTTAATAAAGTTACTGTGAAGATCAAATAAGTTAATACATGTAAAACACTTATAACAGTATCTGGCACATATTAAATGTTTGATAAATGGGAGAGTCATCATAATCTTAATCATGATAGAAACTAAGTGATTCATGCATGTAGGCAGTGCAGTCATCATAAGCTTAGTGTCTGACTGCCAGTCAATAACCCTGGCTTATTCACACCATTAAAATGCATTCTCACGCCTTCTGATCTGGGTGCTTTACTGTTGTCTTGTTCTTTCAAATGTCCAAATGCCATTGCAAGGTGGATGAGCTGGGAGCAGACTTTACTGAAGAATGTCACAGCCACAAGGGGGATAACTTTGAGTTTGGACAACTAATTACCAGGGGTCTTATTCATTACCTTGGGCGTCTCTGCTCCTGCAGAAGAGGACTAGCTGCTACTCATTAGGTTTGACTTGGGGCTAATTTAAGAAGTCAGATTGAGGGGGGGGGTCGCAGAAAAACAAGAAGGTAATGTTTGTCTTCAATTCAGTCTTATTTTTCCTTGTGGGGCCTTGCTCCCCTGCCTGCCCCCATGTACCCAATATTTTCATGAAATTCATGGCTACTTGGGGATCCTTAACATGGTCATCCTCAGGGCTATTTCTCCTTGGAAACTGTTAGCCTTAGACCTTTTCTAAATTCCCTTTGTCATCTTCACAGCTTGACTATTCAGGGAGCTAAACTCTCAGGATTCTGCTTAGCTTTGAATATAATAACTTGTTTTGGATCTGGGTGTTAATGCCAAGTTTTATTCACAATTCAGGAAGGGCCTTGTATGCCGCAGAAGAGAGAGCAGAATATGAACTCTAACTCAGCAGGGTAAAGGTGAGACATTTTAGAGCCGAGTTCTTTATTGTCCCCCAGTCCAAGCCCTGGTGCTTATGGCTGTAACACTGGGTAAAACTTATGGCCTTCTCTCTGCCCCCATCTACCCCTTAGGGAGGTCTTACTCTAGGGGACAGGATATTATAGTAGTTCACAGAACAGGCTCTGGAGCCAGACTGCCTGGTCAAATCTCAGCTCTCTTACTTATTAGCTTGTGACCTTGGGCAAATTACTTCATCTTTCTGTGCCTTGGGTTTCTCATCTGTAACATGGGATTAACAATTATAAATACTGCATAGGGTTGTTATGGGAATAATAGATCAATTACTGTGTATATAGTGCCTAGAATAGCACATAGTGAGCATTACATAAATGTTTATGATATAAATGTGCACTCTGAAATGCCTGTACCCAAACTTCCTGCCTGAGACAGGGCTAGCCAGACAAACACCCACTTCCCTCAGAGGAGAGTATGAGGAGTGTACAGGTTGAAAATGGAGTGGTCTTAATTCTCTACATCAGGGACGTGCCACCTCCACCTCCAAATTTGACAAGGGCAAAAGAAAGACTATATCTAAGGAGGCTATGTGGGAAAAAGGATGATTCCATTATCAGCTAGGATGCAGCTGCCTTTTGGAAATCTTCATCATAGAAAGCACCCCAATTTCTCTTTGGATTTATCAGGGCTTAATCCCCTTGCCTGAAATTGTTGCTTGCAACACCACGGGATCTAAACTGCCTGTGCCTAAACAAGTAAGAATGTATCTAATTTGGTGGGTGTGAAACCCAGCAACCACTCAAGGAAGGTGGAAGTGGCAGGGCTATGGTGGATATGCATATATTTTTATAATGAAAAGGTTACAGGCATCATAATGACTGTGACTTGGAAAGAGTCATCTGATGCTGCTGCCTCTTTTTAGCAGAGACAGGCTCTATGAAAAGGGCTTGCTCCTGCTGGTCAGAGGCCACAGAATCTCAAGGAGAAAAGACTGTTACTCATGTCAACCTCACTTTGATTGTGCTGAGCTCTTCACCTTAGCCTTTAGCCTGCCAGTGGGGGCCTTCTACCATGGGGGCTAAATCTTCCACTGCCCTCATATCCATGAGCTGGCAGTAAGGAAGGGAGTAGAGCCAGATTGGTGGCCAAAAGGAAGGAAGTTTGAAAGAGCAATCCAGAAAGTGTGGGAAATCTCAGTAGGTCACACAACCCAAAAAGACAGTTTATCAGCTGCCTTCATGGTTCCAACTATGCCTCCCTGAACTGCACATTTTGCATTATATCCAAGTCAGCACCTGGTTAAACATTTAGGGATTGCTATTGTTTTCCTGCACATCAATCATTTTGTGACAGTATCAGACTTTATATGAAATAAGGCACAGGCTCATATAATAAGTCAAACCATAGCATTGGTGAGTTTGTCAGTAAAATGATCAAATATTGCAATTTTGTGTGATTCCGCCTGCCATTTCTTGGCTATGCCTCACAGTACCCTGCGTGAAGCTGTATATGTAGCAGGTAGATGCCAAGCCCATTTTTGTTTAAGTTGCAGGCAACCAGAGTCTCACAATTCTGTTTGCTTTCACATACAGAGGTAATTCAGGATAATATCCTCTTTCATTGACCAATTGTTTCAGATTGTTCTGGATTTTATTTGGGCCCTTTCCATAGTCCATTTTTATTTAATCCTTAGAACAACCTCATGAGGCAGGTGGTTTTATTTCCTTTTCCAATGTGAGTCTGTGCTCAGAGATGTTAAATGGCAAGTCTAAATTCACACAGCTGCTGAGGAGCAGAGATTTGCAACAGGTCTGGCCTCTTTCACTATTTGCATTCCTTTCTGATGATCTGTTTTGAGGGTTTTCCTTGACCTCTTGCTGTATTTTTCACCTTCTAATGATTAAGGGCAATTGAGGGGTTCATTCAGCCCCACAATCCTAATGAGCTCAAGCAGCTTGCCTCAGTCATTTGTGCATAATGTTTCCCAGATACTCCAAACAGCTTCCAATCACAAAGACAGACTGCTGTGTACTACCCAGATGATGGAAAACTCTAATTATTAAGTGAGTCAGGACAGTGTTGAATCAGGTGGTTGCAGGGTGGCTTGTCACACATTAATGATTAACCCACCTCCTATAGTAATAGTTATAGTTCTTTGCCTGGTGCTAGAAATTAATCATGTATATACTAGTAAACATATACATAGATTACAGAAGATTTTGTGTTTATATGGTCTTGTCTTTATAGAAACTGTCAGGGTTACTAAACTCTCTCAGTATATTTAAACAAAGGAATTTTGATGTCAACAGAGCCCTTGGAGATCTTGTAATCAGAATTTCTCTCCATTTTATAACTGAGGAAACTGAAGCTGCATTGGAAAGTGCTTTGCTCCAGGTAAAGGCTAGTTTAGACAGAATCAGAACCCAATCTTTCAACAATAAAGATTTTTAAAAAATTAACCCCCCCCCCACACACACACCAAAGGACCCAATCTTAGATGCCTCACTTATATTCCCTTCACTATCTCTTGCTTCTTTTAGCACTATTATCCTTGGTTTGCAGGTACTCAGATAAATATTTATTGAGCACCTATTGTGTGCCATATTTTAAGCCAGAGATGTTTGGTGACCTTCTAAGGGCCACACTATGAGCAAATGTCAGGCCCACTCTCTCATGTTTCCTACCAGTATCATTGCCAGTCTTCACTGCAGCCCTACCCCTTTCTCAACATTTTCCAGTGCAGTTATGAGAAGAGTGTGATGGGGGTTAGGTAGGCATGCTTATTGGTGAATATTTAGTGATGTGAAAAAAGAAAAAAACAATTCATGACTCCTTTGAGGATCAGTTGAATGAACTCACTAAAGCTGTGTTTCTCAAACTTGAACACAGGGTTACATGGAGGACTTGCTAAAACATAGATTGCAAGCCCCCCAAAGTTTCTGATTCAGTAGAACTGGGTCGGGTCTGAGAATTTATTTTTCTAACAAATTTCAGGGACCACATATGGAGAACCACTATTCTATTCCATAAAAATGGTATAATACTTAACCTCATTCCTCCCTAAAGTTGTCTGAGTCACCTCAAAGTTTTAGGTGATAATGGTTTGGGAGATAGTATCTCATTTTTCTCCATCATTGTGAATATGCAGAAACAGCTTCCAAGTCATATCAGCCCACATGCTTTTCCATAGTATTCTAGAAGAAATTTGGAGGAAATATTAGGTCATTTAGTCTAGCCTTCTGCATCTAAGCTGAGGTGGCTCCTCCTACTTCTTTTGTTCATTTATTCCTTGAATGATTATGATGAACAATTTCTCTGTTTGGTCCTGTGAATTAAGCATCTCTTTATCTTAACTCCTCCCCTAGTGCCTAGTGTCATGCTTGGTTTACAGCAGGCACTCATTATGCATTAGCTACCTCGCCTTCCTCTTTTCAGACTGTTAATACTTCCCTAATACTCATGAGCCATCCTGGCATTTCCCTGCTTCAAACCCAGGCATTTACCAGGTGATAATTGAAATGAGAAAGTCCTCTAGATGACAACATACCTTATGTTTCTAAATATGGTGGTTCTCAGTCTTGGTTGCACATTAGACTAACCTGGGTAGCTTTTAAAAAATTGTAATGTCTAGGTCCCACATCAAACCATTTGAATCCAAACCTCTGATGGTAGGGCTTGGGTATTAGTACTTTTAGAGCTCTCCAGATGGTTCTAATGTGCATCCAAAGTTGAGAACCACTGTTAAAGCCAAAGCCACTTTCTCTTTACTCTGCTTTCTTGTCGTTTTAAGCTGGGTGTCTATTTTAGAAGGGATTCCATATAGCAGTGGCTCTGAAACATTAGCATGCATTAGAGTTACCTGAATCCCAAAGACTTCTGGCCTTACCCACAGTTTCTAATCTAGTAGCAGTGAATGGGAGCCCAAGAATCTGGATTTCTAACAAATTCCTAGGTGGTGTGGATACTGCTGATTTAGAGACTATACTTTTAAAACCATTGTTGTTAAGGAAATTCTCTTCATCTAGTACCCCTTAAAAGACAATCTCCATGACAATGTTCAAGCACAGCTGTGATAGAGAGTGATATCAAAGTTACCAAGTGTCCATTTGCAAAGACAAGTGAAAGACAAATGGACTGCATTAGGGGAACTAAGCAAATGTTCTCCTGGGTAATGGGAGGCAGCCAGCAGCTGAGGAAAGAGTTAAATCATTAAGTTGTTTATTTTGATTCAGTTTATGTACAGTTTGGGTTTCTTTGCCCCCATCTCCACCAGCCATGGTTAGAATGGTCTTCTCCCATTTAAAGAGGAACAGGTTCATTGTTAAAGCATAAGGGCAAATTAGAGATCACAAGCACAAAGAAAGCATAACAAAACAAATCAAAGCCATTCCTAATCCAGGGCAGCAAACCAAAAAGAAGACTGTTTTGGATTTTTTTTTTAAGTATCACAGTCAGCTTTGGCTGACACTACCCAGTGCTTGCAAGCTTAATTATTCTCCACAAAGGTTGGGGGTGCGGGGGAGCTAGACAAGGATGATGAGTTTGGTAGGGAATTGGTTAGTCATTTTCTTGGCTCAGAATGGCTGGCAATGCAGCTCCTGCCACCCATTTCCTCTTCTCTACTGAGTGAAAGAAAAGAACAGAAGTAGTAAATTAGTTGAGCAGCCCTGAGACACTGATTACATCACACTGATTAGTGTGTGTGTGTGTGTGTGTGTGTGTGTGTGTGTGTGTGAGAGAGAGAGAGAGAGAGAGAGAGAGAGAGAGAGAGAGACCCAACAAGACCAATTTTATTAGATAATAACTCTTCCTTACTAATTTTTCTCTTGTACAGCCAAGAGTGGGGATGAGCTGGCATAAATGCCGGCCTAGCTAGTACTCAGAATGCAGAATTGGCAGATCAGTTCTGAAAACTTCTCTTCCTGGCCCACATCCTAGTGCCTTAAGACCATGAGGAACAGGATGCTCTTCATCCTCTAAGGTCCCTTCCTTCAGAACTACCACCAGCTCACCTTCCTGAGGGCTGAGCTTTTGCTGTATGTGCATGAGCATGCACATGTTTGTGGGCATGGCGTGTGTAGAGGGAGGTGAAGATGCACTATAGCTTAATGTTAACCATCTAAATTCAGACTCTTTGGTCTTAAATCCCAGCTGTACCTCCTATTAGCTTCATTACCTTGAAAAAATCACTTCACCACTCTAAGCCTTAGCTCTTTTCTGTAAACAAAGGAAAACAAAAGAGCCTAATATGGAGATTTGTTGTGATAGTTAAGCTATCATACATGTAAAGTACTTATCTCTGTACATTATAAGGACTTAATACATGTCAGCTGTTGTTATCATTATCATTAACTAGAGGCCTGGTGCATGAATTCGTGCACGGGTGGGGTCCCTCTGGGTGGCCTGCAGGGATCAGGCCGAAACCCGCAGTCCAACACCGCCGGCAGCTCCTACCTGCCGCTCCCGCTCATCCTGGCCCGACTGTGCCTGGCAAGGGCTCACGCCCAATCAGTCCCAATCTGGAGAGGCTCATGCTGCCACAGCAGTGCTCACCAGCCATGAGCCCTGCATCTGGCGCCCTCTCAAGTGAAGTGGCCTATGGGATTGGGCTGAAACGGGCTCTCCAACATCCCCCGAGGGGTCCCAGATTGAGAGAGGGTGCAGGCCAGGCTGAGGGATCCCACCAGTGCACGATTGGGCCATAGAGGGACTGCAGGAGGCCTCCAGGGCATGTCCAGCCCATCTTGCTCAGTCCCCATCTGCCGGACCCCAGCAGCAAGCTAACCTACCAGTTGGAGCATCTTCCCCCTGATGGTCAGTGCACATCATAGCGACTGGTCGACCAGTTGACTGTCTGTCCTCTGGTGGGCAGTGCACATCATAATGTGCAGTTGAGCAGCCTTAGCATATCATTAGCATATTATGCTTTGATTGGTTGTTCAGTTGTTCTGCCGTTTGGTCTATTTGCATATTACCCTTTTATTATATAGGATTTTATGAAGGAAGGAAGAGATTTATGGGGCAGGAAGAGAAGCCCACAGTGCTGGCAACATAAACTAAATGTCTGGGGACTGCAAAACCACTGTTTTGGGTCCTCAGGAAAGCCCTTTCCTTGTGTGATTGCCATTATCATCATGGCCAAATTAAGCTGATTGTTTAATAGCATCTGAAGTATAAGATACTCTTGGGAAGAAGGGTTTAGAGCAGGCGTCCTCAAATTACAGCCCGCGGGCCACATGCGGGTGTTTTTGCCCTTTTGTTTTTTTACTTCAAAATAAGATATGTGCAGTGTGCATAGGAATTTGTTCATAGTTTTTTTTAAACTATAGTCCGGCCTTCCAATGGTCTGAGGGACAGTGAACTGGCCCCCTTTTTAAAAAGTTTGAAGACCCCTGGTTTAGAGAGTAAAATTTCCAAGCAGAGAAAGGACTGAGCAGTGTTTGCTTGAGTTACCACCCTAAGTAGGAAGAGGCAGATCTGACAGGATGGGCCATCAGGCAGTGAGGGTAATTCCATGGGAGGATGTTGGGCCTTTCTTCTTCCTTCTCCTTCCACACTCCAGTAGTATCTGAAACACTTGTAGATCATTAGAAATGCTCTGCTTTCCTTCCTCTGGGCTTTGATCATCCTCACCCTTCTCAACTTTCTAGTTCTTTGCTTATGCTATTCTCTCATCCTGGAACACCCTTTTACCCACCATTTACCTGTTTAATAGTTATTATGCTTTCATTGTTTTCTCCCTTTCCCCAGTTTGAACTCAAGATCTTGAGTTCAATATTTTGCCTTCAAGTTTCCACAGACCTAAATAATTCTCATAGCATAATAAATTATCACAGTGTGCCATAGTATTAAGTAGCTACAACACACATGTGGTTATTGAGAATTTGAAATGTGACTAGTCTGGAATGAGATATTTTATAAGTGTAAAATACATACCAGGATTTGAAGAATTAGTCCAAAAAGAATGTAAAACCTCATTAATAATCTATAATAATAAAAGTGTAATATGCTAATTAGACCGGATGTCCTTCCAGACTAAGCTGGGTTTGCAGCCACCATGGCTGCGAGGGAGGGATCCAGGCAGCTGCCCGCGGCTGTGAAGGCCTACTCTTACACAAATTTCATGCATTGGGCCTCTAGTTATTTACCACATATTGAGATGGTATTTTGCATATGTAGAGTAAAATAAAATATAGTAAAATTAACTTAACCTTTTTAACATTTTTCTAAAGGTGGATATTAGAAGATTTAAGATAAAAAAATGTGGTTTATATTTCTGTTGGACCATGCTCTACTAGACTGTCAGCTCTATGAGGGCAGACACCTGATCTGTTTTGCTCACCATAGTATCCCTACATAGTATCGCTATAGCAGAGTAGTGTTCTTTAAATATTTCTAAATAACCAAAGAAAGAACTGATATTGTATCTGGGTTTGCATTAAACCTTGGAACTTTGGCTAGAAGGTGCACAGAATCATTGGATTTATTTTTCC
This sequence comes from Cnephaeus nilssonii, assembly GCF_951640355.1. Classification (NCBI taxonomy): domain Eukaryota; kingdom Metazoa; phylum Chordata; class Mammalia; order Chiroptera; family Vespertilionidae; genus Cnephaeus; species Cnephaeus nilssonii. The sequence goes on from NC_137071.1 coordinate 80,151,756, forward strand.
ATTCCTCTGTGTAACTAGGTATTGAATTCATATTATTGGTCTTTATGTCTTTAATTTCACTAATGACAGGTCATTGTAGCTGTGGGTAAATGATGTACTGTTGATCTACTTATAGATTTATTATCTGTAAATCTTTTTCATGTCTGTTCAGAGAAGCAATGTGAAAAGGAGTAAATAATCCCCTAGCTAAGGGAAATTTAAAGCAAAGAAAAAAGTGGAGGGACCAACAGGAGCCTGGACTCTGTGGCTAAAAGGACCTATACTCATGTTCTATTGCTGCATAAAAAGTACCACAAACTTCATGACTGAAAACAACATAATTTTATTATCTCACAATTTCTTTGGGTCAGAGTCTGGGCATAGCATGCCTGGATTCTTTCCTCAGGCTCTCACTTTACTGAAAATCAAGGTGTTTGGTCAGGGCTGCATTCATCATTAGGGCTCAGGTCCTCTTCTATTTTTATTCAGGCTGTTGGAAGAATTTGGTTGCCATCAGTTCCTTGCCATGTGGCCCCCAAAGACAGTTTCCAGGTTAAGTTTTGCTTTCTTCCAAGACATATCTCTCTGACTTCCTCTTTCTTACCAGCCAGAGAAAATTCCATGCTTTTAAAGGGCTTATGCAATTAGGTCAGTCCCACCCAGATACTTATTCTATCTTAAAGTCAACTGGCTTGGGACCTTCATTACATCTGCAAATTCCTTCATAGCAATACCTAGATTAGTGTTTTATTGAATAACTGTGAGAAGGTGTGCATACACCAGTGACTTGGAATCTGGGGGCTTCATCTTAGAATTCCACCTACCAAAGGACCTCAAATAAGGTCCTCCATTATTTCAGTGAGAATAAAATCATGAGCAGAAACCATGAGTCTACAGAAGGAGACAATTCTTTCAGCATCTGAGAAGGCCTATTTAGGAAGTGGGAACAGGGCCTATGGAGGGGAAGCTAAAATAAGGAAATGTAGGCATTGGAAGGCATGTTAAAGATAATACAAAATAATCCTCCCATTTTACAGATGAGGAAATGGAAGCCCAGTGAATGGAAGCCTTCTGGGAGTGGTCATAGCAGCCATTTCATGCCCCGCCTCTGTAGAATCTGTTGACTTTTGGAAGGGCTGGCAGAAAGAGCATTTGAAATTTAGTGAGATTAAATCTGTCATCCAACCTAATTTTCTCACTTTCCCATGTCTACCTGTATTCTGAAACAATTTATGACCTAAAAACACTTTTGTTCTAGAAATTTTAGAAAAGTAAATCTACTTTGTATATAACACTGAATTCATCCTATCATTCATATCTGAATGAATGTACTGATTGTTAAATCATGAATTGTGCTGAAATTCCAACTTCATATATATACTAGCGTTCCCGTTGCAGGAAAAATCCTGCAATAGGGTTTCCTGCTGCACACTACTCCATCCTGCCTGCTCTCCTCCCTTGTCCCCTGCCCCGCGATCTCCGCCAGCCCCCTTGCTTTTCTAACTTCTCCACCAGCCCGCTCTCCTTCCTTCTTCCCTGGCCCCACCTCCGCTCCTCCCTTCTCCCCCGGCCCGCCTTCTCTGCCAGCACGCCTGCTTTTCCCTTCTCCCCCGGCCCCGCCTCCACTCCTCCCTTCTCCCCCGGCCCCGCCTCCTCTCCTCCCTTCTCCCCTGGCCCCGCCTCTGCTCCTCCCTTCTCCCCCGGCCCCGCCCCTTCTCCCCCGGCCCCGCCTGCTCAACTTCCTTCTCCCCCGGCCCCGCCTCTGCTCCTCCCTTCTCCTCCCCCCAGCTTGCTTGCTTCTCTGCAGCTTTGCTCCCTTCTGCAGCTCTTGGCTTCTTTCTACGCTGTCGCGATATGCAAATTAGCCGCCATCTTTGTTGGGATAATTTGCATATTCGTCCTGATTGGCTGATGGGCGTGGCTTGGCTGATGGGCGTGGCTTGGGCGTAGCGAAGGTGCGGTCAATTTGCATATTTGTCTATTATTACATTATATATATATATATATATATATATATATATATATATATATATATATGCCAATTGTTTAAGAGATGAGGAACTTGGGTAAAGAAGTGGAGCTATTTCTATTAGAACTAAGTAAGGTGATAGAATTATTTGAGAACAGACTTTTAAGGGCAGATAATTAGAGACTATGGGCTATTGAGAACCAGGAGTCTTAATAGCTTTTGAGGGGAATAAGCTTTGAGATTCAAAATTCTCTGTTCAAGCCCCCAAGAAGATGTGATGAGGAACACAGAAGGTAATGTAATACCCTAGGGTCTCAAAGGAACATTACTTGAGTGACATTCTTGGGCCCAAATTTTAAAAATGGTTATATAAAATTTGTTCATCCAGTACTAATAGTACATTATCAACATGATGAGATGAGCAAATATTATTTTTGCAGAAGCAGAAAAAAATGGAATCTCTGGAGCCTGACAAGCATTTTATGTTTGACTTTGTCAATGACTGAATTTAAAGATACAGCTGCCTCCTATATTCCTTAACTTTGAATTTGAGTTGGGACTTGATTCACATCCCTGTCACATCAGCTTAGGTTATTTATTGAAAATCTTTTCTTCTCATTGTTCATGTTTCCGGGGATTCAGAAACTGAGGATAATTTTTTACTGCAAAATAATCAATAATCCATCTGCATCTGAGTTTTTCCACTCACAACAGCAGTCAATTTTCAATTCTTCTCGGGATGTTTATCTAGTTGCGTGATGCTTCAGGTTACTTACTTGATGATTTCTATTCACTTCAGGCCTTTGGGTTCTTTATCCTCCTTATTACCACCTCCACCACAGTATCACAAGAGGACAGAAATAACTGGTAGAAAATAAGTTTACTTTCTGATTGTTTGAAGCTTTAAATAAAGATCTTCTAGGAGTTGTGGTAGAAACAAACTATTTATGCTACTGGGCCTTGAGGAATTATCTGTCACTTATCCCTTTCTCTTGTTTTCCTGTCTATCCCATTGTTATACATAATTGAAAACTGACTTGGTGGTGCACAAAACCTCTGGATTTGCAATAATAAATGGTGTCCATCCCAGCCATCCCATGTACCAAGAAGTTACTGGTTTGATTCCCAGTCAGGGCACATGCTCGGGTTGCGGGCTGTATCCCAGGTAGGGGGTGTACAAGAGGCAGCTGATCGATGTTTTTCTATCATCGATGTTTCTATCTCTCTCCCCCTCCCTTCATCTCTATCTAAAAATCAATAAAAACGCCCTAACCGGTTTGGCTCAGTGGATAGAGCGTCGGCCTGCGGACTGAAGGGTCCCGGGTTCGATTCCGGTCAAGGGCATGTACCTTGGTTGCGGGCACATCCCCAGTAGGGGGTGTGCAGGAGGCAGCTGATCGATGTTTCTCTCTCATCGATGTTTCTAACTCTCTATCCCTCTCCCTTCCTCTGTGTAAAAAATCAATAAAATATATTTAAAAAAATAAAAATCAATAAAAACATATTCTAAAAAATGACATCCATTGTGCCAACCCACACAGCAAATGTGATAGGCAGGTAAAAAACCATGACAAGAAAAAACAAACAAACAAAAAAACACACAGAAAAGCCTTCAGATGATCAGTATAGGTGCTTCTATCTACTTAACTCCTTAGGGCTATGTCAAAACTGAACATTTTCCCTACCAATCAATGGTAAAGTAGAAGATTCATAAATTTAATCATTCATACAGATATCTGAGACTGTTATTTTGTTTATTCTGTTCTTGCATTAATCTCTATTGTGAAACTGCCTCAATCTTCAATTCCCAATCCCAAAATGAATAGGGATAGAAATGCAGACTCTCAGTCACATGTTAGTGAATGAATCTTTCACTGTCACCACTACCTCCCTGTCCTCTATTGGTGTTCCCATGCATATGTGAATCTAGAGGGAAAAACATTTTGAGGTACTGAATAGTCAATATGATTGAATATACCTGAACAATTAGGCTAATGTGCGTGCTGTGTTTGTGGCCATGTTTCATGCACATAGAGGGATTGATGGGGGGAAAATGTTCCCCATAAGGACACTAGGGGGCAAGCTCCATGGAGTAAAAAATATTTTCATATTCCAAATGGATTACTTAATTAGCTTATTGGGTAAGTTATGGACACATCTTGCTAAGTCTAGGAAAGTTTAGAATATCTATTCTGCATCTACCACAGGGTTGTTGTAAGAAATAAATGGAATAGTTACATGAGTGTGTCTAGTCAAGTGACTGGCACTTAATGGGTGTTCAGTACATGTTTGTAGACTATGAATTATGGCCCTAAGGTGTCTGGTTTCAAAAGGCCCAGGAGCTTGATGAGGAGAGCTTAGATGTACATTTTAGAGTAGATAATAGTCCAAAGGATTAGTGGGAGAAGATACTGTATTTATACTATAAGAATTAGATGTTCTAAGACACACTCAGATTTCCATTTATGCCAATCCTCTGTCATATTTTATAGAAAAAAATAGTACTTTTCTAGGACTCAGATACTCCATTAAACCATTAAAGTACAGACAGGGAGAAAAGACCTTCTATTTACAGTGGGAAGCTGACTCTTCATTTATGTACCAGAATAGTTCAAAAGTACAAGTTATCAGGCCGTCAAAACAGCACATTAGGAATTCACAAGAACAGAAACTTTATGAGAGAGGGGAATTTTGTGTGGTTTTCCAATTGCTGTATCTCTAGTGCCTAGAAAAATGCCTCGCACATAGTAGAAAATCAATACATGTGTTGAATGGATGAATGGATGAGTGCTCTCATTCATCATCCCAGATAGGACATTGTAACCCATACCTATATATTGCTTTGTAGTGTAATTGTCATGGAATGGGAGTATGAAATCTAGAAAAGGCATCACTGTGAGAGAAAGAAAATTTTGGGTAGTTCCAAAATTACAACCACACAAAAAAATTAGATTGGTAGGGCCTTCAAACTTGGCTCGAGTTAAGGAAAAAATGTTAATTGCCCTAGCTGCCTTTGCTCAATGGTTAGTGCATTGGCCCTGGCATTGAAGGATTATGGGTTTGATTCCCTATCAAAGGCAAGTACCTTGGTTGCAGGCTCGATTCCCAGCCTGGGAGGCAACAAATCAATGTATCTCTCTCACACCAATGTTTTTCTCTTTCTCCCTCTCCCCCTCCTTCCTCACTTCCACTCTCTCTAAAAATCAATGGAAAATATCCTTGGGTGAGGATTTTAAAAAATTTAATTTTCATGGTATTTACTGGAAGTAATATTTTACTGGTGCAAGATTAACTGCTATGGATTTTAGTGACAGAAAGACTAGCATTTTCTACCTTCTTATTGTTTAGCATTTATGTAGCACAATTCCAATACTACAGCGAATCTCTCTATTAAACACATTCTTAGGGATTAGGGAAGATTTGTTATAATCAGGACTTAATTACTTAAAAATTATTTATTGTATCCTTCCTTCTTGGTCTTCTCTTTGCAACTTTCCCACCTGCCAGTTAAATCTGTTCCCAACCTCCAATCTCTGGTGGGTTTCTCAGAGTCCTTGGCAGATCCTTTTGAGAAAGATCCCGATTCTGTGACTTCTGGCCATGTTGATCCTGGATTGGCCAGATCCTGTCAAACAGTCTCCCATGAAAAAGTCTGTGAGGATTCCTGTCAGAGACAAGTTGGTTTCCAAGACTTCTTTCAGGTCTTCTTGTCTCTGGATCTTTGTGTCAGACTCTAGTATTATGACTCTTTCTTTGGACTTACCTTGCCTTCTAGATTCTGGAGTCTTTGTTTATTATTTGCCTGTTATGATATTTTATTTTATTCTGACGTGCAGTTTCCATGAACTCCCTGGAATTGGACTATTTTTTGAAATGTTATTATATTCTGATTCAGTAATCTCCCTTTATCTACAGTTATAGTTCCATGTTTTTCTGTAGCTCATGATTCCTTTGCTTAACATTCTCATAACCTTGAAGCTCCAAACTGTGCATAAGCCCCCACAGAGGGAAAATGCTAGGCAAGTTCAGTCCAAATAAAAGAAAATTTGAAAACAGACTGAGGGCAGTTCCAACTAGTAATTTTAAACCCTTCCCTTAAATATAGAGTTAGGATCATTGTGTCCTCAATCTCTAGAAATATCTTTATAGGAATTCTGGTCTTAGAAGTTTCATTCAGTATAGATCATCTTAAAAACAAACCTTACTTTCTTGGAAATGCTGGTCCAACTCTGAGTAGAAAGAAAGAGGACTATGTCCCATAAACAGAAGATAAGAGTTTCCCCTATCCCTGCTGTGATGGTTAATTTTATGCATTAAGATTGGGCCATGGGTGCTTAAATACTTAATCAAACATTATTCTGAGTGTATCTATAAAGGTATTTTTGGATGATATTAACATTTTAATTGCTAGACTGAGTAAAGCAGATTGTCCTTCCTAATATGAGTGACCCTCATCCAATTAGTTGAAGACATGAATAGAACAAAAAACTGACCCTCCCCTGAGTAAGATGAAACATCTCCAGCCCAATTGATTGACCTGAACATCAGTTTTGTCCTGCCTTCAGACTTGAACTAAAATAGTGGCTGTTCTTGTGTCTCAAGCCTGCTTAGCTTTTGGACTAGAACTTACATCGTTGGTTCTCTTCATTCTTTGGACTTAAAAAAATCTTTATTGTTGAAAGTATTACATATCCCCCCCCCCCCATTGACCTCTTGCAGCCTTCCCCACCCCGCCCCAGGCCTTCACCACCCTATTGTCTGTGTCCATGGGTCATGCATATATGCATACAAGTTCTTTGGTTGATATGTTCCCACCCACCCTCCCACCCTCCCCTGCCTTCCCTCTGAGGTTCAACATCTGTTCCATGCTTCTATATCTCTGGATCCATTTTTTCATTAGTTTATTTTGTTCATTAGATTCCACATATGAGTGAGATCATGTGACACTTGTCTTTCTCTGACTGGCTTATTTTGCTTAGCATAATATTCTCTAGGACTTTTGACTTGGACTGGAACTATACCATTGACTCTCCCTAGTTTACAGCTTGCTGATTCACCCTGTAGATTTTGGGACTTTTAAGCCTCCATAGTTATGTGAGCCAATTCCTGATAATCTCTCTCTCTCTCTCTCTCTCTCTCTCTCTCTCTCTCTCTCCCCCCTCTTTCTACCTCCCTCACATATGTACCATAGGTATAGAGGAAATTCTTCTCTCTTTCTCAGGGGAGATATATCTTGGGGAAGGAATCATCAGTCCTTTCTCTTTTTACATAGATGGACCAGGATGTCTGTCTGACTTATCTATCATCTATCTATCTATCTATCTATCTATCTATCTATCTATCTATCTATCATATATATATATATATATATATATATATATATATATATATATATATATATCCTATTATTCTATTGATTTTGTTTCTATGGAGAACCCTGGCTAATATACCTGTAATCACACCTTGGCTGCTCCATGAAGAACAAGAGAAAAGATGGAAGAAATTTTAAAGCAGTTTCATTGTAATTGAAAAAGTATTTAAAATTAGGGTGATTTTGGAAAAATAAAGCTTTGTTAAGAATTAAGAAACCAAAGTCGTAATTCTGACTCAATAATTTATTTTTGATATGACTTTTGGTAGGTCATCTCCTTTGTATTACTTGCCTTTTATTGTGAGAGAAACTATTGTAATAAACATCCATACTACACTTATGTCTTAAGTGTGCTATAAAAAGTCAAGCAACTCAATAATTGTTAATGAGCAATAATATCAACTCCTGACATTTTTCCTTTAACCAAGAACAATTTATTGTAATCGTCCCTGATTCTATTTATACCAAAGGCAACATTGATCCCTTTCTTTCTTTTGTGTCTTATAAATATTAATATAGATACAATGTCTTTCAGGAAAAATGGTTTCTTGTGGTAATGACAAGTCAACATAATTATGTGCAAGAAATGGGCACCTAGATATTATGAGAAAAGTATAGGTATACATATCAAAAAGCTCTATAAATTATTGCATATAAGATGTGATATTGTATTGCTATTTGAGATAAAAATAAGAATTAGCTGATCATGCCATTTGTCAAAACTGCAGCTTATTAGGGCTCATACCAAAACTTATTTCATCCTCCAGTACTGATACAATTCAGTAAGGGTCAATAGGAACAGATTTTGTCAGTATATGAATCAAAAATTTGTAAGCGGAAGACATAGGTAACTGACAACTTTACTATAAAGAACATTCTGTGTAAATCAGTGCCCCAAGTACCTCTATTCAGACTCTACTTGTCCCAGGAACCTTTCCTTAAAACTCTTGAAATCCTCCCCACAAGCCATAGCCCAGTTTAAGTTCAATCTCCCCTAGGAAATGGTCCCTGTCTACCATGCCTGTGATTGTGCTAACCTACATGATATGTCTCCAGCATTTATTTGGCACTTGACAGTAGCAGAGATACTACAAGGAAAATGTAGTCTCCGCTTTTCAATACTTCGTGACTTGGCTAAACACTTTTGGTGAAACCTTAGACTTCCATTTCTTCTTCTTGAATGAAGAAATGGATGCTTCTGAACTTCCTTTTTTTTCATCTTTGAAATGAAGAATTTGCATCAGAGCTGTGGTTTTCAGTCTTTGTTTTGATCATGGAAACTTTACTAACAAAATCTGTAAAAGTCCAGTATACAAAATGGACCCAAAAAAGGGAGTTTCATAAAGAAAATAAGATTATGGACCTAGAGAATTCTGGGTTCCAAAAAATCCTAGACCTCTTTTTAATGTTGGTTTGAGGCCCTTCTGTGGAACCTTAAAAGCTCTGTGAAAGAGAGTGAAAACCCACTGGATGATCTCTAAAGACCCTTTCGAGACCCTATAGTTCATGTTTCTCTGTGCATGTGTGGAGTTTTGGCCTGATTATAAGCTTCTTAAGGTCAGTGATTGTGTATGACATTGGATTACAAGATTATATAATTCCTCTGGAGAGAAGGTGCTACATTAAGATATGTGGAACAAGGAGGAGGGTGAACTCTCCTGGAGGCATTTAGTCTTCTGTTTAATAGTGTGAAGAAGTTTTTAAATTTTTTTCCTGGACTAGGGAGATGGAGGCAACAGTTACCACATTCTGCCCTTGACCTTGAGGATTTGAATTTGTACTTTAGGAGCCTTTCCTAAGAGTTGGCCTTCCTGAAGCTCTACTTTTGGTAGTATTGATAGATTGCATGACTTACTGGGTGAATATAACTCAAGTCTCCTTGGAATCACATCTAACTGGTATAATTTGAGATATAGACCCTATCTCCTTTAGAAGAAGAAGAGTGATGTGTGTGTGTGTGTGTGTGTGTGTGTGTGTGTGCGCGCGCGCACGTGCGCGCGCACGCATGCATGTGTGTGTGGGTGCACACACATGAGCTCGGACACACACATGTGCATGCATATGTGGGAATTTTGTAAATCCTGTTACATTTCATCTTTCATATTACAGGATTAAAGTTTAACCAAGTAGGTTTGATAGTAAGAGAAAATTTCCTCAGCCTTGGAGGTATACTATATTGATATTTCAGATCAAGTAACCTTTTTTAGGTTCCCTTTTATAATTACCTCAAAACCATTCCATGCCATAGAACTCATCATCATGTCTCTGAATATAGGTTAATTCATTAGTGACTATTATATACTCATGCTATTTGCACACTCTATTTATTCTATGCATACAAATTACAGAAGCTTACTTTCAGAGAGAAGAAACCTTAGAAAAAGCCAGCAAGGAAGTATGTCATCTTCATCCTAGGTGCTGGGCTTATAACATTCTAACATTAAATAAACTAGTTGACCTTTTGAGGTCCCTTAAATATTCACAGGTCCATGACTCTTTTTTTTTCTTGCTAGCAAAGGTTGTGACTTTCCTTCACTGTGAACTTTAGTCATTAGTTTCATGTAAGTTTAAAACTGGAAGGGATACTCAGGCCCAAGCTCTTCATTCATTATATGTAAACATAAGCCCAGAAAAAAAGGTATGCTAATTAGTGGAAAAGCTAAGCCTAAACTTAATGCTTCTAACTTTTAATTTATTATATTTCCACTGACAAACCTCTTGTCTCTCAACTTTTAAATTGAGCCAGGTTGTTAGGGGCCTATATAACTTAATATAGGGACACTTAAATGGCAATTTGAATGAAAATAAAGATAGAAATGATGATTCATTTTCATGACAGCTTCAGAAAGAGACTCATAGATATAGAGGACAGATTGACAGCTGTCAGAGGAGGGTTGGGTGGGCTGGGTACAAAAGGTGAAGGGATTAAGCAAAAAGAAGAACAAACACCAAAAACCTCATAGACACAGATAACAGTATGGTGATTACCAGAGGGAAAGAGGGGTGGGAGAGGTAGAAGTGGGAAAAGGCGGGATAAATGGTGATGGAAAGAGACTTGACTTGGGGGTGGTGAATACACAATACAATATACAGGTGATATATTATAGAATTATACACCTGAAACCTACATAATTTTATTAACCAATGTCACCACAACAAATTCAATAAAAATAATAAAAAATAAAAACAAACAAAAGAAATAAGTTAAAAAAATGTAAATAGGAAATCCTTTTCTGCAAAATAGAGTAGAATTTAATGTGATAAGAAACATGGAGGGAATGAACATTTATGGGTTATTGACTATGTACTTGACATTGCACTTAAGCACTTTATATATATTATCTTGTATAATACACACAGTAAGTATTATCTATCTATCTATCTATCTATCTATCTATCTATCTATCTATCATCTATCTATCTATATAAAAGCCTAATATGCAAATTGTCCCTGAGGGAGTTCAACCAGGAGACCAATTTCTTGCTATGACGTGTGCTGACCACCAGGGGGCGGCGTGGAATGAAGGGAAGCCCTGGCCAGCAGCCAGAAGTCCCCTATTGTCCCTAACCGCCAGCCAGGCCCAGGGACCCTACCTGTGCACAAATTTCATGCACTGGACCTCTAGTTTCTTATAAATGAGAACTCCAAGCCTCAGAAAAGCAAAGTGACTTGCCCAAGGTCCATAGCAAATGAGAGGGAGATCTGGGAATTAACCAATTTCTGTCTGCTTCCATACCCACATTTTAGTCACTATAGCATTCTGAATCCTAGAGCCTCCTTAGGAGAAGAAAACCATTACTCTTCTTGATCAAAAGATTTCATTGTAATTCATCCATTAGCTGAGCTTCTCTTTGCTTATGGGATGTGGATAACTTTGGTTTCTTATAAGGCCAATAGAAAAGACAAGGATTCTGGGGTGAATTTGTCCCTCAACCTAGCTTTTCTCTTATTCTTCTCATCTCTCCTGGAGAAATATGCTTTTATCCCTTCTCATGCAGGATGTTTTATCAGGTGAAAAAGCATTGCTTTGGATGCTCTACCTCATCACCTGATATAATAGTTCTGGTATATTTTGTAATTGAAGTTTTGGTTTATTATCCCTTCTAATCAACCAATTCTAATTATTTTTTTGGAGGGGAAGTGAAGTGGGAGAGAGAAGTCATATATAATATGAAGAAAAATAACTAGCATGAAATATTGACTGTGTGTCAAGCATGTGTTGATCATTGTACCAATTTAGGTTAATCTGCACAATATTGTTTCAGTTAAAATACACATTTAAGAGAAGGAGAAAAAGGATTGAGAAGGCAAAGTAAATAATCTGAGGTGACATGGCTATTAAGGATGGAATTGGGATTTGAACCTGCATCTTTTTAATTTACTATAAAATCCATTGTCTATTCCACTATAATAGTCTTAATTTAAAACACAGTTACTGCAAGGATGGTACAATATCCGCGAATCAATAAAAGTGATACATCACATAAACAAATTGAGAGATAAAAATCACATAGTCATATCAATTGACGCAGAAAAAGCATTTGACAAAATCCAACACCCTTTCTTGATAAGAACTCTCAGCAAGGTGGGAATAGAAGGATCATACCGCAACATAATAAAAGCCATATATGACACACCCACAGCCAACATCATACTCAATGGGCAAAAACTAAAACCATTTCCCCTAAGAACAGGAACAAGACAGGGATGCCCTCTCTCACCACTCCTGTTCGACATAGTACTGGAAGTACTAGCCATTGCGATTAGACAAAAAAAAAGAAATAAAAGGCATCCAAATTGGAAAAGAAGAAGTAAAACTGTCCTTATTCTCAGATGACATGATACTGTACATAGAAAACCCTAAAGACTCCATCAAAAAATTATTAGACTTAATGAATGAATTTGGCAATGTAGCAGGATACAAAATTAACACCAAGAAATCTATGGCATTTCTATACACCAATAGTGAACTTACAGAAAGAGAGACTAAAAAAGCAATCCCATTTACCATCACACCAAAAAAATTAAGATACCTAGGAATAAACTTAACTAAGGATGTGAAAGAGCTATATGCGGAAAACTTCAGGTCACTGAAAAAAGAGATAGAGGAAAACATAAACAGATGAAAGAACATACATGTTCAACATCATCAAAATGTCCATACTACCCAAAGCAATCTATAGATTCAATGCACTCCCTATTAAAATACCAATGGTATATTTCACAGACCTAGAAAGAACTTTCCAAAAATTCATCTGCAATAAAAAACAACAACCCTGAATAGCTGCAGCTATCCAGAGAAAGAAGAACAAAGTAGGTGGGATCTCAATACCAGATATCAAAATGTATTACAAAGCCACTGTTCTCAAAACGGCCTGGTACTGGCACAAGAACAGACATATAGACCAATGGAATAGAATAGAGAACCCAGAAATCGACCCAAGCCACTATGCTCAATTAATATTCGACAAAAGAGGCATGAACATACAATGGATTCAAGATAGTCTCTTCAACAAATGGTGTTGGGGAAATTGGACAGATACATACAAAAAATGAAACTAGACCACCAACTTACATCTTACATAAAAATAAACTCAAAATGAATAAAGGACTTAAACATAAGATGGGAAACCATAAAAATACTAGAGGAATCCACAGGCAGCAAAATATCAGACATATGCTGAAGCAATTTCTTCACTGATACTTGTCCTAGGACCTAGGGCAATGGAAAATAAAGAGAAAATAAACAAATAGGACTACATCAAAATAAAAAGCTTTTTCACAACAAAAGAAACCATTAACAAAACAATAAGAAAGCCCACTGCATGGGAGAACATACATTAATTGGCCAGATTATTATGATCTCTGAATGCATAATAATCTGGCCACTCAATGTATATCCTATATAATAAATGGTTAATATGCAAATTGTCCCCTCAATCAGGAGTTCGACCAGCAGGCAGGCCAGCCAACTGCTCATGTCCCCTCCCCCTGGCCAGGTTGGCCGGACCCCACCCATGCATGAATTCATGCACTGGGCCTCTAATACACACACACACACACACACACACACACACACACACACAAACACACACACACACACACACACACACACATATATATATATATATATATATATATATATATATATATATATACACATATATATGTGTATATATATATATATATACACACACACACACATACACACACACACATATATATATGTATACACACATACACACACACACACACACACACACACTGAGTGGCCAGATTATTATGCATTCAGAGATCATAATAATCTGGCCACTCAGTGTATATGCCAATGTTATCACTCATAAGGGTTTAATCTCCAACATTTACAAGGAATTCAGACAACTTAACAAAAGGAAGATAAACAACCCAATCAAAAAATGGGCAATGGACCTAAATAGATACTTTTTGAATGAAGATAGAAAGAAGGCCAAGAGGCATATGAAAACATGATCAAAGTCACTAATCATCTGAGAAATGCAAATCAAAACAACAATGCTGTACCATCTCACACCTGTCAGAATGGCTATCATCAACAAATCAACATACTACAAGTGTTGGCAAGGATGCGGAGAAAAAGGAACTCTTTTGCTCTGCTGGTGGGAATGCAGACTGGTGCAGCCACTGTGGAGAACAGTATGGAGTTTCCTCGAAAAACTAAAAATGAAACTCCCATTTGACCCAGTGATCCCACTTCTAGGAATATATCCCAAGAAACTAGAAACACCAATCAGAAGGGATATATGCACCCCTATGGTCATAGCAGCACAGTTCACCATAGCTAAGATTTGGAAACAGCCTAAGTGCCCATCAGCAGATGAGTGGATTAAAAAACTGTGGTACATCTACACAATGGAATACTATGCTTTGGTAAAAAAGAAGGCGTTCTTACCATTTGCAACAGCATGGATGGAACTGGAGAGCATTATGCTAAGTGAAATAAGCCAGTCAGAGAAAGATAAATATCACATGATCTCACTCATTTATGGAATATAATGAATAACATAAACTGATGAACAAAAACAGATCCAGAAACAGAGAAACATTGATCAGACCATCAAATCTCAGAGGGAAGGTAGGGGAGGGTGGGAGTAAGGGGGAGAGAACAACCAAAAGACTTGTATGCATGCATATAAGCTTAATCAATGGACACAGACAACAGGGTGGGTGAGGGCATGAGTGGGAAGGTTGGGGGTAATGGGGGAATAAGGACACATATGTAACACCTTAATCAATAAAGAAATTTAAAAAAAAAAACCAAAAAACACAGTTACTTCTTTCTACAAGAGTATAGATAAGCAGAAAAATCTCAATCTTAATAAATTGTCTCAAATCCTGGTTCCCCCTCTCTGGAGGTTCCCCTGTAGTAGAATGAATACAATCTACCAAGTTTTCCAGAAAGAAAAATGGCAGGGCAGAAAGCACAGCTCCTTGAGACATAAAATTGAAGGATTATTTCCTGTTTCCACCTGTCTCTGCCTTGGATGAAAGCTCCGAGGATACCTCTGTTGCCTGTAGTCAAGTCAGGGACAAACATCTGGGAATAGCTTCTTGGCTATGTAAGTCAGACAGTGTTTTTATTGCCGTTTTAATGGCGATCATTTCTTTCAATCTCCTGTTTCCAACTCCTGCACCTGCTAATTGACTAATTTTATTTTCATTTTCCTGAAGCTTGTGTATTCTTAATTATGTTAATAGGGGTAAACTATTTAAAATATTAACATTTAAAACATTTACTGATCACCAACAAAGTTAAAAAAATAATTTATTGAAGTAATATTCACATAACACAAAATACCCTTTTGACAGCATGGATGGACCTGGAGACTATTATGCTAAGTGAAATAAATCAGTTAGAGAAAGACAAATATCACATGATTTCACTTATATGTGCAATCTAATGAACAAAATGAACTGACCAACAAAATTGGTACAGAGGCATGAATTCGTGCAA
The DNA here is from genome assembly GCF_951640355.1 of Cnephaeus nilssonii. Classification (NCBI taxonomy): domain Eukaryota; kingdom Metazoa; phylum Chordata; class Mammalia; order Chiroptera; family Vespertilionidae; genus Cnephaeus; species Cnephaeus nilssonii. The sequence continues at coordinate 80,167,066 of NC_137071.1, forward strand.
CAGACTGATAGATCTCAGAAGGGAGAGGGTGGGGAGATGGGAAGAGAACATATATGCATATATGCATAGCCCTTAGACACAGAGAGTAGTGTGGTGAAGGCTGGGTGGGGCGAGGGCTGGGTGAAAGGCGGCAAATATTAGGAATGTGGGACATCTGTAATACTGTCAACAATAAAAAATTAACTATTTTAAAGTGAACAATTCAGTGGCATTTAATACATTCACAATGTTGGGCAACTATCACCTCTAAACATTTCCATCACTACTTGATCCATGAAGTAATTTCTTATCATTTGTATCCCCAACTCCACCCTACCACCTAGCAACCACCAATTTGCATTCTGTCTCTGTGAATTTACCTAATCTGGATATTTCATATGAATGGAATCTACAATATATGACGTTTTGTTTCTGGCTTCTTTCACTTAGCGTAATTTTTGTTTTTATTTCATACACATCGTGGCATTTATCAGTATGTCATTACTTTTTATGACCAAGTAATAATCTATTGTATGTATATACCACAATTTCTTTATCTTTAAATATGCTGATGGATATTTGGGCTGTGTCCACCTTTCATTTATTGTAAATAGCACTGCTTTTTATATGTGTGCACAGATATTTGCTTGAGAACCTGTTTTAAATTATTTCAGCTATATACCTAAGAGTGGAATGCAGGTTCATATTGCAACTCTTTGCTTAACTTTTCAGTGGAATGCAGGTTCATATTCTATGCTTAACATTTTGAGAAACCACCAAACTGCTTTCCATTCTTATCAGCAATGTACAAGAATTCCCATTTTCCACATCTTTGCCAACACTTATTCTCCTTTTTTTTCTGAGAAGTCCTAGTAGCTGTGAAGTGCCTCATTGTGGTTTTGATTTTCATTTCCCCAATGACTAATGATGTTAAGCATCTTTAATTGGCTTGTTGGCCATTTGCATATCTTCATTGGAGAAATGTAAAGTCAAGACTTCTGCTTATTTTTAATTGGATTTTTATTTGTTGTTGTTGAGTTGCAAAAGTTCTTTATATATGCTGGATACCAAGTCCTTATTAAATATATGATTTGTAAAAACTTTATCTGATTTTGTAGGTCATTCTTTTAATTTATTGATAATGCCCTTTGATGTACATAAGTCTTTAATTTTGATGAAGTAAAATGTATCTGTTTTTTCTTTTGTTGATTATACTTTTGATGTCATATGTAAAAATCCATTGTGAAAGCCAAAGTCATGAAGATTTACTCATATTATTTCTTGTAAGAATTTTTGTGGTTTGAGCTTTTTAAATGTTTGACAGTATTCATCAGGGAAATCATCAGGTCCTGAACTTTTCTTTCTTGAGAGGTGCTTTGTTTTGTTTATTTTTACTATATATTAAATATCTCTTTACTGTTCAGAATTTCTATGTTTTCTTCTGTTAGTGTTGGTAATTTTAAGTCTAATAAATTGTCCATTTTATCTAGGTCATTTAATTTGTTGTCATATAATTGTTCACAATATTCTCTTATAATCCTTGTTATTTCTGTATTTGAGGTTTTTTTTTTAAGTAGAAGCTTACAATTCTAAAATTTCCTTTTAAATATGGATTACCCTAGCCAGTTTTGCTCAGTGAATAGAGCATTGGCCTGCAGACTGAAGGGTCCTGGGTTTGATTCCAGTCCAGGGCATGTACCTCACTTGCAGGCTCCTCCCCGGCCCAGGCCCTGGTCAGAGCGCGGGCAGGATATATTTCTCTCTGTCTTTTCCTCTCTCGTCCACTGTCTCTAAAGAGCAATGGAAAATTATCCTCGAGTGAGGATTAAAAAAAATTTTTTAATGGATTCCCTAACTGTTTATTTCTTTTTCCTGTGAATGGGCCACACTTTCCTGTATATTTTGTGATTTTTTTTTTGTTGAAAACTGGATATTGAATATTATGTGAATGTAACTCTGAAAATTATATTGTTTCCCTTCTTCAAGATTTGCTATTTTTGATTACAGAAAGCTGTAGTTGCCTCTTTGTGTAATGACTTTTCCAAACTATGTTTTGCAAAGGTGGTATTTCTTAGTCCTTGCCATGTGTGGTCAGTTAAGTCTTTGTTCTTTTAGTTTGTGGTGTTTAGCTAGTGTTTTGAGAGAGATTTACTTTAACTCCAGAACACACACACACACACACACACACACACACACACACACACACAACAACACAAAAATCTCAAAAGCCTACCTTTCATAGTCTTTGCAGATGGGTTCTCTGCTGGGACACTCCTTCAACACTTAGCCAACCCTGGCTTAGCCTTCACTTCCTGCTTACACTGAGCCCAGAAATCAGTCAGAGGTGAAAGCTTAGGTCTTTTCAGAACATCCATCTTTCCCTGGGAATGTGCAGGGCTTTCTAATTTCTCCAGTATATATTGGTGCTTTTGCATGTCCTACTCCCCCACCACCAGAAAACTATCTCCCCAGATATTCCTCCAGACTTTAGACAGTCTATTATTTGTCTCAATCATAAACTTTTGCTCCAAGTGAGTGCAGGTTTTTCATCTACCTTATAATGTTTTTGAGCAAAGTCAACTGTTTTTCTGTCCTGAGTGATTTCTGAGTTAGGTGAAACAGAGACAAGTGCCTTGTACCAGTACTTTATTGAGTCCCAGGCAAATTAGAACAAATAAACATAACTCTCAGAGAAGGTCTGCTCTATTCCGTGTAGAATCAGGGACCAGGCTCTCACACAAGGAATGGAGGTTACTGTCTTCAAGACTACTACTGAGCTTGGGGGTGTGTACAAGGGCAGGGAAAATACCACAAAACTTTTCTATTATATGGAAGCTGCTTTTCTTTTCTTTTTTTAAAATTTCTTTATTGATTAAGGTGTTACATATGTGTCCTTACTGATTCAGCATTTGCTTGGTTTCTGTAAGTCTTTGTTCTCCAGAGTTCTGACAAAGTTGATATGAACGTTTCTGATGTTTCACAATGTATCTGAGGAGGGATGGGAGTTTGGAACTATCTACACTGAAATTTTGCTGATGTCACTCTCACCAACAAAGTTTTAACTGGGCCATTCAATCCAGGGCTTATTCTGGAAGGCTTGGTTCAAGACGGCTATAACGTCTGCCCACAACAGACACTTCTCTACAGAGACCCTTAACAGGAACCCTAGTCTCCATATGTCTTCCCCACATTGGACTCCTTGTTTGGACTTAAGCCTAGAGTATACCCACAGACATTTGAATGCTTATGTTGGTGAGAAAAGATTCTGACAAATATTAAATGGGAAGGAAGTCAAGCAACATTTCTTTTTTAGAATATATTTTTATTGATTTCAGAGAGGACAGGAGAGAGAGAGAGAGAGAGAGAGAGAGAGAGAGAAACCCATTGATTGGCTTCCTCCTGCACCCCCCCCCCCCCGCACTGGGGATTGAGCCCACAACCTGGGCATGTGCCCTTGATTGGAATCAAACCCAGGACCCTTTAGTCCACAGGCTGACACTCTATCCACTGAGCCAAACCAGCTAGGGCCAACATTTCAAAGTCTAGTGAGCAGATTCCAGCCTTCCTTCAAAATATGTTCCCAGAAATGACTTTCACTGATGGATTTTGTCTCTCCTTGGGTTGTTATTTCTCATCCTTTGTCCATCAATTGTAAATACTCTTTGTTCACTAGGTTTACATATTTCTTTGCTAAGCACAGCTCTGAAATATCATTACATGCCCACCATGCTAGGTAATTTCTCTTGTTTCTAGGTTTACCTGATTGATCCTCTCCTTCTCACTTTTATTAGACTTAATATATTTTCCAATTCACCTCTCTTTCCTAGTCTGGACTCCTAATACTAAAGACCCAGATTCACTCAAAGCCGTGGTCGGCAAACTGCGGCTCGCAAGCCACATGCGGCTCTTTGGCCCCTTGAGTGTGGTTCTTCCACAAAATACCACGGTCTGGGCGAGTCTATTTTGAAGAAGTGGTGTTAGAAGAAGTTTAACTTTTAAAAATTTGGCTCTCAAAAGAAATTTCAATCATTGTATTGTTGATATTTGGCTCTGTTGACTAATGAGTTTGCCTACCACTGACTCAAAGGGTACTCCTACTGCTTTTCTAATACCCTTTCCCACTACTGCCACCAAAAGGTAAGAAAAATAAAGTTCACAAGATTTGCTCTATCTGGCTTGCACTAGCTACTTCCTTTGCAATCTAACTATTTTACCTATTGGGAAATTCATGTCCATTTTTTTTCTATCTTGACCTTACATTTTTTCTCTCTAAATCTTTCCTGTAGTATTGCGCTCCCTTAGAGATACTCTTTTAGCCCTTACATTAGCTGATAGAACTAAGCCACACAATTTCCCCTTCATTTCCGTTTTCTTTTTCTCTGCTCTGAGTCCACTATTCTTACTCTTTTCCAAAATTTATGAACTGTATCTTACAAAGATAGGTGGCTTTAGTTTCTTTGGCGTGTTTTAGGAATTGTAAGGTATGGACCTGTCACACAAATTGTCAAAACTGCAGTTGCTGCAGGTGAAATAGAAACTAAGTGATGAGTGTACAGGTGAGAAATCACACTAATTGCTTCATAATCTAATTGGACCAACATTCTACTGCAAGAATGCATTGTGGGTAGTTTTCTTCTACATTGGGGTGTATATGTTTGCACTAGATTTTTGTTGGATATTCACTGCTAATATAAGAATGAGGATACTTTATGACCCCTTTGAAGCATACAAAATATATAATTAAAATAAACATTTCCCCCTTCCTCCAAGAGTTGAAATACTTGACAAAACCAGGCACATGTATTTTTCCATTAAAAAAAGTATCAAATGCAAAATCATCACCTTCTTCCACCAAAAAGGTGACCAAGGCTGTAAAAGATGAGGTCAGAATGATGTAGAGTGAAACCACAACAAGATATGAAGCTCTTGAAAAAGGAATATTTCTGGATAACAAAGTTTTATGGAGTTCAAATTTTCCATGAATTTAATTTTAATCTTTGTTGAATTTATTGGAGTGATATTAGTTAATAAAAATATATGGTTTCAGTTATACAATTCTAGAATACATCATCTGTATATTGTGTTGTGTGTTCACCACTCCAAGTCAAGTATCTTTCCGTCACCATTTATCACCCCTTTATAATTTTCTACTCCCCCACCTCCCTTGCCGTCTGGTAATCACCATACTGTTCTCTGTGTCTATGAGTTTTCCTTTTTCTTTGCTTAATTCTTTAACCGTTTTTTCACCCAGCCCCTTAATTCCCTCCCCTCTTACAGCTGTCAGTCTATTCTATATGAGTCTATTTCTATTTTGTTTGTTAGTTTATTTTGTTCATTAGGTTCCACATGTAAGTGAGATTATATGGTACTTGTCTTTCTCTGACTGGCTTATTTCACTTAGCATAATATTCTCTAGGTCCATCCATACTGTTGCAAAACATGAAAGTTTCCTCTTTTTTACGGCTGAGTAGTATTCCATTGTATAAATGTATCACAGCTTTTTATCCACTCATCTACTCATGGGCACTTGGGCTTCTCCTAAATCTTGGCTATTGTAAATAATGCTGCATGAATTTTAATTTAAGCATTTGGCTATAAAGTTTTTCAACCTGTATTGCACACCTCCTTGCCTCTTTAAGCAGAATATATTGAAAATAATTTTACCTTTTCTTATTGACTCAGGGTCCATGCTATGATTTTCAATTTCTTAGTGTGCTGTATCCAGCAGTGCCCTCAGGGCCTATTACAGGTGATAAGACTGTATGCTCCAGTACTAAATGTTCCCAGAGTGCTAAGAGTTATTTTGTCATCTTTTTCCTAGTGTATTCCCCCACCTCCTTGCTTAAGTGCTTATCTTTTTTTTTTTAAACACCCACTGTCTAGCATATGACATTATGTTCCCAATCTTTGGTAGGATTGGAAATAAAATATCCAAAGTTGCTTAGAATTATATGTAAAATACAAGTGTGTAGATTCTGAATCAAGTCCTATTGCTCACTTTGAGGTATGTACATTCATTAAAATGCATGGATGTGGTGCTCAGATACACTCATTGCTTGTTTCTGGTTCTTGACAATGGTACAGATGAAGGGTCACTTTTGTGTGTGTGTGTCGATGAACTTTATCAAAATACAATTGAGCCCTATTATCCATCCTTTTCACATCAGACTGTTTTAGATGTATCTTGAGTGAAATACAACTCACAGACATTTTCACACAGTACTTATGCTAGTTGCTTCATAACAGTGAATTTATTCCTGTTCCTGAAATTTCATAAAGCTAAATGAGTATATATTAATTTATATAAAGTATAATTATCAATTTTAGAAATGGATTTTCATGGAAAAGTAGTTTAAGTTACTAATCCTCTCTAATAAAATGGTAATATGCAAATTAACCATCACTCCGCTACATAAGCCACACCCACCAACCAAGCCACGCCCACCAGCCAATCAGGGCAAGTATTCAAATTAACCCCAATCCAAGATGACTACAGCCACAGAAAGCAAGGTTTCCTAGGTAACAGAGGAAGCCAAGCTTTCCATAGCCGTTGCAGGCCTAAGCCTCCACTCAAGCTACAAAGTTTCAATTATAGAAGGTAAACAAATTCAAACAAATGGCGGCAGAATGGAGCTTGAGAGAGCAGGCCAGGGTTGCCGCCGGCAACAGGGGAAGCAAAGCTTTCCGCACACCCTGGCCCAGCTCACCCGCTTAAGGCTACAAAGTTTCAATTGTAGAAGGTGAATTAACTGCCACAGAAATGGCTTCCGCCCCGGAGGGAACAGCAGGCTTGGCTCGGCTCCAGGCTACAAAGTTTCAATTGTAGAAGGAAAATAAATTCCAGATACCAGGGCCTCCACTTGGGTTGCCAGGGGACGTGTCCGGCCTGTAAACCACCACAGGCCCCTTGCTCAGGCCGCCCCACACCCCAAGAGAACCCCCACCCTTATCTGTGACACCCTTCAGGGCAAACCAGCTGGCCCCCACCCGTGCACCAGGCCTCTATCCTATCTAATAAAAGAGTAATATATGGATTGATCATCACTGAAACACACAATATAGCTGCCCCCATGTGGTCAAAGATCCTACCCCCATGTGGACACAAGATGGCCACTACAAGATGGCCAGCAGGAGAGGGCAGTTGGGAGGCACCCGGCCTGCAAGGGAGGGCAGTTGAGAGGGACCAGGCCTGCAAGGGAGGGCAGTTGAGAGGGACCAGGCTTGCAAGGGAGGGCAGTTGGAGGTGATCAACCCTGCAGGAGAGGCCAGTTAGGGGTGACCAGGCTGGCAGAGGAGGGAAGTTGGGGGCAAACAGGCTGGCAGGGGAGCAGTTAAGCATCAACCAGGCTGGCAGCGGAGTGGTTAGGGGGTGATCAGGCTGGCAGGCAGAAGCAATTAGGGGCAATCAGGAAGGCAGGCAGGCAAGCAGTTGGGAGCCAGCAGTCCTGGATTGTGAGAGGGATGTCCGACTGCCCGTTTAGGGATCCGACTGCCCACCGGGATCGGGCCTAAATGGGCAGTCGGACATCCCTCCAGGAGTCCCAGATTGGAGAGGTACAGGCTGGGCTGAGGGACAACCCCCCACCGTGCACGAATTTCGTGCATCGGGCTTCTAGTATATAAATAATGTTGTAATGATAATTCAGGCATTAATTTCAACACCCCTTTTTTCTCTTAGGTATTAATTTAAATACCATTTAATTACTGTTTTGCTCAGCCTCTTTGGTTTTAATAAGAGTGACTCACTTGTGTTAGGCTTTTCTTTCAGGATGCACATACACATGAGCCTAGGAAAGGCCACCTCCCTTTCCCAACAGTAGGTATGCTGGTCTTTCCCTCTCTCTTCCACTTGTTATGCCATTCTTCCTCTCTTTTGAGGGGTTATTCAATATCCAGCCTTCAAAATTTCACATCATAGCTCCTGTGCCTTTCCACAGGCTCAGAACAATTTTTTTCAATATTATTTTGTATTGGTTTCAGGTGTAAAGCATAGTGAATAGACAATCATATACTTTACAAAGTGTTCCCTCTAATATTTCCAGTACACAACTGGCACCATACATAATTATCACAATATTATTTACTATATTCCCTATGCTCTATATCTCCATGACTATTCCATAACTATGAATATGTACTTCTTAATCCCTTCACCTCTTTCATCCAGTCTCACAGCCACCCTCCCCTCTGGCAATCACCAGTCTAGTGTCCGTGTCTGAATCCATTTCAATGTTGTTTGTATGTATTTTTCTTTATATTCCATGCATACATAAAATCATATGATATTTGTATTTCTCTGACTGACTTATTTCACTGAGCATAACACCTTCTAGGTCCTTCCATGCTGTCACAAATGGTAAGATTTCATTCTTTTTTTTTTTTTCATTATCCAAAGATATTTATTATCCTACTAGAGGCCCAATGCACAAAATTTGTGCAAGGGGCTCAGCCCCCACTACTGCGTTGGCTGCCTCTGCCTCTGCCACCTCTGCCTCTGCCCCTGCCTGCCGTAGCTGCTGGGGCCTCTGCCTCCTTTGCCTCCTCTGCTTCCTCTGCCTCGGCCCCCATCACTGTGGCTTCATCTGGAAGGTTGTCTGGAAGGACATCCACAAGGTTGTCTGGTCTAATTAGCATATTACACTTTTATTATTATAGATCAAACTCTAAGATCCCCTACCCCTATAAAACCTTTCCTCATAGTGGTGTCTTTTGTCCAGTCTGAGAAAGAGCCTTGTGTTATAAGGCTGCCCACAGCAAGAGCTCAAGACCTACTTCCATGTTCCATAAAGATTCACTCTGGGAACACAGTAGCTTGGGGGCTACAGGGGTGAGCATTGCAGGGGCTGAGGAGCAGACCAACCATTCACTCCACAGGCAGAGGCACTTGAGTAGTTCTTCCTGGTGAAATTGATGACATTTATGAATCCATAAGCAGCCTGAGATTTTTCCTCTGAAATTGGCAATCTATAAAACCAAAGCTCCTGGATGCGACCTGTAGGTAGTTTATTTCAATTGAAAGTTGTATTGATTTTAACATGTACCTGTATAAAATATATCACAATGCATAACATAAATATTTAATGAGCATTCAAGATGCATTGAAACTATCAAATATTTATGAATAAATGTTCATACACTACCAGAAAAATAGAATGCATTTGCCAAGAGAGGTGATATTCTTTGTTGGGTGGACTATGATGTTTATCTCAATATTGCAAGGTTATAAACTGATTTTAAAGTAACAGCAAATTCTTGAACTTAATATTATATAACACTGTTTTTCAGATAAGAAATGATGAATTCTTATAGAACGTGTTATTTTTCTGACAACAATGCCAAAGATTTCATTCTGTGCTAACAAGTAAAATTATTTTCTGAAAGAAAAAATACAAACTCTACCAGTGACACAATAATGTGTTTCTTATTCTTTCCACAAAATAGTTCTAAAATAAAACCTGCATCCAATTGCCGGAGTTATAAGATGGTCAGATAATATTCCATTGTATATATGTACCACATCTTTATCTAATAGTCTATTGTTGGGTAATTGGGTTGCTTTGATATCTTGGCTATTGTAAATAATGCTGCAATGAACATAGGGGTGAATGTATTCTTTCAAATTAGTGTTTTAGTTTTCTTTGGATAAATACCCAGAAGTGGAATTGCTGGGTCATAAGACAGTTCCATTCTTAGTTTTTTTGGGAAACTCCATACTGTTTTCCATTGTGGCTGCATCAATCTGCATTTCAACCAACAGTGCATGAGGGCTACCCTTTCTCCACATCCTCAACAACAGTTGTTTGTTGATTTGTTGATGATAGCCATTCTGACTGGTGTGAAGTGATATCTCATTGTAGTTTTAATTTGCATTTATCTGACGATTTCTGACGTTGGACATCTTTTCATATCCCTATTGGCCATCTCTCTGTCTTTTTTAGTGAAGTGTCTATTCAGGTTCTTTCCCCATTTTAAAAATTGGATTGTTTGTTTTCTTGGTGTTTCATTATCTAAATTATTTTTATTTTTATTTTTTTATTTTTAAATATATTTTATTGATTTTTTACAGAGAGGAAGGGAGAAGGATAGAGAGCTAGAAACATCGATGAGAGAGAAACATCAACCAGCTGCCTCTTGCACACCTCCCACTGGGGATGTGCCCGCAACCAATGTACATGCCCTTGACCGGAATCGAACCTGGGACCCTTCAGTCCGCAGACCAACGCTCTATCCACTGAGCCAAACCGGTTTCGGCTAAATGATTTTTATATTTTAGATATTAACCCCTTATGGGAGGTATCATTGGCAAATACCTTCTCCCATTCAGTAGGTTGTCTTTTTGTTTTGTTGATTTTTTAAATTTTTGGCTATGTAAAAGCTTTTTAGTTTGATTTAGTCCCATCTGTTTTTCTTTTGTATCCCTTGCCTGAGGAGATATATTAAAAACAATATTGCTAAGAGAAATGTCTCAGATTTTCCTGCCCATGTTTTCTTCTAGTGATTTTGATTCTTACATTTAAGTCTTTAATCCATTTTGAGTTTATTCTTGTATATTGTGTAAGAAGGTTGTCTAGTGTCATTTTTTGCATGCATCTGTCTAATTTTCCCAGCACCATTTGTTGAAAAGACTGTCTTTACTCCTTTGTATGTTCTTGCCTCTTTTGTCAAATATTTATTGATCACATAGTTGTGGGTTTATTTTGGGCTCTCTATTCTGTTCCATCAATCTATATGTCTATTTTTATGCCAGTACCATGTAGTTTTGTTTACTATGTCCTTGTAGTATAATTTGATATCAGGTGATTACTCCAACTTTGGTTTTCTTTCTCAAGATTACTGTGCCTATTCGGGGTATTTGTGATTACATATAAATTTTTGGATTATTTGTTCTAGTTCTGTGAAATGCACTATTAGTATTTTGTTAGGATTTGTATTATAATTGGTATTTTGATTGGTATTATTGTCATTTTAACAATGTTAATTCTTCCTATCCATGAGCAGGGTATACACTTCCATTTATTTGTATCTTCTTCAGTTATAAATTTTTTAGTACAGGTCTTTAACCACCTTGGTGAAATTTATTCCTAGGTATTTTATTTTATTTTTAAATGCAATTGGAAATGGGATTGTTTTCTTAGTTTCCCTTTCTGAAAATCTCTTATTGGTATATAAGAATACAACCTATTTCTGAATATGTATTTTGTATCCTGCTACTTTACTAAATTCATTTTATCAGTTCTAGTAGTTTTTTGGTGGAACTTTAGGGCTCTCTATATACAGTATCATGTCATCTGTAAATGATGACAGTTTTACTTCTTCCTTTCCCATCTGAATGCCTTTTATTTCTTCTTCTGCCTGATTGCTGTGGCTAAGACTTCCAGCACTATGTTGAATAACAGTAGTGAAAACCGACATACCTGTCTTATTCCTGAACATGGTGAAGGGTCACTTTTTATGATAACATTCAAGTTCCTGTCAGGAGGTAGTTGACAACGTGCTTCATGTTGCATTCCACTGTTCAAAATTATACCCCTATTATTTCACCTGTTTCAGAGAAATATATTAAAACCACAGCTGATTGCCACAATTAAAGTGTATCAGTGGGTTGTACCTCTTTCCTGAAACCTTAGTTTCTGATCTCCTGAACACCTTATACCTAATTCTCAAAACTAAAGGCTTTCACCTAAAAGTCCTGCAGATGGAGGAGATAAGGTAGACAGCAAGGATCAGGGTGGAGTCCCTTTTATTTTTATTTTTGCATGTTCTTAAAAGAACTTTTGGTTTGATCATATCCATAGGTTTTAATGTTGCAACAGAGATGATTTCTAACATGGTACATACTCCTTGGGAGCTTAGATAAAGAACACATATAATACCTTAATAAAAAAATTGAAAAAAAAGAACACTCCTTTGATTATTGTCTTAAAGAATAACTGTGGTAGGAGTGCTTTTACTTAAGTTCATGGTGAAAAAGACATGTGCAGGTCCTTTTTTCAAAGCTAAGTGTCTTGTTCAGTTCTTTTATTTACCATGAAGTTGCAGGGAGCCTCTATTACTGTCATTTGGTGCCTAAAATCAACTGGGGGAAAAAAGGGACAATCAAAATAGCAGATCTGTGCTGAATCACATTTGGTGAGGAGCATTCATATGTTATCAAGTCCTGTATCTGCCATTTAATTTAATTAGATTTATTTTATCACAACCTCTAGACACAAATTATTTTTATGAAAAATAAAAATAGCCCAATGTGACCTTGGCATTCACCTACACACTAAATATCTTGGAGGGAAGGCAAGTTTTTGTTTTTTTTTTTTTGTTTTTTTTTTACTAATGTATCTGTTCGTACACTGCTTTCTTAATTACAGTCCGTCATGGGGGACCAGATGGCCATTAATTAAGGAAGCTCTCAAAATAAGAGACCTTAATGTACAAAACCTTCTTGTGCTCTATATCTAACAGATGCTCATTCTAACTAGTCTCAGTTATAGTAAGGAGGGTTATGGGGTGTTTCCCTTTTGGTAGGAGATACAGAACATAGAGATGGCCCAAAAAAGATGGTGCATCACATAAGTAAATACTTATTACCCAGTAGTGCATCAACTGGGGAACAATCAGCACCCAGCTCTTCTGTAAGTCTTCCAATCCTACATAATAAAAGGCTAATATGCAAATAGACCAAACGACAGAACAACCAGTTGTTATGATGCACATTGACCATTAGGGGGAAGATGCTCAATGCAGGAGCTGCCCCCTGGTGGTCAATGCGCTCCCACAGGGGGAGCATCACTCAGCCAGAAGCCAGGCTCATGGCTGACAAGAGCAACTGTGGTGGCAGGAGCCTCTCCTGCCTCCATGGCAGTGCTAAGGATGTCTGACTGATGGCTTAGGCCTGGATTGGAGGGAGCAGGCCTAAGCCATCAGTAGGACATCCCCCAAGGGCTCCCGGACTGCAAGAGGGTGCAGGCTGGGTTGAGGGACCGCCTCCCCCTGAGTGCACAAATTTTGTGCACTGGGCCTCTAGTTTAATGATAATTGATATGTACACACATGAGCCTGAGGCCCTTGGGATCTCAATTTTTCTAACAAATTATCAAAGGAAACTTAATTTGTATTTAGTGTAACCACCATGCTAAGTGTTACTTTTAAAAAAAATCCGTTTCAGCTAATTCAGAACTACTCTATTAGCTAGAATCTTTGATAAACTAGAATAATCTATTTCCAGACTCTGATAGATAATTCAGTTTTCATTAGATAGATGGCTAGTTAATATCATACACTTAAAGAACAAACTGAAAAATATGCATGTCATACATGGGAAAGTTCAATGGTATGAGTCAGTTGGAATGTGACCCTTTCTTGCCTTGTCCAGACATATTTTAGGGAGATCAACTGATATGAAATGAGAAGAAGGACAATGGGGAATTGCTGACATTATCAGTCTGTTTGTGTGCAGCTGGGAAATGCTATGATATATACTCTGGTACAGGAAAAATAATATAGTTCATCAAGAGACTTGTCTTCTAGGCCGAGCTCTTTCATTAAATGCCCACAATACCCACAACTCAGTTTACTTATGCAAAATTATTATGTCTACCTTCACCAATATCACAGGTTTGTGAGAAGATCATAGTTTGGGCTCTTCAAACTAAGGCAAGGATTCAAGTGTAAGGAGTTTGAGAGTTGAAGGAAACACTGATAGAAGAATGGGATAGTGAAACAAGGAATGGAAAAAAGCAGGTATTAAAGGGAACATTATCAAACTAGCTACCACAGAGAGTGATAGGACTTAAGTCTTCAGGAGAAAGTCTGGGAGGCAGTGTATAATATGTGCTTCAGAATTAGCCCACCTGAAGGGTGAGGTGACACTAAATTCTGTCAGTTTTTGATCGAAGGTCATTAATATCTTGGAACATCCAACCTGTCTCTCAGGTTGGCAAAGAAGCTTTAGCATTCGAAGAAAGTCCTCAGGCAAAGAATGCGGGTGCTGGCAGTAGTAAGTTGGGGTAGCATGCTCTGAAGTGTTAAGAGTGAAGATGTATGACCATAATAACATGTACATTTGCTACAAGGATATAAGTGATTGTATTTTGTAAAAATTAAAGTTCTTGATACTTACAAGCATTAGAATTATGGTTATCTGCTAATACCTATGTAACTGCTGACAAAGAGGCATATTGCTGGAAATATATTTAAGTAATTATAACATCTACTAATTACCTACTATGTGTCAGATACCATGATATATGTTTTAAATATGTTGGCTCATTTAATCCTCTCATTAGCTAAATATTTTTATAAAATAGAAGTTCTAACAGTTGACATAACTTACTCAAGTTGACAGAGCTAGTCAACTTGAGATTTGAACCCTGGCTGTCAAACTATCCAGTTCACACTTTGAAAACCACTATGTTCTACCAATATCCTTAAGGATAATGGGCAGAGCAGCCTCTTTGGTGAACTTAAAGAACCTATCTCTTTAATTTTTCATTTATAACCAAACACCTCAGCTGGTAAAGAAGATTTAAGATAGCTTGCCTAAGTTTTGTTTGCTGGTTTCTCAACCAGTGCCTTGAAATTAACGGAAATGTCTGATCTATTTTTTTACAGGTTATGTTGCATATACCTCTGTAATGGAAAATAAATCAACATGCTTTATGAACATTGCTCCCCTATTGCAGAAATATATTTTATAGCTTGACTCTCTCCTTCTGAATGGTCTTAGGATAGCTGGTCAATTTGGAAAATATTGTTGTTTTACCTGTCACTGTATGGACGGTGAGGGTGATTGCTCAAATGCAAATCAAATAAATTAAGTTTAATTTGCATTCCTCAATCCACTCAGTATAAGCAGCATGGGGAAGCTAGAGTGTTAAGGATTAGAAACTAATTCTCTATGCACAGCCTATGATGAGGCTGACAGATGCTCACTGCAGATATGACATGTGCATATTTTGTCTGAAAATTGTCTTTTGCAAAGACTTTGTTACAAGCCTTCTTACTGGTGCCCATGAAATGACAGTGTTGCAATCAAGTTTCCCGAGCAATGTGACAACCATTAAATGCACAATCCATGGGGAGGGAAGATAAATAGCACTGAACATTTGGAGGAAAAATAGAAGGTGCCATATTGGACCTGCCGACTCTGATGTTATTGATGGGCTATGCTTAGTTGCTCCAAGAAGCAAGAATGTTTTTTATTTAACTCTCTTCCTACATCTGAAACTATATCTTCAATTGTATCTTCTTTGCATGCACCGTTCACTTTCAGAGACTGATCATACCAAACAGAATTCATCACTCTTTTTTATCTCTTCTTGGGCTTCTCTTAGTACTGATGGCTTTCTGCTCCTTCTCCTTGGCTTACCCTTCAAGGTCATGGTCACTCCCTTTCCTCTTCCTCTCATGGATTGTCCCTCTTCAGTCCCCCACACCCGGCTTCTTCTCTATGACTAATCCTAACCACAGAACTTCTCTGATCTAAGCATTCTTACTGCTAGAACCCAGTTTCCATAATCAGAGAGGTGAACAGTATTAAAAGCTGATCATCTTTTTCAAGCTTTCTGCCTTTAAGACCATACATTATATAACTTGGCTATATTTCTCCATCCTAATTTCTGCTCCATCCAGGCATTTCCCTATTCTGACATGCAATTCTACTAGATTCATTCTCTCTGCCTCTGTGAGCCATATTCCCTCCACCTGAACTATTTTCTGCCTCTTGTATATGTTCATGTAAAATCTACCCATCTTTTAACTTTTTTTCCATGAAACCTCGCTGTGTACTATAATGCACTGTATTGTACTTGATACTATCTACTATAACTCCTTAAAATAGGTAATTATGTATATACTAGAGGCCCGGTGCATGAAATTTGTGCACGGGGGAGGGGTATCCCTCAGGCCAGCCTGCACCCTCTCCAATCTGGGACCCCACCAGGATCGGGCCTAAACGGGCAGTCGGACATCCCTCTCACAATCCAGGACTGCTGGCTCCCAAATGCTCGCCTGCCTGCCTTCCTGATTGCCCCTAACCGCTTCTGCCTGCCAGCCTGATCACCCCCTAACCACTCCCCTGCCAGCCTGATTGATGCCTAACTGCTCCCCTGCCAGCCTGTTTGCCCCTAACTGCCCTTCCCTGCAGGCCTGGTCACCTCTAACTGCCCTCCCCTGCAGGCCTGTTCCCCCCGCAGCTGCTCTCCCCTGCAGGCCTGGGTCCCATCCAACTGCTCTTCCCTGCAGGCACGGTCACCCCCAACTTCCCTCCTCTGCTGGCCTGGTCACCCCTAACTGCCCTCCCCTGCAGGCTTGATTGCCCCCAACTGCCTTCCCTTGCAGGTCTGGTCCCTCCTAACTGCCCTCCCCTGCTGGCCTGATCGCCCAAAACTGCCCTCCCCTGCTGGCCATCTTGTAGTGGCCATCTTGTGTCCACATGGGGGCAGGATATTTGACCACATGAGGGCAGCCATATTGTGTGTTGGAGTGATGGTCAATCTGCATATTACTCTTTTATTAGATAGGATAGAGGCCTGGTGCACGGGTGGGGGCCAGCTGGTTTGCCCTGAAGGGTGTCACAGATAAGGGTGGGGGTTCCCTTGGGGTGTGGGGTGGCCTGAGCGAGGGGCCTGTGGTGGTTTGCAGGCCGGCCACGCCTCCTGGCAACCCAAGGGGAGGCCCTGGTATCTGGAATTTATTTTCCTTCTACAATTGAAACTTTGTAGCCTGGGGCGGCAGCCATTTCTGTGGCAGTTAATTCACCTTCTACAATTGAAACTTTGTTGCCTTAAGTGGGTGGGCCCAGCCAGGGTGTGCGGAAAGCTTTGCTTCCCCTGTTGCTGCCGGCAACCCTGGCCTGCTCTCTCAAGCTCCATTCTGCCACTATTTGTTTGAATTTGTTTACCTTCTATAATTGCAACTTTATAGCTTGAGTGGAGGCTTAGGCCTGCAACGGCTATGGAAAGCTTGGCTTGCTCTGTTACCTGGGAAACCTTGCTCTCTGTGGCTGTAGCCATCTTGGATTGGGGTTAATTTGCATACTCGCCCTGATTGGCTGGTGGGCGTGGCCAAGTCTCCTGCTCGCTCTGTGGCCGGCAGCCATTTCTTTTGGGTTTTGTGTTCTTCTATAATTGAAACTTTGTAGCCTGGAGCAGAGGCCTAGGCCAGCCAGGGCTGCAGAAGCTTTGCTTCCTCCATTGCCGGGGGAAACCCAAGCCTCCCGCTCTTTCCAGCTCACTGACTGCTGCCATTTCTGTTTGGATTTGTTTACCTTCTATAATTGAAACTTTGTAGCCTTGAGTGGAGGCTTAGGCCTGCAACAGCACACGGAAAGCTTGGCTTCCTTTGTTACCAGGGAAACCCAAGCCTCCCTCCTTCTCTCTGTGGCTGTAGCCATCTTGGTTGGGTTTATTTGCATATTTTCTCCTGATTGGCTTGTGGGCATGGCTTGTGGGCGTGGTTTTAGGGTGTAGTGAAGTTAGGGTCAATTTGCATATTACTCTTTTATTAGGTAGGATTATATCTATATTATAGAAATGCTTCATTTAGGAATTTCATCTCCTCACTGGATTATAAATATCTTGAGATAAGAACTGTGGCTTACATTTCTCCTGAGTTTTCACAGTTCCTAGCAGAGTACCAAGCCTAAACAGTTTTACCTTTCATCCTGGTGACAACCTGGACATTGTTTACTACAGTGTACCAGTGTATCTGTGGTGCAACCATTGAACATCTCCGTGTAAAAGTGCTTAATTGTGTGTGAGTTCTTTGATTGCTGTTTTGGGTTTTTATCATTTAACTTGGAAAAGAAGGAGCCTGGGTTTTTATCACTTAGCTTGGAAAAGAAGGAGCCCATCTGTGTACCAGACAATGCTCCAACTAACTGAGCCATACCAGCCAAGGCCCTTTGGAAATACCTTTTAGGAGGAGGGATATTGCTATCTGCTATAGACTGAATATTTGTGACCTCCCAATATTCACATGTTTAAATCTAATGCCCAATGTGACAATATTAGGAAGTGGGGCCTTTGGGAGGTCCTTAGGTCATGACAGTAAAGCCCTCACCAATGGGATATTGCTCTTATAAAAGACACACCACAGAGCCCCTTCTGCCACATGAGGACACAGTGAAAAGTTGGTCTTTGCTAGACAGTGAATCTATCACAGCCTTAATCTTGGATTTCCAGCTTCCAAAATGTTTATTGTTTATAAGACACCTATCTAGAGTATTTTGTTATAGTAGCCCTAATGAACTAAGACACTATATTTTTGGAACTCAAATGAAAACTTACCTCATTCTTATAGCAAGAAAAGCTATGAGGCTATGGGCTTCAAGTAATAACACATTGCTGTTTGATAGTTTCTCTGCTGAAAAGAGGCAGAAAAATAGAGATAGGAAATTCAAAAGAAGAAACTGTCTTGCCTACTTATTTCTCATTCTAGAAGTTCTTCCTTGAAGTCTTAAAGAGAAACCTGGAACAAATAAAACCTTTTTCCACCTGAGAAAAAGATCCCATGGCTCTTTTGTTAGTACAGCAAATAGAAATCTTGAGGCCAAGTATTAGTCAGGAAGAAATTTGATTTAAAAATAAATATTTAAGGTACAATGAATAATTCTAATTATAGTCTGAGAATGAGACCAAACTTTAGTTCAATTATAGTTGATTAAGGGATTATTTTGAAAGACAATAAATTATGTATTTTTACCATTTTTCTTTAAATGATGTTATGTGCCCATCCTTTAAGCATGTCTGAACATATTAAAATAAGATAGACTAGCAAAGTTGAATATTCTATATAAAATGTAAAGCCCTGGAAAGCCACAATTTTTTTTGTTGTATTCTAAGGTAAGTACACTTGGTTTAAAATGAAGCATCCAAACCATGTACCTAAAGAACTTACTACCACCTGTTGTCCATGTATCTGAATTACATGTAAAGTGCCTGATGGGTATTTGAGTCTCTTGTTGATTAAACTACATAACTTAATATATAAAGTGCCCTGGCAGGTGTGGCTCAGTTGGTTGGGCATTTTCCCATACACCAAAAGGTTGCCAGTTCTATTCCTGGTCAGGTCACACGCCTAGGTTGGGGGCAAAATCTCCCATAAGGGGGTGTGCAGGAGGCAGCAGATCTATGATCTATGTGCTCTCACATTGATGTTTCTCTCACTCCCTCTCTCTTCTTCTCTCTCTAAAATTCAATTTAAAAAATCTTTAAATACATGAAGTGATGTTTGTCATTTGTACTGATGGCTTAATAGCTATGGGTTAAAACCTTATGAGACATTTGGATATGTCATTCTTAAATGAGACGCAATATTTAAAAGATACAATTTTGGTAAGAGGAAGAAAGCTTGGATTTTATTCCAATTTGAGAAAGTTACTTAACTTTCTGAACCTCAGTTTACTCATCTATAAAATGAAATGATGATAATGATTGTCCTTCCATACATATGTGTTGTGAGAATCCAATTAGAGACTATTGTGTGAAGCAGTTTTGTACATAGCATATGCCTACTCAGGCTTGCCAATGTACAGTGCTGAATAGCAGAGGGAACAAAATGCAGTCATGCATTCAATGAATATTAAAAAGGTTTACCTGCCTTCTTTTTAAAATTCCTTTATTGATTAGCAGCACAATTTACAATAGCTAAGATTTGGAAACAGCCTAAGTGCCCATCAGCAGATGAGTGGATTAAAAAACTGTGGTACATCTACACAATGGAATACTATGCTGGGGTAAAAAAGAAGGAGTTCTTACCATCTGCCTTCTTTTAATACTAGGTCAGGTCTCCTTTTGTTTGCCTTGGGCTATTCTATATCTTTGAATATTTTATGTGGTTAGCTACCCCTAAGGCTCTCAGCATGATATAAGGTTTTCCAGAATCTTCCATAGCCAAGAAACACCAATTCCTAATGCTCATGATTATACAAACTACACAATGCCTTTATCTATGTTTTTCGCTGGAAGGTGCAATAGGTATCTACCCTTTTGGGCCATAGTTAATTAAAGGAGTTATGAGCCCTGGATTCTTGTCTCATTCTGCCAGTCTCTCATTATGCAACCTCTGATAAGTCATTTAACTTTTTTATGCCAGTATTTCCTCATATATAAAATGAAAATAATAATATTTACTTTTTACCTGTTTAACAAGTGTGGTAGGTTGATAATAGTGCCCCCCTCCAAAAAATTCATGTCTTAACCTCTGAAACTTGTGAATGTTATCTTGGATAACAACAAAAAAAACAACACAAAAAACAAACAAACAAACAACAACAACAACAACAAAAACCTTTGCAAATGTGATTAAGAAGCTTAAGAAGGGGAAATTCTCCTGGGTTTTTGGTAGATTCTAATACAACCACATGTATCCTTATAAGATAGAGATTTGATAACACACAGAAGAGGAAGAAAGAGGAATAAGTAAAGTGACCACGGAGGCAGAGATTGGAATGATGTGATCACAATTCAAGGAATTCTGGCAATGGGAGAGTCAAGGAACACAAAATTCTCCCCTAGATGTTCTGGAGGTAGTATGGTTCTGCTAACATCTTGATTTTTGGCCCAGTCACAGTAATTTCAGCTTCTGGACTCCCACACTTTGAGATAATAGATTTCTGTTGTTTTAAACTACCAATTATCTGATAATTTGTCATAGTAGGCACAGAAAAATAATACAGGTGGTATAAATTTGAAAAGCTTATGGTACATAGAAAATAACCAATGAATATTAAACTAAACAAAAATAAAATGACACATTAAAGGCATGAAGTGCCATTAATTTGTAAGGAGTAGTTATATTTAGGCTCCTTATTGTTTGTTTTCAGGAATTCATGTTTAGTCAATTAAAATATTGCTCCAATGATGTGGGGCTGTTTAAAGTCAGTGGAGGCAGAGGTTTTCAAGATGGTGGTGGAGTAGATGGATCTTTATAGAACCTCCTTCCTGAACCAAACTGGAAGTAAAACTAAATTTTGGAACAATCACCCTGAATTACCAACTGAAGTTTATCTGAGGAGGAGACTTTTAACCATGGACTGACAGAGGAGGCCCCCTGGAGACTGGTAGGAAGGATGGAGATGTTAAGGGCCTTGCCAAGGTTATGGAGGGGTTCCCCCTGAGAGGTTTGAAATCTAGACCCCAGACCAGGCTCCCCAGCCTGGAATACCAGGGCCAGAAACAGGTGCCCACATAGCATTCAGCTGTGAAAAGTGGCAGAATTTTGCCTACCAAGAAGAGGCAGAGCCTGCTGGAGAGAAAGCCACTTTTTAAAAGGGGTAATGTGAAAGATTTTAGTTTGCAGCCACTCACAGTAGAGGACTGGAGTCACCTGACGAGAGTCTGAAGTGGGTGGCTTTGGAGGAGCGGCCATCAGCATCACTATGCTGGGTCATATTTTGATACTTGCAGTCATTTTTCTTGAGAAGAGCAAGCCTCTCTGAGCATCATCAGCCTGGGGAAAACAACTACCCCACCCTCAGGAATCCCACTCTCCCAACTCTCTGGAATTCCACTTGTTCCACCCTGCTTCTTAAACTCTGAAGAGGAGACAGCAGCATAGGCCAGGTTATACAAGGCTGGGAAGATTCAGGGGGTGTCATTGACTGGCTTTGAAATGGGGCCATTATTTCCATTTTCCCAGGAACCTGATTGGTGATTTCCCCTCATAGGAGAGCCAATAGAGATACCCTCCTGGCTTCCAGCAGACCAACCTCTGGGCTCTGGAGGCCCCACCAGTTGGACTACTAGAGTCTCTGTCCTGCTGAGCTTCAGACAGGTTGCTGAGGGCCAGGTAGGGAAAGCATCTGACAGCAGCTTACACCAGAGAACTACATAGAGGCCCAGGACCAGGACACCAAGTGGCCAACTTCAGACAACACTGATGGGCTTCACACCATATCAGAGATTCACCCAATTAGACACGCAAGCTGCACACCCAAAGGAGGATTCTGGCAGGTACCATTCCCTGCTGTGAAAACTCTGCCTTATGGGGTAGCCCCTGCACAGTGCCTCATACACAGCGACCAAGGTTAATTTTATAGTCACCCAGCCTGAAACATTAACTATGGCCATAAAAGTGCCAACAGCGTTAAAGAATCAACTACAACAGGAGGTTTCATATAGTGCACAAAAAAACATTCCTGGAAAACCAAGCTCAGGTAATCTCAAAGATTGTGCCACTGAACCCAAAAAGACACCTATCATAAAGCCATCATAACAAGTTTGGGAGTCTTAGCAGATCTACTTAATACACAGAGACAAAATAAGGGCACAAAGAAATATGCCCCAATTAAAATAACAATATAATTCCCCAGGAAATGAATTAAATGAAATGAAAGCAACCAAAATATCAGATGCAGAGTTTAAAACAATGGGTATAATGTGCTGAGGGATCTTGGGGGAAGAATGGATGATCTAAGTGAGAACTTAAGGAGATAGTAAGCATTAAAAAATACATAGAAACCATAAAAAGAACCAGTCAGAAATGAATAATACACTAGAAGGAATCAACAGCAGGTAAGATAAAGCAGAGGACCAAATCAGTGATTTAAAAGACAAGATAACAGTAAGCACCCAAGCAGAGCATCAGCAAGAAAAAGAATTTTTTTAAAAAAATGAGGAAAGTCTAAGGGACCTCTAGCACAACATCAAGCATAACAATGTCAGCATCACAAGGGTACCAGAAGAAGAAGAGAGAGCTAGAAATAGAGAACCTGTTTGAAGAAATAATGACAGAAAATGTCCCTAACCTGGTGAAGAAAAAAGTAACACAGTTCAGGATGCATAGAGAGTCATAATCACAATGAATCCAAAGAGACTGACACCAATACCCATCATAATTAAAATGGCAAAGGTTAAAGACAAAGAGGGAATCTTAAAGGCAGCAACAGTGAGAGAGAGAGAGAGAGAGAGAGAGAGAGAGAGAGAGAGAGAGAGAATTAGTTACCTACAAGGGAGTTCCCAAAAGGCTTTCAGCTGATTTCTCAACCAAAACACTACAGGAAAGAAGGGAATGGCATGAAGTATTCAAAATTATGAAAATCAAGGATCTGAAACCAAGACTACTCTATCTAGCAAGGCTATCATTTAAAATTTAAGGTGAAATAAAGAACTTCAAGGACAAAAACGGCTAAAAGAGTTCATTACCACCAAACCAGCATTGTAAGAAATGTTGAAGAGATTGAAGGTAGAAGAAGAAATATATAGAGAGCAACATAGTCATAAATAATAAAAATGACCATAAATATGTACTTACCAATAATAACTTTAAATATAAATGGACTAAATGCTCCAATCAGAAGACATATGGCAAATTAATGGATAAGAAAACATGGCCCATATATGTGCTGTCTAAAAAATACCCACCTCAGAACAAAAGAATCATACAGGCTGAAAGTGAATGGATGGAAAAAATATTTCATGCAAATGGAAATAAAGTAAAATCTGGGGTAGCAATAATTATATCTGACATAATAGACTTTTTCAAAAATCCATAACAAATAACAAAGAAGGACACTACATAATAATAAAGGGGCTGTTCCAACAACACTGGTAAACATAAATGAACCCAATATAGGAATACCTAAAGGAAACTTTAAAGGAGAGTTAAATAACGATGCAGTTATAGTAGGAGACTTTAACACCCCACTGACATTTCTGGATGGAACTTTCAGACAAAACATCAGCAAGAAAACAGCAACCTTAAATGACATTAGATATATAAATCTAATTGATATTTACAGAACATTTCATTCCAAAACAGCAGAATATATTCTTCTCAAGAGCACATAGAACATTGTCAAAGGTAGACCACATGTTAGGACACAAAATAAGTCTTAACAAATTCAAGAAGATTGAAATCATACCAAGCATTTTCTCAGACCACATGGCATGAAACTAGAAATCAACTACAATAAAAAAAAACCTCAAAATCATTCAAACACATCGAGTCTAAATAGCATGTTATTAAACAATGAATGGGTTACCAATGAGGTCAAGGAAAAAAAATTACCTGGAAGCAAATGAAAATGAACATATAACAACCCTAAATCTATGGGACACAGTGAAAGCGGTCCTGAGAGGGAAGTTAATAGCATTACAGATCCATCTCAAGAAACAAGAAAAATCTCAAATAAACAAGCTAACTGTACAACTAAAAGAACTAAAAAAGGACAACAAATAAAGCCCAGAGTAAGTAGAAGGAAGGAAATAATAAAGATCAGAGTGGAAATAAATGATATAGAGACCAAAAACAAAACAAAACAAAACAAAACAAAAACACCCCAAAGCAATTAAAAAGATCAATCAAACCAAGAGCTGGTTTTATGAAAAAATACACAAGATTGATGTTCCTTTAACCAGACTTCTTAATAAACAAAAATACAGGACCCAAATAAATAAAGCCAGAAATGAAGGAGGCAAAATAACAACTGACAGCACAGAAAAACAAAGGATTGTAAGAAAATACTCTGAACAACTATATGCCAAAAAAAATTGGACAACCTGGGTGAAATGGAAAAATTCCTAGACACATACAATCTTCCAAAACTCAATCAGGAAGAATCAGAAAACCTTAGTAGACCAGTAACAACTAATGAAATTGAAGCAGTAATTAAAAAAAAAAAACCTCATAGCAAACCAAAATCTTGGACTAGTTTGGCTTCAGAGGAAAATTTTACCAAACATTCAAGGAAGAACTAACACTTATTCTCCTCAGAGTATTCCTAAAATTCAAGAAAGGAAGACTCTCAAGCTCTTTTCATGAGGATAGTATTATCCTAATTCTAAAACCAGATAAAATACTACAAAGAAAGAAAATTATACGTCAATATTTCTGATGAACAATAAATGTTAAAATCATCAACAAAACATTAGCAAATAAGATTCAGCCATATCTTAAAAAGATCATATACCATGTTCGAGTGATTTATTCCAGGGATGCAAGATTGTTACAATATTTGCAAATCAATAAATGTTATGCATAATATAAACAAACTGAAGGATAAAAATCACATGATCATATCAATAGACACAAAAAAGCATTCGATAAAATCCAGCATCCATTTATTATAAAAAAAAAACTCCCAGCAAAGTGGAAATGGAGGGATTATATCTCAACATAATAAAGGCCATATATAAAAAACCTACAGCCAACATCATATTCAAAGGACAAAACCTAAAGGTGTTTTCCTTAAGATCAGGAACAAGACAGGGATGTCTACTTTTACCACTCTTATTCAACATAGTACTGGAAGTCCTAGCTACAACAATTAGACAAGAAATAAAAAGCATCCAAATTGGAAAGGAGGAAATAAAACTGTGATATACAGATGACATGATATTATATATTTAGAAAAACCTAAATACTTTATCAAAAAACTTCTAGATTGAATAAATGAAGTGGGCAAAATAGCAGGATATAAAAATAATATCCAGAAATTGGTGGCATTTTTATGAACTCTCAGAAAGAAAAACTAAAAAAAAAAATCCCATTTACCATTGCAAAAATGAATAAATAAGGTAACTAGAAATAAACTTAACCAAGGGCATGAAAGACCTGTACTTGGAAAAGTATAGAACATTGAAAGAAGAAATAGAGGAAGATGCAAATAAGTGGAAGCATATACCGTGTTCATGGATTGGAAGAATTAACATCATTAAAATGTCAATACCACCCAAAGCTACTATAGATTCAACAGAATTCCGATTAAAATACCAATGGAATATTTAAGAGATATAGAACACATGTTCCAAAAATGTATATGGGACCACAAAAGACCCGAATAGCCTCAACAGTCTTGAGAAAGAAGAACTAAGTTGGAGGGATCACAATTCAGGATACCAAACTATACTACAAGGCCACTGTAATAAAAACAGCCTGGTACTGTCACAAGAACAGGCATATAGATCAATGGAACAGAACAGAGAACACAGAAATCAAGCCACACCTTTATGGTCAATTAATATTTGACAAAGGAGGCATGAACATACAATGGAGTAAAGATAGTATCTTCAATAAATGGCATTGGGAAAATTGTACATGTACACGCAAAAAAATACAACTAGAGCACCTACTTATACCATACACAAGAATAAACTCAAAATGGATAGAGAATTAAATGTAAATTGCAAAACCATACATATCCTATGAGAAAACATAGGCAGAAAGACCTCAGACATCTTGTAAAGCAATATTTTGCCAATAGCTCTCCTAGGGCAAGGGAAACAAAAAAAATAAATAAATTAATGGGACTACATCAAACTAAAATGCTTCTGACAGAAAAAGAATTAATCAACAAAACAAAAAGGGAAACTGCTGTATGGGAGAATGTATTAGCCAATTATACATCTGATAAGGGGTTAATTTTAAAAATATATAAATAAGTTATACAACTCAACCCCAGGAAGACAAACAATCCAATTAAAACATGGATGAAGGACCTGAATAGAAACTTCTCCAAAGCAGACATATAAATAGCCAATAGGCATATAAAAATGCTCAGCCTCATTAATAATCAGAGAGATGCAAATTAAAACGACAATAATGTATCCCCTCACATCTTCCAGAATGGTTACCATCAATAAATCAATAAACAAGTGCTGGCAAGGATGTGGAGAAAAGGGAACCCTTATGTGCTGGTGATAGGAATGCAGACTAGTGCAGCCACTGGGGAAACACTATGGAATTCCCTCAAAAAATTAAAAATTCAATTGCTGTTTGATCCAGTGATTTCACTTCTGAGAATATATCCTAAGAACCCCAAAACGCCAATCAGAAAGTATATAGGCACCCTATGTTCACAGCAGCATTATTAATAACTAGAGGCCCAGTGCATGAAATTCATGCATGGGGGGGTGTCCCTCAGCCCAGCCTGCACCCTCTCCAATCTGGGAACCCTTGAGGGATGTCCGACTGCCTGTTTAGGCCCAGTCCCAGATCGGGCCTAAACGGGCAGTCGGACTTCCCTCTCATAATCCAGGACTGCTGGCTCCCAACCACTCGCCTGCCTGCCTGCCTGCCTGATTGCCCCTAACTGCTTCTGACTGCCAGCCTGATCACCCCCTAACCATTCCCCTACCAGCCTGATCGACACCTAACTGCTCCCCTGCCAGCCTGATTGCCCCTAACTGCCCTCCCCTGCCGACATGGTCGCCCCTAACTGTCCTCCACTGCAGGCCTGGTCACCCCCAACTTCCCTCCCCTGCTGGCCGGATCACCCCTTATTGCCCTCCTTTGCTGGCCTGGTCGCCCCCAACTGTCCTCCACTGCAGGCCCGGTCACCCCCAACTGTCCTCCCCTGCAGGCCTGGGTCCCCCCCAACTCTCCTCCCCTGCAGGCCTGGTCGCCCCCAACTTCTCTCCCCTGCAGTCCTGGGTCCCCCCCAACTGTCCTCCCCTACAGGCCTGGTCAGCCCAACTGCCCTCCCCTGCTGGCCTGATCGCCCACAACTGCCCTCCCCTGCCAACCATCTTGTGGTGGCCATCTTGTGTCCACATGGGGGTGGCCATCTTTGACCACACGGGGGCAGCCATTTTGTGTTGGAGTGATGGTCAATTTGCATATTATTCTTTTATTAGATAGGACCGTCAAGATTTGAAAACAGCTCAAGTATCCATCAGTAGATGAATAGATAAAAAAGCTGTGGTACATTTATACAATGGAATACTATGCAGCTATATAAAAGAAGGAACTCTTACCTTTTGCAAAAGCATGGATGAACCTGGTTATTATTATGCTAAGTGAAATAAGCCATTTAGAGAAAGACAAATACCATATGATCTCACCTATGTTGAGTCTAATTAACAAAATAAACTGACCAACAAAATAGGACAAGAGTCATGGATACATGGGACAGAATGACATCTCTCAGAGGGGAGGAGGGTGGAGGGACAGGAAGAGATTAGCCAAAGAACATATATGCATATATGCATAGCCCATGGACAGACAACAATGTGCTGATGGCCGAGATGGGCCAGGGGCTGGTGGAGGGGGACAAAGAGGGTGACAATGGGGGGCATCTGCAATAGTGTCAACAATAAAAAAAATAAAGTCAGTGGAGGCAGTTAAAGGACTATTATAGGTTGTAGGGAGTTTAATATTCAAATTGTAATGTGAATTTTGGAGTGATGTACTCTGTTTTTAGACTGATTTGATCCATCAGGCTTGGAAACTATAGTCTGTGATGTTCCCCAAGAGTTAATGTCCAGTATCTCTAAACTGCCCTTACTTCTAGGGCAGTGGTTCTCAATTAGACATAATTTTGACCCCCTTCCCAGAGAATATTGGTGATATCTCATTGGTTGTCACAATATTTTTTTGGTGGTGGTGGGATACTGACATCAGTGGAGGTCAGGGATGCTGCTAAACATCTCAAAATGTACAGGACAGCTCCCCAACAAACAAATATCTGGCATAAAACATCAAAAGTGCTAAAGTTGAGAAACCTTTGGATTGGGGCAGAGAAAGCAAACAAAACAAAACAAAAACTAGTAGCAGCCTAAATCTTTCCCTCTGTTTTAAAATTTATTTCTTCTCAATTAGGAAAAAGGCTTTTAAAAATGTTTGTTCAAGGCTTTGGAATTTGGTGGGATATGGAGCTCATCAGATACCTTCTCTGGATTGCTTCATTGGCTTACAGGCAGTGGAAGGAAAAGTTCTGGATCTCTTTCCAAAGTTCTTAGGGCAATGAGCTGTTCTCCTGGGAAGAGGAACTGAGCCATAGCCTAGTGTTTTCCTCCATAACCGGGCTTGAGTCTGTAGCTTAATTCCCTGACCCCTGCAGGTTGTAATGTTGTCACAGTCACCAGGGCCCCCAATATATTATTTAGAATCAGAATGTTTGTTTACATGCCTAGGCAAAATGGATCTGGCATTTCTGTTGTACTGCAATAAAAGATTAGTGCTTACATAAGCCAGATAAATGCAAAGTCAAGGTGACTCTATTTTATGTATCACATTAACATAGAACTGCAAATCCTTGGGGCACATTTCAGGAATTGAAGGAAGTTGTAGCTCCACTGCCTGCAAAAAGGAAAAAAGATGCATGCAATTTGGAGAAATAACATGGGCAATGGTAACTGCATAGAATATTGGCGTCTTTCCAAGTTGGAAGCTATATATGCTGTGGAGCAGTCTGTAAAGAAGATTTGGCAGCACCAAGTTCAATGGACCAACTGTGTCCACTTCTTTCTTTTCACTATTTTCTCCTCTACCCCGACCAGAATGTACTTCAAGTGTCATTGCTCCATATTTACTGCTCTCCAACATTTCATAACAGTGCAAGCTAGAATTTGCCTTGGCCATCCAACCCACTTTCAGGAATTGCTCCACTAAACAATCAGCTTTGTGAGGGGAGGGACCTATTCTTACTTCTTTATTAAATCTTCAGTATCTAGCACAGTGTCTGGTACATAGTAGGTGCACAAAAATGTTTGTTGGACAAAATTATGAATAAACTTTTTTCTTTCTTTTTTTGTTGTTGCAACTGAGACCTATATTGTCTGAATTGTATCTTTGGTGGTGCTATTGATCAGATGACCTACCTCCATCTACACATATCCAATGCATATCCCCTTGAAAGTGGTTTTCAAACTTAGTCATACATAACAATTTTGTGGAGGGCTTGTTAAGACACAGATTGCTGGCCCCCACCCACAGAGTTTCTGATTCAGTCAGTCTTGATGGGGCTTGATAATTCCAATTTCTAATAAGTTCCCAGGTGATGCTAGTGTACTCTAAATTTCCCAGAGGGAACATTGAAAACCACTGTCCTAGGTGTATGCTATGGTTATTTATAGTTGACATGATCTGACCACAACTGAGAACACAGTGCTATTGATTAGCTCTTTTGGTGGAGAGGAAACAATATGAAGTAAAAATAAATGTTCAACCTTACAAATAATTTTTAAAATGCTAATTTAAAAATTGAGTCCCTTGCCTAAAAGATTAGTAAAGAAAAAGGAGACTGTCCCATATTGGCAAGAGATTGGGTATTTCACTCTTTACTTCCAGAAGTCCATTTTGGTGCAGCCTTTTCCACACTGGCTATTTCTTTATTATCCCTCAGCTTAATTGCCCCTTCCTTAGAGAAGCTTTCCATGCTTGCTTAATCCAAATAAATATTGTTCTTATCCTTCACAGTGTTTGATATTTTATAAATAGCTCTATATATTTATTAATATGTTTACTGGTTTATTACCTGCTATCTCTACTAGATTATAACCCCTGGAGGGTTGGTAGCATAGATATTTTGTTAATTGCTCTTTCTCTAGCATCTAGTACTATGTATGGCACCTAGTACTAGTAAGATCTCAAATTTTCAATTAATATCTGTTGCTTAGTGCTATTTGTAGTTGAGAAGTTTTAAATAATTTAAATGGCCAGCATAGGTGTGTTTTTTTTAATTGGTAGATTCAGCCAGTAAACTGTTTTGCATCACTAAATATATTGTTGTAGAAATACATCTACTTACAGTAATGAGGCCAAGAAATATAGGGAATGATAAAAAATTTCCAAAATAGCAATAGCAATCTGGCAAAATTTGGGGGAAAATAATTTTTCTCATTGACTCTAAAATGCCATGATCTTAAGACACATCATCTATATGGTAATCCTAACCATATTTGTGAGGGTGGCACTTCCACATCAAATGTGAGCATCCATTGGAACACATAGTCCAATTCCAGAAACATGAGCATAAGAAAGAAAATGCATGATAGAATCTAATGTGTATAAAAATGTCTGGAATATCATACACTATGGTATAAATAATAAAGTCATGCTCTGCTAAATGACAGTTTATAATTTCTGAGAAATACATTAGGCAATTTCATCTTTGTGTGAGCATCATAGAGTACACTTACACAAACCTAGATAGTTTAGCTTACTACTGTAATTATATATGCTACTAGTAGCCCATTTGCAGGAAGAATCCTGAAAGTGGCCACTGCGGCCTCGTGAGCTGCCGCTGCCGTTGCCACTGCCGCCGCCGCCGCCATTGCGGCCGCTGTGCCTGCACCTGCGCACTGTTGCTGCCCGCCCCGCTCCGCCCCCCTCCACCCCTCTCTGCCCTGCCCGGGCTTTCCCTCTGGCAGCCACCTTGCTTTCCGCTATTCCTCTCTCTTCCTTCTAAGTTGTCTTCAGTCTTCACTCCTCCCTCCCTCAGCATATGCAAATTAACCGCCATCTTTGTTGGATAATTTGCATACTAGCCCCGATTGGCTGGTGGGCATGGCTTTGGCTGGTGGGTGTGGTTTGGGTGTAGTGAAGGTGCGGTCAATTTGCATATTACTGTTTTATTAGGTCGGATACTTTTATAGGACTGGTGGCACAGGTTTGCTTAAATGAGCATCACTACAACTGTAATTGAGTAATTGTAGTGTAAGCCCTGACAGTTGACTTTTCTTTTTGTAATGCAAGTGCTTTGATTTCCAAGACATCTACTTCAAAGATGACAATCTCAAATAAACATTACCACTCAACTAGATAAAGAACCAGGCTGCTTCCCCCATGAAATCCTAGGCTTCCATCCTTGACCACCATAAAAAGAGAACTCAGGCCTGTGCGCTCCCTCAGCTCATTTTATTCTCTATCTCTTTCTCTCTCTCTTAGCCCCTGGTGTACCTTGTATACGCCAAAGGCTGTAAGTAATAAACTTATTTTGTTCAAAGTTTCCTAATGGTTATTGCTGAAAGGCATCTTGTAATTGTAATAAGAACAACAGGGTTGGTTCAATTGTAACATTGGTTTAGAAAGGGGAGATGTTCCTGGGAAGCTCATGTGGGCCTAGTTGAGTGTCCCCAGTCATTTCTAGCTTATAGTATTGCTATCAATAAACTGAGACTGGCACAAAACAGTAAGGCATGGTGCTACAACATTAGGAAGGCTACCATGTCACTGAGTGATAGGAATTTTTCAGTTCCATTAGAATCTTAGGAGACCGTCAGTGTTATGTAGTGATCCATTATTAACCAAACATCGTTATGTGGCATATGACTTTTTTTTTTTCTGGACAGGTATTTTGGGGTGTTTTTTTAGTGGTACTTTGATTTTTTTTCTTCTTTTTGCTTATTTGCAGTTTCTGACTTTTCTGTAATGAGCATGATTAACTTCTGCAATAAATCTTTAAGATACTCTGTTTATCTCTCCATCCTTGGAGATTAATCAGGCAGAAGAGGATACCTTCACCCCTGCCTCATGTCCTGGAAGTGAAATGCTTAGCAGCAAGTGCCCAATGAGTTTGAGTCATTACAAAGCTGAGATAATCTTATCTTTCTGCCTCCAGACTTGGTATATTAAAAGAAACACTGGATTTGATATGTATAGACCTGCTTTTGAGTCATTGAAAAATATATATAACCTTGCTATTTTTCATCTGTGAAATGGAGAGACAGCATACCTATCGCAATTGTTTAGAAATGGCATGATGCATATGAAAGCTCTCTGAAGCTGTAAACTGCTCTTTAAATGTGAATTATTACTATTTGTGCACATACAGCAGCTGTATTTCATCTTGCCTAATAATGCCAAGTACCAAGGGACCAAGGGACTGTCTGGTCTTAATTATATTCTTGTGTACCTTTTTCTAATTTGGGTAAGAAATTATGTCTTTTTATGTCCCCCCCCCCAAAATCTATCTAGAAGCACCACACTGCAGGGGGTCACCAGGGCAGGGACTGAGAGAGAGCACGTGATGGGCTTAAATATATTTTTAATTTTAAATATAAAATTTTGGACCTGAGTATGAATATACAAGAAGTTATTTGGATATAGAACTTGGTTTGAGATGCTGTGGGAATGGTGGTGGGAGACTTCCATAGTCAAATAAGTTTCACAAAACCAAAAAAAAAGGAAAACATTATATACCTTACTACTATAATACTCTGGGAGATGCACAACATACATTAGAACATTAAAGGCTATGAGAAGTCTTACAGTAAAGGTGCCTGTTTGTCTTTGTTTATCCCAGAATTTTCCAGACAGATTTGATTTTCTGCTTGTAACATTTGTTTACATTCTGTATGAACACATACAGGGCAATAATGCCTTGGATGATTATTCGGAGACTATTGGTCTCCCACGTGGTATGTTGTAAAAGACAAAGTAATAATCAATGCCCTGGTTTCTGCTTTTATGGATGGCGATATTGGTTTGGTGAAAGCAAAACCAAATAACTGGGTTTGAGCAAATATATGTGTGTGACTTGAGGCAAAGGAAAATGAAGGATTCGTGTGTGTGTGTGTGTGTGTGTGTGTGTGTGTGTGTGTTTTGCTGAAAAAAATCTGTGGAATTGGAAGAGACATTAATAAGAACATCTAGTTCAGATATAAAAAAAAGAAAACTCAGAGAGAAAAAAGTCACTTGTTTGAGACCACAGGTCTCCCACCTACCACTTAACCAGTTTAGTTTTGTTTCTGCTATGCAATTTTGTTTTCTAACCTTCCCAGGAAGAAGATAAAGGGTTAAGGAAAGAGTAGAAGAAACATTTTTGCCATGTCTAACAGTGCTTTGTGAGGCAAAAAGGATTCTGTCATATTTTATTTTATTTTAGTCTCAGAGAGCCCCTGTCAAGGAACAGAACAGGGGTTAGTATGTAAAAATTCCTAAGTGGGTCAAAAATCAAAGTAGGTTAACTGATGTGCTTAAGGTCCCATTGTTAGTTACAGTACTAGGACTAGAACCCAAGTATGCTGATTACTCTATTTGCCATCTCCAACACACACACACACACACACACACACACACACACACACACACACACATACCATTCCTCTGCTGTGCCTTAAGAGGCCAACTCCAGCAGAACATACAGGTTAGGTTCTATATGCAAATTGATCTCTGAACATAATATATATATATATATATATCAGAGGCCCGGTGCATGAATTCATGCATTGGTGGGGTCCGGCCAGCCTGGCCAGGGGGAGGGGACATGGGCGGTTGGCTGGCCTGCCTGCTGATCGAACTCTTGGTCGAGGGGACAATTTGCATATTAGCCTTTTATTATATAGGATATACACTGAGTGGCCAGATTATTATGCATTCAGAGATCATAATAATCTGGCCACTCAGTGTATATATTATACTAGAGGCCCAATGCACGAAATTCATGCAAGAGTAGGCCTTCCTTCCCCCAGCTGCTGGCACTGGCTTCCCTCTGGCACCTGGGACCCAGGCTTCCCTCACAGCCCTGGGTTCGTCTGGAAGGTTATCTGGAAGGACGTCCAGTCTAAATAACATATTACGCTTTTATTATTATAGATAATATTATATTATATATACTTATCATAGTGGTAGTGCCCCTCCCCCATTGAGGTATGAGGCTGAAGGGTGGGGTATCAGTAACAGAGTAAGGGGAGGAGTCAGAGGGAAACACCATGCAATTTGAAGAAAACATGTCAGCTAATAAGAACATTAACATAGTATACTGAAGGACAATGCAGTCTAATTGGAGAAATTAAATGGACACACTTTACAAAGAAGCTCACAAATGTTTTAATGATTCAAATTCTGGAAGCTGACATTTAAATCAATTTTGGGAACTTGGTTTTCATTTTTCTGTAAAGAGGTATTTATGTTGTCTCCCTTTCAAAGTCACATCATAAAAGAATATTTAACCAAGAACATATTTGAAATTATGATTATTGGTAATAAAAATATGGTAGGCTGGAATACCATTTTATTCTTTGAAAGACAATAAGTGGATATAATAATTTGTTTGATGTATCTTGAAAGTAGTCCTGAAGTAAAAAAAAAAAAATAGTTCAAGGAACTAAATAGAGATTAGTAAAGACTTGAAGAATCTGTAGATACCTTCCCAGATTTTGGAGTAGAGTGGTAAGGAAAGGACTTTGAAGTCAGATAATTTGAGTTTGCAACTTTCTAGCTGTATGACTTAGATTCTTTGAACTTCAATTTCCTAATCTATAAAATGGTGATACTAGTATCTATGTTTTCAGGACTAAATGAAATTCTGTATACTTAGAACCTATTATAACACTTGGTCTATAGCAGGTTCTTAATAAATACCATTCCCTTCTATTTAAAGGGTTTTAGATGTTAATGACACCAGTTCTGATGTTTGGGTATCAATAGCACCATCCCCTTAACACATTATTTAAAATTAATAGAGGAATGACTACTAGTTGGGACTATATGAATACACTGAGTGGCCAGATTATTATGATTTCTGAATTCATAATAATCTGGCCACTCAGTGTATATCCTATATAATAAAAGGCTAATATGCAAATTGTCCCCTCGAACAGTAGTTCGACCAGGAGGCAGACTGGCCAATGGCCCATGTCTCGTCCCCCTGGCCAGGCTGGCCAGACCCCACCCATGAACGAATTCGTGCATGAAATTCGTGCATGGGGGGGGAGGGGGAGGTTGTCCTACAGCCCAGCCTGCACCCTCTCTAATCTGGGACCCCTCGAGGGATGTCTGACTGCCTGTTTAGGGATCGGGCCTAAACGGGCAGTCGGACATCCCTCTCACAATCCAGGACTTCTGGCTCCCAATTGCTCACCTGCCTGCCTTCCTGGTTGCCCCTAACCACTTCTGCCTGCCAGCCTGATCACCCCCTAACCGCTCCCCTGCCAGCCTGTTTGCCCCTAACTGCTGTCCCCTGCAGGCCTGGGTCCCCTCCAACTGCCATTCCCTGCATGCCCGGTCACCCCCAACTTCCCTCCTCTGCTGGCCTGGTCATCCCTAACTTCCTTCCCCTGCAGGCTTGATTGCCCCCAACTGCCCTCCCTTGCAGGCCTGGTCCCTCCCAACTGCCCTCCCCTGCTGACCATCTTGTGATGGCCATCTTGTGTCCACATGGGGGCAGGATCTTTGACCACATGGGGGTAGCGATCTTGTGTGTTGGAGTGATGGTCAATCTGCATATTACTCTTTTATTAGATAGGATAGAGGCCTGGTGCACAAGTGGGGGCCAGCTGGTTTGCCCTGAAGGGTGTCCCGGATCAAGGTGTGGGTTCCCTTGTGGCATGGGGTGGCTTGGGTGAGGGGCCTGTGGTGGTTTGTAGGCCGGCTATGCCCCCTGGAGACCCAAGCAGAGGCCCTGGTATCTGGGGTTTATTTATCTTGTACAATTGAAACTTTGTAGCCTGGAGTGGAGCCAAGCCTTCTGCTTGCTCCATGGCAGCAGCCATTTCTGTTGGGGTTTATGTATCTTGAATAATTGAAACTTTGTAGCCTTAAGCGGAGGCCTGGGCAGGCCAGGGTGTGTGGAAAGCTTGGCTTCCTCCATTGCAGGGGGCAACCCTAGCCTCCCGCTCTTTCCAGCTCTGTGGCTGCCACCATTTCTCTTTGGATTTGTTTACCTTCTATAATTGAAACTTTGTAGCCTTGAGTGGAGGCCTGGGCCAACAATGACAGGCAGAAAGCTTGGCTTCCTCCATTGCCTGGGAAACCCAAGCCTCCCTCCTGCTCTCTGTGGCTGTAGCCATCTTGGTTGGGTTTATTTGCACATTAGCTCCTGATTGGCTGGTGGGAGTGGCTTGTGGGCATGGTCTATGGGTGTAGCATATGTGTATAGATACCATTCCCTTCTATATATATATACACACACACACTGAGTGGCCAGATTATTATGCATTCTGAGATCATAATAATCTGGCCACTCAGTGTAAGTGATGGAAAATTGTTTCTGGAGTTGAAAACTGTGTCAGGGAGAAGATATAGGAAGGGTATGGAAGTGTGTATGTGTGTGTGTGTGTGTGTGTGTGTGTGTGTGTGTGTATGAAATAATTTTCTGGTGTGACTATGTCGAGAAAATGGGGAGCACAACAAATGTACACTTACTCTGAGATGGGAGAGAGGAGGTGGCAGGGGAGGTGGTATTGCACCAGGTATCTGTCCTCCCATATATGAGAGTGCTTAATGTAATAAAACTCTTTTTAAGTAACCCATTAGCTCACATGTATCAAATTAGCTCATAGGTATCTTGCTTACATGTATCTAATTATTGTACTAATTGTAATTTTATTAGGTGTACCAGTTAATAATGTGGATTTTTTTCAATAGATGGAGTTACACATATCTTAATATATATATACAATTTGATATGTATGCTATTTTGTTGTATTGACAACAAGCTTCAAAACTTCATATGTCAAATTTGCTAAACTCATTAACATCATAGATATTTTTACACTTAAAAATGTCAAATTTCATGCCAAAAAAAGAACACTTGCAGGAAGTTTTAATTCGTTACTTTATTTTGAAGAAATATGCTGCTGAATACTTCAGGAAGCTTATGGTGAACATGGTCCATCTCAAGATACTTGTGAACGCTGGTTTAGATGCTTTAAAAGTGATGATTTCGATGTGAAAGCCAAAGAATGTCCAGGTCAACCGAAAAAGTTTGAAGACCAACAATTACAAGCATTATTGGATAAAGATGTGTGTCAAACTCAAAAACAACTTGCAGAAAGATTAAATATTGCTCAGCAAACAATTTCTGATCGTTTACAAGCAATGGGAAAGATTTTAAAGGAAGAAAAATGAGCCCTACCCGGTTTGGCTCAGTGGATAGAGCGTCAGCCTGCGGACTAAAGGGTCCCAGGTTCGATTCCGGTCAAGGGCATGTACCTTGGCTGCAGGCACATCCCCAGTAGGGGGTGTGCAGGAGGCAGCTGATTGATGTTTCTCTCTCATCAATGTTTCTAACTCTCTATCCCTCTCCCTTCCTCTCTCTGAAAGATCAATAAAAAAAAAGTATTTAAAAAAATAAAAATAAAAAAAAGAAGAAAAATGAGTGCCACATCAACTGAATGAAAGACAAATGGAAAACCGAAAAGTCATTAGTAAAATGTTGCTTCAATGGCACGAAAGAGTCTTTTTTTACATCGAATTGTGACTGGCAATGAAAAGTGGTGCTGCAAATGGTAAGAATTCCTTCTTTTTTATAGCAGTGTAGTATTCCATTGTGTAGTTGTACCATAGTTTTCTAATCCACTCATCTGTTGATGGGCATTTAGGCTGTTTCCAAATCTTAGCTATTGTAAATTGTGCTGCTATGAACATAGAGGTGCATATATCCTTTCTGATTGGTGTTTCTAGTTTCTTGGGATATATTCCTAGAAGTGGTATTACTGGGTCAAATGGCAGTTCCATTTTTAAATTTTTGAGGAAACAATAAAAAATGTTAAAAAAAAGAAAAGTTGATTTATTTTGAGAGTCCCAAATGCACAAAATCATGAGTTGATCCAGGTCAACCATCAACATCGACTGCAAGGCCAAATCACTTCAGAAAGAAGACAATGCTCTACCTTTGGTGGGATCAGGAAGGTGTGGTGTATTATGAGCTTCTAAAACCAGGTGAAACCGTTAATACTAATAGCTACCGGCAACAAATAATCAATTTGAACCATGCTTTGATCATGAAATGACCAAAATGTTCCAGAAGACATGGCAAAGTAGTTTTGCTTCATGATGATGCACAATCACACACTTCAAAACCAGTTTAAAGACATGTTAAAATATCTTGCCTGGGAGTATTAACCCACCAGTGCCTACTGTATTCACCAGACCTTGCTCCTTCAAATTACCACTTGTTCTGATCCATGGCACACACACTTTCTGAGCAGCACTTCAAAATATATGAAGAAGTGGAAAATTTGGTCTCTGAATTGTTTGCCTCAAAACAAGAAAAGTTCTATTGGGAAGGTATCCACAGATTGCCTGAAAGATGGGGAAATGTGTAGCTAGCGATGGACATTACTTTGAATAAAGCACTTTTGATGTTTCTCTTGAAATTATCATGTTTTCTTTGATTACAAAGTCTGCTGTTTTTAACTGGTACACTTAGTACACAAATCTTAATAAAGCAAACCTGGCCAGCCTGCTATTTGGTAATATTTTGTGACTCATTGGTTTATGTGGATATATGCAATTAAAAAGTATTACAAGCTCCATATTCTTCAAATTTTTCCTTTTCTTTATTCATTAGAATGCTCAACTGATCTAAAAAGAAGGTGAGGTTTGACTCTAATCCAAAGAGATTACAATAGCTTGAGATGATGTGGGAGTATGCAGTAAACAGGATAGGATAGAAGAATATGGGGAAATACCTCTTGGAAACAACATCTTGTGAGCTGGGCTTTGAAGAGAGTGGTATGGATTGATAGTGGAGGGGAATGAATTGTTATAGAAGAGGAATGCTGTGTTAAATAATGATAAAAGAGGGGTTCAAGAAAGTATCTTAGCATACCAAAATGAGGTTTAGGTGAGGGTGATAGAGGCTAAATTAATGTACATGGATTTAACTTGGTAGGCAATATGGAGGCAAAAGGGAGCCATTACACAATATTGCAATAGGAAGTGGCAGGATGTGGTAAAAAGAGTATATAACCATGATCATAGCCATGGTATGTTTTGGTGGTTCCCAAATCTAGATTAGAAAATACAAATGCCTAAGTGGAATTACCAAAAGATTTTAATTAAAGGAGTGGGGTTTACAGAGGTGAGCATAGGAAGTCAATGGTGACATGTGAGAGAGGTGGGGACCATGGCCAGATCTAGGGATCAGAACCCAGAAGCCTGCCTATCTCCAAAGTCTATGAATACAACTACCTAACCTTTTTTGACAGTTCTCATATTGTTACTTCTTTCTGGGATGCCTTTCCTCTTTGTTTCCTA
Source organism: Cnephaeus nilssonii (assembly GCF_951640355.1). Lineage (NCBI taxonomy): Eukaryota > Metazoa > Chordata > Mammalia > Chiroptera > Vespertilionidae > Cnephaeus > Cnephaeus nilssonii. The sequence goes on from NC_137071.1 coordinate 80,206,684, forward strand.
GAAAATTCTGCCTATTATCATCATCATCACCATCATCATCATCATTGTCATCGTCATCATCATCATCACTTTACTACTATTATTATTACTATTAGAGGACCAGTGCACAAATTCGTACATGGGTGGGGTCTCTTGGGGTGGCCTGCGGGGATCGGGCCCCAGCTCGCACCCCCAGGCTCACAGCTCCAGCTCACACCCAAGCCTCGCAGCTCCACAGCCCCACCTGGCACCCCACTGTGACCTGGTCCTGCCCCCCTCACCCGCTCCACCATCCTTCTTAAAGAACAATCGATTGGGGCGAGGCCCCACAACCTGCTCCCTCATTGCCTGGGAGCCTGGCAGTGGCCCCTCCCCTCACTGCTGTCTGCAGGGCGATTAGCAGGGTGATCGCCCCCCGCCCCCTGCTCACACCAGCCTTGGTCTGGTGCTGCCCACTCCCCTGCTCCACGATTCCGCCACAGTCCCGCTCTCATCAGGGCCCATCTGGGCCAGCAGCACCTCCACTGTCACCCACTGCCAGGGCTGCGTCGCCAACTCCCGCCATGTTCCACGCTGCCCCCTGGTGGTTAGTGCACGCCATAGTGAGAGGTTGAACTCCTGGTCAAACTCCCGGTCGAACAATTGGCATATTAGGCTTTTATTATATAGGATTATATTGCTATTATTATTCAAGGCCCAAATCAGATGTAGGCTCCTCCTCATATGTATTCTATGGTACATATCTATCTTCCAATTGCTGTAACTTCTCTTGTGGTTACTATGGGACAAGATATGAGGATACCATAGAACTGGAATTCAGAGGGTAATTGGAGGAACTCAGCCAGTCCCAGGCTATGAAGACTAAGGGAAGGATCTGAAGGGCAGGGTAGAAGTTATAGAACAAAAGAAAGCTGATGATATCATCATCACTCCTTCATTTACTCTCTGCATTATTGAACTGTATTGCAATTTGTGTATGCCTGCTTATGTGGAACTAAAGAGCATGTTTTTTAGGTTTAACTAACCTAATCCTTACAACATAAACAAATACTTTAAAATTTCTCCTGCAAACAAACCAGGGATTAAGGAAAAATGTAGTGTAAGCACATGCGAACAATAAGAAAATGGCAGAGCTAATGCCATTCTGCTCCCAGAAGGATCTACTCCTAGAATGAGCTCATGTCAGGCACATTATCAAATCAAAACAGCAACAATTTAATTAATAAACTTATAGGAAGCAGGCCAAAAAGATTTGCCAAAAGTTTTTGTGAGGTATCTTTTGAGGGGGAGGGTTTGACAATCATTAATACCAAGAATTGAAGTTACTGAACTTAGAATTGGAACTTCATATTGTTGTACAATGAAGGATTGGACTAAGATTTTGAAAAAGAATTTTATTAAACACATTGATATCTATACAAACATTAGTTTAATATATTTTTAGTGAAAGTAAAAAAAACATTTTGGAGTTATTAATATATTCATAAATTATTTTAAAATATGGTTAATTTAATCTTTATTGCATACTTTAAATTTTATTTTTGTTTGTTTTATAATGTATACAATGTATTAGTTTGATTTAAGGAATGTTTATAAGCAATGATCTAGCTGTGTGACCCTGGGTTAATTACTTTCCCTCTCTGAGCTTCAGTTTCTTCAGTTATAAAATGAAAGAAGTTGAGCTAGATGATCTGGAAAGTCTTTTGCATCCATAGCACCGTATGTTCAATGTATTCTGCTGCTTAGTGATGTATGAAAATTCTCTGCCAGGCAGCCTGTGCAGCTACATTTTACTAGCTAGTTTTGGCTCATTTTTTTGAGAAGGGTTGAAGGCATATGTTCATTCTAACTCTGTTTTTAGAGAGGAACCACTTTTACCATTAATTGCACTGTCATCCTCTTGCCAGTGTCTGGCAGGCATCTTTAAAGTGGAGTTAGCAGCATAGGCAGAGTTTACAGCCAACCACAGAGTGGCAACTACAATTGTTTGATTATCTGTCATTTGACTATATGCTTAACTGAATACCACATTTATTCACATAACTTGTAAGTTATTTAAAAAATGTTTTCTTTCCTGGTTGCTCCAGTTGATAGCTGTGAAACAAAAGGTCTAGCTTCAGCAGTTTGAAAGCTTCATTAGAGCAGCTGAAGATCTCTGGCAGTGTTTTTTGAATCTTTTCACTTTCAGTCATAAAACTTCATTATATCTCTTTTAGACGGTCTGCCCAAAATTTCAGAAAAGTTCCTACTTCAGCTGACAAGCAATAAGCCCTAATTGGAAGGTAAAAATATAGTGGAAGAAATGTTACTTTTTTTCTCAAAATTGGGGGAGAAGAGGGAAAAATGGGCAGTTAGGCAAATAAACCAAGTAAGTTTGGTCTTCCCATTAATGACTGATTTAGTAAAGACTTATAACCATTTAACTAGCTATGTGACCTTGGACAAGTGACTTTCCCTCTCTAAGCCTCAGTTTTCTTAGTTATAAAATAAATTCATTTGTGTTCACAGAACTTAAGAAATGTATCGAGAACACTAGAGGATTTTATCCCCATTGATTATTTTATTATTATTCCTAGAGACAAAAATCTGAGCCTCCTTTCATATACTTTAGGCTTTCCCCTAAACTACCAAATCTTGTCTCCTTATTTAAAAAACAGAAATATGTGCTAAATTTTTTTGCAGCATTTATTGGTTCTACATTCCTAAGTGCCTAAATACCTTGTCAGAAAATCTTTTTACAGAATTCATTTTTCTACAGCTACAACTATACCAATTTCCTGTCCATAATTGACTTTTCCATAATTCAGAACCCAAAGATCTATCAACCATTCAAGTTGGATAAAGGGAGCTGACAATTATTAGACCAATGGTTCTTAAGCAAGTCTCTTAGTGGGAAGGAATCACTTGGGAAGCTTATTAAAATGTAAATTCCCAAACCCCACTAGCAAAGATTCAGATTCAATGGGTTTGGGTAGCACTGAGGAATCTAACATTTCAACAAGCACTCCAGATGATTTTACAGCAGGTGACCAGTGGAGTGGTCGCCATTGGAGAAACATTTCTGTTGAAAGATGGTAATGGAGAGAGACAACTAATGCCAGTTGCTGCTTAACATTTCTGAAGATCCTGGTCTATCTTTCTCCCCCAGTCCAAGTTGAATTCTAGATTAGAAAACAGACCTAGAGAAAAATATTATGAGCCTAACGTCACACAATGGGTTAGCTGCTTGAGGCAGAGACACTGTCCACCATACGTACTACCTTAGTCTTGGGAGTAGCTCTGAGGGGTGATTTCAGCATGCCTGGAGTCAGCCTGAGCTGTCCTGCTGAATTAGGAAAGTGTATGTGCAGGGCACTGATTCCTAGTCAAGGTTTTAAACACATCAAGTACTATTGTTGCTTTTTAACCATGGGTTTAAGGAATTTGGGGATGGCTTATACCAGCATTAAAAAGAATGTCATCATTTCTTTAAAAAAACTATTAAAAATATAGCTAACATACAATATTATGAGTTTTAGGTGTACACCATAGTTACTTGTTATTCAACATTTATATAACTGAAAGAAGTGATCACCATGTTAGGTCTAGTACCCACCAGACACCATACAATGTATTATAATATTCTTGACTATATTTCCTGTGCTGTACATTACATCCCTATGACATTTATTTGATAACTGGAAGTTTGAATATGATCACTTTTTTGCCCTTCCATCCACCCCATTCTCATCTGGCAACCATCAGTTTGTTCTTTATATCTATAGGTCTGTTTCTCTTTTATTTTGTTTGTTCATTTGTTTTGTTTTTAGATTACACATAAAAGTGAATTCATATGGCCCAGGCAGCATGGCTCAGTGGTTGAGTATCGACCTATGAACCAAGAGATTTTAGTTTGATTACTGGTCAGGGTATATGCCCAGGTTGAAGACTTGATCCCCAGTAGGGGGCATGCAGGAGGCAGCTGATTAATGATTCTCTCTCATCATTGATGTTTGTATCTCCCTCTCCCTCTCCTCCCTGAAATATATACATTAACACCACACACACACACACACACACACACACACACACACACACACACACACACATGAATTCATATAGTATTGCTTTCTTTATTGAGGTATAATTTCCATGTAGCATTATTTAGATTCAGGTGTAGAACATAATGATTCAGTATTTGCATATATTGCAAAATGATCACCACAGTAAGTCCAGTTATCATGTCACCTTATATAGTTACACAATTTCTTTTTCTTATTATGTGGACTTTTAATATTTACTCTCTTAGCAACTTTGAAATAATATGCAAACAGTATTATTGACTGTAGTCACCATGCTGCACATTACATCTCCATGACTTATTTATTTTATAGCTGGATGTTGGTACCTTTTGACCCTCTTTTGATCTTATTCCTGCTCTCCATAAAGTGTCTTTGTGAGAGGAAAGAGAGCTATTGCAAACTGTTTTCTCCTAGTTCAGAGAAGTGAAGTGACTTCTCCAGAGTTGACACCCAGTGAAGATGGAACAATATTGGAGTTCCCACTCTTAGCTTTGAGCTGATATCCTAAGCTGGACTTTTTAGAGCAGTCTTATTGGCATTCAGCATAATAATAGGACAGGATGGAAAACAAGCCAATACACTAACCTTAGTCCTTTTATCTACCAGCTGGTCTGTGTAATTCCATTGACCAATGTTAGGTTTGGTAGGAAACAAAAATAAACAATTGATAAATAAAATGCCCTCAGATGCTTGCTGCAGCTTTCACTACTAAAGAATGATCCCCAATCTCCCTTAGCAGCTGGAGTGAGCAGTTGAGCTGGGGGTAAGATACTTTATTTCCACAACTTTGGTCTCACAGAGTTAAGGCAGAGTAGAAAGAACCACTCTTAGTTTGGGGGACTAAGAAGACCTAAGAAATATGTAGGGTATCATACTATACTATTTTTTTTTACCAAGGTTTAAGTAAAAAAGAAGCATTACCTGATTTTGATAAAAAGTTTGTGCTATCAAAAAATGTTTGAAAAATCTATGATACAGTTCCACAATGTCATTTTACAGATGGATAAACAAAGATCCAGAGAGGGGATGTGACTTACTTAACTTCTTTTCAAACCTTTAAATATTTATCATGGATTTCAATTCTTACTCTTAATAACTTATAAGAGGAAAACATATTAATAATAACTAATTTATTTGTATGTGCATTACATACCAGGAAACTGTTCTATGTGCTTCATCTTTAATCCCCACAGTAGCACTGTAGGATAGATCTTATCAGCCTCATTTTATAGATGAAAGAACTAGAGAAATTAAGCAAATAACCCACAGCCTCATAGAAAGCCTTAGATTTGGGATTAGAACCCAGAGTCTGGCTCCAGAGCCTATGAGCTTAACCATATGCATCCTGTCTCTTAAACACAAGGGGCAGGATAACCAAAATAATCACCATCACACTCTCTCTATCTTGTCAATTCCCTAACCAAAAAATCCTTTTTGAGTTCTGACTGCAACAATGCTAAACCTTGACTGCTTCAATGACATTTGAAGAATTCCAACCACGGTGAAATGAGAACCCCAACTTACCAACCATACCTTGCATTACTATTAATGGACTTCACCATCTTGTCAAGCCAATTCTGCCTTTCTGGTTAGTTAATCAGCATTAATAAAACATGTTTGGTGCTATTCTTTGCACAACACATGGAATGATGTCTGCCCTCTAGGAAACTTTACATCTAAAGCATTCTGCCATGAGCAGTGGAGCTTCTTGTTACATACTGTTAGTTTGGTTGCTATAGGCTCTGCCACATGATGCGGTCCCATTTCTAAAACTGTCCACATTTTTTATGAAAAACCCATTCAAACAGTGTGGTTCAAGGTATGCATTCATTGGGCAAGGTAGCTCTCTGTAGCTCTGAGTTATGCTGGAGTTCAAAGGATGGAAGATTAGGAAGGTTAGAAAGGAGAGCCCAACAACCAAGTCAGTGATTCTCTGCTAACTCAAAAACTCCATGACCATCACTACAATCATAAACTCAGCTTAAATTTCATATTCCTCAGAGTTTTCAACTTTGACAATCTCAGAACCAAGCCAAGCTAGGGCATCAAGTCCATACTGTCCAAAATACCAGAGTAACTGTCAAAGGGAATAGATAGGGATTTAGTAAATGGAAAAAAATTTACAAAGATATTTCAGTTAAAGGAGGACCATGCAAAATTTATTCTGGAGGATAGAATAAGAGGAGTGGTATTAAGGTATGAAAAATTTGGTTTTCACTGAACCTCATTTAGAATCTAATCCTTAAAGAGTTCTGATGGATTTGCAATGTTAAGTACAAAATAACCAAATTGTCTATCTGAAAGACACCAAGGACTGATCAAGCCCATCACTCTTCTCTTCTCTTCTTAATCAGGGACAGAAAATGAGGTGCCTAAGAGTTGAATCCAAAACTTAAGAACTTATGTATGTTTGGCCAACATGTGGTTTGAAAAAGTTTTGAATTTAAGTCCTGTGGTTGGGCATGTCCTCTCCTGATCACCACAGTTCTCACTACTCCCAATTGTCTTATACCGAACCATTTTACACGTTTATGTTATCTTCATGGACCCTGAAGACATTTAAATTTGCAACCTCTGCCAAACTACCTCAGAGTGATGAAATTATATACTATGTGCAGAGGGATGGCTACCCATGGCCAAATGCAACTGTTCTGAACTTGAAACAAGAGGGAATAAAATATTCTTACAAATTCAAGTGAGGTTGTGAATACTAGTAATATGTCTTCTGAAGGATTTATAGTCAATAATATTGAAATGCATATTTGAAAGTTGCCAAGAGAGTAAATCTTAAATTTGTCATTATAAGAAATAAAACTTGTACCTTTGTATGGTGACACACAGTAACGAGACTTACTGTGGTGATCATTTCATAGTGTATATTAATATCAAATCATTTTGTTGTATATCTGAAACTAATATAATATGTCAATTATACTTCAATAAAAAATGTTTAAGCTAGACTATGACTAGAAAGATATCAAACTATTTTGTTCCTAGTAATGAACAAAGTGAAAAATTTCCTTCCAGCATAATCAAAACATTATTGACTGTTTTCTGTACCAAATGCCTATTTCTGAAATCCCCTTTAAAACTCTATTATCCCTTCAACTTGACAAAAGGCAGGGAAAGGAAGTTAATGAAGATAAAACTCAAGTCAATAAACATGGGTATTTTTTAGCAGATGGCAAGGGTATAAAGTTTAATTTGTTGAGAAGGATGAGATAAATATATTTTATATGAGAAAAATATAACATTTTCCAACATTGATGTACATGTATATTAGGTATGAGAAAGGGTTGGTTTGCTAGTTGCAATTTGCATTCTATTTGAATACATGCCTTTATGGTTCTCCTGTAAAAAGGGAAAGATAAAACCTGTCTTTCTTTGTTTTCTTATTTCATGGGCTTCTTTGTTTTCTTATTACATGGGCTCTTAGATGAAAATGCCTGATGGCTTAATCTTGGCTTTCCCTAGACTCTCCAACTATTGGCCATTTTCCAGCTCTTAATGTTCTGTTTCTCCTTTAGAAACTTCCTCCCAATGGTGAGGAAAACACTTCCTGGATTGGCTTCATACTGATTTGTGTCTGATTCTGCTTGTGGGCAGTTAAAACTGCTCAACAACTGTTTATTAATTAAACACCCACAGGATTTCTTGGATTGTAACAAGCTCTGTCTACTTTGTGGTCAAGTTTAATTTTGATTATATCTCTACTTAATGCTACAGGACACGCGACCAACAAGGAAAAGAGTGTTGACAGAAATCTTCATCTCCTACTGAACACCAAAATTCAACCCTGTCAGATTTCCTGAAGTGTGCAAGCTCTGAGGGTGTACTTGGGGATATCCCTGGATAATAGAGCAGGCTTATTTCATTGAGAGGCCAGGCACCAGATGAGGAGAATTCAAAGCCATGTCTGAAGAGGAGTGCTGAAGGGAAAAACTGAAGATCATAATCTGAGATAAGTGTGGAGCCTGAAATCAGAGCTGAAGCAAAAGAAAAGGACCTGGGTGAAAGCAGAGCAGGGGAGAAAGCAAGTTGGCAGAGTCTCTGGCTTTTGGTATGGGGTTAGGACTGTGGTTCCACACTCACCAACTTAATTTGAGCCCTCCAAGGAGGCAGGCAAGAGCAACCTTTACCAAAGCAGGCAGCTCTCTCTCTCTCTCTCTCTCTCTCTCTCTCTCTCTCTCTCTCTCCCTCTCTCTCAATCTTGTGTGTGTTCATGTGTGTAGAGGCTCTAGTGGTAGTTGGGGACACAACAGGGAGGAAAGAGTGTGAGATGGAGGGAAAGAGAGTAAAAAAAAAGTCCAGAAACAGATTCTTCTGATGGAAGTCGACCGTTTTGCATTCTTTACACTAACCTACAATATGTAAAGAAGCCTAAAGAGAACTCTAACTGGAGGTTATTAAGAGTTTTGAAATAGTTCTCCTGTTTAAATCCAGAAACAGTTTATTCTAATGACATAATGATTTTTACTTTCCTTTATGAGTTGTAGTCATCTTACTGTTTCTCATTTATGATATAGACGTTCTTTAGATCTCCAGGCCGTTTCATTTAATCAGCAAGATGTGTTTTCCTTCTAGACTTTAAAATCAATTGTATTGTGGCTGAGATAATCAACTTATTTAACTTTTGCCCTGCTTCATTTAGACTATTTCAATGCTTGCTGACAGTAAATCTCTCCCAAACAATAAGATATCTGAGAGTAAATATGCTGTTATAAAAATATTTGAAAACTATTTATTGCCTTCCTATCATATGCAAAGTAATATGTTATTTCCACGATGTGAAGTGAGGGTTGAATAGAAAGAACTACAGAACCAAGACCCTGCTCTCAAGGAGCTTAGTCTACTTGGGAAGAGAAAATGTTTAGACAGAAATCTACGGCTAACAATAATATAAGGAAATAACTTAAAAGGGACAGTTTTAAACATTTAGATATTACCATGTGAAGTCAAACAACTCAATACAAAAAATCCAATTAAAATAATGAGTTTAATTTCCTCCTTTCAAATTTGAATAGCTTTTATTTTTTACTTGCTGTCTAATTGCTGTGGTTAGGACTTCCAGTACTATGTTGAATAAGAGTGGTGAAAGCAAAATTCCCTGCTTTGTTCCTGATCTTAAGGGAAACACTTGTAGTTTTTGTCCATTGAATATGATGTTGGCTGTGGGTTTGTTATGTTTGAGGTATGTCCCATTGAGGTATGTTCCTCATTCCCATTTTTCTGAGTTTTTTAAAAATCATAAATGGGTGCTAGGTGTTATCAAATGCTTTTTCTGCAACTAATAATATGATCATGTGAATTTTATCCTTCATTTTATGTGGTATATCGTGTTTATTAATTTTTGGATATCATTCCAACCTTCCACATCCAGAAAAATCCCACTTGATCCTGATGTATAATCTTTTTAATGTGTTGCTGGATTAGTTTGCTATTATGTTGAGGATTTTAACATATTTGTTCACTAGGGATATTGTCCTATAATTTTCTTTCTTTGTAGTGTCTTTATCTGGTTTTAGAATAAAGATAGTGTTGGCCCTGTAAAATAAGCTTGGGAGTGTTCTCTCCTCTTGAATATTTTGCAATAGTTTCAGAAGGATGAATTTTATTTATTTGAATGTTTAGTAAAATTTATCTGTGAAGCCATCTGGTCTAGAAGATCTGTTTGTTGGGAGCTTTTTGAGTACTGGTTCAATTTCACTAGTTGTAATCTGTCTATTAAGATTCTCTGATTCACCCTAGCTGGTTTTGCTCAGTGGTTAGAATGTCAGCTCATGGACTGAAGGGTTGCGGGTTCAATTCCGGTCAAGGGCATGTACCTCAGTTACAGGCTCAATCCCCAGCCCCAGTTAGGGTGCATGCAGGAGGCAACCAACTGCTGTGTCTTTCTCACATAGATGTTTCTACCTCTGCCTCTACTTTCCACTCTCTATAAAATCAATGGGAAATTATATCCTTGGATGAGGATTATAAAAAAGAGAGAGAGAGAGAGAGCTAGATACTCCGATTATTCCTGATTCAGTTTTGGAAGATTAAATGTTTCTAGTAATTTATCCATTTCATTTAGATTGTCCAATTTGTTGCCATATAGCTGTTTGTAATATATATTTTTTTCAATTCTTTGTAGTTCTTTGGTGTCAGTTGTTACTTCTCTTTCATTTCTGATTTTATTTATTTGGGTCCGCTCTCTTTATTCTTGATAAGAATGGTTAAAGGTTTGTTAATCTTGTTTATCTTTTCAAAGAACCAGGTCTTGGTTTCATTGATCTTTTGCATTGTTTTTAGACTTTATTTTGTTTACTTCTGCTCTGATCTATACTACATCCTTCCTTCTACTTACTTTGGGTTTTGTTTGTTTTTATTTTTCAATTACCTTTAAATATAGTTAGATTGTTTATTTGGGGTTTTTCTTGTGTCTTAAGATAGGCCTGTAATTTCCCTCTTAGGACTTTCCCTCTTAGGACTGCATTTGCTGTGTCCCATAGATTTTGTGTTGTTGTATTCTTATTTTCATTTGTTTCAAGGTATATTTTTATTTCCTCCTTGTCATTGTTAACCTATTAATTGTTTAGTAATATATTATTTAGCCTCTATTATTTAGTCTGTGTGTTTTTCACTTTTTTTCCCTCTTGTGACCGATTTCCAGTTTATTATCATCAGAGAGGATGCTTGGTATGATTTCAATCTTCTTAAATATACTGAGACTTTTTTGTGTCCTAACTGTGGTCTACCCTAGAAAATATTCCATGTGCACTTAAAAATTATATTCTGCTCCTGTGGGGTGAAATTTTCTAAAGCTATCCATTAAGTCCATCTGATCTAGTGTGTCATTTAAGGCCACTGTTTCTTTGTTGATTTTCTGTCTGGAAGATCTATTCATTGATGTCAAAGGGGTGTTATGATTCCCTACTATGACTGAATTACTGACATTCTCTTCCTTGATGTTCATCAAGATTTGCTATACATATTTAAGTGCTTCTATGTTTGGTGCATAAATGTTTACAAGGGTTAACATTCTCTTGTTGTTTTGTTCCCTTTATCATTATGTAGTTTCCTTCTTTGTCTCTTAACAATAGCCTATTTTAAAGTCTATTTTGTATCCTAATGGAAAACTACTGGTCTTTGAAAAAAGAAATAGAGGAAGATATAAACAAGTGGAAGAATATACCATGTTCATGGATTGGTAGAATTAACACCATTAAAATGTCCACATTACCCAAATGAATCTATAGATTCAATGCAATCCCTATTAAAATACCAACAGTATATTTCAAAGTTCTAGAACAAATACTCCCAAAATTTATATGGAACAACAGCAACAACAACAACAACAACAAAATAACCTCATCGATCTAGAGAAAGAAGAACAAATTTGAAGGGATAACAATACCAGATATCAAATTATGCTACAAAGCCACTGTAATAAAAACAGCCTGATACTGGAAAAAAGAATAGGCATATAGATCAATAGAACAGAACAAAGACCCCAGAAATTGACCCAAGCCATTACACTCAATTAATATTTGACAAAGGAGGCAAGAGCATACAATGGGATAAAGATAGTCTCTTCAATAAATGGTGTTGGGAAAACTGGACAGATACATCCAAAAATATGAAGCTAGACCACCAACTTACACCATACACAAGAATAAACTCAAAATGTATAAAAGACTTAAATGTAAGTCATGAAGCCATAAAAATCCTAGAAGAAATCTTTGGCAGCAAAATCTCAGACAGCTCTCATAGCAATGTGTTTTCTGATACATATCCAAGGGCAAGGAAAACAAAGGAGTAAATAAACAAATGGTACTATGTCAAAATAAAAAGCTTCTTAACAGCAAAAGAAACCATCAACAAAATGAAAAGGGAGCCCACTGCATGGGAGAACATATTTGCCAGTGATACATCTGATAAAGGGTTAATTTCCAAAATATATAAGGAACTCATACAACTTAAAAGGAAGACAAACAGAAAAGATGGCAGCTGGCAGGACAGAGGTGAGGGAGAGGAAGTGAGTGAGTGAGGGTATGAAAGGAGAGTGTGTGGATGTGTATGGTGTGTGTGTGAGTGAATAAGGGACACTTAAATCTTGCAGGAACAGCAGGGGCTGGCAGACCAGGCTCTCTTGGACAAGGAGAGACTACTACCACTGTGGACACTCCTTGGACTGCAGGACTCAGGCACAGAGCCCACGCCATTTTGAAGGGGACAGCGGCCTTTTCTAGGAACTCATCAGCACCACCACCAAGACAGGACTTTGACACTGCCCGCGACCCAGCAGCCACTCCAGCCAAAATCCTGCTACCCCAGCTGCAGACCTGTGGACCCTGGGACCTCCACCTCCAAAGGTGCACCACTCCACAGCAGTAAGTGCATCTGACCCCTCCCCAGCGACAGAATTCCGGATACCACTTTTGTGTGTTTCCAGCCACATGCAGGCATCCAGGGCACACCACTCCATAGGCAGCACCTGGGAGCCACGGGGAACCCCCTCTGTGAGACTCTGCTGGGTATGATTCTGCACAGAAAATGGCGTGCTGCCCCACAGTAGAAATTCTGAATTTCCTCTGCGTGAATAACTGCCCGCAGACACCCCAGCTGTGTAACTTCAGTGCCAGGGCCCCTCAAAGTGTGTCAGAGTTCTGCTCTGGCAAACTCACCACCACAGATGTGCACATTTCCAAAGGGCAGGCAGCCTGAGCCCATATATCCACAGGGTCCTCTGGGAAGCTGCTTTGAGCCCCTGCTGGGTGTGATTCTGTACAGACAAGGACGTGCTGCACCACAGTAGAAATTCTGAATTTCTTCTGCCTGAATAACTTCCCACATACACTCCAGCTGCTTAACTTCAGCACCAGGGCCCCTCAAAGTGCATCAGAGCTCTGCACCAAATGCACCACTAGTGCCAGTCCATGCGCGCACATTTCCAACTGGCAGGCATCCTGCACCCATCTATCCACAGGGCGCTTGTGGGAGCTGCTGTGAGACCGTGCTGGGTGTGATCTTGGACAAACAGGGACACACTCCCCCTAGCAGTAGAAATTCTGAATTCACTCATCCTGTACACCTGCACACAGACACCTCAATTATGCGGCTTCAGTGCCAGGGCCTTTCAGAGTACTTCAGTGCCCCTTGCTGGCAAACGCAACACGGGTGCCCTTGTGAGCCTCCACTGGGAGCTTGCTCATATCCACCATAGGTACAGCAGCAAAAGCTGAGTCTGCCCACCCCACAACTATAGAACTCTGGACACCACAGTCATGCCTTTCCAGAACGCAGGCCTCCTGAAACCCATCACCCCAACAGATGGTTCCTGGGTGCCACTGTGACTCCCCATTGGACACGCGTGATTTCAAACAAGGGCACAAGACAGCAAAAATTGGGACACCCCCTCCACGGCAGCTGACTTCTAGACACTGCATTTGTACCTTTTCAGCTCACAGGCCTACATCAAGAGAACCCAAATAGCTCAAGTAGGGAGCTACAGTAGATTACCAAGCCCAGAAGACCTAAGAGATCACACCAGTAGCACCATCCCAAAAAGAACCTGAGTATCAAACCAATTGGACCTGCAATTAAAACGTTAGAGCAAAACATGGGAAGACAAAAAAGCAATCCCCAAAGGAAATAAAAAGAGGAATCAACAGAAAGGGAGTTAAATGAAATTGAGGCTAGCAGCATATACGAGAGAGAATTCAGAGTAATGATTATAAGGATGTTTAAATGGCTGGATGACAAATACACACAACTCAATGACAAATACACACAACTCAATGAGAAATATAAGGAGCTGCATGAGAATGTCACCAACATGAAAAGGAACCAAGAGGAGATGAAGAATGACATAGCAGCAATAAAGAACACAATGGAAGGCTTAAACAGTAGACTAGAAGAGGCTGAGGACCACATCAGAGAATTAGAAGACAGGGTAGGAAAAAACACACAATCACAGCAGCAACTGGAAAGAAGACTAAAAAAGCAAGAGGAGAGCCTAAGGGAGCTTTGGAACAACACAAAATGAAACAACATTCACATAATAGGAGTACCAGAAGGAGAGGAAGAGAAGCAAGGAATAGAAAACCTGTTTGAAGAAATAATGACAGAAAACTTCCCTGATATTGGCAAGAAAAAAACTATGCAAGTCCAAGAAGTACACAGAGTCCCAAACAAGTTGAACCACAAAAGTCCGGCACCAAGACACATCATAATTAAATTGGTGAACACCAATGACAAAGTAAGAATCTTAAAAGCTGCCAGAGAGAGACAGAAAGTTACCTACAAGGGATCTCCTATTAGAATATCAAATGATGCCAAAACCGGTTTGGCTCAGTGGATAGAGCGTCGGCCTGCGGACTGAAGGGTCCCAGGTTCGATTCCAGTCAAGGGCATGTACCTTGGTTGCAGGCACATCCCCGGTGGGGGGTGTGCAGGAGGCAGCTGGTCATGTTTCTCTCTCATCGATGTTTCTGGCTTTCTATCCCTCTCCCTTCCTCTCTGTAAAAAAAATCAATAAAATATATTTAAAATAAAAAAAAAGAATATCAAATGATTTCTCAACAGAAACACACCAGGCCAGAAGGGAATGGAATGAAATATACAAAGTGATGCAAAGCAAGGGACTGAATCCAAGAATACTATACCCAGCAAGACTATCATTCAAAATTGAAGGTGGAATCAGGACCTTCACAGACAAAAAAGGACTAAGGGAGTTTATTACTACCAAACCAGCAATGCAAGAAATGCTAAAGGGTCTGCTGAAAAAAAAAAACAAAAAAAAAAAAAACAAAGAAATAGGAAGAAAAGAAGGAACACAGGGGTAAAGAATAAAAATGGTGACAAACAAGTACCTATCAATAATAACTTTAAATATAAATGGATTAAATGCCCCAATCAAAAGACATAGAGTAACGGATTGTATAAGAAAACATGACCCATATATCTGCTGTCTACAAGAAACCCACCTAAGAAAAAAAGACACACACAGACTGAGGGTGAAGGGATGGAAAAAGGTTTTTCAGGCCAATGGAAATGAAAAAAAAAAAAAAAGCTGGGATAGCAATACTTATATCTGACAAATTAGATCTCAAAGTGAAGGACATAAAAAGAGATAAGGAAGGCCACTTCATAATAGTAAAGGGAGCAATAAAACAAGAAGAAATAACTCTAGTAAACATATATGCATCCAATACAGGAGCACCCAAATACATAAAAAAAAAAAAACTCCTGGAGGTTATTAAGGAAGAGATTGACAGGAATACAATCATGGTAGGGGACTTTAATACCCCACTATCACCATTGGACAAATCCTCTAAACAAAAAAATCAGCAAAGAAACATCAATCCTAAATGACTCACTAGACCAGATGGAATTAATTGACATCCTCAGAACATTTCAACCCAAAGCGACAGAATATACATGCTTTTCAAGTGCACAGGGGTCATTTTCAAAGATAGACCATATATTGGGTCACAGGCAGTCTCTTCAAATTCAAGATGATAAAAATCATATCAAGCATCTTCTCAGATCACAATGGCATAAAACTGGAAATTAACTACAATAAAAACAATCCAAAAAAATCAAACACATGAAGACTAAATAGCATGCTATTAAACAATGAGTGGGTTACCAGAGAGATCAAAGAAGAAATAAAAAACACCATGGCAACAAACGACAATGAAAACACAACAATCCAAAATCTATAGGACACAGCGAAAGTAGTCTTGAGAGGGAAATTCATAGCTCTACAAGCCTACTGCAAAAAACCAGAAACAATGGTAATGAATTACCTAACCCTACAACTCCAAGAGTTAGAAAGAGAGCAACAAGAGAAGCCCAGTGTAATCAGAAGGAAGGAAATAACAAAGATCAGAGCAGAGATAAATGATACAGAGACCCAAAAAACAATACAAAAGATCAACAAAACCAAGAGCTGGTTCTTTGAAAGGGTAAACACGATTGATGAACCTCTAGCCAGGCTCACCAAGAAGCAAAGAGAGAGGACTCAAATAAACAAAATCAGAAATGAAAGAGGAGAAATAACAACAGACCTCACAGAAATACAAAGGATTGCTAAAAAATATTATGAACAACTCTATTCCAACAAACTGGACAACCTGGAGGAAATGGACATATTCCTAGAAAAATACACCTTCCAAAACTCAATCAGGAAGAATCTAAACATCTCAATAGGCCAATAACTATGGAAGAAATTGAAGCAGTAATCAAAAAGCCTCTGGAAAACAAAAGCCAGGGGGAAGATGGCTTCATGGGGGAGTTTTACCAAACATTCAAGGAAGAACATTAACCTATCCTCCTCAGCCTATTCCAAAAAATTCAAGAGGAAGAAACACTTCCAATCTCATTCTATGAAGCCAGCATCACCCTAATACCAAAACCAGATAAAGACAACACAATGAAAGAGAATTACATGCCAATATCCCTCATGAACATAGATGCCAAAATTCTCAATAAAATTCTAACAAATCGGATTCAGCAGTACATCAGAAAGATCATATACCATGACAAAGTAAGATTTATCCCAGGGATGCAAGGATGGTACAATATCCGCAAGTCAATAAAGGTGATACATCACCTAAACAAATTGAGAGATAAAAG
This sequence comes from Cnephaeus nilssonii, assembly GCF_951640355.1. Taxonomy (NCBI): domain Eukaryota; kingdom Metazoa; phylum Chordata; class Mammalia; order Chiroptera; family Vespertilionidae; genus Cnephaeus; species Cnephaeus nilssonii. The sequence continues at coordinate 80,223,345 of NC_137071.1, forward strand.
CCACATAATCATATCAATTGATGCAGAAAAAGCATTTTACAAAATCTAACACCCATTTTTGATAAAAACTCTCAGCCCGGTGGGAATAGAAGGATCATACCTCAACATAATAAAAGCCATATATGACAAACCCACAATCAATATCATACTCAATGGGCAAAAAAAATAAAACCATTTCCCCTAAGAACAGGAACAAGACAGGGATGCCCACTCTCACCACTCCTGTTCGACATAGTACTGGAAGTATTAGCCATTGCGATTACACAAGAAGAAGAAATAAAAGGCATCCAAATTGGAAAAGAAGTAAAACTCTCTTTATTCGCAGATGACATGATACTGTATATAAGGAAACCCTAAAGACTCCATCAAAAAATTATTAGACTTAATAAATGAGTTCGGCAAGGTAGCAGGATGCAAAATCAACGCCAAGAAATCTATACACCAATAATGAACTTACAGAAAGAGAGACTAAAAAAGAAATCCCATTTACCATCGCACCAAAAAAATTAAGATACCTAGGAATAAACTTAACTAAGGACGTAAAAGACCCATACGTGGAAAACTACAGGACACTGAAAAAATAGATATAGGAAGACATAAACAGATGGAAGAACATACCATGTTCATGGATTGGAAGAATCAACATCATTAAAATGTCCATACTACCCGAAGCAATCTATAGATTTAATGCAATCCCCATTAAAATACCAACAGCATATTTCACAGACCTAGAAAGAAGTCTCCAAAAATTCATCTGGAATAAAAAAAGACCCCAAATAGCTACAGCAATCCTGAGAAAGAAGAACAAAGTAGTTGGGATCTCCATACCAGATTTATCTGTATTACAAAGCCACTGTTCTCAAAACAGCCTGGTACTGGCACAAAAACAGGCATATAGACCAATGGAATAGAATAGAGAACCCAGATATTGACCCAAACTACTATGCTCAATTAATATTTGACAAAGGAGGCATGAACATACAATGGAGCCAAGACAGTCCCTTCAATAAATGGTGTTGGGAAAATTGGACAGATACATGCAAAAAAATGAAACTAGACCACCAACTTACACCATACACAAAAATAAACTCAAAATGGATTAAAGACTTAAACATAAGGTGGGAAACCATAAAAAATACTAGAGGAATCCACAGGCAGAGAAATATCAGACATATGCCGAACCAATTTTTTCACTGATACCGCTCCTAGGGCAATGGAAACTAAAGAGAAAATAATCAAATGGGACTACATCAAAATAAAAAGCTTTTTTATAGCAAAAGAAAACATCAACAAAACAAACACTGTATGGGAGAAAGTATTTGCAAATGTTATCACTGATAAAGATTTAATCTCTAACATTTACCGGGAAATCATACAACTTAATGAAAGGAAGATAAATGATGCAATAAAAAAATGGGCAACAGACCTAAATAGAAACTTTTTGAAAGAAGACAGAAGAAAGGCCAAGAGACATATGAAAACGTTCTCAAAGTCACTAATTATCTGAGAGATGCAAATCAAAACGGCAATGAGGTACCATCTCACACCTGTCAGAATGGCTATCACCAACAAATCAACAAACGAAAAATGCTGGTGAGGATGCTGAGAAAAAGGAACCCCCGTGCACTGCTGGTGGGAATGCAGACTGGTGCAGCCACTGTGGAGAACAGTATGGAGTTTCCTCAGAAAACTAAAAGTGGGACTCCCATTTGACCCAGTAATTCCACTTCTAGGAATATGTCCCAAGACACTAGAAACACCAATCAGAAAGGATATATGCACCCTTATGTTCATAGCAGCACAATTTACTATAGCTAAGGTTTGGAAACAGCCTAAGTGCCCATCAGCAGATGAGTGGATTGAAAAACTCTGGTACATTCTACACAATGGAATTCTATGCTGCTATAAAAAGAAGAAATTCTTACCATTTGCAGCAGCATTGGTGGAACTGGAGAGAATTATGCTAAGTGAAATAAGCTAGGCAATGAAAGAAAAATACCACAGGATCTCACTCATTTATGGAAAATAAAGAACATTATAACCTGATGAATAAAAAGATAGATACAGAGGCAGTAAAGCATGGAACAGACTGTCAAATTACAGTGGGAAGGCTAGGGAGTGTTGGGGAGAGGGGGAAAGACATCAACCGAAGGACTTGTATGCATGTATATAAGCACAACCAATAGACACAAGACACTGGCGGGGGGGGGGAGGGTTGGGATGAGGGCATGTGACAGGGGGTAGGGGAGGCTGGGGGAAGGTCAGTGGGGGCGGGATAAAGAGATATATGTACTACTATTAAACAATAAAATAATTTTTTTTACTTTAAACAATAAAATAAAATTTAAAAAATAAAATAACAAAAAAAGGAAGAGAAACAATCCAATTAAAAAATGGGCAAAGAACCTAAATAGACACTTCTCCAAAGTGAACATACAGATGGCCCAGAGAATTATTGAAACATGCTCAAAGTCACTAATCATCCTAGAGATGCAAATTAAAACAACAATGAGGTGTCACCTAACACCTATCAGAATGGCTACGATCAACAAAACAACAAATGACAAGTGCTGGTAAGGAATTAGAGAAAAGGGAACTCTAGTACACTGCTGGTGGGGATGCAGACTGGTGCAGCCACTATGGAAAACAGTATAAAGTTTCCTCAAAAAATTAAACATTGAACTGCCATTTGACTCAGTGATCCCACTTCTAGAAATATATGCTAAGAAACCCAAAACACCAATCAGAAAGAGTAAATGCTCTCCAGGTCCATCAATGCTGTTGCGAATGGTAAGAGTTCTTTCTTTTTTACAGCAGTGTAGTATTCCGTTGTATAGCTGTACCACTGGTTTCTAATCCACCCATCTGCTGATGGGCACTTAGGCTGTTTCCAAATCTTAGCTATTGTAAATTGTGCTGCTATGAACATAGCGATACATATATTCTTTCTGAATGGTATTTATGATTTCTTGGGATATATTCCTAGAAGTGGGATTACTGGATCAAATGAGATTTCCATTTTTAAATTTTTGAAGAAACTCCATACTGTTTTCCACAGTGGTTGCACCAGTCTGCATTCCCACTAGCGATGTACAAGGTTCCTTTTTCTCCACATTCTTGCCCGCACTTGTCATTGATTGACTTGTTGATGATAGCCATTCTGACACATGTGAGATGGTACCTCATTGTTGTTTTGATTTGCGTCTCTAGGATAATTAGTGACTTTGAGCATGTTTTCATATGTCTCTTGGCCTTATGTATGTTCACTTTCAAAAAGTGTCTATTTAGGTCCTTTGCCCATTTTTTAAATTGAATTTTGACTTCCTTTTGTTAAGTTATATGAGTTTCCTATAAATTTTTGAAATTAAAACCTTATCGGATATAACATTGGCAAATATGTTCTCCCATGCAGTGGGCTCTCTTGTAGTTTTGTTGATGGTTTCTTTTGCTGTGCAGAAACTTTTTATTTTGATGTAGTTCAATTTGTTTATTTTCTCTTTAGTTTCCCTTGTCCTAGAATCTGTATCTGTAAAGATATTGCTACAGCATATGTCTGATATTTTTCTGCTTATGGATTCTTCTAAGATTTTTATGGTTTCCCATCTTATGATTAAGTCCTTTATCCATTTTGAGCATTATGCTAAGCTAAATAAGCCAGTCAGAGAAAGAAAAATATCACATTATTTCACTCATTTGTGGAACATAATGAACAACATAAACTGATGAATAAAAATAGATCCAGAGACATAGAAGAATTGAACAGAACATCAAACCTCATAGGGAAGTCAGGGGAGGGTGAGAGTGGGGTAAGAAATCAACCAAAGGACTTATATGCATGAATATAAACATAACCAATGGACACAGACAGTAGGGGGGTGAGGGCATGTGCTGGCGGGTGGGAGCGGCTGGGGAGAGGTCAATGGGGGAAAATGAGACATATGTTATACTTTAAACAATAAAGAACTTAAATGAATAAAGAATAAGTGCACCCCTATGTTCATAAGAGCACAATTTACAATAGCTAATATCTAGAAACAACCCAACTGCCCATTAGTAAAAGATTTGATAAAGAAACTGTGGTACAGAGAGTAGGAAAAATGGCGGCTGAATAGAGACATGTTCTAAGACTGGTCCTGGGGCGGAGAGTAAGAACAGCTGAGATTTGCACGGGGAGTGTCTGTTGGCAAGCTAAGGGACAGCTAAACTCCAGGAGAAGGTGGAGGAGTGCTAGTCAAGGTTCCCCTGACCATGCAGCACCCACAGCGGCTGGGTCCCCTCCCGGAGCAGCGGGCTCAGAAGAGGAAAACTCGCCATCTTACAAGGAAAGGAGGGTTTTATTGGAGGCCTGACTTTCCGCGACAACGGCGAACACTGAACAGCTGTGAGCACTGGAACACCGGACCCCAATCTGCGCAAACACACGGATTCAAAGGAACTCTTCACTGCACCAAGAAAAGGTCAGATTTCGCGGGGATAAGGTGAGGTTTCTCGTCCCAGTGGCGGGGTGGTGGGAGAGGGAAGCACGCAAACAGCGGGAACTGCAGGACCTGGGAAGTCTGTGCCTAAAAAAATCCTCGGCTGTTGGAGCTGCCAAGATCCATGAATGTGGAAGGGGGTCCTCTGAGCTGCTAACAGCAGGGTTATCTAAAAAGCAACCCATTTTGGTCTGACGAGGAGGGTCAGACTGAGAGTTTTTCGAAGGAGTGCAGGCTGCTTATTCTTGTGCGGAGATCCACTGTCCACAAACTTGGGCTTGTTCCGATTCTGATTACTAAGCCCAATACATAGGAAAACCCAGTTGGGGAATACCCTGAGAGACTGTAGGGGGAAGTTGTTTCTCTGGAAACTGGGGAGCGGAGCTGGGAGTGACCATCAGAGAGGCAGCACTGAGGCGCACACTTCCACAAACCGGTAGTGAGTGCCATAGGGAAAAAAAAAAAAGCTAGCGAGGCCCGAAAGTCAATCCAGAAACACTGCCACCCAGGGGCTGAAACACAAATCGTCTCTGGTTTAATCAAAAATAATTACGAGAAATTAAGACACCGCCCACTTAAAAATCAGGACTGGCTTACAACACTGAGGAACAGTGGAACAAAGGGAACTCCAATACAGCCCGGACCAGGAAACAGGTGTACCAAACAGAACAATAGAGGAAGTGAATGATCGCCACTATTGCACATTTTATTCTTCTTATTTTTTATTTTAATTTAATTTTAATTTTTTTATCTTAATTTTTTATATTTTAATGTTTTATTTTTTATTTTCATTTTTTGCATCTTTTACTTAAGAAACTAAAATTTTTTTCTTTTTCCTCACTTGGTTTTCACCTTTTTAATTATTACATTTTTATTTTCAATCAGCATTATATTACTATTATTTTACTTTTTTTTTAAGTGTCATTTAATTTTCTCTTTGTTTTATTTTGGGATTAGTGTCCTACATTCTACTTGCATCTTTCCTTTAACATCGTTTTACCCTATCTCAACGATAACTTTATGCCATCACTCTCTTCCTAACCTTTTCCCTTTTGGTCGCCTGTTTATCTTAACCCTTTCTGGCTTTAGATTATCCCTACTCTTTCAGTTTACCCTCTGCTAAAATTTCACCCTACTTATATATCTAATTTCCAACCCCCTGCTCCAAGTCCATACACACCTCTCTCTACGCTACCTTAACTAAAAAAAAAAAAAAAAAATTGTTTTTCTCTCTGGCCTTTTGTTGTTGTTTGCTTAAATGTTGATTAGATTGAATTTGTGTGCTTTTTTAGGAGATTGTTTTGCTTATTCTTTTTTTGTTTGTTTGGTTCTTTTGCTTGCTTTGTTTTTGTTTGTTTTTTACTTCTGTTTTCCCTTGCCTCACTTGATATTAGTTGGTGTTGTAGTTTGTATTAATCTCCAGGTTTGTGTAGCTGGCATTTGCTGGGATTAGTGGTTGTTCTATTGGAGTTTACTCTCCATATTTATAGTTTGTTCCCCTTTTCTCTCTTAGTATCGTTCTTGTCTCTCTTGCTTTTTTCTTTCTTTTCTTTTTTTCTTCTCTTTTCCCAAGTTCATTTTCACACTCCTTTTTTTGTTCTTTCTTTTTACTCTTCCTATTCCTTTCTATCCCCTAATTTGTCTTTCTCTGGGGGACACCTTTATTGGAGGTTATTAATATCATGAATACAATTCTGTTCAGTGCCTTGTGTGTTGTACCGGGTTGTGTTGTATTTTGTACCTTTAAATCAACGCAGGAGAGAGAGAACTGTATAACCAGACATCCGGGGAAGAGAGACCATAGGGAGACAAAGAAACAGCCCACATTGGAAAGAAAAGCAGGCATCACCAGAAAAGGAAGTAAATGAATACGAGGCAAGCAACCTATCAGAAAAAGAATTCAGAGAAATGGTCATAAGATGGCTGAAAAGAATGGAAGACAAATTCGACAATATGAGTAAGAACCAAGAGGAAATGAAGAAGAACCAAGAAGAAATGAGAAATGACATCGCTGCTGTAAAGAACTCAATAGAAAGCATCAAGAGTAGACTAGAAGAAGCAGAGGACCACATAAGTGAGCTAGAAGACAAGATGGACAAAAATACCCAAATAGAACAGCTTCTAGAAAAAAAAAAATTAGAAAGCATGAAGAGAGCCTAAGGAAACTTCGAGACAACATGAAACAAAACAACATCCGAATAATAGGGGTACCAAAAGGAATGGAAACTGAGCAAGGAATAGAAAACCTGTTTGAAGAAATAATAACAGGAAACTTCCCTGATATAGGGAAGAAAATCCCCACACAAATCCAAGTAGCTCACAGAGGCCCAAGCAAAATGAATCCCAAAAGATCAATGTCAAGGCATATTATAATTAAATTGGCAAACACCAACGACAAAATAAGAATTTTAAAAGTGGCCAGAGAGAGACAGAAAGTTACATACAAAGGAACCCCCATCAGACTAGCAACTGATTTCTCAACAGAAACTCATCAGGCCAGAAGAGAATGGAATGAAATATACAAAGTCATGCAAAGGAAGGGTCTGAATCCAAGAATACTGTACCCAGCAAGGTTATCAATCAAAATTGAAGGTGAAATCAGGAGTTTCACAGACAAAAAAGGACTAAGGGAGTTTATCACCACAAAATCAGCAATGCAAGAAATGCTAAAGGATCTGCTGTAAAAAAAAAAAAAAAAAAAAAGGAAGCAAAGAAGGAACACAGGGGTATAGAATAAAAATGATGACAAATAAGTACCTATCAATAATAACTTTAAATGTAAATGGATTGAATGCCCCAATCAAAAAAAACAGGGTAACTGATTGGATAAGAAAACAAAACCCATATATCTGCTGTCTACAGGAAACCCACCTCAGAAAAAAAAGACGCATACAGACTGAGAATGAAGGGATGGAAAAAGGTTTTCCAGTCAAATGGAAATGAAAAAAAAAGCTGGGGTAGCAATACTTATATCCGACAAATTAGATCTCAAAGTGAAGGACATAGCAAGAGATAATGAAGGCCACTTCATAATACTAAAGGGAGCAATCCAACAATAAATAACTCTGATAAACATATATGCACCCAATACAGGAGCACCCAAATACATAAAAAAAACTCCTGGAAGATATCAAAGGAGAGATTGACAGCAATACAATCATAGTAGGAGACTTTAATATCCCACTATCACCATTGGACAAATCCTCTAAACAAAAAATCAGCAAAGAAACAGCAATCCTAAATGACTCACTAGACCAGATGGAATTAATCAACATCTTCAGAACATTTCAACCTAAAGCCACAGAATATACATTCTTTTCAAGTGCACATGGGTCATTTTCAAAGATAGACCATATGTTAGGACATAGACAAAGTCTCTCCAAATTTGAGAAGATAGAAATCATACCAAGTATCTTCTCAGATCACAGCGGCATAAAACTGGAAATCAACTACAATAAAAACAATCCAAAGAAATCAAACACATGGAGACTAAACAGCATGCTATTAAACAATGACTGGGTTACCAAAGACATCAAAGAAGAAATAAAAAACATCATGGCAACAAATGACAATGAAAACACAACAATCCAAAATCTATGGGACACAGCGAAAGCAGTCCTGAGAGGGAAGCTCATAGCTCTACAAGCCTACTGCAAAAAACAAGAAACAATGGTAATAAATTACCTAACCCAACAACTCAAAGATTTAGAGAGTGAGCAACAAGAAAAGCCCAGTGTAAGCAGAAGGAAGGAAATAATAAAGATCAGAGTGGAGATAAATGACATAGAGACCAAAGAAGCAATACAAAAGATTAACAAAACCAAGAGTTGGTTCTTTGAAAGGATAAAAAAGATTGATGAACCTCTAGCCACGCTCACCAAGAAGCAATGAGAGAGGACCCAAATAAACAAAATCAGAAATGAAAGTGGTGAAATAACAACAGACCCGGCCGAAATACAAAGGATTGTTACAAAATACTATGAACAACTCTATTCCAACAAACTAGACAACCTGGAGGAAATGGACATATTCCTAGAAATATATAACCTTTCAAAACTCAAGCAGAAAGAATCTAAACAGCTCAACAGGCCAGTAAATATGGAAGAAATTGAAGCAGTCATCAAAAAGCTTCTAGCAAACAAAAGCCCAGGGCCAGACGGCTTCACAGGAGAGTTTTAACAAACATTCAAGGAAGAACTAAAACCTATCCTCCTCAGTCTATTCCAAAAAAATTCAAGAGGAAGGAACACTTCCAGGCTTCTTCTATGAAGCCAGCATCACCCTAATACCAAAACCAGATAAAGACAACGCAATGAAAGAGAATTACACACCAATATCCCTCATGAACATAGATGCCAAAATCCTCAACAAAATTCTAGTAAATCGGCTCCAACAGTACATCAGAAAGATCATACACCATGACCAAGTAGGATTTATCCCAGGAATGCAAGGATGGTACAATATCCGCAAATCAATAAATGTGATACATCACATAAACAAATTGAGAGATAAAAATCACATAGTCATATCAATTGATGCAGAAAAACATTTGACAAAATGCAACACCCTTTCTTGATAAAAACTCTCAACAAAGTGGGAATGGAAGGATCATACATCAACAAAATAAAAGCTATATATGATAAACCCACAGCAAACATCATTCTCAATGGGAAAAATCTAAAACCATTTCCCCTATGAACAGGAACAAGACAGGGATGCCCACTCTCACCACTCCTGTTTGACATAGTATTGGAAGTATTAGCCATTGTAATTAGATAAGAAGAAGAAATAAAAGGCATCCAAATTGGAAAAGAAGAAGTAAAGCTGTCCTTATTTGCAGATGACATGATATGGTACATAAAAAACCCAAAAGACACCATCAAAAACTAATAGACTTAATAAATGAATTTGGTAATGTAGCAGGATATAAAATTAACGCCAAGAAATCTATGGCATTTCTATACACCAATAGTGAACTTACAGAATGAGAGACTAAAAAAGCAATCCCATTTACCATCACACCAAAAAAATTAAGATACCTAGGAATAAACTTAACTAAGGAGGTAAAAGACCTATACACGGAAAACTACAGGACACTGAAAAAAGAGATAAAGGAAGACGTAAACAGATGGAAGAACATACCATGTTCATGGATTGGTAGAATCAACATCATTAAAATGTCCATACTACCCAAAGCAATCTACAGATTCGATGTGCTCCCCATCAAAATACCAACAGCATATTTCACAGACCTAGAAAGAACTCTCCAAAAATTCATCTGGAATAAATAAGACCCCGAATAGCCACAGCAATCCTGAGAAAGAAGAATAAAGTAGGAGGGATCTCAATACCAGACCTCAAGATGTATTACAAAGCCACAGTTCTCAAAACAGCCTGTTACTGGCACAAGAACAGACATATAGATCAATGGAACAGAATAGAGAATCCAGATATCGACCCAAACCACTATGCTCAATTAATATTTGATAAAGGAGGCATGAACATACAATGGAGTCAAGATAGTCTTTTCATTAAATGGTGTTGGGTAAATTGGACAGATCATGCAAAAAAAAATAAACTAGATCACCAACTCACACCATACACAAAAATCAACTCAAAATGGATACAGGACTTAAACATAAGATGGGAAACCATTAAAATACTAGAGGAATCCACAGGCATCAAAATCTCAGACATATACCAAAAGAACTTCTTCACTGACACTGCCCCTAGGGCAATGGAAGCCAAAGAGAAAATTAACAAATGGGAATACATCAAAATAAAAAGCTTTTTTACAGCAAAAGCAACCATCAACAAAACAACAAGAAAGCCCACTCTATGGGAGAACATATTTGCAAATGCTATCACTGATAAAGGTTTAATCTCCAACATCTACAGGCAGCTTATGCAACTTAATAAAATGAAGATAAATGATCCAATAAAAAAATGGGCAAGGGACCTAAATAGAATCTTTTCAAAAGAAGACAGAAGGAAGGCCAAGAGACACATGAAAACATGCTCAAAGTCACTAATTATCCCAGAGATGCAAATCAAAATGACAATGCGGTACCATTTCACACCTGTCAGAATGGCTATCATCAACAAATCAACAAACGACAAGTGTTGGTGAGGATGCGGAGAAAAAGGAACCCTTGTGCACTGCTGGTGGGAATGCAGACTGGTGCAGCCACTGTGGAGAACAGTATGGAGTTTCCTCAAACAACTGAAAATGGAACTCCCATTTGACCCAGTAATCCCACTCCTGGAAATATATCTGAAGAAACTAGAAACACCAATTAGAAAGGATATATGCACCCCTATGTTCATAGCAGCACAATTTACAATAGCTAAGATTTGGAAACAACCTAGGTGCCCGTCAGCAGATGACTGGATCAGAAAACTGTGGTACATCTACACAATGGAATAATATGCTGCCATAAAAAAGAAGGAATTCTCATCATTTGTAGCAACCTCGATGGAATTGGAGAACATTATGCTAAGTGAAATAAGCCAGTCAATGAAAGAAAAATACCACGTGATCTCACTCATTTATGGATAATAAATAACATTATAAACTGATGAACAAAAATATACATAAAGAGACAGTAAAGCGTCAAACAGACTGTCAAATTTCAGCGGGAAGGTTATGGAGAGGTGGGGGAGATTAGAGATCAACCGAAAGACTTGTATGCATGCATATAAGCATAACCAATGGACACAAAACTCTGGGGGGTGAGGGCATGTATGGGTGTGGGGTGGGGGAGGGACAATGTTAAGATATGTACACATATAATACCTAAATAAAAAAAGTGAAAAAAAAAAGAAACTGTGGTACATTTACACTCTGGAATACTATGCAGCAGTAAGAAAGAAGGATCTCTTACTCTTTGAGACAGCATGGAAGAACATGGAGAGTATCATACCAAATGAAATAAGCAGGACAGAGTAAGACAAACATCACACGATCTCACTCATATGTGGAATCTGAAGAACAAAATATACTGATGAACAAAATAGATCCAGAGACACAGAAGCATGGTACAGACAGTTGAATCTCAGAGGGAAGGTGTAGGTGGGTGGGTAGGAGGAAAGAGATCAACCAAAGTACTTGTATACATATATGCATAACTCATGGACACAGACAATAGGTTGGTGAAGGCCTGGGACAGTTGGCAGGGATGGGCTAGAAGGGGTCAGTGGAGAAAAAGGGGGACATCTATAATACTTTCAACAATAAAGATAAAAAAGTCTATGTTGTCCAGATTGTGGGGCTATTTCTTTCCCTCAGGCTTATACCACAGAAAGAAGAGTGCTCCACCCAGGAAAAATGGCATCAGAACTATGGGAGGGTGACTCAGCACAAGATCCTGGGTTTCCCCAGAATGACAAATCCAATACTCTCCTCATGCAACTCTAGTCCACTCCATCCTTCATCCACCATAGCCCAGAGTGAGTGGCTGTGAATGAAAATTTGTACATTGGCCCTTTAAGAGGGCACCTGTGTTTCCAGCAGACTTCCATCTCTCCCTGATGGACAGAAACTCCATTACTTTTAAAAGACAGATGTTATGTGGAGGCCTGTCCCTAGCTTTGGTGCCTAGCTGAGAGACTGGCTTTGGGTTTTGGGTTTCAATGCCGTGCTTCTCATAAGGAACCCCTAAAACTGAGGTATCCCTCTGGGACTTCAGCCACTGCCAGTGGGAGAAGGGCCAGCCCTTTTCATACCTCTTCCTTTCCTACCAGTCTTGATATGGCTTTTTCTGTAAATCCTTGGTTATAAGGCTTCTGTTTAGTCAGACTTCAGTTGGTTATTTAGGATGATTGTTCCATAATTTAGTTGTAATTCTAGTTTGGTCCTGGAAGGAGGTGAGTGTAGCTTCCACCAACTCTGAAGCCATTGTTGATTTTCCTCAATTCATTTCTATCATTGTATTTTGGGACTTTAGGGCTTGAAGAGATCTGTATATTTTAAACTGCTATGTTTGAACTTGACTTTAGGTAGGGCCAACTCAAATTATGACAGATCAATTCTATTGTATATCAATTCATGTCTCTTGCTATTTTATTCAGATTTCAAATCTGTTGGTTCTATCCAGATTTTCCTTTTTGAGGCAATCCATTTAGAGACTGAATAACTTAAATTCATTGACATCTCTTCTTCTTACTCACCTATGAAGCACTGTCTCTCTGCTTGATATTAGCACATATCTTCATGCTTATTTTTGGCCTTTGCAAATTACAGACATCTCACAGATTGACACTTCCTCCTTTTTTATGTAGCTTAAGGCACCAACCCTAGAAAACTAATGATGCCTTTATTTTTATTTTATTAATTTAAATAAAGGAGCCCTTTTGCCTCTAGAGCAGGCACAGAAGCACAGGAAGATTACACTTTTTTTTTTCCTTTTAGGGGCTTGGCTTTAGTAGTACATGTTTGAACAAGTCCATTGAAGCAAAAGAGTTACCAGAGGAAGATTTATGAAAGATTAAAAGAATAGTATCAGATAATATATAAAAATCTACTTTACATTTTATGTACTTACTTATTCCAAAGCCATTTATAATAATTTATTTTGTGTACAAGCCAGAATATTCCTCACCCTACCCAAACACATGCACACTTCAATATAACAAAGTTCTATGGTTACTCCTATATATTGGAAAGGGAAAGTAAATGGAGACAGAATGAAATACCATTTTTGACTGGAACAATGGTAAGTTGAAAAGTAGAGTCCAAGGATCTTGGCGCTTGAAATTATAAATTTCAATAATTATATTATTGTTCTGGGCCTCAATAGTAAGTCAGTCTTCAGGGGCAGGTAGCAGCTAGAAGAGAGATGAAGCCTTTCCTGCAATGTAGAGACCACTCATTAAATCTGTGTTTAGTTAATAAATTCATGTAATCATGCAATCCCTATGTTTGGTCCTGGGAATTTGGAAATGAGCCATTAAGGCCTAGTCTTGTGTCTCATGGTGCTTACCATCAATGCTTAGACTGGGAGAGAAAAGCATGAGGAAAGTCAGAGATGTGCTGGGGACAGGCAGACTGGCGTGACTGGAGTCTAGGATATGTGAGTAGGAGTAACAGAAGATACTTTTGGAGAGCTGGTAGGAGCTTACTGATCAATTCAAACTTGATCCTATAACCAGAGTAAAATCATTAGCAAACAATTACCTATGGGGAAAATATGCAGAATTCCATAAAAAATGCAGAATTCCCATACAACATGGTAGGTGTTCAGTTTGAAAGTTGTCAGACAGCATAACATAGAGGCTAAGAACATGGTTTCTTCTCTGGAATGGGGCAAGCCTGGTTTTGAATCCCATTTCCACTACTTAGTAGATGTGTTGTTTTAGGCAGTTTACTTAATGTCCCTGTGTCTTGCTTTCCTCATTTGTAAAATGGGAATTATTATCGAGTTTACCTCTTAGGGCTATTATGAGAAATATGAGAGTTAATATTTGTAAAGCAGTGTCTGGTATATACCAAATGCTAATAAAATAAATGAAATAAAATCTAGTGGAGAGTACAAAGAAATTTAAATTGCTTGGTTTGAGGGACAATGTGGCTGGTCTTATTCCTTCCTTGCCAACTCTGATTTTTTCCTCCTCATAATGACTTCCCCAGTTCTGTCACTTTAAGTTTAGGGCTTGTTTGGGAAAAGAGAAGAGGAAAGTATGATGGAAATACCCCTGCAAGGAAGCCCAGAATCCTGCCATTCTGTCTACCTACCTACCTCACACAGCTGGAGCCTCAACTTGATGAAGACCAGTCACCTCTGTGTGACTAGAGCTGAGTCACGCAAGTGGACCTTAGGTACTTCACGGCCCTATTACAGGCCTTATTGCTCTTCTATCTCTCACTGGGGATGGCTCTTAGCCAAATGCCTGTATGCTCTCCTCACAGAAAAGACTGTGGAGGTCCCTAGGACTTGAAACCTCTGGCCAAATGGGGTCCTTGAACCCAGCCATTTTCCTTCTCCTGTCACCTCTCTTCCTCTGGTAGCCACCATTGTGGGGTCTCTTAGCCCAGTAGTATCAGAGAGGAGGAGGAAAGTGAAGATAAAAAATAGCAAATAGCTTAAGTAATTATTTATATATTGCTTTATTTATTCCCTGAGACAACTATTTTTTCCATATTGCTAGAATGTGTCTGCCTTCTCAGATTTGGCAAGCCAATTATGTTACTGCTTTAATGACTCCCAAACCACATCCCTGAGAGGTCATCATAATTGTTTCTGCCTCCCCATTTTGATGCCAGGGGTTTCATGTCTGTTTAGAGACTGCCTCTGGCCAGTGGAAATACATGCAGTCTCAAATGCCTTGCCCTCTGCCCTGGCCACCTCAACTGCTCTCCTATCAGAACTCTTAAGACCTGCTGCAGGCCCCAGGGAGAGCTGGTAAACTCTTCCCCTTTGCCAGAGATGGGGAGGGGGTGGATTCAGAGATGAAGCATGTCAGTTGCATAAAACACTCAATTTCATAGTAAAGGGGCTTGGAGGAACCCTGGGTATATCTGGCCTGGCTATTAGCTGTCAAGGTCACTGCAGCCTTGAACCTCCCTTGAGAAATTCACCAGGTCCCTTTAGTTGCCAGGGTCCTAATAATCCTTTTATCTGGGCAGAAATTTATAAGCATATTCATAAATATTTTTTCTTTTTACTCTTAAAACTGTCTGGTGAGATAGATGGCATTATCCCACTTTATAGGCAAAAAACAACAATGGAGGCTTAGAGAGGTTAAGAAAGTTGTTCATGATATGGGAACCTTGAACTTTTCATTCCAAGCTCATGCTCTTTTCAACATTCTAGGGATGTCTCTATGATTTTTACTGTCCCTTCATACCCAGGAAGGGTACAGATGATCTGCTTTAACAGCTTACCATTATGTGCTGTTCTTTCCATTTATCATGTCTCCCCTGATGTCTCCAGTGTCTCCTAGCTATACAGAAGGCCTGAGAAATGTCCTATATCTTAAATATCTCTTTCTCCCCTCCCAGCAAGAAAAAAGAGTTGAAGAATCTTAATTCTTCTATTGAGCTGATGACTGATCCTTGGTAGCAGGCCTTGTATGAAGGTTCTGAGGAGTTCATCTTTTTAACAAGGACTGAAGCTTAATAGAACAATGCTCACCTAATGGAGACTCAGAAACCAAGGTCAGCTGCTAGTGGGGAGAGGAAAGTATTTTAAATGTGAAGATAGATGGAGCTCTTCATTTCCAAATACTACTCAGTTGCTACAGGAGCAAAGAGAAGGATGTGAGGTTCTTGCTTCTGACATCTGCCTGAAAAGAGTTCAGTCAATGTTGCTGCCTTTCTGGATAGTGGGAAGCAGGGAAGCACACACATTACCAGAGTCTCCACTGCTGGGACCATATGGGATTCTCTATTCTGGGTAGAAGACCAACTGCTCCAGGAGAATATAAATGGGAAGAGCCCTAGTTGGAAGTAGAGGGCCTTGTGTTCTCATTCCTGGTTTCCTGTAGTTTCATTGAGTAAATGCCTTTACCTCTCAGGTCCCTTGTCTTATCTGTAAAATGGGGTGAAGCTCTCTCAAAAGGAAAATGAATGTCTGGAGAGTACTGTATACATTTTCCACACAGTATCCTATTTGATCATCAAGTCTTATTTAAACTGAGGATACAGAAACAAGCTCAGAAATTTTATCTGACTTGCCCAAAATCATGACCAGTAAGTGGCAGAGCAAGTCCAATTTTGTTCATGTTTCAGGATCATTATATGTTAAATGGAAATGATGATGTTGATGATAATGGTGAAGATGACAATAATGGCAGCTAATGAGCATTTATCATAAGCCAGACTCTGTGCTAAGCACTGTTATTTGACCCTCACAACAACTCTATAAGGATAGTACTATTATTATCCTGATTTTACAAATGCTAAAAACTGAGGCTTAGTGGTTGAATGTCTTGCTTAAGGTCACACTCAGCAAATAGCACAGCTAGTGATTAAACCCTAGGACTCTTGACCTCTGGGTTAGTGCTCTTGACACTGTACTATTCTGCTTAAAATGGTAAGTGAAAAAATGCTTTGGGAATGTGCAGTGCTATCTGATTGCAGACCGGTTCTCTACAATATTTTATTAGGCCCACCAAATGAGCCTGGCAGCCTCTAAGGAGAATGCACATTTGTGTGGGCACGGGGCCAGAAGGTTAGAGCAAGATGGAGCAATGCTTATAGGAAACTGCCTTTCACCAGTAGGATGCTCAAGCTCTCTGAAGGTAGTGTGTGCAGCATCCTCAGACCTATTCTGTTGTGTCAGCTGATCTGCATGTCACCAAGGGCTCAGTGGGCACCTATTTGAGAGCAAGTGTTGTTCCATTTTTTCCCTGCCACCTTGACTCCTAAAGTATTTGTTCCCTGCATCTCTGGCCTTTTTAGGCAACTTAGGGAGACACGTCCCCCCTTTTCCCCACCACTGCTCTGTCTTTAGTTTGTCCAGACAAGAGTTGGCCTGTTATAACTGCTACTTTACCTCTTGAATCTCATGGGAACTAAAGCTAACACACCAGCTGTTGTACCATTTTATTTGGATCCATGCTGGGACACCATAAAGCTTGCATCCTGCATCTTGCAAATTAAAAGGGATTTTATTGTTGGGTTCATAGAGTCCTAATAGGTACTCAACTGTCTCAAGCACTAGTTCCTGTTTTTCGGCAGTATCATTCTCTCTCCATAAAAGTCACATATTCTGTTACTCCTCAGAGCTTTCCAGTGTAGTCTACTATTATGTTGCAAAGAAATTTCAGGGAAAGAAATTTAGCAATGTCTGTGGAGGCTGTGCCATTGTGCAAATTAAGTACCAGACCAGGTATGACAAAGATGAGCAAGTTATGGAGACTGCTGAGAAGACAGTGGTTCCAGGGACAGGCTAGTATGGGATCAAGTGGTTGTTAGTAGTGGCATTGCATTTTCCAAGTCTTTCAACACCTGCAAGTTCTGACTCAACTCAACCCTCCATTTTTTAGATTTCTTTTCCCAAGCTTTTGAGCACCTCCAGAGAAAGTCACATGGCTATACAGATTGATGCCCCCAAGTTCATATTTTCTAAGCTCTGCTAAGCCCACAGTGCTATTCCATACAAGCTTCTCTTTTGAATTTCTTGGGCAGGTATACATACTGTTTCCTCATGTCCCCCTTCCCTGCTTCACACAGAAAAAGCTTGTCTCTTTCCACACGGAGGAAAGAGTCTTTGAATTATGAACTTCCTCTGATCCATGACAAATATATTTGTATCCAATTTTATTTTTTGAAGTGTTTATATTCCTTTCTAAGGCTAATCTCCCCAACTTGACTCTTGATCCCTCCACCTCCTACCTCCTCAGTATGTTCTTCCTCAGATGCTCAAACGTTTCCACTCTCTTATTCTCTTCTTAGCCCTTGAAAGTATTCAAGGCTGTCCATCCAAAATTAAAATCCCCTCCTCAAGCTACTTCCTCCCGCTTCCTCAACTCCACTGTGATAATTCTCAAATGCAAAGTTTTCATTTGTGTAGTCTACATCTCCAATTCTTTTGCTACCCAGTACAGTTTAGCTCTGTCTCCTTAACTCATTTCTATAACATCTGAACATTAACAACATCTAACATTTATTAAGTTCTTACTATGAACAAGGCACTGGGTGATGCACTTTATATTAATTGTTTTATTTGATCTTCACAACAACCTTATTATCATAATCTCCATTTTATGGATGATGATAGTTAGAACTTTCCAGTAACTTGTCCAAGGTCACATAGTAGAGTTTTGATTTAAGCAGAAGTAATCTGACATTAGAGTCCATACTCTAACTTAAGGCACCACGTTTATTCTGAGGCCTAGAAAGTAAAGGTTTCAGACTTTGAGTGCCATAAGGACTCTGGTTCTATTGCTCAGTTCTGCGATTGTGATATGAAAGCAACCGCAGACAATAAATAAATGAATGAGAGTGACTTTGTTCTAATAAAACTTGATTCATGGACAGTGAAATAAAATTTCCTATAATTTTCACATGTCATGAAATATTCTTCTTCTTTTGACTTTTTCTCAGGGATTTAAAAATGTGAAGGACATTTTTAGCCTGAAGTCCATACAAAAACAGAGGGTGGGCCAGCTTTGGCTTATGACTATAGTTTGCTAGTGCTTGCTCTAATCATTACATTATTCAGGGCTCCTCCAATTGTCAAATCCAATGGTTACAGCTTTTAATGCTGATGATCCACCCCCCCTTTTTTTCTCCTCTGATGATTATGAAGTCACTTCAGTTTTTCATCTACTTTTATATTCCCTTGTGTCTTCTGAAACTGTTTTTCTCCCACCTACTTCTCAAATGTTGGTATTTCCAGAGATCAGTAGTTCACTTATTTCTTTGTTTACTCTGCTATAGTAATTGCTTCTACTTCCATGACTAACGTCTGCTGTTAATGAAGTAACTTTGAACATGGACTTTGGAGGTTTACTTGCCTGGGTTTAAATCCTGCTCCAATAAATACTGCTTGTGTGATCTCAGAGGGTTTTTGTGAAGATTAAATAAATTATTTGAAAAACTCTGGATCCATGTTTTTAATATAATAAAATAGTAGTGTCATCGTTGTGCTACTATTATGGGATGATGACTCCCTAATCTATATCTCCAGTTCAGAATTCTATTTTTGAGTCCTAGACCCAAATATCGAAATGCCTATTTAACACCTGTACTTGGATATCCTACTGGCATCTTGACCTCAACATGTCTGCAATTTAACTCATCATCCGTCTCCCACCCCACTTCCCTAATCTATTTTTCTTCCATCATTCTTTGTTCTTGTTAACAATAATACTGTCCCCTCAGTCACTTAACTGATAAAGCTGGGAGTCCAGTTTCATATCAGAAAATAAATGACATTCAACATCTAGCTTTAAAGCCAACATGAGACTGAACTTTTTTAATTCCCCTGAGTTGGGAGTTGAGATTAGCTATGAGATTGATTTGAGAATTGTTCCTCTCTTTCCTTTCTTAATCACCTTCCCTCCACTCATGTCATATTGATCTTTCTGTCCCTCAAACTGCTCATTTCTAACTCCTGACCTTTGACCACACAGTTCCTCTCATCTGAAACGTACCTTCTGATATATCTCCAAATGTTATCCATCATTTAAGAGCTGAAACACCCATGAAGCCTTCTTGACTTCTCTAGTCAACAAAATAAGGTATATTTTGGAACTGAGAGCTTATATTTTAAATTTGGTTTGATTACATATGTCATACTTTATAATGCTTTCTGTCACAAGTCTATAAGTCATATTGTTTCAACTATATTATAAACATCTTAAGTTCACAGAGCACATAATATTATTGTGAATTCTCCATAGTGCCTCATACAAGTCTCCTTTTAACTTCAATCTCTCATATTCTGGCTCCTCTCCTTCCAGTAAATGTGGAATACAAGGTTCTACTTTAGCTGGTTTTCTTCTTCTTCTTCTCACTTTCTTCCTTGAATATTTTAAATCTATTTTTAGAGACAATTTTTAAAATAGTTATATCTATGACTTCCAAAATTTTCATCTCATATCCTAACCTCTCTCTTGAGCTCCTTTCTTATATCTCAAACATTTTGGTGGACATTTTCACAAGGATGTCTTGCCTGACTTCAAACTTAATACTATATTGAAATCTCAACTCATCATTTTCCCATCTTACTCCAAATTGACATTTCCTTATGGCATGACCATTCTCTGTTACCTGGATAAAATTTGTAATTGTCTTGAACTACCTTCATTACACATACACAATATTACTCCATAATATATCTACTATTCCTTGATGGTGTCTTTTATGCTCCATCCTTTTCAGGTCCACTACTACAGTAACAACAACAATAATAACAATAATAATGATAAACATGAATCCAGTGTTATGACCAGGTGCTAGGCTAAGTGCTTTAAATGTATGAAATCATTTGATCTTCATAAATATTCCCATGAGGCAGGTATTCTTGCTATACTCTTTTCATAATAGGTGAGGAAACTAAGATTTAGAATTACAGAGCTAGAATCACACCAAAATGGGTTTGGACCCAAATTCTCACCTTAACTACAGTGTTACTTACTCCTCATACCTAGATTTCCATAATTGTTTCCTAACTGATATGCCTGCCATTGCTTGGTCTTCTATCAATCCTTCCTGCATAGTGTTTCCAGAATAATCATCCCCAAACACTGCTATCATTATTTCATTTTTCTTCTTAAAATTAATTGCTCTCTCTCTTTCATCCACTAAATTAAATCCATCCACAACCAAATATACAAAGTCCTCTACAATCTTATCGCAATCTAAATTCTCAGCTTTATTTTTGGAAGTGTATGTATTGGCTCTGACTCCTGGTTAGTCTCTGAATGAGTAGTGTCCACAATGTTTTGTCCTAAACAGCCTTATACAGCTTCTGTAGACTCATGCCGATGGCTTCTTTTATGGAGTCAGTCCATCTCATATTTGATCATTCTCTTTTCCCACTACCTTCTATTTTCCTAGCACTATAGGCCTTTCTAAAGAACCCTGCTTTTTCATTATGTGCCCGAGTAGGGGAGCTTCAGTTTTGTCATTTTTGCCTCCAGCAATGTTTCAGGCTTAATTTGCTCTAGGACCCACTTGGTTTGTCTTTCTAGTGGTCCAGGGTATTTGTAGCACTCTCCCCCAACACCTTATTTTAAATGAGTCAATTTTTTCCCTACTAGTCTTCTTCATTGTCAAAATTTGAAATCTGTACCTGTATATATTTCTATAAATAAGTTAAACCATACTGCCCTACTCTGCCATACTTTGATTTCATTTCATGTTTATCCCTATCATCCTACTCACTTCTTACCATGTTGTGAGTTCCTAGGGGGGAATGTTGGGACATGCAATTTTGCAACCCATTGTGCCTCCCGCCTAGTCCACACTCAGTGAATATTTGTCAAGTGATTGATGGTAAGAGTTCAGTTACCACTTGGAGGATTAGATTGTTTAATTTTACCTTAACTCTCTCCTTTTTCTTTCTTCTTCATTATACCTCTCGTTTTTTTCTTCCCTGGCACAATTACCCTACCACAAATGTGAAAATCTTCTTTTCTGCAACATCAACATCTTAGGAAAACCTTTGCCTATGTATTACCACTTCATCAGCTTTTCCCTCACTTTATCCCCAAACATACCTTCTTGCCAATCTTTCTTCATTTCTTGGTATTTATCATTAAACTGAAAGTTACTAATATGAAAAGTTTCTGGAGGTTACCACTGGGTAATGACTACAGCACAGTCTGCAGAATAAAGTTCTCTGGTGGCTCTTGAGGTAAGATATTTTATGTAAGCTGCAGACTTTCTGGTCATATTAAGCACTGATCAGGACCCCTGAGCCATTGTATTCAATATATGGCAATATAACTGACAACTGGGAAGCCCTGTTCCAAATTAAGATGTTATATATCTCCAGATGTTCTTGAATCATAGAGAGAAAACATTCCTATCTTATTAGATTTTTTACCTTGTCTTTAGATCCTTGTTACTTTCTAGGCATTGCCATAGATTAGGGACCACAATGTCAAGGAACAGCATGGATTCACTTACAGTTCAGGAATATTAAGGTTTTGATGTTTAAGCAGATATTCATTTATTTTTAAAGGTTATTTGTAACATCTGGTCAGTGATTCTAACCATTCAAACATTTTTGACATAAATATTTTGACAAATATTTATAAAACTTTTGCCAAAAAACCCAGAGCAAGAAAAAATTTTACATTGGAGCCAATATACACACCAATGTGCACATTTGCACACACAGAGACACAAGCACACAAAATACTGAACAGAAGTTTCAGGAAACAATGTTTACTCTTAATACAAGAGATTCCTATTTTTCTCTTTTAATCTATTTCATTTAAAATAGTGGTGCTGGTCCATATAATGAACCTAAAACAGTAATATTATGGTGCAAAAAATTAAAATTTAAAAGCCATCAAGACTACATTATAAAATTTTCAAAAGCCTCCTAACATTTAAATCAAAAAAGGAGGGGATGGTAGAAGAATATCATGTAAGGAAAAATATCCTGTAAGTAAATTACATCTAGAAAATTAATACTTTAGAAAATTAATTGTAAGGCTAAAAGCAAGACACCCATGAAAAACACACAAGGTGACAAAACAAGCCAGAGGAAAATCATTTGGGCAAAAATTGAAAAAGGATCCCCAGTCAAATTTATAGAAAATATTCCTTTATTAACTTTTGGTCGAGAATATGTTTGTATATTTTCAGAAAACAACTCCGAAACCATGTGGATTCCAGCAAGAGAGGAATCAACAGGACTACTCCAGCCATGAAGACAGAAGAGAAGCAGTCCAGAGACGGAAGACGCCGAGGTGGCCTTCCCATACTAGCAGTTAGCAGCTGTGCATCACTGCAGATTGCCCAGGACCAAACCAGACAGAGTTGGACCTGCATTACCACCATTTGTCCACCATCCAGAACTGAAATGTCAGTGCTGACATGTACACATAAGGAACTGTTGGACATTGAAATTGGGTCTCAAAAGAACTGTTGGCCCAGAAAGAAACTCACTACACACTGATTGATTTGCCTGTCACCATAACCATTATTGCTTGTCTCATTTTCGGTTCTTATAAGTGTATTTCTAATAGCACATGATCTCACTCATCTAGGGGAAATAATGAACAACATAGACTGATGAACAAGAACAGACCCAGAAACAAGGAGGCATGGATCATACTGTCGGGCCTCGGGGGGAGGGGAGGGAAGGGCGGGGGTAAAGGGGGAGATCAACCAAAGGACTTGTGTGCAGGCATATGAGCCTAACCAGCGGTTAAGGACAACAGGGGGGTGGGGGCATGTGTGGGGAGGGGTGTGGGATGGGAATGGGGGGATGAGGACAAATATGTGATACCTTAATCAATAAAGAAATTTAAAAAATAAATAAATAAAATAGTGGTGCTGGTGAACTACTAAACTGATTTCACAGTAAATAATGAATCATTTGTCCGCATTTTGAAAAACACTGGTTCAAAGGATGGAAACGAAAAAGAAGATGATAATGTGTTCTATTTTATGCTACTAGAAGGCAAATAAGTATTTCATGCAGCTTCTATGCTGGGAAGAAGCAGTACTAAGTTAAAGCTAAAGAACAATATTCATAGCAGGGATAACAAAATTAATTAACTGTGGTGTATTGATTTTGTTATAAGCTTTATTCAATCCTTTGTTTAAACAAACTTGTCATCTTTTGTTTTCTGTGTCTGTTTCTGTATAACATGCTACCAAACTATAAGGCAATCTGTTTCAATGTTTACAACTATACAAGAGTTCCATGTTCTTTTTTGCAAGTTAGAAAGCTTTGCAAATGTTAAATATTATTTATAAATAGGATATTGGGCTTATTTATACTAAAATAGAATTATCTTTTTACTATATGGAATGATAGTAACTATATTTCATGAATTGTTATGTTTTCCCCCCAGTATGCACTATGGATATTCCTCTCTCTTCTCCTCTCCTCCCTCTCCTCTCCTCTCCTCTCCTCCTCTCCTCTCCTCTCCTCTCCTCTCCTCTCCTCTCCTCTCCTCTCCTCTCCTCTCCTCTCCTCTCCTCTCCTCTCCTCTCCTCTCCCCTCCTCTCCTCTCCCCTCCTCTCCTCTCCTCTCCTCTCCTCTCCTCTCCTCTCCTCTCCTCTCCTCTTCTCTCCTCTCCTCTCCCTCTTCTCTTCTCCTCCCTTCCTCTTCTTGTTCTCTCTCTCTCTCTCCCCCTCCCTCCCTCCCTCCCTCTCTCTCTCTCTTCTTTGTAACTACTGGAATTCCTGGATATTCCTGGATTCTGGAATTTTCAGATAACATTGGTGGGATATATAACAATATGGAGGCATTAGAGTACAGAATATTCAGGTGAGTGTCACAGGGCCAAAGGGACTATAAAACATTTTTAAAAAGTGGGCATAGCCGGTTTGGCTCGGTGGATAGAGCACCGTCCTGCGGACTGAAGAGTCCCAGGTTCTATTCCGGTCACGGGCACATGCCTGGGTTGTGGCCTCGATCCCCAGTGGGGGGTGTGCAGGAGGCAGCCAATCAATGATTCTCTCTCATCATTGATGTTTCTATCTTTCTCTCTCCCTCTTCCTTTCTCTCTGAAACCAATAAAAATATATATATTTTAAAAAGTGGGCATAGTCATGAGTTGCTTGGATAACTGATTGGTCCAAAGACTTGTCCTTTAACACAGATGTTAGTTCTTCCAAAGTTACACTGTAGAGAGAATACTACAAAAGGACAAAATGGATTTGAGGGATAGTTTGAGAGATTTTGTTTTGAAGTAAATATTTTTCTGAACATTAATTCACAGTTTCTTGTATTTTCATCCAGAAGTTCTAGAGGAAAAAAAATAAAATGGGGGTGGGTGGGTTGTGGCAATGCTTTTTTATATACATATTTTGATTTTTTTAACCATAGACATAAATTACCTAGTCAATCATTTAAATATAAAGGAGAAAACACAAAAGAATAACGAAAAGGAAAAGAAAAATAACAAACAAAAGAGCTTTTTGGCAATGAGGAGGCCAAGAGAAAATGCCAAGACTTGGAGGAAGAGAGACCAATATTCTAATCCTACCTCCATCATGGACTAACTATATTACATTAGGCATACAATTTAACTTGCCTGATCCTGTTTCCTAATCTGTTAAGTGGGAATAATAATAACTATCACAAAAGACTGTATTGAAGATTAAGGTAATGTACTTGTACCACTCAACACAAAGAAGATTGTGGTAGGCAGGATAATGACCCTCTAAATATGTCAATACATCCCCAGAACCTGTGAATCTGTTAGGTTATATGACAAAATGGATTTTTCAGATGGAATTAAGGTTGATGGAGAGATTATTCTGGATTATCCAGTGAGCTCCATGTAATCACATGGGCTCTCAAAAGCAGAGAGGGAGGCATAATAGTCAGAGAGAGCTGCAAAGGAAGAAGAGGCAGAAGATATTCAAAGCGTGAGAGGTACTCAATCTGCCTTGGCTGGCTTTGAAGTTGAAAGAATGGGGCCATGGGCCAAGGAATGTGTGTGGCCTCTAGAAGCTAGGAATGTCCTTCAACTGACAGCCAGCAAATATATCAGGACTTCAGTCCTACAACTGTAAGGTAGTAAATTATGGCAACAACCAGAATAGGCAAGGAAATAGATTCTCCCTTGGAGCCTCCAGAAGTGAATTCAGGCCTGCTGAGAACTTGATTTTACTTTAATGATCCCCAAGTCAGACTTCTGACCTATATAACTATAACAATGATAAATCTGTGTTGTTTAAAACTGCTAAAGTGTGGAGGTCTGTTATGGCCACAATAAAGAACTAATACAAAGATGTTCAATAATTGATAGCAATTGCTATTTTTTAACTTAGGGTGATCCCAGAAATCTTATAAATTTGTGATTTATATTGTCTATTATAAGATTTTGAATGCCACACTAATCTTATCCTCTTAAATATCAACAGATGTTGGGCATCCTCTGTTTCAAAAGAAGCTTTAGGTTTCAAACATGCCAAGGATTGGGACCCAGAGGTTGTGGTGTCTGTTTCTGTGTCTTTGCAATCAGGCTGCCCAGATTAGATATGCCAATCAATAAGTCTTTAGAGAATCTACTGCTTAGAGATTTTATTGAAATTTATTGGAAGTTATAAAATTCAATAATCATAGGTACATATTTTACAGGTGAGAAAAATTGAGCAGGTAGAGAGCACTATGAGCTGGGAGAAAGTAGGATCTGCTATTTTTTTCACCTATAAAATATTTATAGGCATAATATTTCCCTATGTTATTAAATTATAACATGAACAAGTTATTTTTAATTCTTTTGAGTTCATCTGTAAAATAAAGATGATAATGTATCTATTTCATGGAGTTGTTGTGAGGATTTAAGTGAGATACTACATGTAAAATGTTTGGCACGTAACTGAGAACTCTCTAGGTGTTAACTCTTGCTGAGCTGACCTTTGTAAGGTGCTAGTAAGGTAAAGTATTTCTTAAAAATCATTGTAGCTTAGGTGGGGAATTATCTGTAACATTTTTGCCCCTTTTGTTGGCTAAGATTAAGAAATATTTATTGAGTTTCTCTGCTTTGTCCCCATAGGGGGGCATGCAAGAAGCAACCAGCCATGGTTCTTTCTCATCTGTTTCTCTCTTTCCCTCTCTCCCTTCCTCAAATCAATAAAAACGTGTTTTTTTTAAAAGAAATATTTATTTATTGACTTTCTCTGCTATACATTTACCTAAATCATTGTTTTAACCCAGATATTATCTCCCTTTCATCCTGTGAAGTAGGAGTTATTATTCGCCCATCTTTCCAGATTGCTATCAGGCCAGAAATCCAATAATATTTATTTCTGCCCCTAGAATGCTGTTTCATCTTTGACTTTTTCATAGTTGGTCCATTGAAGGATGTGTGTGTATGTGTGTGTGTGTGTGTGTGTGTGTGTGTGTGTGTGTGTTTGTGTGTGTGTCTGTCTGGATGGGTCTGTATGTACAAGTGTTTCACTACTGCATATATGTACAAACATGCAGAAAGAACCTTACTAATAGCTTTCTAACTTGATAATTTTGATACATGCTATATAGAATAGGGTCACTCTGACTTCAGTCTTATTCTGTGAAGTGATTAGGGACACCTCTAATTTTTCCAGAATAATATTTGTTTTTGGACCTCCACTTTGTTCAAATACTTTTGTTTGTCTTTCTTAGTATTATATCTGTGGAAAGCCCAATGTGATTCACACCAAGATGCTAGGTACCTCAAGACATCACATCAAGCGATGAGTTTTCTAGCAAACTAAAATTATTGGCCAAATCATATTACTTATAATAATATCTTTCATGTTTTTATTGTTCACAGTAGGTTAGTGTCTTATAGTGTCTCAGTTAATCTTAACAACTCAATTTCAATGTTAATCCCTTTATACTCATCAGGTATCTGTGGCTCAAAATACCTTGCACAAATTTACACAGCTAGTTCTTTGTGGACACAGCTAAGATTTGAACTTAGGTTTGTGTGAGTCCCCAAACCCAGGTCCTTCTGGTAAACAGAACAATCCTATGGTCTGACTCCCTTTGAATAATCTCTCCTGCCTACACTTAATGCTTTTATGCTGGATAATGAGAGAAGTGGACCTGGGGAAAGTTTATATTTTTTAGTGATAAGCTACATGAGTTGTCCCTAAATGCCTAGCACACATTGTCTCTTCTTAAATGACTTTCAGATGATTTTTGGGATAAACTATAGTTCAGCAACTCTCAAACTTGAGTATGCAAACAAATCATTGAGGGTCTTCTTAAAAATCAGATTCCAATTCAGTAAGTCTAAAGAAAGGTCTAAAATTCTGCATTTATAAATAGCTTCCAGTGGATGGTAGTGCTACTGGTGTGGTGACCACACTTAGAATAGCAAAACCCAAGCCCACATCATCTTAGCCTCTCTTTCTTCACCTTGTGATATCCTCACTATAATGTAAAAGTTCTTCACATCTTCCTTCTGGGCTGTAATAGACATGTTTGCATCACCCTATTTTCTCAGATTCTAAAAGAAAGTAGGGTGGGATTAGTGGAAACCAAGCATAGAACCTAGGGAATGGAGTTAAGAAATAATACCACCCCCCACTCCTAACAAACCTTCTTTTTTATCCTAGTCTACTATAAAACCGTCTGACTTGTATTTTTTATTTCCTTTGTTTTAATTTTTCAGGAAATGTGTGTGAGTGTGTATGTGTGTGTGTGTGTGTGTGTGTGTGTGTGTGTGTGTGTATGCTTGGGTATTTATGGGTGCCAATTCCAAGACTGAGTGTATAGAACCCGAGCCATAGTCACTGGATTTCAATGGCTTCTATTACTCAAAATTAATAGGGAGCTGCAGAGACTCAGTTTTCTAGGCGCCTTGTGAACCAGATCAGCAAGAAAAGTGTGAGCAGTTAAATCTTCATCATGTTTAATTTTGCCCTCCACCTGAATATGCTAGCTGTAGGCATATGCCACGTTTTCTTAGCTAGCAAAATAGAAGCGTGTGTGTGTGTGTGTGTGCGTGCATGTGTGTGAGTGTGTGTGTGTGTGTGTGTGTGTGTGTGTGTGTGTGTATGTTAGGGGCAAGTGGTGAGTAAGAAGACAAGTCACAAATATATGACAATGAACATCCTATCTAATAAAAGAGTAATATTCAAATTGACCACACCTCCACTACACCCACAAGCCACGCCCACCAGCCAATCAGGAGCAAGTATGCAAATTAACCCAACCAAGATGGCTGCAGCCACAGAGTGAGCAGGAGGCTTGGGTTTCCTTGGCAATGGAGGAAGCCAAGCTTCCTGCACACCCTGGTTGGCCCAGGCCTCTGCTCAAGGCTACAAAGTTTCAATTATAGAAGATAAATAAATCCCAACAAAAATGGCTGTGGCCATGGAGTGAGCAGGAGGCTTGGGTTTCCCTGGCAATAGAGGAAGCCAAGTTCCTGGCCTGCCCTGGCCTCCACTGAAGGCTATAAAGTTTCAATTATAGAAGATAAATAAATCCCAGATACCAGGGCCTCCGCTTGGGTTGCCGGGGGCATGGCCAGCCTGCAAACCACCACAGGCCCCTCGCCCAGGCTGCCCCACACCCCAAGAGAACCCCTACCCTGATCCAGGACACCCTTCAGGGCAAACCATCTGGCCCCCACCAGTGCACCAGGCCTCTATCCTATCTAATAAAAGAGCAATATGCAAATTGACCATCACTCTAACACACAAGATGGCTGCCCCCATGTGGTCAAAGAGGGCTGCTCCCATGTGGACACAAGATGGCCACCACAAGATGGCCAGCAGGGGAGGGCAGTTGGGAGGGACCAGGCCTGCAAGGGAGGGCAGTTGGGGGCAATAAAGCCTGTAGGGGAGGGCAGTTAGGGGTGACCAGGCCAGCAGAGGAGGGAAGTTGGGGGCGACCGGGCCTGCAGGGAAGGGTAGTTGGGGGAGACCAGGCCTGCAGGGGAGGGAAGTTAGGGGCAATCAGGCTGGCAGGGGAGCAGTTAGGCATCAATCAGGCTGGCAGGAGAGTGGTTTGGGGGTGAGCAGGCTGGCAGGCAGAAGCAATCAGGAAGGCAGGAAGGCGAGCAGTTGGGAGCCAGCAGTCCTGGATTGCGAGAGGGATGTCCGACTGCCCGTTTAGTCCTGATCCTAAATGGGCAGTCGGACATCCCTCGAGGGGTCCCAAATTGGAGAGGGTTCAGGCTGAGCTGAGGGACACCCCCCCCCCGTGCATGAATTTCATGCACCGGGCCTCTAGTGTAAATATAAACATGTATATATGAGTTTGAGATGGAAGTAGAGGGTTGTGATCTTAGTAAACCTGGCTTTAGTTTCCTTTTGATTTCTTGGAGAGATCTCCAGAGAGCTTTAGAAAATTTATTCAGTACTAGCAGGCAGTCTTGGATTCTGGTTTTGGTTCTGTTACTAACTAGCTGTGTTATTTCATCATTTCTACTCTCTGGGTCACAATTTCTCTATAGATGAAGTGAAGATATTGGACTCTGCCATGATCACTGCATGTTTCCCACCATCTGCTCTTTCTTTGCTTTTGCTAAGGCAAAAAGCTGGGGCAATTGCATTTAAGTGCCAACTCTGTAATGGGTGATAGAGAACCAAACATAGGAAGCTTGCAAAGTGCTCTTGACCCAGGGAACTGTAATTTTTGCTTTGCTCCAGCAGATATTATTATTGTTATTATTGTTATTATTATTATTATTATTATTATTATTATTAATTTTGAAATCATCTGTTCTTACTCAGTGGAACATGATGTACACTTTTTTTTTATAAGACCACAGCTGAGTCATTCAGATTTCAACCTTTGCTATTGGGATGGGTTGATTAGTTTCACTGGACAAAGGGCTTAAAAGACTCATCAACAGAAGGAAAGGCACATGAGTTTTAGAAAGGATGACACTATGGAAACCTCAGCTACTAAGCTCTGGGCTTGGTGACTAGTCTTAATTTATCCCCAATCTTTGGTTGATTAGTTGCAATCATTTCTGTCTGCAGGCTGAAAACTTTGTCATACCCCTCCATGACAACCTGGAAAATGACAAGGCCAGATTTGGTTGGTGGAACCTTGGGGAGAAATGTCCTGCCCCTCATATTGCCCAGCTAACAAGAGACTTCAGAATAGCTTAGTGTACT
Source organism: Cnephaeus nilssonii (assembly GCF_951640355.1). NCBI lineage: Eukaryota > Metazoa > Chordata > Mammalia > Chiroptera > Vespertilionidae > Cnephaeus > Cnephaeus nilssonii. Next base: position 80,254,026 of record NC_137071.1, read on the forward strand.
TAGCTAAAAATGAGAACCTTTGGCAGAAGTAAAGCAGGTAGAAATATTTTGGTCCCTCTCCTTCAGTGGTGGAGCCATGGCAAAAGACAACTTTGAATATTTGGAAGCAGGCTGAAGGAAAGTAGCATGACACATTTGAAGTATCCATTCGATAATTAAGCACCTACATGTCTAGTAGATAAGAATTTAATATGCTAAGTAGTAAAATAATATAGCAAAGTAAAAATGTACTCCAACATGTCGAATTCTCTGGTTCTAAGGAATTCTATCACTATTTACTCAGTGTTTATACGACAAATTGTAAGAAATTTTAGGGTGCTTCAATCTGAATCAATTTTCTGGACTAATTCTATCTCTAGCCTAAGCAAAGGAAAGCAAATACCAGGTTGGTTTTCTTTCCATGTATTTCAAAACATCTTTGGGTTCTGTCCTATTCCTCTTCTAATTTTCTGGCCAAGCCTTCTCTAAGTGTTATGGTTCTGTGTGCCATTCTGATTTTGGTTGTTAATTTGAGGAAGAATGGAATTATAGGACCATCACTCTTATAGCTGGTAGAGATGGCAGATATAGTCTAGGTCTCTATGTTGGAACATACACTGAAGTCAAGTGACCTGTGTCAGTACAACTAGCAATATCATTGGTTCTGGATCCCTGCACTGCCTACCTCTTTGTCCCTGAGGAACCATGGATAAGGACCCACTGTGGCAGCCAGATACATCAACAAGAACAGAGCAAAGGCCTACGCCTTAGGCTTCATCCCTGTTGACACTTTCAGTTCTTCCCAGGTATAAAGCTGCCAATTCTTTCCTACCTGTCTGCAGCCTGGTCTTTGCTGTCTGTGGGAAAGTATAATTTTAATGTATCTAAGAAGATATTTGCTTATGAGTTCCTTTAAAAAAGTAACAGAATGTAACAGAATGGGCACCTTTTCAGATCCTGCTTGAGTAATCCTCGTTCTGTTCTGTCCCTCGGCAGTGAGCACTAGAACAAATTGCCTGATGCCACATAAACAGTTCACTTAATGCAAAAATTGGTTTCTCTCATTTGCTGAATTGGAGGAGGTAATTCTTTGTATTCCAGTAACATAATAATAAGCAGAAAGTTTAACAGAAGAGCCTGGGTGCTTTGGAAGCACAAATTCAACTGCTCTCCTCTTTGCTATAGGAACACAGAACCCAGATTTGTAGTATGGGGTTGATCCAAGTCCTTGAAAAAATACACAAACACAAATGCACACACACACACATATATTATATGAAAGCACCACACACACATACACACACCACATATATGGTGAAACTTCATGAAACCAGCATCTCCCGGGGACCAAACATAGATTTTAAGTGGCATTCAGCTTTTCCTTCAACCTTGCAAACAGTGTGACAGAGGCTCCCCTTGACCCTGTTTATTTCCTTTATCCCAGGCTAACCATTTGCTTTGAAACCAAGTTGATACTACGTGAATGTATTTCCATGCCTTTTGATTTGGAATAAGCAGATGTTAAAAACTGAGTGAAGGGTACCATTTGACATCATTTATATCTCAGCTTTTTAAGAGTCTATGGGAAAAGAGACATGATACAGATAATCTGTAGAATACCAAAAACTGCCTGAGACTGACAATAGACAATTATGAATGCTGACATATAAACTTGCCATATTTGCTAAATGCCATGGAGATAAATATATGGCAATAGGCAAATGGGTCTGAGCTCTATGTCAATGGAGTAATTATTTCTCATTTGAAGCCAGAGCTGGAACACGAACAATATTTAAAAAGAGCATTTTTTATTAGACTGTGTCTCTCCTACTTGTATAATAAACTCAGGTAAAGTTCAAAGATACTGTCTTTTAGGCTGGTTTCTGGACTCCAGACATTTCATGAGGGAATGATAACATTGCTAGCCCTTCAGCCATTACCACACACCTGACTATGGCCAGAGAGCCCAGGTTGGAAATGTGGAATAAGTCCTTCTTCCAGTCTCATTCTTAGAAACCAGGGAGAAAGATCAGGATCTGTGAATACAGCCCAGTACCACCTCTCTCTCTCTCTCTCTCTCTCTCTCTCTCTCTCTCTCTCTCTCTCTCTGTGTGTGTGTGTGTGTGTGTGTGTGTAATGAACATAACTGCCCAAGTTAGTGTGTGTGTTTGCAGGGAAGTGGGTGTCCACTTTGGATCAGAGATTTGACTGATGCCCCCCAATCTGCATTTCCTGTTGCATTTAAGGAAGCCAGGCAGATTAATCTGGCCATTTCTTAAGGTTGAAGCATATATAAACAAAAATAAGTTCCTTCTTCTTGTTCCTGAACCCTCATGAGCTCACCCTCTGCATCTTGAAGTGGCTTTTGGCAAAAGGGCCAGCATCCTTATTCCCATGCCCACTTCCCAGCTGATTTTGAAGAGGCCAGAGAGCAGGTTCCCAGGGAGCTTAATACCTACCCAGGAATGGAGCAGATCACTGTCCAAAGGTAGGGCAAAGCTCTGGTTTAGAGTTTATCTTAATGTCCCTAGAGTTTCCTCCCACTACATCTCTCTCCCTGTGTCCAAAGACAATCTGTTGCTGCCTTTGCACTGCTCCCTATCACCCCAGCCCACAGCCAGTGCTTTCCAGCCCTCAGCATCCCCATCCCCACACCTTCACTCAACCTGCACCTTTCTACCCTTTGGAAATGCTCCTGCAGCAAAGCCGAGGGCATGGAGCCACCTGTCCACTTACCCCAGGTCAAGTGATTTATTCAGATCTGCGTCTTCTGGTGTCCCAGAGCCAGGGATCACGGTGCAGCCACCTTACAGGACTCTTCTCCCGAAGCACGCGAAGAGCCCCCTGGGACAGCTTGGGGCCTCCAGGCTGCTGGGCGGGTGGGCTGATGAGCACAGCAAAAGGGGCGGGGTGCTGTGAGGGAGGAAAATACTGGCTCCTACCTCGGTTTCTCTCTTTGATCCTCAAACATCTCCAAACTTCCCTTTCGTTGGCTGGCCCTCTTATACCTTTCGCCTTCGTCAGCGCCCTGAAACTCTTTGCTCTACCTCTCACTCGCTTCTGGGCTAACCCGGGCCCCTTCAAATGCCCGCACTTCCTTCACGCAGTCAGCCACACCATAACAGGAAGAGAAGCTGACACGGGGGAATTGACAGGGGTAACTAATACAGAAGGTGAGGGAGAGAGAGAGAGAGAGAGAGAGAGAGAGAGAGAGAGAGAGAGAAAGAGAACCGCATTCACACTCTTACATATACAAATGCACACTCAAGCTCCAGCTATTAGGTAGAAGCTGGCGGGAGCCCCAGCCATCCCTCAAAATCTTTCCAGACTAGATCTTTCCAGACTAGGTTTCTGTCCCCTTTTGCTGCCGCTTCTGGAAAATGCTATATACAGCGAAAGGGAGAGAAAAGCAAAGAGGGGAGGGGGAAAATCTAGGAGGCGCGCTCCCTTTCTCTTCCCCACCCCTAGCTCCAAAAATGTCTAACCCTGAGCTCTTCCTTTTCCTTTCTATCTGCTCCTTGCTTCCTCTGCTCCTGTTCTTTCTCCCTCCCTTTGGGTGGCTGCGAGCTGGAGAACCCGTCGCTCGCGCGCTCTTGTGTGTGTGTGTGTGTGTGTGTGTGTGTGTGTGTGTGTGTACATGTGTGAGAGAGAGGAGGGCAGGGGTGGGGGAGAGACTGTGAGGTGGGTGAAAGCACCTCTCACCTCCCCCCAGCCCAGGCTGTTGCCTCACACACACACCCCACTCTCAGCAGGGGAGGGCGGGGCGGGGCGGGGCGGGGGAGTCGGGGATCCGGAAAGGAAAGAGGGAGGACGGGGCAGCCTGCAGGGGCAGCAGCTCCTGCCTTCTCTGCAGCTTGGTGGCCAGGGGTGGAAGGAAGCCTCAGCCGCAACCCCAAGTCAGCCCCCGCTGCCCTATCCCACCGTCTCATCTCTCCCCCCTCGGTAGGGAATTTTCTGTTTCATTCGTGTTTTTTTTTTCCTTTGGGTCTCCTCCTCCCCTAGTGGTGGTAGAGACGAGGCGCGGGGGGGGGGGGGGGGGGGGGAGGCGGCTGAACGCGGTTGAAGGGACCGCAGCGCCTCTGGGCGCCTGGCTTGCAGAGTCTCTTTTTGCCCATTTCTCTGAGTGTCCCCTGCTTTGGACAGTGACACCCCCACCTGCCCCTCTCAGCCCGGGCTCAGGACAGGTGGCGGCGAGACTGTGCACAGGCAGTCACGGGTCATCCCCGGTGAAGAGGAGTTGAGCCAGTGGGAGCTCCGGCTATTGGCAGGAGGACTGGATCACGGGACAGTGGGACCCTGAGTCGCTAGGGACAGGCCTGGGATCCTCCGGGGCGGGCTTTGATCCCTGATGGGTCTAAGGGTAACCCAGTGCAGGCAGCATAGGAGCACAGCCTAATTCTTCCATCCCTGCCCCTCTCACCCATGGGGTTGGTATCCCAGGATCCAACCTAGATTAAAGGGTGTGGGGATGGATAGTGGGATAGTAGGATGAGGAAGTAACTTGCTTAGTGGTGTCAGTGACAGTGGTCTAGTGGTCTCTCTCTCTCTCTCTCTCTCTCTCTCTCTCTCTCTCTCTCTCTTGTGTGCGTGTGTGTGTGGCATGGGGGGAGCTGTCACCAGACCCTTGGGTGACTCTTTGATCTTTGCGCCTTCATGTCATAAGACATCTCCCCACCCCCACCTCTCACCCTATACTCTGTCACTCATAATGGCCACCCTCTTGAAATCTCTTGGAGTTGACCGAATGATCCCACCCCCATAACAAGCCTGAGATTTCTACCTGAAACTGATGGTGCTTAGGTCAGCTAGCTGGCAGCATCTCCTGGCCTGGTCACACAGCCCAAAAGCTTGGCTTTGTCTTTTATCTCCCTTATTACATCTCTCTGGAAAGGGGGGAGCGAGGATCTGTGTTTCTCGACTCTAAGCTGGTACCTGGAACCTTTTCCCTACCCATTATCAGTACAGCCCTGAGCTGAGAGAAAGCCCACTGAAGCTGTACTTCCCACTATTGCCCAGGAGCACACACTGGGAACCTAAGTAGAGTTCCAGAAAGAGCCAGAACCCTCTGTCCTGCCTACGTGGCCCAGGGTTCCCATTTCCTTCCTGGTGAAGGGTGAAGCTGGCATAGTTATATTTAGTGGCTACCCTAGCAACTCTCTTAGGCTATCCTGAGAAAGTCCATGTGGACACCAAGCAAGACAAGTTTTTCTGTTGTCCTGGGGCCCTTTAGCCCCCAGGTGGCCCAATGCGCTGGAAAATATTAAGTTTTTGTGTGGGATCAAGGCATTGGAGAAAAGTGTTGCTTTGAGGGATTGAAGAGTTTGTTTTTCTGTGGGGGATGAGGGCAGGGGTGAGTTTGGAGCCTCCCCTCCATACAATTTAAACACTTCAGGAAGTGTGTGTAAAGATTGGCCAATGATGTGGATGGAAAAAAAAATCACTAGATTCTGGAACCTATCTGCCTTTTTCCCATTCAAAGGCATTTTCACTGTGGCCAGCAACCTCAAATGTACAGCCTTCCAAACAAAAGAGGTCTACATTATGATTAAGCTGGTCCCTCCTTTGGTATGAAGGCTGAATAACATATGTGGCTCAGGACAAGACTTTGCTGTATCTTCTTTTCTCTGACTAAACTGCAGTCCAATTAAGGCTTCCAAACCTAGGATACAACCAGGAACAGTGCTGAGAAAGCTGTCTCCTTCAAAGGCCCTATATACAGTGCAGTTGTCTTTAACATATAAGGATTATGGATGTTTTTGAATTTGGGTGCTTTCCCAGTAGATTGTGGATAAGACCCAACATTTTCTACCTGATCCTGCCCCTACTCTGCAAACCTCTTCAGGAGATCCAGAATATAAAAAGGAAAACCCTTCCCAAAGTTAAAAGCACCATGCAAATGTCACAGATTATTATACAAATTCCTGGACAAATTTATTAGAGGACCTAGTGCAATTAAGAAGCTGATTTGCACAGGAGCCCAGGCTTGCCTCTGTTGCCTTTGCTATTTATTGCTGGGTGGCTCTTCTCTGCGGATATGGAAATGTTCAGGTTTTTTAGCTGGTGACTGCAAGTGTATGCCTGTTTGAACTCTCCTGGGGCAGTTTGCAACCAGAGGCCACATCTGTGAAAGTGGTTCAAAGCAAAAAATATAAGTGACTATGAATAATTTAAGCCCAGATCTACCTGGCTTCTAGGTGAGATTTACTCACATGGCCTGGTCTATTCAAACACCATCCAAATATGACTGTCAAAATGCAATTGATTTAAAAATTCAGGGATAATCTATTTTCTCTACTCTTCTTATAGCCTATACAATAGTGGTAAGTGGAATATATAGACTGGAGTGTAGTGTAGTTTCATATAGGCAAAGAGAGATTGATATGAGGAACTGTAATTGGACAATCAATGGGTCCAGGCTGCCTGTCACTACTTGAGCCAAATCAGCAGACACAGGATTGAATCATATAGTGCTTATTCCAATAATGCTGGCAGTATGGGAGAGCAGCAGGTCATCCACAAAAATCTGCTCTGCTCCCTACTATAAGCCAGCTGCTTATATTGGGTAGAAGGATGAAGATTACATGGGGAAGTAGGCAAAAGGGTATGCCAAATGGGCAGTTTACAGGTAATGTGGGCTGGAGATTTGCAAAGGCCTGCTAATATGTAAAGGGCTGAGGGTCTTCAAAGGTTGGTGATATGCAAAGGGCTAGGGGTCTTTAAAGGGCTTGGGACATGCAAAAGGCTGAAAGCCTTCAAAGGGCTGGCAATATGCAAAGGGCTGGAGGCTCTGGTTTCTGCAACAAGGTTGTTAATCCTTCAATGACAATAGGCAGCTCCAGGATGTGGAGGATGGACAACATTTCCAGGTGAGCTCTCAGGTTCAGTGTGCAACTCCTAGCAGGTTAGAATGTGCTTTCTTTAATCAGAACAAAACAATCTCAGTTAACAGAGCATGATTAATATTTATTTCAATTATAGCTGATCCCCAACATTCTATTTCTGCCCCTATCAGAACCCAGATATTAAAGGCATTTTCTTTTCCCCATTAGCAAGGTTTCTCAACTTGAACACTATGGACACTTTGGGCCAGATGATTCTTTATTGCAGGGGACTGTCCTGTGCATTGTGTGATGTTTAGGAGCATCCCTGGCCTCTATCCACTAGATGCCAATAACACCTCCCATCTTGTGAAAACCAAAAATGTCTCCAGATATTGTCAAATATTCTCTATAGGGCAAAATCACCCTCTCCTTTGAGAAACACTGACATTCAAGGTAGTGTCACATTTCAAAGACCATATTTTACCTTAATTATACACATATGGCATGCCCATACCATGTATGAAACAAAATCTTAGAAGATATTGGAATATATTTTGTGAGAAAACAACATAAAAAGGAGTCCTCATGAATTAATAAATTTTGACAAATGTTTGAATTCATTATTGCCATCTCCCCATCACCATCTAACTTTTGTTGAGCACTCACTATGAGTAGGGTGTTGATTATAACAAAAATTTATAAGGCATAATCCCATCCTTCAATACACTAAGACACTATCAACTTTTATATCCCTGAAAAGGAAGTGTTACAGATCTTCATGGATATTCTGTATTGAATCCAACCTGGCTTTGTCCTTCCTTTGTTTCCCCTTTATCCCCAAACTGTGACTTATTCTTTAAGGTTATACCTTAGGGAGATTGTTCTTTGTCTTATTAATTACCATAACCCCTGTTGAATTTTTGTAACTTCTCTATAAATGGCACTTATGCCATAACAATGTATCCAGCATTGAAATGACGACAACATCACAAAAATTTTAACAAATTGAGCAGTTTGAAGGTAGGTTTTTATTTATAAAGGAAAAGGCTCTAGTTACCTGCTTTGTAGATAAATACTTGACAAGAGCGAAGGCAAAGGAAATGGAATTGAATGGAGAGATGATTTTTCAAATACTGTGGAACAGTGATTTTCAACCGGTTGCACCTACTGCAAGAATTTTTAAAACGTGCAATACTTGAATTGGAATGGTTGTTGTTGTTTTTCTTTGGTGTTGAGTTTTATAAGTTCTTTATAAATTTTGGATATTAAGTCCTTATCAAATGTTTCGGTGAATATATTATCCCATTCAGTGGTTTGTCTTTTCATTTTGTTGATGGTTTCCTTTGCGATGAGAAATGTCTGAGATTATACTGCCTATGTTTTCTTCTAGGACTTATGGTTTTGAGTCTAACATGTAAGCCTTTAATCATTTGGGGTTTATCCTTGTGTATGGTGTAAGAAGGTGGTCTAGTTTCAATGTTTTTGCACATATCTGTCCAATTTTACCAACATCATTTATTGAATAGACTTTCTTTACCTTATTGTGTGTTCTTATTGCCTTTGCCAAATATTAATTTATCCATAAAGGTATGGGTTTCTTTCTGGGCTCTTTATTCTTTTCCATTGATGTATATGTCTGTTTTTATGCCAGTACCATGCTGTTTTTATTACTATGGACTTGTAGTATAGTTTGATATCAGGTAGTTTGATTCCTCCAACTTTGTTCTTCTTTCTCAAGACTGTTTTGACTATTTGGGGTCTTTTGTGCTTCCTAATAAATTTTTGGAATATTTGTTCTACTTCTGTGAAATACGCACTGATATCTTGATAGGAATTGTATTGAATCTGTAGATTGCTTTGTGTAGTATGGCCATTTTAATGATGTTAATTCTTCCTATCCATGGACACGGTATATGCTTCCACTTATTTATATCTTCTTAAATTTCTTTCTTTAGTGTCTTCTAATTTTCCAAATATAGGTCTTTTACATAATTGGTTAAATTTATTCCTAAGGTATTTTTTGAAGCAATTGTACATGGGATTGTATTCTTAGTTTCACTTTCTGATAGTTCATTATTGATATATAAAAATGCAATTGATTTCTGAATATTTATTTTTTATCCTACTACTTTTTTAAAAATTCATTTATCAGTCCTAGTAGTTTATTGGTGAAATCGTTAGGGTTCTCTATATACAGTATCATGTCATCTGCAAATAATGAGAGTTTTATTACTTCCTTTCCAATTTGAATGCCTTTCATTTCTTCTTCTTTTCTGATTGCTGTGGCTAGGACTTCCAGTACATATTATGTTGAATAAGAGTGGTAAAAGCAGACATTCCTGTCTTGTTGCTGATCTTAGTGGAAATGCTTTTAGGTTTTGCCCATTGAGTATAATGTTGCCTTTGGGTTTGTAATATATGGCCAATATTATTAAGATTAATCACTATTTAAGGCCTAGTAGTTTCTTGCTGGGTGGCTTTTCTCTGTGGATATGGAAATGTTCAGGGTTTTTAGCTGGTGACTGCAAGTGTATGCCTGTGAGATGTCATGTCATGTCTGTTCCCACTTTGCTGAGAGTTTTTATGACAAATGGGTGCTGGATTTTATCAAATTATTTTTCTGCATTAATTGATATGATCATGTGGTTTTTTATCCTTCAGTTTGTTTATGTGGTGTATCATGTTTATTGATTTGTGAATATTGTACCAAACTTACAACTCTCAAATAAATCCCACTTGATCATGGTGTATGACCTTTTTAGTGTATTACTGAATCTGGTTTGCTAATGTTTTGTTGAGGATTTTAGCATCTATGTTCATCAGGGATATTGGCCTATAATTTTCTTTCTTTATAGTGTATCCATCTGGTTTTGAAATTAGGATAGTGCTAGCCTCATAAAAATGAACTTGGGAGTCTTCCTCCTCTTGATTTTTTGGTACTATTTTGAGAAGAATAGGTGTTAGTTCTTCTTTCAATATTTCGTAAAATACACCTGTGAAGTCAACTGGTCCAGGCCTTGGTTTTTTGGGAGTTTTTTAAATTACTGATTCAATTTCACTAGCTGCAATCTGTCTATTCAGATTAGATACTTCTCCACAGAGGTCATAAGGATGGCCAATAGACATATGAAAGGATGATCAATATCACTAATCATCAGAGAAATGCAAACTAAACCACAATCAGATATCACCTCACACCTGTCAGAATGGCTATCATCAATAAATCAACAAAACTAGTGTTGGTAAAGATGTGAAGAAAAGGGAACCCTCTTGCACTTTTGGTGGGAATACAAATTGGTACAGCCACTGCAGAAAGCAGTATGGGGTGACCACAAAAAATAAAAAATGGAACTGCTTTATGACCCAGCAATTTCACTTCTGGGAATATGTCCAAAGAAACCCAAGACACCAATTTGAAATAATATATGCAACCCTATATTCATTGCAACATTATTTACAATAGCCAAGATTTGGAAGCAGCCCAGTGTCCATCAGTAAATGAATGGATAAAAAAAAAAAAAAGCTGTGGTATATTTACACAATGGGATACTACTCAGTCATGATAAAGAAGGGAATGTTACCCTTTGTGACAGCATGGGCGCACCTGGAGAGCATTATGTTCAGTGAAATTAGCCAGTCAGAGCAAGACAAGTACCATATGATTTCACTCTTATGTTGACTCTAATGAACAAAATAAGCTAACAAACAAAATAGAAATAGACTTATAGATAGAGAACAGATTGACAGCTGTGGGATGAGAGGGGGATTGCGGGGCTGAGTTAAAATGGTGAAGGGGTTGAATAAAAAATAAAACAAGCCCAGCTGGTGTGGCTCAGCGGATGAGCATCTTCCCATGCACCAAGAGGTCATTGCTTCGATTCCAGGTCAGGGCACATGACCAGGTTGCAGTCTCGATCCCCTGCAGGGGGTGTGCAGAAGGCAGCCAAGGGATCTTTCTTTCTCATTGATGTTTCTATCTCTCTTCTCCCTCTCCCTTACTCTCTCTCTAAAAATAAATAAAAACATATTTAAAACAAACAAACAAACAAAAATCTCATAGATACAGACAGCAGCATGGTGATTACCAGAGGGAAAGGAGTGGTAGGAGAGGTTATGGGGAGATAAATGGTGATGGAAGGAGATGTGACTTGGGGTCCTGTACACACAATATTATATACAGATGATGTATTATAAAATTGTATACCTGAAACCTATATAATATTATTAACCAATGTCACCCTAATAAATTCAATAAAAATAAGTAAAATAAAACATGCAATACCTGACTATGTAGTCAGGGGCACCGACCTCTTTTCCCTTAGATTGTCAAATAAGAAAATGGACAACAGCCAACACAACAGTAGCCATTCAGTGTGAATGAATCAAAATTATACTTTTTTTGTCAGAGTGGCAAAAGATGTAATCTATGTTTTGGAATGCCACAGAATTTTAGTATGTTGATACCTCATTTCTCAAACGTCTCCCATCTCGAACAGTTCTGTTCTCAACCAAGGTGTTCACAGAAAAAGTATCTCAGTTGTCAAACAAAAAACTTCAGTTCTTGACCCTACAACCCTTTCATGCTGATACCTGTATGGTCACTCACACACCTCTCAGGTGACAAAGGAGAGAATGCCTGAGTATGAGTCAGTTTACTGCTAAACATCACATTGTTAAGATCTTAGGAAATTGTGCTGTGAATATTTTCATGTTTTTTTGTTTTCATTTTGCTTTTGGGGGCCTGGGATGGATTAATTCAGTTTACATTATTTCCAGTGTGTGTGTGTGTGTGTGTGTGTGTGTGTGTGTGTGTGTGTGTGGCAGCGGGGGGGGGGTGTGATTCTGTTTTCAAAGAAATTGCATCTCGGACAGCCCTCCAAAATGAATTAAGTTCAGGAATCAAAGTCCCACTGTAATTAGTTTATGTGTTCATGAGATGAAAAAGGTTGAAAATTGCTGCTGTGGTGTGTTGAAAAAATATCTGGGTGTGATTGTGTGTTTTAACACTCAGCAGTATCTCTGCCCCAGGAAGTCAAACAACACTAATGCATTGTAGGATTCTGATCAGGAATTCAGCAAAAGAAAATGCAGGGGAAGTGTGGAATATCTGTTCAAGATCAGCTGACTAAGCTACTGCCTTAGAAAATAAGTTTCCAGTGAGTCAGACCTACATCAGTGTCACTTGCTTTGAATCACTCCTAGCCCAATACCATGCATAAATACAGAAACTTGTCACTTGTAAAGATGAATGCAGAGACCAACAATCAGAACATTCAAACTGTATATTCATAAATTATGATTCTCTTGCCAAGACTAATTATTTATTTAAATAAAAGTTTTCCTCAATTGGGACCATGAATGGCTTTAATTGAAAACATATTTCACATTTGAAAAGTATGTTTAAACTCTCATGTCACAACAGGATCCCTGTAATCAAAGCACGAGGCCTTAAATAGTGATTAATCTTAATAAAAGAAGTATAAACAAAACCACACTTCATGGTTTAGCTAAGGACTTTGCTTTGATTACCATTAATAGGAATGTAAATGGAGCTGACCCTGAGCACATTTATAAAAGAATCACAGAATATTAAAGAACATTGGGCCAGGGCTTTGCCTGAGGTTCAATGATAGGACAGAGACAAGGCTGCAATCAACTCTTGCTGCTCTGTGACAGACACTCTGTGTGGCTTCAGGAGGGGCAGGTTTAGTCTTTTATTCTGCCTGTGCCTCCTCAGAATATTGAAAGCTGCCCTTCTGGAATGATATAGTCTTCCTTAATCAAAATACCAATGTTTTCCCTCTCCCAGGAGTAGCTCTGTCTTCAGCCTTTTCACCAATTGTGAAAACATTGCTCTATCTTCTTAGTAAAGAGAGTTAAAGCATGAGGGGACAGGTATTTCTTTGGGATAAAGACTTCCTGAGGACCAGGAAAGCACCCCAATAGCAGGTCAAAACTTGTAGATCTGTGGAAGCTTGGACTAGAACAGAGAAAGTTTGTTTCTCCTGCCTTTTCAAGAAGAGACAATTTAATTTATTTTATTTCATTTTATGTTTTTTACTTTATTTTTATTGTTGACATTATTACAGATGTCCCTATCCCCACCCCCCCGCACCACCCTTTGCCCATCTCCACCCAGCCCCACCCCCCTTCCCTCTGGCCATCTCCATACTGTTGTTTGTGTCTATGGGTTATGCATATACAGTATGTTATTTGGCTAATCCCTTCACCTCCTTTCATCCAATCCCACCCTTCCCTCTGACAGCTGTCAGTCTGAAAAATATTATTTTTAATTTCAGCAAGATCTTTGTACAAAAATGAAATTTTAGTTTGAATATTTTTTTTCTCAGGGTTTGTTGGTATGGAGTATTATGAGCTGTGCTTTATACCTGAGTAAATTTCACAAATCCTTATGGACAGAATAATGAGGGGCTAGTTATGGAAGGCTCTTGAAGGGATTGTAGAGAGTGCAGGCTTTGGAGTCAGACAGACTTGGGTTGGAATTTCAGCTCCATGTCTTATTAGTTGTGAAAATTAAGTCATGTGAACCTCTATTTGCTCATCTCTAAAATGGGGATTATGACTCACAGAGTTGGTTAGTGGGATTTAAATGGATAATACATAATCTCAACACAGAGCTTAATATATAGCAGCAGTTCAACAATTGATAATTTTCTTTTTTCTCCCTTTCTGCCTTTTTTGTATTGAGGTGACTTACATAACACAATTACCCATCTTCAACTGTACAATTCAGTGGCATTTAGTACATTCACATTTCGCATAATATTCATCTCAATCTAGTTTCAAAACATTGTCACCACCCCAAAAATGAGACTCTGTACCCATTAATGTAACTCCCCATTCCCCCATCCCCTAGGCACTGAAACAATTAATTTGCTTTTTGTCTCTATGGATCCAGCTATTCTAGATATTTCATATAACTGAAATCATATAATATGTGCCCTCTGTGCCTGGCTTATTGATTTAGCATGTTTCCAAGGTTTTTCCATGTCATAGCATGTATTGGTATTTCACTCCTTTTAATGACTAATATTACATTGTGTGGAGATAGATAGATAGATAGATAGATAGATAGATAGATAGATAGATAGATTATTGAGAGATTATTCATAAATACATATATATAGATAGATTTATATCTATATATTATTTATATATCTATCTATATCTATCTATCTATCTATCTATCTATCTATCTATCTATCTATCTATCTATCTATCCTGTCTTACACAGGTTAGGCTGTTATAACAGAATACCATAGATTGGGTGGCTTAAATAATAAACATTGATTTTTTACAGTATTGAGGTTGGGATTTACAAGATCAAGATTCCAGCAGATTCCATGTCTTCCTGGTTTGCCAGCAGCTTCTTTCTTGCTGCATTTTTAAAAATTAATTTAGTTTTTTGTTGAGAGTATTATAGATGTCCTATTTTTTTCCTCCTTTGCCCCCCTCCAACTGGCTCTCACCCCATCCCAGGCCTTCACCGCACTATACATATATGCCTATAAATTCTTCAGTTAATTTCTTCCCACCATCCTCCCCCTTCCCTCTCAGATCTGTCAGTCTGTTCCTTGCTTCCATGTCTCTGTACCTATTGGCAGTGGTGGGGTAAGGAAGAGAGGGAGGAAGGGAGAGGGACAGGGAGAGGGTGCACTCCCTGGTCTGTCCTTATAAAGGGCACTAATCCCCTTGTTGGGAGCTCCACTATTATGACTTCATTGAGACCTAGCTACATTCCAAGGGCCTCACCTCCAGATACCATCACTTCAGAGATTAAGGTTTCAACAAAAGAATTTTACAGGGACACAGACATTTAGTCCATAGCCACTGTATTTTGTTTTAGCCATTCAACTGGTAATGGGCATTTAGGTTGTTTCCATCTTTTGGCTATTATGAATAATGTTGCTCTAAACATTTGTGTACAAGTATTTGTTTGAATACCTGTTTTCAGTTATTTTGGCTACAAACTTAGGAGTGGAGTTGCTGGGTCATATGGTAATTCTATGTTTATTTGAGGAACCACCAAATTCTTTTCCACAGTGGCTGCACAATTTTACATTCCCATCAATAATGTACAATGGTTCCAATTTTCCTACATTCTTGCTAACACTTATTTTCCATTAGATTTATCTTAGTGAGTGAGGAGTGGTATCTAATTAGGATTTTGATTTGAATTACTCTAATGATTAGTGACATTAACATCTTTTCATGTGCTTATTGACCAATGCATATATTTTTGGAGAATTGTCTATTTAAATCCTTTGCAAATTTTTAATTCAGTCAATTGTCTGTTAGTTATTGAGATATAATATTTCCTTATATATACTGGATACTATACTCTTACCCAATATAATATTTGCAAATGTTTTATCTCATTCTCTAGGTTGTCTTTTTACCTTTTTTGTTAGTATACTCTGATACAAAAAAAGGTGTTAATTTTGATGAAATCCAATTTATCTGTTTTTCTTTTGTTGCTTGTGCTTTTGGTGTCATATATAAGAAGCCATCACATAATTCAAAATCATGAATATAAAGAAAACCCCTAAGTTTTTTCTAAATGTTTTATGATCTTAGCTCTTATGCTTTTCTTTGATTTATTTTAATTTTTTTGTTTATTATGTGCAAAAGGGGTCCAACTTTTTTTTGCATGTGGATATCTAGTTTTCCCAGCATCACTTGTTGAAGAGACTATTCTTTCCCCATTGAATCATCTTGGAACCTTATAAAAACCAATTTGCCATAGATAATATGGGTTTATTTCTGGATTCTCAATTCTAGTCTACTAGTCTAATTTGTATATCCATGTGCCAGTACCATACTATTTTGATTACTGTATATTTGCATTAAGTTTAAAAAAATATTTAAACTTCTTTTAGTTAAAGTTTACATTCAGTATTATTTTATACTAGCTGCAGGTGTTTAGCATAGCAGTTAGACAATCATATACTACATGTTCTCCACAATATTTTCAGGACCCACCTGACAGCATACATAGTTATTACAATATTATTGACTATATTTTCTATGCTGTACTTTATATTCCCATGACTATTCTTAACCATCAATCTGCACTTTTCAATCCCTTCAACTTTTGCACCAAGTCCCCCAAACCCCTCTGCTCTGGCAAACATCAGTCTGTTCTCAGTATCTATGAGTCTTTTTCTGTTTTATTTGTTGCTTCTTATATTCCACGTATAAGTAAAATCATATGGTATTTGTCTTTCTCTGACTGACTTATTTTGCTTAACATAATACCCACTAGGTCCATCCATGCTGTAGCAAATGCTAAGATTTCATTCATTTTTATGGTTGAGTAATATTCCATTGTATATATGGACCACAGATATTTTATCCAACTTGTGCATTGAAGGACACTAGTGTAGATTCCATATATTGGCTATTTATGTATATAAAACCCTAATATACAAATAGACTGAACGGCGGAACAACTGAACAACCGAACAACCAAACAACCAGTCGTTATGATGTGTGCTGACCACCAGGGGGTGCATGTGGAACATGGCGGGCATCGGCAGTAGGCGGGATGGTGGAGCAGGTGAGAAGGAACGCCAGACCAAGGCGGGGTGCTGGTTGCTGTCATCAGGAAGAGCCTCTGGTGGTTACTGAAAATTCTTTGCTCCTGTGTGCTGCAGTCCTGCCCGGTGCTCACACCTGCTGCCGGCGCCAACCTTGCTCACAGCCACTGCTGTTGCTAGAGCTGCCTCTCGCACCTGCTACTGGTGCCCAGTGCCGGCCCAGATCACTCGGTACCTTCAGTGGGTGCGAGCAGTGGCTGCAGGCCCTGATCGCCCCTCAGGGATTCTCCAACTCCCCCTGCTCCCGAGGGGTGATTGGGGTCGGCAGCTACCTCTTACACCTGCTGCCAGCGATGGAGCTGCTCACACCCGCAGCCGGCACCAGAGCTGCCGCTCGCACCCACTGCTGGTGCCTGGCACTGGTCCCGATTGCTCAGTGCCATCAGTGAGTGTGAGCAGCAGCTGCTGGCCCTGATCACTCGAGGACTTCTCCACCTCCCCCTGCTCCTGAGGGGTGATCGGGGCAGCAGATGCTGCTTGCACCCATTGCTGGCACTGGCCTCAATCACTCCACGCCGTGAGCTGGGTGGGGATGTGGAGGATGGGCAAAGTCCTGCCCCTGTGCCCACCACAGCCTCAAGGCCCACAGTTCCTTTCAAGATGCATGAATTCCTGCACTGGGCACCTAGTTGTAAATAATGCAATGAGCATAAGGATGTATATATGCTTTAGAATTAGTGTTTTGGGTTTCTTCAGATATATACCCAAAAATGGATTTGCTGGGTCATAAGGCAGTTCCATTTTTAATTTTTTGAGAAAACTCCATATTTTTTCCACAGTGGCTACAAAAATCTGCATTCCCACCAGCAGTGCACCAGGGTTTCCTTTTCTCCACATCCTCCTCAACATTTGTTGTATGTTGATTTATTGATGACTAGAGGCCCAGTGCATGAAATTTGTGCACGAGTGTGGTCCTTAGGCCTGGCTGGTGATCGAAGTGTGCGCGTCTGGTGTGGAAGGGCAGGTCCCAGCTGACCCCTGGGCCTGGGCAGCACCTGAGCCCCCAGGCCCCCACGCGCCCCCCTCCACCTGAGTCATTAGTCCCCATCTGGCTCCCTCAGCGCCTGGGAGCCAGGCAGTGGCCCTGCCCCCCACCACTGCCTCTGGTCACCATCTGTGAGGTGATCAGCTAGGCAATTGGGTCCGACTCGCACCCGCCTTGACCTGGCACTGCCTGCTCACCTACTCCACCATCCCACTGAGGTCCCGCTCTTGTCGTGGCCCATCGAGACTGGCAGTGCCTCCAATGCCAGCCACTGCCAGCACCGCATTGCCAATGCTCTCTATGTTCCATGCCGCCCCCTGGTGGTCAGTGAAAGTCATAGCGAGTGGTCAAACTCCCCGTGGAGGAGACAATTTGCATATTAGGCTTTTATTATATAGGATTGCCATTCTGACAGATATGATATGTTATCTCATTGTGGTTATAATTTGTCTTTTTCTGATGATTAGTGATGAGTGATGTTGAGCATCTTTTCATATGTCTATTAGCCATCTGTATATCCTTCTTGGACAAGTGTCTATTCAGGTCCTTTGCCCATTTTTCAATTGAATTGTTTGTATTTTTGGTTTTGCCTGAGTTTGGTGTTTTGTTTTGTTTTTTTTTATAAATTTTGAATAGTAACCACTTATTATACTTATCATTGGTGAGTATTTTATCCTATTCAGTAGGATATCGTTTCACTTTGCTGATGGTTTCCTTTGCTGTGCAAAAACTTTTTAACTTGATATAGTCCCATTTGTTTGTTTTTTATTTTATTCCCCTTGCCCAAGGAGATATATCAGAAAAAATATTGTGATGAGAAATGTCTGAGATTTTACTGCCTATGTTTTCTTCTAGGAGTTTTAAGGATTTGAGTCTTACATTTAAGTCTTTAGTCCATTTTTATTTTATTCTTGTATATGGTGTAAGAAGGTAGTCTAGTTTCATTGTTTTGCATGTATCTGTCCAATTTTCCCAATACCATTCATTGAATAGACTGTCTTTGTCTCATTTTATGTTCTTAACTTCTTGTCAAATATTAATTGACAATATAGATGTGGATTTATTTCTGGGCTCTCTATGCTATTCCATTGCTTTATATGTCTGTTTTTATGCTGGTACCTTGCTGTTTTTATTACTGTGGCCTTGTAATATAGTTTGATGTCAGGGAGCATGATTCCTCCAACTTTGTTCTTCTTTCTCAAGATTGTTGTGGTATTCAAGGTCTTTGTGGTTCCATATACAGTTTTAGATTATTTGTTCTAATTCTATGAAATATATCAGTACTATTTTTATAGGAGTTACTTAGGATCTATAGATTGCTTTAGGTAGTATAGACATTTTAACAATGTTAATTCTTGTTATCCATTAGCAAAGTATATGCTTCCTTTTATTTATATTTTTTTAAATTTCTTTCATAAGAGTCTTATAATTTTCCAAGTAAAAGTTTTTTACTTCCTTGGTTAAATTTAGTCCGATGTATTTTTTGAAACAATTGTAAATGTGCTTGTGTCCTTGGTTTCCCTTTCTGATAGTTCATTATTGCTATATAAAATTCAACAGATTTCTGAATTTTGTATCCTGTTACATTAATGAATTTATTTATCAGTTCTAATTGTTTTTAGTGGACTATTAAGGTTACTATATATAGTAACATGTCTCCTGCCAATAAAGACAGTTTTACATTTCCTTTTCCAATTTGGATCACTTTTATTTCTTCTTCTTGTCTGATTGCTGTGGCTAGGAATTCCAGTACTATGTTGAATAAGAGTGGTGAAGTGGACACCCCTGTCTTCTTTGTGACCTTAAGGGAAATACTTTTAGGTTTTCCCCATTGAGTATGATGTTAGCTGTGGTTTTGCCATATATGGCCTTTATTATATTCAGAAATGTTCACTCTATTCCCACTTTGCTGAGAGTTTTTTTTTATCATAAATGGATGCTAATTTTACGCTAATGCTAATCCTAAATGCTGTTTCTGCTTCTACTGATATGACATTTTTTATCTTTAATTTTTTACATGATGTATCATGTAAATTGATCTGCCAATATTGTACCAACCTTGCATTGCAGAAATAAATTCCACTAGATCATGGTGTATGATCCTTTTAAAGTGTTGCTGAATTTGGCAACTGTTATTGAGGATTTTTGCATTTTTGTTGATCAGTGATATTGGCCTATGATTTTCTTTTTTTGTAGCATCTTTATTTGCTTAAAATGAGCTTGGAAGCTTTCCATCATCTTTAATTTTTTGAATAGTTTGGTAAAATTAACCTGGGTGGCCATTTTTTTCAGGATTTTTTTTATTGTTGGGAGTATTTTAATTACTGCTTTGATTTCATTAGTTGTTCTTTGTTCAGATTTTCTCTTTCTTCTTGATGCAGTTTTGTAAGATTGTATGTTTCTAGAAATGTATCTGTTTCTTCCAAACTGTCCAATTTGTTGGCCTATAGTCGTTTGTAATATTTTCTTATAATCGTTTGTACTTCTGTGGTTTCAGTTTTTACTTCTCTTTTATCACTGATTTATTTGGGTCTTCTCTCTTCTTTTCTTGATGAATCTGGTTAAAGTTTTGTCAATCTGATTTATCTTTTCAAAGAACCAGCTATTGGTTTCATTGATCTTTTGTATTTTTTTATTTAGACTCCATTTCAGTCATTTCCACTCTGACCTTTATTATTTCCTTTCTTCTAAGTACTTTGGGTTTTTGTTGTTATTATCTTTCTACTACCTTAGGTAAAATTATACTGTTATACTAGGGGTCCAGCACACAAGTTCGTGCACCTTGAATGGAACTGTGGGCCATGAGGCTGTGGTGTGCACAGGGGCAGGTCTCGGCCCATCCTCTGCACCCCCGCCCAGCCCCTCCTGCTGTGGCCCCTGGTCCCCTCTCTGCTAGCAGCCCCGGTCCTGCCACTGCCGCTCGCACACACAGACAGTGCTGTCCCCACTCGCATCTGCTGACAGTGTGGAGCAATTGGGGCCGGTGCCGGCAGCGGGTACCGGCAGCGGGTGCAAGTGGGGCCATCGCCGGCAGTGGGTGTGAGTGGTGATTGCCAGCCCCGATTGCCCCTCATGGCTTCTCCACCTCCCCCTGCTCCTGAGGGGTGATCGGGGCTGGAAGCCACCTTTGCACCCGCTGATGGCACAGAGCGATTGGGGCCAGCGCCAGGCACCTGCAGCAGGTGCAAGTGCTGGGCAGGACTGCGGCACGCAGAAGCAAAGAATTTTCAGTAACCATCAGAGGCTCACCCCGATGACAGCAACTGGTACCCCGCCTTGGTCTGCCGCCCCCTCCCCACCTGCTCCACCATCCCGCTGTGGCCAACACCCTCCATGTTCTGCACACGCCCCCTTGTGGTCAGCACACATCATAGCAACCAGTTGTTCGGTTGTTCTGCCGTTTAGTCTATTTGCATATTAAGGTTTTATATATATAGATGACATTTTTCTTGTTTCTTGATGTAGGCCTGTAATGCTATGAATTTCCCCTTAGAACTTTTTTTTTATGTGTCCCATAGATTTTGGTTGCTGTGTTTTTATTTTCATTTCTCTCTAGGTAATTAATGTTTGATTTCCTCCTTGATCTCATTATTAACCGATTCATTGTTTAGTAACATATTATTTAGCTTCCAGGTACTTGTGTGTTTTTCAGTTGTTGTCTTATACATTTTTATTATTGAATTTATTGGAGTGACATTGGTTAGTAAAATTATATAGGTTTCTGGTGTACAATTATATAATACATCACCTGTATTATGTGTTACCACCCAAAGTGAAGACCCTCTCCATCGCCATTTATTCATACCATGTGGTCACAGAAGATTCTTGATGTAATTTCAATCTTCTTTAACTTATTGATACTTGTTTTATATCTAAAAATGTGGTCTGTCCTAGAAAATGTTCCATGTGCATTTGTAAAGACTGTATATTCTCCTGCTTTGGGATGAAATCTTCTGAAAATATCAATTAAATCCATCTGATCTAGTATGTCATTTTAGGTCATTGTTTCCTTGTTGATTTTCTGTCTGGTTGCTCTCCAGTGGTTTTCAACCTTTCTAATGCCACGACCCTTTAATACAGTTCTACATGTTGTGGTGACCCCCAACCATAAAACTATTTTCGTTGCTACTTCATAACTGTAATTTTGCTACTGTTAATGAATCGTAATGTAAATATCTGTGTTTTCCGATGGTCTTAGGCTCTACAGCAGCAGTTCTCAACCTGTGAACGACCCACAGGTTAAGAACCACTGATTTAAAGTAATTATTGATAGATACATATTCATTGCTACTTTATTCTTTGTAACGGTTTCTTTTCTTGTTTCTTTTTCTTAATAAAGTCCATTTAACATTTCTTGTAGTACTGGTTTGTTGGTAATTAACTTCTTTAGTTTTATGTTTGTTTTTTGTCTAGGAAGCTCTTTATTTCTCCTTCAATTTTAAATGATAGCCTTACTGGGTAATGTAATCTTGATTGTAGGTTCCTCTTTTTTGCACCTTGAATATTTTGTTCCAATCCCTTCAAGGCCTGAAATTTTCCTCTTGTGAAATCAGCTGAAGTCTTAAGAGATCTCCCTTGTTGGTAACTAATTGTCTTTCTCTTGCTGCTTTTAGGATTCTTTATTTGTCTTTATCCTTTGCCATTTTATTTTTTTTTTAATGTAAATACTGACATTTTTGTATATGAACTTAGGAAGGTTAGATTTCTTAATTCAGACAACTTAAGTTCTTGAAAAAGAAACCAGATATATTAAACATATAAAACAGTTTTAAATATTTGAAGGTTTAAGTAATAAATGTGATAAGCATTACCAAAAATGCCTTAAAAAGTATTGCTGAAATCTGCCAAACTTATTTTTTCTTTATTTTTAGGAATTATTTTTAAATTAAATTTATTGTAATGACATTGGTTAATAGGATCATATAGGTTTCAAGTACACATTTCTATGATACATGATATGTATATTGCATTGTGTGCCCACCATCCAAAGTCAAATCATATTCTGTCACCATCTATTTGTCTCCCTTTATCCTTTACTACCTCCCACCCCTTCTCTCTGGTAACCACAATATGATAACTCTATTCTTAATTTTTTTGAGGATCCGCCATATGGTGTTCCAAAATGGTTATACCAGTTTATTTTCATACCAGCAGTGAATGAGGATTCCCCTTTCTCCACAATCTCTCCAACACTTGTTTCGGTTTTTTGTGGTTTTTTTTTAATTTTTTTTAAAATATATTTTATTGATTTTTTACAGAAAGGAAGGGAGAGGGACAGAGAGCTAGAAACATTGATGAGAGAGAAACATCGATCAGCCGCCCCCCGCACATCCCCCACCAGGGACGCGCCCGCAACCAAGGCACATGCTCTTGACCGGAATCCAACCTGGGACCCTTGAGTCCGCAGGCAGACGCTCCATGCACTGAGCTAAACTGGTTTCGGCCCTCCAACATTTGTTTTTAACTTTCTTGTTGATAATAGCCATTCTAACAGGTGTGAAGTGATATGGCATTGTAGTTTTGATTTGCATTTCCCTAATTACTAGTAAAGTTGATCATCTTTCTACATATTTGTGGGTTTTCTGTTTGCTTGGGAGGATCTGTTTAGGTACTCTGTACATTTTTATGTATGATTTTTATTTTTATTTTTAAATTGATTCACAAAACCATACAGGT
Organism: Cnephaeus nilssonii; assembly: GCF_951640355.1. Lineage (NCBI taxonomy): Eukaryota > Metazoa > Chordata > Mammalia > Chiroptera > Vespertilionidae > Cnephaeus > Cnephaeus nilssonii. The sequence goes on from NC_137071.1 coordinate 80,277,107, forward strand.
TTCCACTGTAGAACTAAAAAATAGAAAAATCTGCACACTGCATTGTGCATCCATCACTCCAAGCAAAGTTTATTTCCAACCCCATTTTCCTTCCCCTTTCCTACCTCCACCTAGTCCCTAACTCCTTTCTTTCTAGCTATCACCACACTGTTACCCGTGTCTATGTGTTTATATACATACTAGAGGCCCAGTGCACAAAATTCATGCACTTGGGAGTGGGGCTTCAGCCCAGCCTGCACCCTCTCACAGTCTATGAGCCCTCGGGGGATGTCTCACTGATGGCTTAGATCTGCTCCCCACGGAGAGTGGGCCTAAGCCAGCAGTCAAACATCGTTAGTGCTGCTGTGGAGGCGGGAGAGGCTCCTGCCACCACTGCTGTGCTGGCCAGCCATGAGCCTAGCTCAGGGCTTCTGGCTGAGCGGTGCTCCACCCGTGGGAGCACACTGACCACCAGGGGGCAGCTCCTGCATTGAGCGTCTGCCCCCTGGTGGTCAGTATGTGTCATAGTGATCAGTCATTCAGCTGTTCGGTCTGTATGCATATTAGCCTTTTATTATATAGGATTTGCTTAATTCTTTCACCTTCTTTCTTCAGTCTGTTCCATTTTATCTATGACTTTGTTTCTATTTTGTTCATCAGTTTATTTCGTTTATTGGATTTCACATATAAGTGAGATCATATGTTATTTGTCTTTCTCTGATTGACTTATTTCACTTAGCATAATAATGTCCAGTTCCATCATGTTGTCATGTGACTAACAATCTATATTAGTTAGAAGGATCACACTATATATAGAGAATAGGTTACAGGGGAAGAATTCTAGAGGCAGGGAATCTAGCTAGTAGAATATTGAAACAACATAGGAAATAAATAATGGTGGCATAGAAAAAGGCAGTCATAATCAAGATGTAGAGAAGCAGATAGAATAATGACATAGCTAGGAAATAAAATCAATAAGGCTCAGTGATGAATTGAACATGGTGGGTGAGTGAGGAAAGGTGGAAGTAGTCAGTACAGAGACTGTATTTTTTGAGAACTTCTTCAAAAGATTTGGCAGAAAAGAGGAAATGAAAGAAGAAACTAGTTGGTGGGGTACATAGGGTTAAGTGAGATATTCAAATGCTGATATGAAGGGACCAATAAGAAAGGACAGAAGGATGAACACAGACACAAAAATCCTTAACAAAATATTAGCCAATAGAATCTATCAATATATAAAAAAGATAGTATCTCATAGTTTATTTTCACCCCAGTATTGAAAGGTGTATTTCCCATTCAAAAATTTAAAAATGTATATAACAACCTAAATAGATCAACGAGAAAAATCATACAGTACTTCTATTAAATAATGTAAAAACATTTGACAAAATTCAACACCCAGAGACTTCTGCTTATGGCCAGAATGGAATAACAAGGACTTGATTTACCATTTTATCTAAAACAACCAGAAAACCTGGACCAAACATATAAAACAATGATTTTCAAGACATTGGATATCAGTAAAGAAAGGATGGCAATCTCTGAGACAGAGAAAAAAAATAAGTGATTCCCTAGATTACTGCATAGAGAGAGTATTCAGACCATGGCACAAGGAGAGTAACCCAGGTGCAGGCCAGTTAACTCTTCAATATGAGGAGGTGAAGCTGTGCGTCTGGGGAGAAAGAGTAGTTAACGTTAATAAGGAAATGTACTGAAGAGGAGAGAACTATACAGGGGGGGAAAACCTATGCATATGTATAGAATATCACCACTGAATATTTAGGGAAATACAAGGGAAAGAACCATAAAAGTATTAGAGAGAATAGGAATAGTTACTGTTTTCACCAGCCAGAATGAAAAACCTTATTATTAATAGGTCTGGATAAATTACTGAGAAGCCTTTGCTTCAGTAGTGGGGCAGAATTTGCCCGAAAACCAGATCTGGTCCTGCCTAAGAAAATGTGAATCAAGATTCCACATGATCAAACTTTTTTCAATTAATGTAACCATGTTCTGAGGAAAAAACATGCCAAAAAAAACCCCTCAAAAATATTTATAGGAATACAAAATTTTCTAGCAAGCAAAAGGTAAAATTAACTGTATCTGTTCAACAATAAAGATTATTTAAAAATAAAAAAAATAATAAAAATAAATAATCACTGTATCTGTAATCTAATACAAAATTATCAATCATGCCTGCAAAGAAGCAGGAAAATAAGACTTGCAATGAGAAAAACAAAGCAGTTGAAACTACTCAGAAGTGACACAGATGATAGAATAAGTAGAAGGGGTTATTAAAACAATTATAACTGTGCTCCATATGTTTGGAAGCTGAAGGAAAGGAGAAAGCTATTAAGTAGAGACAGGGAATATATTTTAAAAATACCCAAATCAGGCTTCTATAAAAGAAAGTTAAAATATCTAAAATGAAAAAGTAGACTGAATGGATTAATTCTCGATATTGTAGAAGAAAATGTTAGTAAACTTGAAAACATACCAATAGAAATTATTCATTATGAAATATACATAGATAAAAGACCAATAGCAAAAATGAACCAGAGCATTAGTGAACTGTTAGAACAATCTCAAGCAGCCTAATATGTGAGTAATTGGGGTCTAAAAGAGAAATGGGGCAAAAAATTTGAAGAAATAATGATGGGAAGTTTCAAATTTGAAGAAAATTATATAAGAAGCTCAACAAAACCTAAGAAACATGAAGTAAACTATATAATGTTACTACACCAAGTATAGTAAAAGACTCACATTCTAGAAATATGCATATATATGCAAAACTTGTACAACAATTCAGGAGTTTTATAGGCCCCCACAAAGTTCTGAGGTCTGCATCTGAGATGAAAGTCTCAGGACCTGGAACTGCAAAGAAAGTAACAATGAAATCTGAGAGAGAGTATGAGCACCAAGCCTAGCATCCTGACTGCCAGAACTTTGATGTGTCCTTTTCCAATGTAGTTGAGTCATTTCTGGTGTTTGACTATTACAAGGGTTGGATGTGGTTGTCTTCTCTTCCATTTTAAGGAAGATACCTATGAAATGTTTGATAAGAGAAGTTTAAGTTTTCATTCTTATGCAAACTCCTACCTGATTTGCATTAAGAAAAATGATAAGTTCCATAATAGCATTAAATACTTTCGTACCCCAGTGCCCACTGGACAATTCCTTTGCCTTAAATATTTGGATGTTAGAGATGGCTATTAGTTCCTGGAAGAGGAGAGTTCACTCTGAATTTCAGATAAGGATCTTCTCTCTAGTTATTGTTTACTTTCTATTTTGACTTTTCCAAAACTCATGTATTCCAATGATGAGACATTGTTGGGCTTCATGGTGAAACAGTGGTATGTAGAAAAGAGTCTTGGACAGAGCCAGGACCTGCCCCTAACTTGCTGTGTTATTTTTGCTAAAGTTAGAGCACATTCCATTTGTGTCCTCAGGATTTTCATCTGTAACATGAGCAGATTGTATTGTTATTGGTACTTTTCAAGCCTCTTTAAATGTCTTTTTTTTAAGTGAAAACTTTATTTGAACAGAAATCTTGTGCAGAATGTGAATATATAAATAAACTAGAGGCCTGGTGCACGGATTTGTGCACCAGTGTGGTCCTGCGATCTGGCCTGCGCCTTCTCACAATCCAGGAACCCTCGGGAGATGTTGGAATGCTGGTTTCCGCCCAATCCCCACAGGCCAGGGATATAAGATCTTTGGTTAATCTCTTCCCACCCTCCTCCCTCCCCCCTTCCCTCTGAGATTCATCAGTCTGTTCCGTGTTTCCATGCCTGTGCATTGAGTGTCTGCCCCCTGGTGGTCAGTGCACATCATAGCTACTGGTAGAATGCTCAAATGGTCGCTTAGGCTTTTATATCTGTACTAGTGGCCCTGTGCATGGATTTGTGCACATTGGAAGGAAATTAATTAGAAGAAATATTTTAATATTGCTATTTGCCCTTTCAATATAATATAAGTGTCAACCAAATTCACAATTGACAATGACAGATCTAAACACATGTGTGCTATTGGCACCAGTGAGAGCTTTATATGTATCATGCATGAGAGAGTCAACTTAGCCTTTTATATATATAGAATAAACTTTCTTAATTAGACCTGCTTTCTGATGTAACTAAACTTTTTCCAGCCCAGTGAAGCACCCCAACTTCTCTTTCAGGTAATTGTCAGCAACACAGTAGTAAATATCAACAGGAAGCAGACAGTCATTATAGATCACGCAGGGAGAACAAAGGGTAAAATATTTAACTGCAGCAGTGAGACTTTGTTGTTTTCCTTCAAAGTTGTTGTGCTATTATAGGTTATTTTCATTTTTAAATGAACCTTAAAGTCAGCTGGCTAAATTTTAGAATCAGCTCTATTTACCAAAAATATTGCAAGGTTTTTCCAACTACTAAAAAATAATTCTAGGCTTCCTTAACAGTTGCAAAAATAACTCATAATATGCCCATCTATACTTTTCCCAGGTTTCCCTAATGATAATATCTGATATAACCATGGCACAATGATCAAAATTAAGAAATTAACATTGCTACAATACTATTACATCTTGACTTTATTGAGATTGCTCCTGTCTTCTACTAATGTTCATTTATTGTTTCAGAATCCAAACCAGTATATCACATTGCATTTAGTTGTAATCCCAATCTGTGAAATTTCCTTAGTTATTTTTCTTTCAGGATCTTGACACTTTTGAAGAATAATGGTCAATTATTTTGTTGAATGCCCCTCAATTTTAGTATGTATTATATTTTCTCATTATTAGACTGTGCTTATGAATTTTGGGAAACAATACCACAGAGATGAAGAGCTCTTCTCATTACATAATATCAGGGGTTGTATGATATCAAAATGACCTATCATGGATGATGTTAACCTTGATCACTTTGTTAAGGTGGTGTCTGCTATTCTTCTCTACTAAAAAAGTTCTATTTTTCAGTTTCTGTACTCTGTTCATTTAAAGAAAATCAGCTAACACTCAAGGGAGAGAAATTAAACTCCAATAAAAGGATTAGTGCTCCTTGGAGAAGTGTCTGATTTTAGGGCTAGGACAGGGAAAACACGAGGTAGGGCTGGATCATCTTGTAATGACAAAAATAAAGAAGTATTTACTATATACAAAATTAATGTATATAGAATAAACATTAATAAATTAATTGCACAGCCCAGTGCCTGGTAAATAGTGGAATTTAGTAAATGGTGACTATAGTAGCAATTGAAGTTGTTATTATGATGACCATATTCATCATTATGCAAATACGTACTTTTTAAAGAATAAAAAAAAGAAGTGCTTAGGAAAACAAAAGGTAGAGCCATCTCAAAGATACACAGGAGCTGACATTTGTTCAAAGAGCTTCCAATGTTCAATACTTGAACAATTTGAACAACAAGCTAAGTAATGATAGCATTGGATTATAACCCCAATAATAACATAAATATATATGAATCCAGATTAAGATAAATAAATGACCGAAATAATAAAGAAGAGAGATGTAACAACTCTTTCTTACTGAATAATTCAAATTAGTAAATGTAGAAGGAATGGAGAAAATAGAAAATAACTATTATAACACCACAGTAACAATTGCTACAGGCAAATTCCACTGATAAATGCTAAAATTAGTGGATAAAACTTTAAGGAGAAACAGGATATTTGCATAGCCTCCAATTATATTTTCTAAAATACTTATTAATTCCTGTATTCCTTTTAACACATGCTCACATTTTTTAATACTCGTCCATCCTGGAGATGGAGGGAGAGGTTGAAAATCCCCTGCACTTATTATTTTCTTCATTTGACAACTTCCTTCATTGTACAATGTTGCTTAGGGCCAATCATGATTTTTAATGTCAACTTTGACCTATTTTCAGGGTTCATCATGCTGGCTTCTTGTGACTTTGCATATCAGCATGTTCTTCCCCTCCTTCCCAGTGTCTATGGTCTACAATCCAATTTCTTTCTGTAGCAATAAGCCATTCATCATCAGAACTATTATCCTGAAAGGTTCTGTGCAGGAGCTCTTCTATACAATTTCACAACAGGTGATATTTTTAACCTCTTTATTTATAGCATTGTGCTTAATTTTAATGTGCCAATCAAGTCACACATGTTGGAATAACTTAATTATTGCACATTCATCATGACAATCATTAGGAACAAGTACTTTTGGTCATGATCAATCTTTTTTTAATTAAAATCTCTTGAAGACTAGAGAAATCAGAGTTTTACCATGAAAATAATACTTTCAGAGAGCTATATTGATGTTTAGTTTGCCTGTCAGTGTTGATGTGGTGTGGAAAGCAGTTTCTTCCAAGACTCCCTATGATCTTACCTAGAGTGTGGACTTCATGTGGCCAGGGAGCTTCACAGAGACAAACAGGGAATGTTGAGACCCAATCAAGTTAGTTTCTAGTCAGTTTTTTTTCATTTATATACTCTACAAATATTTGCTAAAGGCCTACTGTGCTGGGTTCTGTTCTAAGTGTTGGAGATAGAGCACTAGATAAAGTAAAGCTCCTGTCACATAACAATGACATTCTGTTATCTAGTGTGTGTGTTGAAGATATTTAAAAATGTAAATAAGTAGAAATATTATACATATTTACAGGGCTATGCTGCTTTATCTAGGGATGTCCAATGAGAAGTAATTGCAGGAAGTTGTAAGTAGAGGAATTACATTATCTGAATAGTGGATTTAAAATAATCACTCTGGGTTCTGCATAAAGAATCCTATCTAATAAAAGAGTAATATGCAAATTAACCATCACTCTGCTACTCCCACAAGCCACCAGCCAATCAGGAGCAAGTATGCAAATTAATCCAACCAAGATGGCTGCAGCCACAGAGCGAGCAGGAGGCTTGGGTTTCCCGGGCAATGGAGGAAGCCAAGCTTTCCACATACGCTGGCAGGCCCAAACCTCCACTCAAGGCTACAAAGTTTCAATTATAGAAGAAAAATAAATCCCCCAAAAAATGGCTGTGGCCACAGAGCAAGCAGGAGGCTTGGCTCTGCTCAAGGCTACAAAGTTTCAATTATAGAATATAAACAAATTCCAGATACCAGGGCTTCTGCTTGGGTGGCTGGGGGACGTAGCCGGACAGCAAACCACCACAGGCCCCTCGCCCAGGCTGTCCCAAGCCCCAAGGGGACCCCCACCCTAATCCGGGACACCCTTCAGGGCAAACCAGCTGGCTCCCACCCGTGCACCAGGCTTCTATCCTATCTAATAAAAGATTAATATGCAAATTGACCATCACTCCAACACACAAGATGGCTGCCCCTATGTGGTCAAAGATGGCTGCCCCCATGTGGACACAAGATGGCCGCCACAAGATGGCCAGCAGGGGAGGGCAGTTGGGAGGGACCAGGCCTGCAAAGGAGGGCAGTTGGGGGCAATCAAGCCTGAAGGGGAGGGCAGTTAGGGGTGACCAGGCCGACAGAGAAGGAAAGTTGGGGGCAACCAGTCCTGCAAAGAAGGGCAGTTGAGGGGACCCAGGCCTGCAAGGGAGAGCAGTTGGGGGGACCAGGCCTGCAGGGGAGGGCAGTTAGTGGTGACCAGGCCTGCAGGGGAGGCCAGATAGGGGTGACCAGGCCTGTAGGGGAGGGCAGTTAAGGGCAAACAGGCTGGCAGGGGAGCAGTTAGGCATCAATCAGGCTGGCAGGAGAGTGGTTTGGGGGTGATCAGGCTCGCAGGCAGAAGCTGTTAGGGGCAATCAGGAAGGCAGGCAGGCAGGCAGTTGGGAACGAGAAGTCCTGGATTGTGAGAGGGATGTCCCAGATTGGAGAGGGTGCAGGCTGGGCTGAGGGACACACACCCCTGCCCTGTGCACAAATTTTGTGCACTGGGCCTCTAGTGGTATATAAGGTGGCAAGAATGAATGCAGGGATATTAGAATGCAGGTCATGGTGCTTAGCTTAAGATTTTAGCAATGTAGAGATGAGAAGTGGGTGAATTTGTGAATTTAATGAATTATAGAGGCATAGCCAATAGAACTTGCTGATGGGTTGGATATGGAATGGGAATAAAAGAGAAGAGGTGCCTGGGTTTTTGATTTGAACAACTGGGAAGATGCTGGAGGCATTTACCAAAATGGATAATAGTGGAATGAGGAGCAAATTTGAGAGGAAAATAAAAATTCTATTTTGGTCATATTTACTTTGAGACATCTATAATAAAATAAAGATACTGGATTGACATCATGACTGGCACTCAGGAGAGGTCAGAGGTAAAGATATATATTTGTAATTCATCAACATGTAGAGGGAATTTAAAGCCATGGCCTGAATAAGATGCTTTGGCAAAGAGTGTAGAAGAAAGAAAAAAAAGAGATCTGAAGTCTGAGCCCTGAAGCAATCTAAAGGTTAATAGTTAGGGAAATAAGGAGGAAGCAGAGGAGACTAAGAATGAGCAGCAAGGTATGTATGAAGATAAACCCTGTGAGTACCTTTCCTAGAAATCCACATGAAAAAAAAGTGAATGCAGAAGAAGGAGTGGTCAAATGTTCCATGCTGACTAGTGATGCTGAAAGACCTGAGCAAATGTGATAGAGAATAGAACGTGGTTTGCAAAGCGGGAAACTTGAGTTTTAAGAATTAACTGGAACTAAATGCATCATCATCATTATAATAGTAGTAGTAGTCTACTTTTCCTTATCTAATATGTGTTAGGCACTGGCCTAAGTGTTTGAATTATCTCAGTGAATCCTCAAAGCAACAATATGAGGTATATGCTACCATCATTCCCATTTTACAGGTGGAGGAATAGAGGCTCACAGAGATAAAATCATTTGCTCAATGTTACACAGTGTATCTGGAGTGAATTATTTCCCTGTTTGAGTCTCAGTTTCCCTAATCTATAAAATGAGTGAGTGCATTAGTTTAAATTCTTTTTAGCAAACAAAAAGAGATGCAGAAACAATATATAAAACAGCAGAGTTGCCAAAACCGGTTTGGCTCAGTGGATAGAGCGTCGGCCTGTGGACTCAAGGGTCCCAGGTTCGATTCCGGTCAAGGGCATGTACCTTGGTTGCGGGCACATCCCCAGTAGGGGGTGTGCAAGAGACAGCTGATCGATGTTTCTCTCTCATCGGTGTTTCTAACTCTCTATCCCTCTCTCTTCCTCTCTGTAAAAAATCAATAAAATATATTTAAAAAAAACAGCAGAGTTGCACTATTTCAAACTTGGTATGGGGTATGTAGTTTTATACCCTTGGCTTCTAACCCCCGCCCACCCCCCCACTGTCTGCCCTGTGGTTTGCAAATCACTCAACTGGATGTATTCTATGTGTCCTTTGGCTTTTAGAACTCTTTAATTTGTATTCTTTTTTTAAAATATATTTTTATTGATTTCAGAGAGGAAGGGATAGGGAGAGAGAGATAGAAACATAAATGATGAGAGAGAATCATTGATTGGCTGCCTCCTGCACACCCCCTACTGGGGACGAAGCCCACAACCAGGGCATGTGCCCTTGAATGGAATCAAACCCATGACCCTTCAGTCCTCAGGCCGATGCTCTATCCACTGAGCAAAACCATCTAGGGCTTGAATTTGTATTCTTACCTGCCCCCACCCTGTGACCAACCATTGGCATTACAGGTTTATGGGTCAGTGTTAGGAAATTCTTCTGTGGTCTGGACCACATACCATGGAGCCATCAGAACATGTGGGATGAAGTCATGGTCATTTGCACTTCAATAAACTGACAGTGATGTAAGGTCATCACTGCTTCCATTTTGAAGTAAATATCTGTATGAATAAGGCCCAACATCATACCTTGAAAATTGGGTGTTCAAAATGTGCTTGATTTAAAAATAATTAATTAGGTAGTCTTTGCCATTCTTCTTTTTTTTAATATATTTTATTGATTTTTTACAGAGAGGAAGGGAGAAGGATAGAGAGTTAGAAACATCGATGAGAGAGAAACATCGATCAGCTGCCTCCTGCACACCCCCCACTGGGGATGTGCCTGCAACCAAGGTACATGCCCTTGACCAGAATCGAACCTGGGACCCCTCAGTCCGCAGACCGATGCTCTATCCACTGAGCCAAACCGGTTTTGGCTTTGCCATTCTTTTATGAAAACTTTTATTTATTTATAATAAATCTTTATTTTTGAAAGTATTAAATATGTCCCTTTTTCCCCCATTGCCCTCTCCTACCCCTCCAAGCCTTCACCACCCTATTGTCTGTGTCTATGGGTTATGCATATAAGCATATGAGTTCACTGGTTGATATCTTTCCACCCTTCACACTCCCCTGCCTTCCCTCTGAGGTTTGACAGTCTGTTTCTATGTCTCTGGTTTTATTTTTGTCCATCAGTTTATGCTGTTCATTAGATTCCACAAATGAGTGATATTATGTGATACTTATATGACTCTGACTGGCTTATTTCGCTTAGCATAATGCTCTGTAGATCCATCCATGCTGTTGCATATGGTAAGAGTTCTTTATTTTTTACAGCTTCATAGTATTCCATTGTATAGATGTACCACAGCTTTTTAATCCATTCATCTGCTGATGGGCACTTAGGTTGTTTCCAAATCTTAGCTGTTGTAAATTGTGCTGCTATGAACATAGGAGTGCATATATTCTTTCTGATGGGTGTTTCTTAATTCTTGGGATATGTTCCTAGAAGTGAGATCACTATGTCAAATAGTAGTTCTATTTTATATTTTTTTGAATAAACTCCAAACTGTTCCATAGAGGATGCACTAGTCTGCATACACAACAGCAGTGTATGAGGGTCCCTTTTTCTCCACATCCTTGCCAACACTTGTCATTTGTTGATTTGTTGATGATAGCCATTATAATAGGTATGAGGTGGTACCTCATTGTCATTTTGATTTGCACCTCTCAGATGATTAGTGACTTTTAGCATTTTTTCATATGCCTTTTGGCTTTCTGTATGTTCATTTTGGAGAAGTGTCTATTTAAGTCCATTGCTCATTTTTTAATTGGATTGTTTATCTTCCTATTGCTAAGTTGTATGAGTTCTCTGTAGATTTTGGACATTAAACCCATATCGGATGTATCATTGGCAAATACGTTCTCCCATGGAGTGAGCTCTCTTGTTATTTTATTGATGGTTTCTTTTGCTGTGCAGAAGCTCTTTATTTTGATGTTAGTCCCATTTGTTTATTTTCTCCTTAGTTTCCTTTGCCCTAGGAGATATATCCATAAACATATTGTTATGAGAGATGCATGAGATTTTGGTGCCTATGGTTTCTTCTAGGATTTTTATGGCTTCACGTCTTGTATTTAAGTCTTTTATTCATTTTGAGTTTATTTTCGTGTATGGTGTAAGTTGATGTTTTAATTTCATTTGGGGGGGATGTATCTGTCCAATTTTCCCAATATCAATTATTGAAGAAACTGTCTTGACTCCATTGTTTGCTCTTGCCTTCTTTGTCAAATATTTATTGAGCATAATGGCTTGGGTCAATTTCTGGGGTCTCTGTTCATTTCTGTTGGTCATATGCCTGTTCTCATGCCAATACCAGGCTGTTTTGAGAACAGTGGCTTTGTAGTAAAACTTGATATTTGGTATTGTGATCTCTCTAACTTTGTTCTTTCTCAAGATTGCTGCATCTATTCAGGGTCTTTTTTGATTCCATATACATTTTTGGAATATATGTTCTAGGTCTGTGAAATAAGCTATTGGTATTTTGATAGGGATTGCTTTGAATCTATAGATTGCTTGGGGTAGTATGGCCATTTTAATCATGTTGATTCTACCAATCCATGAACACAGTATATTCTTCCACTTGCGTATATCTTCCTCTATCTCTTTTTTCAATGTCCTGTAGCTTTCCAAGTATAGGTCTTATATCTCTTTGGTTGAGTTTATTCCTAAGTATCTAAATTTTTTTTGTTGCAATGGTAAATGGGGTTGTTTGTTTGGTTTCCCTTTCTGAGAGTTCATAATTGGTGTATAAAAATGCCATAGATTTCTGGGTATTAACTTTATATCCTGCTACATTGCTGAATTCATTTATTAAATCTAGAAGTTTTCTAATGGAGTCTTTAGGGTTTTCTATGTACAGTATCATATAGTCTGTAAATAGTGACAGTTTTACTTTCTCCTTTCCAATTTGGATACCTTTTATTTCTTCTTGTTGTCTGATCGTTATAGCTAACACTTCTAGTACTATGTCAAACAGGAGTGGTGAAAGTGGGCATCCTGTCTTGTTCCTGTTCTTATGGGAAATGGTTTTAGCTTTTGTCTGTTGAGTATGATGTTGGCTGTAGTTTTGTCATATAAAGCTTATATTATGTTTAGGTATGATCCTTCTATACCCACTTTATTGAGAGTTGGTATAAAAAACGGGGGTGGGATATTGACAAATGCTTTTTCTGCATCTATTGATATGATCATGTGGTTTTTATCTTTGGGTTTGTTTATGTGATATACTTGAGGCCTGGTGCACTAATTCATGCACCAGTGGGGTCCTTCGGCCTGGCCTGTGGTATCTGGCTGAAACTGGCTCTCCGACATCCCCCGAGGGGTCCTGGATTGCGAGAGGGCACAGGCCAGGCCAAGGGACCCCACTGGTGCATGATTGGGGCCAGTGAAGGATGTAAGAATTTGGCCAGCTAGGGAAGGACTGCTGGAGGGCTCCAGGGCATGTCCGGCCCATCTTGCTCAGTCCCGATAAGCCGGACCCCAGCAGCAAGCTAACCTACCAGTCGGAGCATCTGCCCCCCTGGTGGTCAGTGCACATCATAGTGACTTGTAGACCAGTCAACTGTCTGCCCCCTGGTGGTCAGTGATCATATAAACTGGTCAACTGGTCGACTGTCTGCCCCCTGGTGGTCAGTGCACCTCATAGCGAGCAGTTGAGTGGCCTTAGCATATCATTAGCATCTTATGCTTTGATTGGTTGAACAGATGACTGGACAACTGGACACTTAGCATATTAGGATTTTATTATATAGGATCATATTTATCAAGTTATGTATATTGTACCAACCATGCATTCCTGGAATAAATCCAACTTGGTCATGGTGTATGATTTTTCTAATGTATTGCTGGATCTGATTTACTAGAATTTTCTTTTTTTTTCTTCAATTTTTTTTATTAAGGTATTATATGTGTACATATATTACCATTGTCCCCCCCCCACTCCCATACATTCCCTCACCCCCCAGAGTTTTGCATCCATTGGTTATGTTTATATGCATGCATACAAGTACTTTGATTGATCTCTTATCTTCCCCACCTCTCCCTAACCTTCCTGCTGTAATTTGACAGACTGTTTGATGCTTTACTGCCTCTGTATCTATCTTTTTGTTCAAGTGTATAATGTTCTTTATTATCCATAAATGAGTGAGATCATGTGGTATTTTTCTTTCATTGACTGGCTTATTTCACTTAGCATAATGTTCTCCAAATCCATCCAGCTTGCTGCAAATGGTGAGAATTCCTTCTTTTTTTATGGCAGCATAATATTCCATTGTGTAGATGTACCATAGTTTTCTGATCCAGTCATCTGCTGATGGGCACCTAGGCTGTTTCCAGATCTTAGCTATTGTAAATTGTGCTGCTATGAACATAGGGGTGCATATATCCTTTCTTATTGGTGTTCCCAGTTTCTTAGGATATATTCCTAGGAGTGGGATTACTGGGTCAAATGGGAGTTCCATTTTCAGTTGTTTGAGGAAACTCCATACTGTTCTCCACAGTGGCTGCACCAGTCTGCATTCCCACCAGCAGTGCACGAGGGTTCCTTTTTCTCCGCATCCTCGCCAACACTTGTCGTTTGTTGATTTGTTGATGATAGCCATTCTGACAGGTGTGAGATGGTACCGCATTGTTGTTTTGATTTGCATCTCTCGGATAATTAGTGACGTTGAGCATGTTTTCATGTGTCTCTTGGCCTTCCTTCTGTCTTCTTTGGAAAAGATTCTATTTAGGTCCGTTGCCCATTTTTTTATTGGATCATTTATCTTCCTTTTATTAAGTTGCATAAGCTGCCTGTAGATGTTGGAGATTAAACCTTTATCAGTGATGCCATTTGCAAATATGTTCTCCCATGCAGTGGGCTTTCTTGTTGTTTTGTTGATAGTTTCTTTTGCTGTAAAAAAGCTTTTTATTTTGATGTAGTCCCATTTGTTTATTTTCTCTTTAGCTTCCATTGCCCTAGGGGCAGTATCGGTGAAGAAGTTCTCTTGGCATATGTCTGAGATTTTGCTGCCTGTGGATTCCTCTAGTATTTTTATGGTTTCCCATCTTATGTTTAAGTCCTGTATCCATTTTGAGTTTATTTTTGTGTATGGCATAAGTTGGTGATCTAGCTTCATTTTTTTGCATGTATCTGTCCAATTTTGCCAACACCATTTATTGAAGAGACTGTCTTTATTCCATTGTATGTTCATGCCTCCTTTGTCAAATATTAATTGAGCATAGTGGTTTGGGTCAATATCTGGATTCTCTATTCTGTTCCATTGATCTATATGTCTGTTCTTGTGCCAGTACAAGGCTGTTTTGAGAATAGTGGCTTTGTAATACAGCTTGAAATCTGGTATTGAGATCCCTCCTACTTTATTCTTCTTTCTCAGGATTGCTGTGGCTATTCGGGGTCTTTTTTATTCCAGATGAATTTTTGGAGAGTTCATTCAAGGTCTGTGAAATATGCCGTTGGTATTTTAATGGGGAGTGCATTGAATCTATAGATTGCTTTGGGTAGTATGGACATTTTAATGATGTTGTATCTACCAATCCATGAACATGGTATGTTCTTCCATCTGTTTACGTCTTCCTCTATCTCTTTTTTCAGTGTCCTGTAGTTTTCCGTGTATAAGTCTTTTACCTCCTTAGTTAAGTTTATTCCTAGCTATCTTAATTATTTTGGTGCGATGGTAAATGGGATTGCCTTTTTAGTCTCTCCGTCTGTAAGTTCACTATTGCTGTATAGAAATGCCATAGACTTCTTGGCATTAATTTTGTATCCTGCTACATTGCCGAATTCATTTATTAAGTCTATTAGTTTTTTGATGGAGTCTTTCGGATTTTTTATGTACAATATCATGTCGTCTGCAAATAAAGACAGCTTTACTTGTTCTTTTCCAATTTGGATGCCGTTTATTTCTTCTTCTTGTCTAATTGCAATGGCTAATACTTCCAGTACTATGTCAAACATGAGTGGTGAGAGTGGGCATCCCTGTCTTGTTCCTGTTCTTAGGGGAAATGTTTTTAGTTTTTGCCCATTGAGTATGATGTTTGCTGTGGGTTTATCATATATAGCTTTTATTATGTTGAGGTATGAGCCTTCTATTCCCACCTTGTTGAGAGTTTTTATCAAGAAAGGGTGTTGGATCTTGTCAAATGCTTTTTCTGCATCAATTTTTATGACTATGTGATTTTTATCTCTCAATTTTTTTATGTGATGTATCACGTTTATTGATTTGCGGATATTGTACCATCCTTGCATTCCTGGGATAAATCCTACTTGGTCATGGTGTATGATCTTTCTGATGTACTGCTGGAGCCGATTTGCTAGAATTTTGTTGAGGATTTTGGCATCTATGTTCATGAGGGATAATGCTCTGTAATTCTCTTTCATTGTGTTGTCTTTATCTGGTTTCGGTATTAGGGTGATGCTGGCTTCATAGAAGGAGTTTGGAAGTGTTCCTTCCTCTTGAATTTTTTGGAATAGTCTGAGGAGGATAGGTTTTAGTTCTTCCTTGAATGTTAGGTAAAACTCTCCTGTGAATCCATCAGGCCCTGGGCTTTTGTTTGCCGGAAGCTTTTTGATGACTGCTTCAATTTCGTCCATAGTTATTGGCCTATTGAGATGTTTAGATTCTTCTTGGTTGATTTTTGGAAGGTTATATTTTTCTAGGAATATGTCCATTTCCTCCAGGTTGTCCAGTTTGTTGGAATAAAGTTGTTCGTAGTATTTTGTAACAATCCTTTGTATCTCAGCGGGGTCTGTTGTTATTTCACCTCTTTCATTTCTGATTTTGTTTATTTGGGTCCTCTCTCTTTGCTTCTTGGTGAGCCTGCTAGAGGTCCATCAATCTTGTTTATCCTTTCAAAGAACCAGCTCTTGGTTTTGTTGATCTTTTGTATTGTTTCTTTGGTCTCTATGTCATTTATCTCCGCTCTGATCTTTGTTATTTCCTTCCTTCTGGTTACACTGGGCTTTTCTTGCTGCTCTTTTTCTAGTTCTTTGAGTTGTTGGGTTAGGTAATTTATTGCCATTGTTTCTTGTTTTTTGCAATAGGCTTTTAGAGCTATGAACTTCCCTCTCAAGACTGCTTTCGCTGTGTCCCATAGAGTTTGGGTTGTTGTGTTTTCATTGTCATTTGTTACCATGATGTTTTTTATTTCTTCCTTGATCTCTCTGGTGACCCAGTCCTTGTTTAATAGCATGCTGTTTAGTCTCCATGTGTTTGATTTCTTTGGATTGTATTTATTGTAGTTGATTTCCAGTTTTATGCCACTGTGATCTGAGAAGATGCTTGATATAATTTCTATCTTCTTGAATTTGAAGAGACTTTGCCTGTGACCCAGCATATGGTCTATCTTTGAAAATGACCCATGTGCACTTGAGAAGAATGTATATTCTGTGGCTTTGGGGTGAAATGTTCTGAAGATGTCAATTAATTCCATCTGGTTTAGTGAGTCATTTAGGATTGCTGTGTCTTTGCTGATTTTTTGTTTAGAGGATTTGTCCAATGGTGATAGTGGGGTATTAAAGTCCCCTACTATGATTGTGTTTCGATTAATCTCTCCCTTGATATCCTCCAGGAGTTTTTTTTATGTATTTGGGTGCTCCTATATTGGGTGCGTATATGTTTACCAGAATTATTTCTTCTTGTTGGATTTCTCCCTTTAGTATTATGAAGTGGCCTTCCTTATCTGTTGTTATGGTATTTACTTTGAGGTCTGTTTTGTCAGATATAAGTATTGCTACCCCAGCTATTTTTTCATTTCCATTTGCCTGAAAGATATTTTTCCATCCCTTCACTTTCAATCTGTGTGAGTCTCTTGTTCTGAGGTGGGTCTCTTGTAGACAGCATATACATGGGTCGTGTTTTTTTATCCATTCAGCTACTCGATGTCTTTTGATTGGAGCATTTAGTCCGTTTACATTTAAAGTTATTACTGAAAGGTATTTGTTTGCAGTCATATCTATTTTTGTGTCTGTATTCCTTCTTACCTGTTTATTTCTTCTTTTTACAGTATTCCCTTTAGCATTTCTTGCATTGCTGGTTTGGTGGTGATAAACTCCCTGAGCCTTTTTTTGTCTGCAAAGCTCCTGATTTCCCCTTCAATTTTGATTGATAGTCTTGCTGGATATAGTATTCTTGGATTCACTCCTTTGCTTTGCAACACTTTGTATACCTCCTTCCATTCACTTCTAGCTTGTTGTGTTTCTGTTGAGTAATAATTTGACAATCTGATGGGTGTCCCTTTGTAGGTAACTCTCTGTCTCTCTCTTGCCGCCTTTAAGATTCTCTATCATTTATATTTGCCATTGAAATTATGACATGTCTTGGTGTGGGTCTTTTGGGGTTGATCCTGCTTGGGACTCTCTGTACTTGCATAACTTTTATCTTTCCCATATCCGGGAAGTTTTCTGTCATTATTTCTTCAAATAGATTTTCTAATCCCTGCTGCTCTTCTTGTCCTTCTGGCAGCCCTATTATACACATGTTACTTCGTTTCATGTTGTCCCAAAGCTCCCTTAGGCTTTCCTCCTGCTTTTTAATTTTTTTCTCCAATTGCTGTTCAGATTGAGCTTGTTTCTGTACCTGATCTTCTAACTCACTAATTCGGTCCTCTGCTTCTTGTAGTCTACTGTTGAAACTTTCCATGGTGTTTTTGATTGTAGCTATATCACTTTTCATTTCTTCCTGATTCTTGCATAAGTTGTTGATCTTCTCATCCATTCGATGTATAAATTCCACGACCATTACTCTGAACTCCTTTTCGGTTATGTTGCAAGCTTCAGTTTCACTAATTTCCTTTCTTGGCGACTCCACATTTTCTTTCCTCTTTGATTTATTTCGTTTCCCCATTCTGGCTATCACCAGAAAGCTCAAGCTTCCGTTTGCGTGGATCTGGGCCGTGTGCTGTGGGGACTTCCCTCAACCTGAGTTTCACTGAAGTGCTCTGACACTAGGATGTGTGGCTGCCTTTGGTTGGTGGGAACCAGACTTGCCCAGGGTCAGTGTCCCCAGTGTTCTGTGTGGTCTCGTGTGCACACTTAGAATCAGGGGCCCTGTCTGCACCACACTGTTGGTATGTGCCGAAAATGAGATCCTTAGCATGTGCCAGGAGTCAGTTTCCCTGTGTCTGCACCAAGAATCGAGTGTCAGAGTCTCTGTTGCCTTGTGCGGTTTCTCGTTGAGAATCAGGGTCCCTGTGTGTGCATGCACCACCAATTGCGGTCGCTGGCTCTTAGTGTGAATGCGCTGTGAGTCAGGGATCCCAGGCAGCTGTGTCCGGCGTGCCAAATTCCCTGAAGTGGAGCTGTGTCCTGTGTGTGCTCTCTCTACTGAGCCAAACAGGCTAGGGTGCACACTCTCAATTTCCTGAAGGTGAGCTGCCTCCGTGCACTCTCCCAGATTTCCCGAAGGGGGGCGGAGTCCATCCTGCGCGCCAAATTCCCCAAACGGAAGCCCCTCTGTGCATGCTCTAAGATTCCCTGAAGGGGAGCTGTGACCTGCAAGCCAAATTCCCCCAAATTCCCCGAAGGGGAGCCCTCTGTGCGCCCTGACAGATTTCCCTAAGGAGGAGCGCGTCCCTGCGCAAAGCTCTGCAACTTGGGAGAAGGGCGAGTCTATCTGTTACTTTGGCGCTATCGCGAGGCTGAGGGCGCTCTGCATCTTGGGCGAGGGGCGGGTCTATCAGTTACTATGGCGCTATCCGCGCGCCTGCGGGGAGTGGGATAGGCTCTTTGACTCATGGAATTCTGCTGAGAAGTCTGGATTCTTGTTGTTTGTTGGTCTGAAGCTGTGATTGCAGTTCTCTGTGCCCAGTGGCTGCAGGGTCCTGGTTTGTGTCAGAAGCCAGGATCCGAGTCTCAGGCAGCTCTGTTTCTCAAGATGGCGTGGTCTCCGTGTCCGCACCAGCCGCCGAGAAGTGTCTGCTTTGTGCACGGGCTCCGCCATCTAGGACTGCCCGGTTAGGGAGCCCCTTGGAAGACCTTCAGAATCTAACTGACCCTAGCTCATACACACTCACACACCACACACGTCTGCACTCTCCTCTATGGGTTCCTCACTCACACTCTCTCTCTCTCCCTACCTTCCTGCCGTTCGCCATCTTTTTTCCAGCTACTAGAATTTTCTTGAGGATTTTAGCATCTATGTTAATCAGGGATATTGGTCTGTAATTCTCTTTCTTTGTAGTGTCTTTATCTGGTTTTGGGATTAAGGAAATGCTGGCCTCATAGAAAGAGCTTTATGAATTTTTTGGAATAGTTTGAGGAGGATAGATGTTATTTCTTCTTTGAATGTTTGGTAAAACTCCCCTGTGAAGCCATCTGGACCAGGGCCTTTATTTGCTCGTTTTTGTTTTTTTTTCATTACTGCTTCAATTTCATCAGTAGTTATCAGTCTATTTACGTTTTCTGATACTTGCTGATTGAGTTTTGGAACATTGTATTTTTCTAAGAATACATCCATTTGGTCAAGGTTGTCCAGTTCATTAGAGTAGAGTTGTTCATAATATTTTTTATGACCCTTCGTATCTCTGTGGGGTCATTTGTTACTTCACCTCTTTAGTTTCTGATTTTATTTGGGTCCTCTCTCTTTGTTTCTTGGTGAGTCTGGCTAGAGGTTCATAAATCTTGTTTATCCTTTCAAAGAACCAGCTCTTGGCTTTATTGATCTTTTTGATATATATCCTATATAAAAAAGAGGTAATATGCAAATTGTCCCTCACGTCCTTGCACAAGATGGCCACCCCCATGTGGTAAAAGATGGCCACCACAATATGACTGGCAGGGGAGGGTAGTTGTGGGAGATCAGGCCATCAGGGGAGGGCAGTTGGGTGCAATCAGGCTGGAAGAGGAGCAGTTAGGTGTCAATCAGGCTGGCAGGGGAGTGGTTAGGGGGTGATCAGGCTGGCAAGCAGAAGCGGTTAGGGGCAATCAGGCAGGTGAGCGGTTGGGAGCCAGCAGTCCTGGATTGTGAGAGGGATGTCTGACTGCCCATTTAGGCCTGAGGGGTCCCAGATTGGAGAGGGTGCAGGCTTGTCTGAGGGACACCCCCTCCCAGTGCATGAATTTCGTGCACTAGGCTGCTAGTATATATATATATATATATATATATATATATATATATATATATATATATATATATTTATATATATGTCTCTATGTCATTTATTTCTGTTCTGAGCTTTATTATTTCCTTCCTACTTTGGGTTTTTCTTGTTGCTATCTTTATAATTCTTTAATTTGTAGCATTAGATAACTTATTACAAGTTTTCCTTTTTTTATGAGGTAAGTCTATAGTGCTGTGAACTTCCCTGCTAGGCTTTTGCTGTGTCCCATAGATTTTGGGTTGCTGTGCTTTTATTGTCATTTGTTTCCAGGATGCTTTTCATTTTTTGTTTGATCTCTTTGGAAACCCAATCATTGTTTAATAGCATGCTATTTAGCCTCCAAGTGTTTGATTTTTTAATTGTTTTTATTGTAGTTGATTTTTATTTTTATGCCATTGTGCTCTGAGAAGATGCTTGATATGATTGCAATCTTATTGAATTTTACAGATCTTGTTTTTGTCCTAATATGTGCTCTATCTTTGAAATGTTCCCATGTGCACTTGAATGTATATTCTGTAGCTTTGGGGTGAAATGTTCTGAACATGTCAATTAGTTCCATCTGATCTAGTGAGTCATTTAGGATTGCAGTTTCCTTGTTGATTTTTTTTTCTTGAAGATTTAACCAATGATGTCAATGGGGTATTAAAGTATCCTACTATGATTGTGTTGCTGTCGTTCTCTCCCTTGATATCTTCCAGAAGTTTTTATATGTATTTGGCTGGTTCTGTATTGGGTGCATATATGTTTACCAGAGTTATATATTCTTGTTGTATGGATCCCTTTAGTATTATAATGTAGCCTTCATTATCTCTTGTTATGGCCTTCACTTTGAGACTTATTTTGTCAGATATAAGTATTGCTACACCAGCTTTTTTTTTTTCATTTCCATTTGCTTGAAAAAAAATTTTTCCATCCCTTCACTTTCAGTCTTTGTGAGTTCTTTGATCTGAGGTGGTTCTCTTGTAGTAGACAGCATATATATGGGTCATGTTTCCTTATCCATTCAGCTACCCTATGTCTTTTTATTGGAGCATTTAATTCATTTATGTTTAAGGTTATTATTGATAGGTACTTGTTTGTTGTCATTTTTATTCTTTATGCCTGTGTTCCTTCTTCCCTTCCTATTTCTTCTTTACAGCAGTCCCTTTAGCATTTCTTGCATTGCTGGCTTGGTGGTAATAAACTCCCTTAGCCTTTTTTGTTTGTGAAGCTCCTGATTTCCCCTTCAATTTTGAATGATAACCTTGCTGTATAGAGTATTCTTGGATTCAGTACCTTGCTTTCCATCACTTTGTATACTTCATTCCATTTCCTTCTGGCCTGATCTGTTACTGTTGAGAAATCAGTTTATAGTGTAATGGGAGATCCCTTGTAGATAACTTTCTGTCTCTCTCTTGCAGCCTTTAAAATTCTTTCTTTGTCTTTTACGTTTGTTAATTTAATTACAATGTGCCTTGGTGTGGGTCTATTTGGTTTCATCTTGCTTGGGACTCTTTGTGCTTCTTGGATTTGAGTGACTTTTTTTCCCCCCAAGTCAGGGAAATTTTCTGTCATATTTTGTCAAACAGGTTTTCTAATCCTTGCTCAGCTTCCTTTCCTTCTGAAACACCAATTATGTGGATGTTGTATTGTTTCAAGCTGTCCCAATGTTCCCTGCAGACTCTTCTCCTGTTTTTTTTTTTTTTAATTTTTCCCCAGTTGCTGCTCTGCTTGCATTTTTTTCTACTTTGTCTTCTAACTCACTGATTTGGTCCTCAGCTTCTTCTAGTCTACGGTTGAAACCTTTCATTGTGTTCTTTATTGCAGCTATGTCATTCTTCATTTCCTCTTGAATCTTATTTATACTGGCAAAATTCTCATTCATTCAGCTCCTTATAATTCTCATTGAGTTGTTTGTATTTGCTTCCAAACATTTGAGCATCCTTATAACTATTACTCTGAATTCTTTCTCTGAGAAATTACTTGCCTCCATTTTATTTAATTTCTTTTCTGGAAATTCCTGTTTTTCTTTCCTTTGGCGATTTTTTTCTTTGTTTCCCCATTTTTGCTGTCCATTTAAATTGTTTTTATGTTTTAGATCCAACTGCAATGGCACCCAGGTTCTTTTGGCGGTGGTCCTATGTAATTGCAGATATTTGGGACTCATTGGTGCAGTCTCTCTGATATTCTGAGTTGGGTGTTCTAGTGGAGCTACCTACTTGAGTTATTTGGGTTCTCCTGATGCAGTTGGGTCTTGAATGTTAGCTTCTTGTTCATGGATCAAGTCTACTCACAGGTTGTCTGATGATGTGACTCACCCCAGCCTCAATGTGCAAGCTGTTATGGATGTGCACATGGCTCCAGCTCTTGTGGCCAGGGTTGCCTGAAGTCTCACTGTAATGCAGCTCACTTTGGGGTCCTGGAGTACATAGCCTGGGTGGTGGGGTTCCCGGCCCTGTGGCTGGGTTAGTGCAACTCTGGCTGGTGTGGCATGACTCTTGCCAGGGTGGTGTCACTCTGTGAATCATTGTGAGGGTCCTGGAGCCCATGACAGGGGACGGGCATCCTGGAGTTTGTAGGTGAGGTATCAGTACTCTGGGTGGGGTGTCTTCACTCTGCGAATCATGAGCGGGTCCAGGAGCTAACAGTTGGAGAGTTGGGAGTTGTTAGGTCTGCTGCTGAAGCAGCATGACCAAGGTGTCCAGGAGCCCACAGATTGGGGGGGGGGCAGGATTCACAGTGTTTGCAGCTGAAGCAGCATGCCCTTGGCTAGAGAGGTGCATACTCAGCAACACACCGAGGGGTCCAGGAGACAGAGCCTGGGGAGGCAGGCATCCTGGGGTTTGTGGGTCTGTGGGTGAGGCAACGTGACTTTGGCTGGAGTAGCTGCAGTGTCCTAGGTGGTGTCCAAGGCCAGTCTGGGTGATGGTGAGGCTGCCCTCTCCTTCAAGATGGCGAGTTGTGTCGCCCAGGAAATGCCAATGGTGGTAGCAGGGGCTCCCTGTCCAGGAGAGCCAGGTCTGCCAACCCCTGAGACTCCTATAAGATCTAACTGTCCCTCACTCACACATGCACACACCGACACGTCCACACACTTACTTATCACTCCCTTACTCATGCACACTCTCTTCCTCACTGCTGGCCTGCTGGCCACCATCTTCTTCCTCTTGGAAAACCTTCTTATACATCCTCTAGTAAAAATTAGATTTACTCCTTCTTATATGTTCCCTGCACTCTCTTCTAGTTTCCACTATAATTTTTTTGCTATGTTGGGTAGTTATTTATCATTTGATTACACGTCTCTCTCCTACTAGATGGAATCACATGCATCTTTCTGTCCTTGGCACTGGCACAGGGCCTGGCCATTGAGCACATTCAACATAGCATTGAATGAATAAGAGACTCTCCATTTTGGGAGAGGATCGCTGTGAGAAGGAGAGGAAAATGATTTGGCAGACCTCAAAGGAGTCTGCTGCCTCCTGTTCATTTCCTGTTAAGTGAAATGTTTTTTCTCTTCGAACTTGCTATGTACAGTGATATAGGTTTGGAATTCCTTAGAGCCTATTACCATGCCATAAACAAGGAGTAGTACATGTGTTCCACTTCTCTCAATGTGATCAGACTGCTATGTGACACTTATAAGTGACAAATTCTGGATTTGGTTTTCCAACTCCAGCTCTGCTAATGGAAATGATATAGAGGCAGGCAAATACAGTCAACAGCCTGCAAAGGGAGAAGATTGACATTTGTCCTAATGTGCTGCAGGAAGCAGGCAGCGCAGCAATTTATTTATTTATTTGTTTGTTTGTTTATTTTAATCAACACAAATGACTTATTTATTTTTTATTTTTATTGAATTTATTGGAGTGACACTGGTTTACAAAATTATACAGGTTTCAGGTGCACAATTCTACAACACATCATCTGTACACTGTATTGTGTGTTCACCACTCCAAGTCAAGTCTCTCTCCATCATCATTTATTCCCCCTTTACCCTCCTCCACCTCCCAAAACCTACCCCACAATCACCACAGCATTTTACATGTCCATGAGTTTTTTTTTTCTTTTTTGACCAATCCCTCTGCCCCCCTCCCCCACCCCAGTATGAATGGAAAATATTCACTGTAAATAGCAAGTAATGCCAAGTCTGAGGATTTTGACCTGTTGGTCAGAATTGAAACCTTGGATGAGGGTACATTTTTCTCTTCAAATACAGTAGGACGGTAGAGCAGAAGGAACAGAATTTCAGCATCCCATTGATCTGGGTTTGAAACCCATTTCTAGTCATGTGACTTTTGGCAAGTTACTCTAGTTCTCTGAGTATTAGTTTCCTCTTCCATAAAATGAGGATAATGCCATGTACCTTGATAAGTTTGTGTGAGGATTTTAGTTAGCTATATAAAGGGCTTAGCACACAGTAAATTCTCAATTTGTAGTAGCTTAAAAATTAGTTTTATTTGTGCCAGAAGTAATCTCTGCATCTCATCCTATTGATGTGTCTTACCTGCTAAGCACTTTAGGTAGGGTGATTATGGCACATCTGAGGGCAGGTAGGGAAGACAGTCTCCTTGCCCTTAAGTATCTCAATACTTCCTGCAGCTGTCGGTGGATGGAGGCATATGTATTTTCATTTGTTTAGCCATTTAGGTATTCTATTCTCTTGGAAATAAAAAATCCTCAGCTGATGATTACTTTAGCGCAGCTTAATTTAAAATATTAAACTCATTCATTCATTCATTCACTCATTAATTATTTTCACAGATTTAGTTAATTGCCTATTATGAGTGAGACCCTTTTCTATGTACTAGGATACAAGGCAGACTAATACCCTCACTTTCATAGAGCTTAATATCTTTTTGAGAGAAACTGACAATAAATAAAACAAGTTAACTATATCATTGTATGTTATATAGTTCTAAGTACCAGGGAGAAAAAGCAAGAAAACATGATAAGAAGTATCAAAATTATCCTAAAGTGGTAGAGTTTAAGTTTTAGATAGATAGACCAGGGATGGGATCATTGAGAAGGTGACATTTGAGTAAAGGGCTGAAGAAATGCACATATTTGAGGTAGAGCATTCTAGGTGGAGAATACAAGACAAGTGCAAATGCCATTCAGCAGGGGAATTGCCTATGCATATATAGGGTAGTAAAGGGGCCAGTGTATTTTAGTGAACAAGAAACACAGTAAATGAAATCAGAGAGGTAACTGGGAAGTTGGAGGGCAGATGGTAGGGTCTTGTGGGAAACAGTAAGTACTTTGCCTTTTACTCAGTAAAGTAAAAGATGGGGACCTATGGAGAATTTAGAAGCATCTCTCTGGTTACTGCATGAAGATTAGACTTTTGGGTGGAAGCAGAAGTAGAGCCAGGATATCAATTTGGGAGGTTATTGCCCATTTTACCCACTGTCATCAGCAAAGAAAATCAGTCTGAAGCAATCACTGCTTGAGTATGTAACTATAGAGCATAAAAAGGAAGGTAGAAATGGATCAAAGCACAAACTGATTTAACAATTTTGCTGTTGTCTCATTTTTTTTGGCTATATGCTGTTACATATGCTCTTTCCTCTTTGTATGAGCAAATTGTGGGTTACATGTTCTCCAAGGTTCAAGGCTTTAATCTTGTCAGTTTTCATCAATTACATTTACTTTGAATATCTAGAAATATTAGCATGGGGCTATTTCTAAGTTTCCTGTTATCTGAGAAGTAGTCTAGGTACTAATGGCAGGATGTCACACCCTGCCTAATTGCACCCAGAGGCAGGGAACACATTTGGCAAATTTAGTAAATAAGTAAATAGGCTGCAAGAAGGATGTGAGAGTGCTATGTTCTTATCCATCAAGTGTCCATAACAAGGGCAAGGTTAAGGCTGTGTCTGTGTAGGACAAATGATGTGATTGTGGCAGAGCTAATCTGTTGATTTCCACTGCCTTGATCTACTGCTTTCCTTACAAGGCAGTGCTGAGTACAAAAACAGCTGACATGGACCAGGCTGTTCCACCACACACTACACAGGATGCCAGGCTCATCATCTGCCTCTTTCCTTTCTAATACAAGGATGCTAATATACTTGGCCCTTTTAAAGTTATTTTTACACATATGTCATTTCATTATTATGAGATGGGTAGGGCAGGGATTATTAGGCCTATTTTCAGATAAGGAAATTGAGATCCAGAAGATGGGAAGGGTCTTGCTCGTAATCAAAGAGTAGACCCATACCTTGAATCTAGGCTTCATTGCTCCTTTCTAAACATGAATCACAGTTCCTGTCATAGAATTTTTAAACAGACATTGTTAAGTGTTTATTTATCCTGGATGCTGTATTAGGCATGAAACAAAAAGTACATAGATTTGTTGTCTCTAAATCTTCATTTTCTCTATATAAAACGTGTATTTATATATCTTATATGATAAATAAGAGCACAGGGACCAAACAAATATCAAATTTGGTACCATTGAATCTGGGTTGAAGTATGGGTACTGTAGGGTAGAAAGAAACATGTGTTTGTGGATATGGTCTGAGTGATAACTAGGCTGATGAACTAGGACAGAGAAGGTTCTTGGGACACAGGACTTTCAAGGCTAAAACCAAGAAAGGCTTACGCAAACCAAGACAAGTTGTCACCTAGACAACCAAGCTTTCCTTAGGGTCAAATATGGAAATAGAAGGATGTCATGAAAGGAGCACTGGGCTTGGTGTTAAAAATCTAGGTTAAAATTCAGACTGGAATCTCAGAGGGAATGTGGGTGGTGGTGGATGGGAAGTGATCAACCAAAGAACTTGTTTGCATGTATGCATAACCCATGGACACAGACTATAGGGTGGTAAAGGCCTGAGGCAGGGGACAGGCTAGAAGGGGTCAATGCGGGGGAAAAGGGGCATATGTAATACTTTTAACAATTAAGATTTAATTTTTAAAATAAAAAATTCTGCCTCTGTCACCTACAAGCTATGTTACCTGAGGAATGTCATTGTTCTTCTCTAGTTCATAGCTTACTCATGTGGAAAATAATATCAATAGTGCATATCTCATAGAGTAGTGAGCATTAAATGAAATAACCCTTATAGGTAAAAATGCATGCTGTGGATAATTATACAAATGTAAAGTTTTATTTGATGGTGGCTTCAAAACAATCTCAAGAATAAAATGAGAGCAAGTTTTCTGTTTATTCTCATGCATCTGCTGTATATATGAAAATACAGTTTCAATGAACCTTAAGCGATTTGAAGAGTCAACTCAGTCAGCAAAATTGTCAAGTCCAAAACAAGTGTGATACTGTAATACATATCTGTGTCTTTTATAGATCTGAAGAATAAAATATTAGCAATTATTGAGGGTACTTATCTTTTCTCCTCTACCAAACTGAATATGAGAAAACATCCTTCTCCCACTTATTTCTATTGACGATTTTTCTCAAAATCTGTGGCCATACTCCACCTGAGTAATTGCCACACAATATCAAAAAATGGAAGGTAAAATATCTGTGTTAATTGATATTTCCTTTCCTATATGTTCCCACTTCTACTCCAAACATTCAAATAGTGGTTTTGAGGAAGTTACCTATTTTTTAAACTGCATCCTGTGCATTGGTATTGGGACAGTGTAGCTAAGGAAAAGAAAGATTTAGCTTCTATAAAGGTCTTTAAGAATTAATTTAACTCATATTTAGTCAATCAATTCATATTTATTGAGAGTCCACCAGTTTACCATCAATGCACTCGGGCGCTACAATACAAGTAGTGAACAAGGCAGACCATGTCTCTGACTCCTCATCGGCTTTCATTCTAATGGAAGGAAGCAGATGTTAAATATCTTTTTAAAAATAAATACGTAATTACACATGTTGAATGTTGCTTTGAAAGAAAAGAACATGGAACTTTGACAAAGAAAAATAGGAATTTAATTTAGATTAGAGTGCTGCACAGTGAAACTTATATTTGAAGGTCTCATCTGACTTTGAAATAGAAATGAAATGCACCAAATCTATATTTGGTTAATATTGAATTTTTTATTTTTCACTAAATTGTCAATGAGAAACTCAGTTTGAGATCTTGGATATTGAGCTCTCTGCTCATCATTTTCTACTCATTGTTTATTCAACAAATATTTATTGAACACCTACTATGTGCTAAGCATTGTGCTAGGGACTGGAATAAGTTGCAGGGAACAAGATAAATGGAGTCTGTGCCTTCATGGAATTATAGTCTAATGAAGGGAGAAAATAAATAAATATATGTCAGGTTGTGAGACATGCTAAAAAGAAAAAGAAATCAGCGTAAAGGGAGAACAGAAAGCTAGGGCTTATATTTTAAATAAGGTGGTCAGAAAAGGCCTTTCTGATAAGGTGATGTTTGAGTAGAGACCTGAAGAGAGAGGGAGCCAAATGTGGGGATTTCTGGTAGAAGATCATTTCTAGATAGAGGGAAGGACCAGTACAAAGGATATGAGGTTGGAGTGTGCTTGTGTGTCCTAGGAACAGAGAGGAAACCAGTGTGTCTGGAGCATCATAAGAGAGAAGAATGGCAGAAGATGAGGTCAGAAATGTAAGTAGTGAGATTGATGGGGTGGGGTGCAGGGGAATGCAATCATGTAAACCTTGTAGTCCATTGCAAGGGGTTTGGTCTTTATTCATCTATTTGAAAAAAAAAAACAACAACGATGGCAATATTTAAGAAAATATCTCTAAAACGTGACAGGACAATTCCACTGTTCTATGAATAAAAGAATATGTGCACTGCCAAAGAAATCAGAATGATCCACTAATTAAGTCATCCGTGTGATAGAACTTGTCAGAATATAGCTTGGTAGCTTTTCTTAGAAATAAAAATTTTATTTTGGTACATGAAAAAGACTATAAAGACCATGAGATGGGAAGAATTTCAAGTGTGGCTAGTATCTTGGTGTATAAGTAAAGGAATCTTGGTGCCAAGAATGAGGTTCCTAGAATGGATTTATTAATGAGGTAGTGTTTCTGAAATTGGAGCTTGAGGTTTCTTTATTTCTTGAAGGAGCAGATAGAATGGAGAAGGCAAGTAATCTTGAGGAGATTAAAGGACATGGCAGAGAGAGACTTAGGGAGTAGAGGTCCTTTTAGTTATCCCAACCTATTGCTCTTGACTGAAATGAATTATCCCCACCATCTGCCCAGACATAGCTACTTTTCTTTTACCTTTCTCTGCCTCCTTGAATCTGCTGAAACTCAAGAGGGAAGACATACAAATGTTCTCTAATGGCAGCACACAAAACAGAGATGTTGAACCTTTCTCGAGTAAAAGATTCCATTGAGAATCTGATAAAACTGTAAAATACCTTTTAAAAAGTTCTATAGACATATGAATGTGAATTTTTGCCTATTTTCATAGGTTCATGGACCCCCTGATGCCCATCCATGGATGCTAAAGGGAACATGGGATTCAGCTTAGATAACTCTGTACTAAGAGATCAATCAGGGCATTTGCTTTAATAAAGGAAAATGTGGGACATGAAGAACTATCAGAGGAAACAGGAACTATTACTCTGAGAGCATTAATTGAAGTTATTTTCTCACCTACCTATTTTCTCTGGATTCTAAAAAACACTCTTTGTTTCTGCTCCTCTCAAATGCTGACCATCTGGTTTGCACAAGGGATTTAGAGGAGTGTCAGGCAGGAACTTTTGAGGGCTCCTATGTTTCTTATCATCCATGGGAAAGGGATTTGACTACATTGTCTGAAATAAAGCCAAGAAAAAGAGAATCAGTTAGAATACATCAAGGAATCCAAATCTTTCATTTAAATTCTTCCAAAAGGAAAGATTTCATTTTCAACCAGGTTGAGGCATACAAGACATCCCCAGGCTGGCTGTGAATTGTGATGTCAGTACATGGTCTCACAGTTTGTCCCATTGGGTATATTTTCTTTGTCTGGAACCTTCTTTTTTTGTGCATGATTTCTAATCCTCTCACCCAATACTCAATGGAAAAAGCTCAGAGCTGAGCCAAAGGCAATTATGAAGCACTTATAGAATTGGAGACTGATAAGTGGTAATTATTTGAAGATGCTTGTTTTCCTCACCTCTTCACCACTCTCTTCAATCTTGCTCCATGACTTCATATGGACTGACCTTTCAGTTTATTCAGTTTATTTGGCTCATTACCAAAGTTTGCCTTTATCACTTTTACATTATGCGGAGAAATATCAGTAATAAAGCCATTTGGGCTACTTTTCCAGCACTGAAGTTAGTTAGAAGTCTGATAATTTCATGCCAATGCTGAATGTCTTTCCACGATTTCCTTTCATTAGCCATTGGGATAAGGAAGAAACAGATTTGATGGTGTTCATATGCGTTCTGTTCCCCTGGAAGCAAACTGAGTTTAATTCATTTCTACAGTCTCACCTTTTGTTCCTCTCAGCAAAACAGGTGTTCATGCAGCTTTAATCCATTCAAAGCAATGACTATTCAAACTATTTTGCAGCAATTCTGTTCCAAACCCTGACCTCATTGCTTCTCTGAACACAAAATCTCCATGTTAACTTCCACACAGGTTTACAAATGGAATGCCAGAGGGAAACAAAGGAAAAGAAAGTAGCCCCTGTGGCTCAATATAGTTTTTCATGTGCTTCTTGAGCATTTGAGTAAATCCATAAAACAAAACACCATTTATGAGGGGTGGTTCTTCCTGTTAGATTTCTAGACTTCCAATGGCCAGTCAAAAACAAGGGGATAAGGTTATAGTATCTTCTTCAGGGCACTTTATTCTTTAGTTGAAATGAAAGTGCTCTCTTCATAAGCCTAAGAAGATCAAATGATAAAAGACTAGAGTGGACACATATGTAATACCTTAATCAATAAAGAAATTAAAAAAAATAAACAAATAAAAAAGACTAGAGTTTGCCCTTACAGCTTTGCAAGGTTTAATACTTTGGTCTTTAGGACTGTAAATGGGGCTCCAGAGTAAAGGTGAGGGTTTCAAATTTTGCCCTTGTTCTGAAATTTGAAATATGCTGGGGAAAATCATTTGATCATTGCCTCCAAATTTTACTGGTAGATGGCTATCAGATTTGGAGTGTACTTTGAAAGGCATTTAGTAAACTCTGAAACTTGAATAAAAATTATACCTCACTAGACTGTAATCTCCATAAGAGTGGGTCCTGTGACTTTTTATGTTCACTGATGTATCTCCAGGGTCTAGTGCAGTGCCTGGTCCATGATAGCTTTTTTATTAAATAGGAGGGTTCCAGTGCATGAATTCATGCATGGGTGGCATCCTGCCAGCCCTGCCCCAATCGGGGCTGATTGGGGCTGGGCCTGTTGGGAGGAGGAGATGGAGGGAGGTTGGCAGGACAGGCTGCCCTGATCCAGCCCAATCAGGGCCAGGCCCGCTGGGGAAAGGGGCAGTGGGCAATTGGCCAGTGGGCCCGCCCCCAATTGGGGTTGGGGGGCTGATTGGGATCAGGGACGGACATGGGGAGGGGCTGTGGTCGGTGGGCCAGGCAGCCACATCCCCTGATCAGGGTGGGGGGCTGATCAGGGGTGGGCCCAACGCCGCCCCATATTGGGGTGGGGGAGTGCAATCAAGGGTGGGCCGGCAGAGGGGAGGTGCTGCGGGCCTATCTGGTGGGGTAGGCTGATTGGGGCCGGGGCTGGCGGGGGCGGGGCGGTGTTTGGCCAGCCCTTCCCTGCTCTTTTTTTTTTTTTTTTGGCAACTTCATGACTTTTATTTGTGGTGCCTGTGCTATGTCTCAATAATATCTTCTCTCCCTGCCCTGGACAGTGTGGGGGAAGGGGCAGCAAAAAATAGAAGATGTCCCTTCCTATTGCACACAGACCCTATATACAGGTCCACCTGGCCCAGGCTGGTGGGATCTCTGCTCAGGGGCGGGAGGGGTGACTGGTGGCAGCACACGTGAGAGGGGACCTCCGGGTGGCCACTCTGGTCCTGGCACTTCCTGGTCCTCGGTTCCTTCCTGGTCCTGCCTGCAGCTCTGGTCCCCCTACCTGGCTCAGCCTCCCCTCTCCATCCTGGCCTCAGATAGCCCTCTGGGCTCCTGGGGCCTCTGTCCTCCCCTCCCAGCCTGGAGGTCCTGAGGGGAGGTTATGGCTTCTCAGAGACAGCCCTGTCACTCGTGTTCACACAGGGGAAGGGGTGCGTGTGGCAGAAGCAGCTGTGTAAATGCGGGTGCAGGGGCAAGTCCTCCAGGGTCACTTGGACAGTTTGCTGATGACGCAGATCAGGGCCACGTTCTCATCCTTGAGGCTCTGGTTGTCAGCCCGGAGGTTGGACAGGCCCTTCAGCTCCTCTTCCAGCTCAGCAGCCTTGCGCTCCAGGGCCCTGCACTCAAATCTCTCCAGCTCCAGGAGGGCCAGCCTCTGTGCAAAGTGCTCCTGCCTCTGCATGTTGTGCTCCAGCTCCACCTTGAGCTGTGCCAGCTGCAGCGTGGTCTGGGGTCAGGGCCTCACGAAGTCTCACGTTCTCAATGTGCAGCTCTGCATAGAGCTTCCTGAAGCCTCCCTCGGGCTCTTCTGATTCAGGCTGGGGTTCTAGGTTAAAGGCCTGCTGCCTCCAGAGGGGAAGGGCTGGATTCTGGGATGATGTCCGCTGGCTTCACCTCCTCCCCATCCACAGATCCTCTCCTCTCCTTGCCAACTCTGCAGTGCTCCATGGAGGCCTGTGGTCCCAGTCCCTGCCTGTCAAGCGCCTCTACTCTCTGGGCAGGGCCATTAGAATTCTCAACCCCACAGACTCGGGGCTGCCAGGAAGGGACCAGGCTCTGTGCCAACCTGTTCTTGATTGTTATGGGAGAGTCTGATCAGGGGCAGGTCGGCAGGGGGGAGGGGCTGCGAGGTTGGCTGCTGGCCACAACCCCTGATTGGCCCTTTCGCTGGCTACAGTGGCATCATAGTGACCGGTTGTTAGGTCATTATGGCTGTTAAGTAGCTGGCTTATATATATACAGTTTTGCTGGACGAATGAATGAGTTACTCTGGTTGCAAATTGACGTTATCTCCTCTCCTGCCCAAACACACAGGCACATAGGGAAGAAATATATGTATTTGTAGATTAACCCAGTTAGTCCTATAAAAAGAGGTTGGAAGAAGTGGCTTCTGACCCCTTCCCTGTCGTGTAAACGTTCTGAAGTCTTTTTTCCAATGGGTTTATACCACTCTTAATCTTATCTCCAGTAGAGAATTACTAGTAGATTCCATAATACTTTGTTTTTTTTATTATATTTTTCTTCAATAATGTCCACAGTCTTTTAAAACTGTTTGCGACAGATTCTTATGTTACATCAAAGTCTTACTGGCTTTCAGGAAAATACTTAAGGAAGTTGGATAAGCTTATTCCTGTCCCTAGAGGTCCTTAAAGATCCTGTAAAAAACATTGCCCCAGTTATCCAAAAGCATTAAATAGCTACCAGCATACTTAATTTACAACCAGGTACAAAAATCATTATGTATCTGAAGTCTAGAAAATGGAAAAGGTCAAATAAATATATTTCATCCTAATACTTTGACAAGAAAAAATAAGTAAACTGACATAATTGAATTGATTTTTTTAAGCAACACCCAAGGACTGATTAAGACTTGTTGCATATTCACTCCAAGTTTCTTTTCTTTTTAATTTCTTTATTGATTAAAGTATTATATATGTGTCCTTACCCCCCCATTGCCCCCCACCTCCCACTCATGCCCTCACCCCCCTGTTGTCTGTGTCCATTGGTTAGGCTTATATGCATGCATACAAGTCCTTTGGTTGATTTCTCCCTCTTACCCCCATCCTCCCCTACCTTCCCTCTGAGGTTTGACAGTCTGATCGATGTTTCTCTGTCTCTGGATCTGTTTTTGTTCATCAGGTTATGTTGTTCATTATATTCCATAAATGAGTGAGATCATGTGATATTTATCTTTCTCTGACTGGCTTATTTCACCCAGCATAATGCTCTCCAGTTCCATCCATGCTGTTGCAAATGGTAAGAACTCCTTTTTTTTTTACCACAGCATAGTATTCCATTGTGTAGATGTACCATAGTTTTTTAATCCACTCATTTGCTGATGGGCACTTAGGCTGTTTCCAGATCTTAGCTATGGTGAATTGTGCCGCTATGAACATAGGGGTGCATATATTCTTTCTGATTGGTGTTTCTAGTTTCTTCGGATATAGTCCTAGAAGTGGGATCACTGGGTCAAATGGGAGTTCCATTTTTAGTTTTTTGAGGAAACTCCATACTGTTCTCCACAGTGGATGCACCAGTCTGCATTCCCACCAGCAGTGTAAAAGAGTTCCTTTTTCTCCGCATCCTCACCAGGACTTGTCGTGTATTGATTTGTTGATGATAGCCATTCTGACAGGTGTGAGATGGTACTGCATTGTCCAACTTACACCATACACAAAAATAAACTCAAAAGGGGTAAAGGACCTAAACATAAGATGGGAAACCATAAAAATACTAGAGGAATCCACAGGCAGCAAAATCTCAGACATATGCCAAGAGAACTTCTTCACCGATACCACTCCTAGGGCAATGGAAACTAAAGAGAAAATAAACAAATGGGACTACATCAAAACACAAAGCTTTTCACAGCAAAAGATACCATCAACAAAACAACAAGAAAGCCCACTGCATGGGAGAACATATTTGCATGACAGAACATATTGTTTTAACATATTGTTAATCTGCATGGGAGAAATATGCATGGGAGAACATATTTGCCAATGTTATCACTGATAAGGGTTTAATCTCCAACATTTACAGAGAACTCATACAACTTAACAACAGGAAGATAAACCCAATCAAAAAATGGGCAACGGACCTAAATAGATACTTTTCGAAGAAGACAGAAGGAAGGCCAAGAGATATATGAAAACATGCTCAAAGTCACTAATTATCTGAGAGATGCAAATCAAGTTTCTAAATTATATTTCGGGTACTGCATGATGAGAAATCATATTCTCCATTGGGACATTAAAGCAGTAAACAAGGTTCAATCACTGAAGGAAAAATGGTCATTCTCAATAGAGTAGATTTGGTGTTTTTTAATAATATTATATCCCAATTATTTGGGGAAAGAAAACCCATATGATTTATGTAAAGTAGAAAGAGGTAATAAATTTTCATTGCCCAGAGTAATCAATTAAGAAATCTGCCATTTCCCAATCAGACTGAATAAATGAAAGTGGATTGTTGAGATATTTCTGTAATGGTTTTTATAGTTTGATGCATTTAATAATCAAGATTTCCCCCCCTGAGATGATTTGCTTGCAAGCATTTTGATTATGGATCCAAGATCCAAACAATCAGGCTTTCTGTAAGCTAACATAATAGCAAAGAAATACACACAATTTTCCATACAAATATTCATTTCCATAGAAATAAAATTCTAATGTTTGTGTTTGACTGTTTGAATATAGGAAGACATAGATAGTACTAAAGCATATATTTTAAAATAAAAAAAATAAAGAGAAACAACTAGGTACTATACTTTCAAGATCTTTTTTTTCACTTTCAAACAGTTTGATTAAGATGTGTTGTCAGAGAAACAGATATAGCAAAATTAAAGCCACCAAATCAATAAATAGTATTTAGTAAGAGTTTATTGTGATATAAAAACAGTTCATGAACTGGGAGCTTCAAAAACTGATTTCAAAACTGATATGAAGCTCAGGGGCCTGATGTTACAGTATGGCTTATAAAATGAAAATGAAGTTGTTTAACCTTTATAATGATTGGTTATTTGAATGGAGTTTCCATATGGCAAGGGATTAATTAAAAGTTGGTTATCTTACACTATTTTTAAGAAGATGACTTAAGTTTTTTATGAGTATTAGAGGCACTTATAAGAAGTGGCCCAAGTTAAGTTTCACATGTTATGCAGAATAAGCTAAATTAAGTTTTACTTTTGTGGCTTAAATGGTTTTGTGTACTCAGGGAATTTTCAAGTTTAGTCTCCATTTTGTATTTACAGTAATTTTAACAGTGCCTAGGTGTGGATCTCTGAGTTTATTCCACCTAGACTTCATTGAAGAGATTAAGGTGTTTTTTTTTTAAATTGAATTAGCAAAGTTTATCCATTATTCATCAAATTATTT
This sequence comes from Cnephaeus nilssonii, assembly GCF_951640355.1. Classification (NCBI taxonomy): domain Eukaryota; kingdom Metazoa; phylum Chordata; class Mammalia; order Chiroptera; family Vespertilionidae; genus Cnephaeus; species Cnephaeus nilssonii. The sequence continues at coordinate 80,313,433 of NC_137071.1, forward strand.
CTGCCCCCTTTTCTTTCTCTTCTCCTTTTAGAACTCTTATTAGGTATATTTTGGTATTCTTAATGGTGTCCACAGGTCTCATAGGCTCTGTTCATTTTTTAAAATTCTCTTCTCTATCTGTTCCTCAGACTGGATAATCTCAATTGACCTATATATAAATTTACTCATTCTTTCTACTTTCTCAGATATGATGTTGAACCACTCTAGTGAATGTCTAATTTCAATTATTGTCCTTTTAAATTCCAGAATTTCGATTTGGTTCTTTTTATAATTTCTATTTCTTTACTGATGTCTTCTATTTAATAAGGCATCATATTAATACTTTCCTTCAATTTTCTAGACTTTTTTTGTTTTTAAAAAGATATTTAAATGCCCATTTAAAGTATTTATCTAGTAAATCCAACAGCTGAGTTTCCTCAGGAATAATTTCTACTTAATGCTTCTTTTCCTATTTACAGTTTATAAGTTCATATTTCTTTGCATGTATTGTAAAATTTTGTAGAAAACTGGACATTTTAAAAACATAATGTATCAGATTTGAAAATCAGATTCTCCATGCCCCAGAGTTTATTGCTGCCTTTTGTTTGTCTTTGTTTATTTAATGTCTTTTCTGTACTAATTCTGTAAAGCTTGTATTTTTTTTTTCTCATGTGTAGTCACTGAGGTCTTTGTTTGGTCATCATAGCAGTCAGCTAATAAGTGGACTAATATTTCCTTAAATGATTTGAACCCAAAAGTCTTTCAGTCTTTGCATAGGTTACTTGTTATTTTGGGGGCATGCTTTCAGCCCTCTAGCATATTATAACTCTGCCTTACTAAAGAGCATGTGCAGAACCTCAAGGTCAGCCAGAGGGTGGAGATAGAAGCCTTCTTAATTCATACTTGGGCAAACACACAGTCTTACCCATTTGCATGGCCTTTTAGATCCCCAGGAATATGTTCAAGCATTTGAAAACCCCAAATTGTATCTTATTCCCTAGCTTTTCCTTGTAAGTTTTTAGATCACCTTTTTATTTGCACCAAGTTTTATTGCTATTTTAGGCAGATATTATATTAAATGACTGCCACAGATTGTTTTCAAAGCTCCAAGGAAAAGGCTTTTTGCACTGAGCAATGTCTAAGGTCTAATAAAGACAAGCCCTGTGAATTGGGGTTTTAATGGAACTGAAAGATAGGTCAATTAATGATAATTCAGTGAGTAGTGGTTTGGGGAAGCTCCAAACTGATTCCGCCCCATCCTGTGGTCACTGGGTTGAAGTTTTTCATCCTGACTATGGGGTTGTTGGTTTTCAAGGTTACTGTGGAGCTGGGGGTTGTAAACAGGCCAAGTAAAAATCACAAAGCTGCTGTTCTTAACCAGAGTCAAACATTTTTCTTGAATAAATGTTGATTAGATTTTTGAAAGCCTGTGATTAATTTCCAGAGTTCTGAAAACTTTGGTTTTCCAATTTTTTTGCCCAATGTTCTCATTACTTTATAAAGGGGTAGCTTTTTGGAGGTCCTTACTCTGCGTTCTCATTAAGCTGGAGTGGCTGAGTTGAGCTTCATCCTGTGTACTAAAGGTTGTGGGTTAAATTCTTCATCAGGGCACATAACTGGCTTGTGAGTTTGGGGTTGTGAGTGGTTTGATCCTCAGGTGGAAGGCAGCCAATTGATGTTTTCCTCTCAAATCCATCTCTCTCTATCTCTCTCCCCCCACCCAACCCCTCTCTCTCCCTTCCTCTCTCTAAGTATGTCCTCTGATGAGAATTTAAAAAATAAATAAATAGGAAAAGCAAAATTTTATAATTTTTGTGTAGGTGAATCTGTAACTTCAGAGCAGGGAGGGATTTCATAAATATGACATAGAAGGACAAACCATAAAGGAAACTATTGATAAATGCATTTAAATGAAATCTTATGTGCATCAAAAGACAGCTCACAGGATGTGAGATGTTTACAGTACATTTAGCTGGCAAAAATGATCCAGAACATTTTAAGAATATTACACATTATAAGAAAAGGGCTAACAACCCAATTTGAAAAATTGGAAATGTATATAGGCAGGCAATTCACAGAAGAGGAAACCAGAATGGTTAAGAAACATGTTAAGTGGGAAATGCAAATTCAAACATTTTCAGATACCACTCTTCATCTGTTACAATGGCAAATTTAAAAAACCTGACTATTCCAAATGTTGTGAATGTGGGGAAATGGTTCCAAGGGAGTGCAAATTGGCATAGACATTTTTGGTGAGCAATTTGCCAATGTCTAGTCAACCTGAAGATGTTCATATTATACTAGAGGCCTGGTGCATGAAATTCATGCACGGAGGGGGATATTACCTCAGCCCAGCCTGCACCCTCTCCAATCAGGGACCCCTTGGGGCTGTGGTTGGCAAACTGTGGCTCGCGAGACGCATGCAGCTCTTTGTCCCCTTGAGTGTAGCTCTTCCACAAAATACTGCAGCCTGGGCGAGTCTATTTTGAAGAAGTGGCATTAGAAGAAGTTTAACTTTAAAAAATTTGGCTCTCAAAAGAAATTTCAATCGTTGTACTGTTGATATTTGGATCTGTTGACTAATGAGTTTGCCGACCACTGCCTTGGGGGACATCCCTCTCACAATCTGGGACTGCTGGCTCCTAACCACTCACCTGCTTGCCTGCCTGATTGCCCCCAACTGCTCTCGCCTGCCGGCCTGATCTCACCCCCAACTGCCTCTGCCTGCCTGATCACACCTAACTGCCCTCCCCTGCTGGCCTCATCTCTCCCCCAACTGCCCTCCCCTTTCGGCCAATTTGTTTCTGATTGGGTGGTTTCTATGCCATCAGCGTCTAAAGCTCTGCCTCCTAGGCAGCCATTGGCTCCTCACAGTTAACCCAGATTTGGTTCTGATTGGTCAGTGTCTATGCCAGTCAGAGTCAAAAGCTCTGCCTCCTAAGCAGCCATTGGCTTTTCACAGTTGACCCAGATTTGGTTCTGATTGGTTGGATTCTATGCCAGTCAGCATCTCTGGGCCTATCTCCAGGCCTGATCAGAGAGGCAGGGCTGATCGGGGGCCCCTGCGGAGGCCCGGAGAGAAACAGAGGCGTGGCTGCTGGCAGAGCCCAGAGAGAAAGAGAGAGGGAATGGTTGATCAACAGCTGCCACGGAGGCTGCAGGTCAGACCCTGCCTCTCTCTTTGGGCCTCTCTCCAGGCCTGATCTGCAGCCCCCTCAGCAGTCAGTGCTGGGTTGCTGCGCCCTGACTGCAGGACTGAATTCCGGTCTTTGGTCGAGGCTTTGGTCGGTCGTTACGGATCCTGGGTTTTTATATATTGGTATGATCTTGCATGCTTCTTCCTCACTTCTACATTGATGGAGTTCCACTAATGTATTACTTCTGGCCTCTCTCTGCCCCTTCATTCACTGCACTTCAGGGGGAAGAAGTGACTGATTTTTATTGGTGAGTTTGGGAGGAGCTAATTCTGTGAGCCCTTCCGTCATTAACTTCCTACTGGGAGGCTTGGGTGAGGCTGAGCACTTTTCCTCTTGTACTCCCCTATGTTTTAAGTTTTACTATTGCTTGTGACGGAGGTGGGTGTAAATTTCCTTTTAGAATTAAAAAGTATACCTGGCTGCAAATATAAACAACTTCTCTAATGTCAGCTTTATTTGTTAACAATAATCTTTCTTATTTTTGAAACAACAATCAATCCTCTGGATTGATTGATAGCCTGAGTGAGGGAGATGTTATTTATTGGAATCTCTTCAACACCCAATTACCATCATTTTACTTTTATGTATATAAACTTAGAGTAAACTAAAATTATCATATATGTATACAAGAAGATATTTACAAGAATGTGTATGGCATTTCTGTAAGAGTGAAACTTCAATTTTTCTTAATAGAAGAATGGATAAATAGAATGAAGTAGCCTACGTGTATCAACACATCACAAAACATGTTGAGTGAAAACAGGAAGTTGCAGGATGATATGTGCTGTGCATGACCATTTACATAAAAGTTTAAAACACACAAAATGATATCATTGATTGTACAAGCACATAGGAAGAGGAAAAGTAAAATTAAATCTTTTTGAGTAACTATAACTATTTAAGAGCATGGATCCACCTCTTGTGGGTCCAGGTGAGAATGGAAGTGATACTGAGGAAGCATACAAAGAGAATTTCAACTGTATATGTAGAGCTGTGTTTCTTAAAAAGAACTAGAGCATAACCTTCAGGGTATTAAAAATTATGATAACTGGGCAGTGGGCACATGGTTGTCTGTTACTTTTTTTCTGTACTTTTCTCTATGCTTTAATCATTCAATGCTAAATAAGATACCTCAGAATATCAGCTTTACTATACTAACCTCAATTTCTCACAGAAATATTTAAAAATATATTTTGACCCAGAATGCAGGATATGGGCTTTTGAATGAACTTGATTATTTTCTCCCTGTATTTTTTGATTCATATTGTATTGCATTGTTTTAAGTGAAGCTTTAAGCATATCCTTTGTTTCTCTTTATCTTTTGAAGTTTCTCATTATAAATCAAAAGAGGTTGGGCTAAATGATCTATATAGTTCTCACTCTGATATTCTGTGAGATTGGAATTGTATAGTTCTATATAGTATAGTTCTATATAGTTCTCACTCTGATATTCTGTGAGATTGGAATGCTTTTTTCTTTGTTTGTTTATTGAGGCATATGTTGAAAGAAAGAAAAGTTACATAGCAGTAGTCCGTCTTGGGAAAACTGTAATCTCCCCACCTCCACCCTAGGCTTCTTAGCTGTTCTACTCTTCTCTCCACCCTCAGTTTGAGCAATACTTTAGCTGGTCTAGTTCAGGTGGGTATGATAGAAAGGTGCTATGTATATGCCTAGGCAGCAATGACCTCACATGCCTATACTGGCGAGTGCTGTATTCCTCAGACAAGCAGTGCACACCTGGCAATCTCTTTCTGTTTATGCAAGGAGGGCTACTCAAACACAAAACAGTAAGTCTCAACACTCAGGCTTTTCTAGGCTGCTTTCTGAGCTGTTGTCGTGTCCTCTGACTAGTCTCTATTCTTCACTTATTTCTTTTTACCTGATTTGAAGCCCTGGCCCTGGTTCTCCTAACTTTTCACTTCAGCTCAGTCTGGCACTGTGGAAACTGACCTTTGCTAGGTTCTTCTGCTAACGTTTTGTTGGTAGCCTGTTTTTTCTGGATCAGGGACCTTATTGACTTCCCTGCACCCTGTTCCTGCCTGCCTGTGGCTCTACTGCACTTGTAACCTCTCTTGCGTTTACTACACTAACCTGGCCCCACCTGTCCTGACCCACTGACTCCTAGGTGGTTGCCTTGAAGGACAATGTGAATATTATTTGGTTCCAAAAGTGATAGTAATTTCAGCCTAGACTAGAAACTCTTCTAAAGGAACTAATATCCTTTAAAAAACAAGTAGTTTGTAATAAATAGTTAATAGACACACAATGTGATTTTTAAAAGTTTTAAGTATATATAAAATAATGTTTTTAAATGTAGAATACAGACAAGCAAAAAGAAGATGATAAAAATATTTGCTATCCCACCATTGAGAGAGATGACTACTAATACGTTAGTATGTATCCTTCTTAATCTTCACTCATGTATACACTGAGTGGCCAGATTATTATGATCTCTGAATGCATAATAATCTGGCTACTCAGTGTGTGTGTGTGTGTATGCATATATATATATATATATATATATATATATATATATATATATATATTAGAGGCTCAGTGCATGAATTCATGCATGAGTGGGGTCCAGCCTGGCTAGGAGGAGGGGACATGGGCGGTTGGCCTGCCTGCCTGCTGGTCAAGGGGACAATTTGTATATTAGCCTTTTATTATATAGGATATACACTGAGTGGCTAGATTATTATGCATTCAGAGATCATAATAATCTGGCCACTCAGTGTATATTATAATAACAAAAATTTTACTTCATTATATATTTATAATTGAAAGTCATTAAATATAGGTTTGTATATATATATATATATATATGTTCATATATGTACACACATACATGTATACATAGATACACATACACACATATATACACACACGATTTGATTTTTTACCAAACATGATCAGATTGTATATATTTTCTCAATTAGTGATATATGATAGCCATCTTTCCATGTCATCATATATTTCTCTAAACATTTTTAATGGCTGCGTAATATCTATTATGGACATACTAAGATATAATTAAACCATTCTTCAATTGTTGGACATTTACATTGTTTGCAGTTATTTTTGCTATTATAATTAACTAGAGGTGCAATGTACAAAGATTCATGCAAGATTGGGCCTTCCTTCCCCTGGCTGCCAGCACCGCCTTCGCTCTGGCCTGAGCCGCCTTTCCACCTTCACATGATGCCCAGCGTCCCAGAGTGGCTGAGGTGGTGTGGAATGCCTGTGCCCCACCCTGCCCCCAGCCGCTCGGCACCTGCATATACAAATTAACCCACCATCTTTGTTGGGTTAATTTGCATACTCACTCCTGATTGGCTGGTGGGCATCGCGAAGGTATGGTCAATTAGCATGTTACTCTTTTATTAGGTAGATTATATAATTAATCTTTCTGTGGATAAATCTTTGTGTCATTCTCTGATAATTTCCTGAGGATAAATTCCTAGAAATGAAAACACTGGGTCAAAGAGTATTCATATTTTGAAGGTCTTTTCAATGTATATCCAGAATGACTTTCAAAAAGTTTGCACATATATACGCTCTACCCAGTGTATAAGACAAAGACTGTTTCTGGGAACTCTTGTTACACTGGATATTATCTATCTTTTAAATATTTAATGATTTGTTAGAAAAAAATGTTGTCTTATTCTTGCTTTGCTGTTTTATTCTTAATTTGCATCCTTTGACTACCACTGAGATTTTTATTTTACCATATGTTTATTGGTCACTTGTATTTTTTCTATGAATTGGCAATTTGTATCCTTTGCCCATTTTTAAATATATTTTATTGATTTTTTTACAGAGAGGAAGGGCAAGGGATAGAGAGTTAGAAATATCAATGAGAGAGAAACATTGATCAGCTGCCTCCTGCACACCTCCTACTGGAGATGTGCTCACAACCAAGGTACATGCCCTTGACCAGAATTGAACCTGGGACCTTTCAGTCCGCAGGCCGACGCTCTATCCACTGAGCCAAACTGGTTAGGGCTCATTTTTATATTAGTGCATTTTCCTTTGTCACATTGATTTGTAACATCTTCTAATGAGATTTTTAAAGCATAGACATGAAGTGGCTTCACTATAACCATCACAGGCAATTTTAGTTATAGGCAGGAATAGAATATTTTGCTCATCTATTATTTCAGCATCATTGTAAGTCAGAACTGGAGCTCAAATGCAGGGTAGACATGTCTGAAAGCATGAAATTAAGTCCCAGAGAGGTTCAGTGGCTTAGCCAGCATTACTGTAGAGTTCAGTGGCTGAGCTGAGATGTGATACTCATCTTCCCAAATATTGTCATGTTAAGTCCTAATTCCATATTTCAAAGAGATCCATACAGGAAAACTTAAAATTACCTCTCTTTCTGCCAATGTGTTTAGATTTAAATGAATCCAAAAGCTCAGTTTTACACAGGGTATTTAATAATTGACTGGACAAAGTAAAGCAAATATTTAATCACTTTATTCCTCACCACACAAACCTCTAGTAACTCTCCATTGTCTCCAGGCAAGTGCAGACTCCCAAGCTTATAATTTGAGACCCATAATAATCTGCTTCCATGTGGCTTCTTTCTCCACTACCCCAAATATACTCCACTCAGAATGCTCACCTCAATGATACCACCTTGTGATATCACTGTACTCCACATCTGCAATGCTCTTTCTCCTCCCATTTTCTATGTCTATATAAATATGTCCTGTCCTCCAGGGTCCAGATAGAGGGCCACTTCCATGAAGCCTCCACATCTCAGCTTTTATAGACCCTTTCCTTCTCACATACTCTGTTGCTTTACTGTAATCTTTCCTGTGCCATCCTGCCTTTTAAGGATGCATGTGCTTTTGATTTGGTCTTGTGTCCCCAAGTAGAAGGTATAGATCTTGGGGGGTTAGGACAGAACTTCAATACATCTTGCCTATTGGTATGGGATAACCTGGAGCAGAGGTCTATAAATTGTTAGGTGTTGATTTGTATTTATTGAGTTGACCATTTCATTAAAACATATATTAAGTATTCATTGTGTGCCTCTACTTGGCTAAGTGCTGAAAGGTTTGTGCCTTTAAGGAAGTCACAGTCCACTGAGGAAGGTAGACTTCAGTTCTAAACCTGCTCCTGCTAGCATCTTAATAGTTTACCTTGGCAATGTCATCTAATCATCTCATTCATTCATTCATTCATTCATTCATTCCACAAGCATTTACCTATGTGGCAGGCAGTGTGCCTGGCACTGGGGATACAGAGATAAATACCTTCCAAAAGCATGGATGTACACAGCTCCTTATAATACAATGTGGTAAGTGCTGTGGTAAAAGTATCTACAAAGTGCTATGGGAATTAGAGAAAAAGTCACACTTGAGGGCTTCCTATATGGCAAGCACTATCTATGTAAATGTTTTCAGCTTGGGTAAGGATGATGCACTGAGGCATAGTTTAGGAGACAGCTTTGTGGAAGGTGAACTTTTGAACTGGATAATTGGTTATTGACTTAAAAGGTAGAGGGATAGAGAAATATGTTACAGGAACTGATAGGTGCATGGCTATGTGTGTCTTGTGTGTGCATTTCGGAAGGGGGAGAGAGTGGGAGAGCTTGGAGAGTTATGTTAGGAATAGATTATGTTGGACTTTGAATGCATACTAAGGAATGAGAAAAGAGAGAAAGGTTTGTAATGTTAACTCTGTGGAAGGAGAAAAGAAAGGATAAATAAGGGAATTTTAAAAAGCATGTTCTATATAAGACATTTTAATACAAAGGGAACTCCCCTTTATAGGTTCTTATGTACATAAAGGAGCTTGGTAAACTGTAAAATATTGTGGTTGTATTGCTCTTGTTGTTGCTTAAGTGGAAAACATGTGATTCCTATCTCCAGTTTAAAAAGCTCTGTCCAATTATTCAATTGAAAATTCCTGGTCTCCTCTTAATGTTCAATTAATAGTTTAGATGGGAAGAAAACAGGTTCTAAAGAGAAGATAGGCATGAACCATGCGGTCAAGCAAAAAATCTTATGTTCCCTGCCAATACCTCCAATCACTTACTATTTATATAATTGATGTCTATCATGAGCATAGCATCATCCTAGTCAATATTGAGGGAAACAAAATAAGCAGAAGTTCTTCACTTTCAATCATTTTAAATTTTATTATAGCATATAGTGCAACCTTTCTATCAGTTCAATTGAACTTTACATTTTAGATTGAGAGGCATACAAAGTGTGAATATGACATTCTTATTGTCACCTGAAGCTTGAAAATTAGAATATTGAAAAGGTTATCCATCCCTCTATATCTGATCCTGCAATTTGGATACTCTTGCATTAGGTAGTTAGTATATACCTTGGTTGATAACATTTGTACAATAGTAATATGTTGTCTGAGGTTCAATTACAGCTATTATTTGTTGTTCTCCTTTACTATATATATGTATGTATGTATATATATATACATATATATACATATATACATATATATACATATATATATGTATATACATACATACATATATACATACACATATATATATATATATATATATATATATATATATGTCTTATCTGTACCCATAGATCTTAAAATAACTAAACATAAAGTAGATAATTTCAGAGAGCAAGCTTTGAGGAAACAAAACATGTAGATACAATATGGTAACTTTCTTATCAATTCTTAACCATAGTTGCAGCTTAATATACCCTAATATTTGCCCCAGACATTGACTAGATTTAGACTCTATCCTGAGTTCTATCTTTAATTCACATGAAAGACTATTGGAACTTCAATACTAGAATCTTATAACAGTTGAGTATCAAAAGCCACTTTGAGGTTCACAGTTGTCAACTAGTGTACTTCAGCCTAGGAATCATTACACAGCTTGTTGTCAAATGCATTTCCTGCACATTTCACCTTTTATTTCTCTCCTTTATATAGGCGGAAGAACGCAGAGTGAGGGAGAGCCTCTGAGCACCAGCAGGCCTTGTGCTTGCCAGGACTGCATTGCCAAATTGCTGTTCTTTCTTTCTCTTTTGCTTTGAGGAAAAATCCATTGAAATGCCCCTTCTCCTTTCTGATCAATATCTTTTTTCCCATTTGTATACCATGACTTCTCATAGTAATGCCCTTGGAACCAACTACTTTTATAATTGGCTTCAACAGGATAGATTTTTAGAAATAACTTTTATTTTTCTTAATTAAACATAATTACATTTGTTGTTTACAAAAGAGGGTTTTGGAAATAAATTTTAGACATCACAGGGAATACTGGTATATTGTCCATGGCTAACCAAATCAATCTGTTTTAACAATAATAACAAAAACATTAAACCTGTATGAAACATTTGTTTTACTTTGAATCAATCCTGACTGAAGAAAATCTTTCTGAGGCAACAAACTACCATCCAAAGAGGTGGGTTTTATGCTTGCAATATCTAGGAAAACTCTCCTTTCCATTTCTTTCTTTGTTCTCTTTGGTAGATTGGTGTTTGGTATAAATGTTGTAGAGACAGTGTTTGCATGGTTAGTTATAAAAACTGTGAGATATCCTTTTCCAGTTAAAAAGACGTTAGCCTTGCACATTTTCTCATTAAGGAAAAGCAAAATTATTTGCCTGACATCTTTAGTGATAGAATTTGGTTTAGAACCTCCTGCCCACAGTACTTCTACTACACAATATATCTTATCAGGCCTGTCCTGCCCTGATTAAACTGAGATTGTTCTTTAGATAAAATTAAATGGGAGAGGGTAAATCTCAGGGGAAAAATGTGTCTTTAGCATTAAGTCACCAGGAAATTATGGTTAATTGTCTTTAACTCCATCTCAGAAATTTGTGGATTCACTTTATCATCTTTGCCGTGTAAAGTAGACAAGTTTCCTCTAAATGTAGTTTATTCAGGATTCCTACTGCTATTTTGTTTTCTTCAATTTTGCTCAATATTTTCTGCTCCCGAAGATACTAAGGAGATAGAATTTCATCTTGAAAAGCCAGGATAATTTATTACTATTAGTGTTGTGCCAGGGAAAAGAGATGAATTTATTTAGCAGCATCTGAAAATAGAATTGCCTTAACATTGACGTCTGCTGCTGATGCTAAATGATGAATACTAAGCACTTGGCATGCACTTTGCACTTTTCTTGATCTATTCTTCATATTCCGGTGCTTTAGGATGCATAGAGCATATTTTTGCTGTGTTCTATTCTTGGTTGGGAGTCATGCAGTAGATGTCATTGATTATTTGTTGAGCAATTATACCACGTGGGGAACTGTACAAAGCACACAGCATGGAATTGTAGAAAGAACATAAGTGTGTGGAATCCAGACAGAAATCCTATATTGAATATTGGCTCTGTCATGTTTCTAGCTTTTGACCTTGGGCAAATTACTGAACTTCCCTGAGACTCACTATCCTTTTGAAAACTCAGCTGTCTCATCAGTAAAACTGGATTAATTTAGTAGCTAAGGAAACTCATGTTCAGAGTAAGTGGTAGATCTGGGATGAAACCCAGGCAGTCTAACACCACAGCCTTTGTGATTTCTAATGACTCCAAGCAGCCTCACATAGCAGCCTCAGATACTTCTCACAGCAGTTGATGGGGAGAAGGGTACATGTAAAAGATCTGTACTCAGAAATTTATAAGAAAGAAATTGAAGAATATTCAGATTATTACAGTTGTTCCTCTTTTTTTCCCACATAGCTCCCCTCCACTCAGTTCCCATCCCACCATGATTCATGCCCTTACCCCCCGCACTGTCCTCATCCATAGGTGTAAGATTTTTGTCCAATCTCTTCCCGCACCCCCATACCACCGTTCCCCCGAGAATTGTCAGTCCACTCCCTTTCTATGCCCCTGATGCTATTATATTCACCAGTTTATTCTGTTCATCAGATTTTTTATTTACTTGACTTTTAGATTCACTTGTTGATAAATATGTATTTGTTGTCACTTTGTTGTTCATAATTTTTATCTTTACCTTTTTATTCTTCTTCCTCTTCTTAAAGAATACCCTTCAGCATTTCATAACATAATACTGGTTTGGTGGTGATGAACTCCTTTAGCTTTTTCTTATCTGTGAAGCTCTTTACCTGACCTTCAATTCTAAATGATAGCTTTGCTGGGTAGAGTAACCTTGGTTGTAGGTTCTTGCTATTCATCACTTTGAATATTTCTTGCCATTCCCTTCTAGCCTGCATAGTTTCTTTTGAGAAAGCAGCTGACAATCATATGGGTACTCCCTTGTAGGTAACTGTTTTCTCTTGCTGCTTTTAATATTCTCTCTTTGTCTTTTGCCCTTGGCATTTTAATTATGATGTGTCTTGGTGTGGTACTCTTTGGATTCCTTTTGTTTGGAGTTCTCTGTGCTTCTTGGACTTGTAAGTCTATTTCTTTCACCAGGTAAGGGAAGTTTTCTGTCATTATTTCTTCAAATAGGTTTTCAATACCTTGCTCTCTCTCTCTTCTTCTGGCACCTCCATAATTTGGATGTTGGTATGCTTGAAGTTGTCCCAGAGGCTCCTTACACTATCTTCATATTTTTGGATTATTTTTTCTTTTTGCTTTTCTGGTTGGGTGTTTTTTGCTTCTTCGTATTTCAAATCTTTGACTTGATTCTTGGGATCCTCTAGTCTGCTGTTGGATCTCTGTATATTATTCTTTATTTCAGTCAGTGTATGCTTAATTTCTGATTGGTGCTTTTTCATATCCTTAAGGGTCTCACTAAATTTCTTGGAGGTTACTAGAATATTCTTGAGTAACCTTATAACAGTGGCTGTGAACTCTATATCCAGTAGTTTGCTTTCCTCTATTTCTTTCATTTGTGCCCTGTTTCTTTGTTTCCGAATTTTGGCTGCTTCCCCGTGTTGATAAAGTGGCTTTGTGTGCTAGGTGTCCTATAGGGCCTAGTGGCTCAGCCTTCTTAATTACCTGAGGTGGACACTCTTGGTGCACCCCTTTGTGGGCTGTGTACACAGTCTTGTTGTAGCTGAGACTTGATTGCTGTTGGTGTCACTGGGAGGAATTGACCTCCAGGCCAATTGGCTGTGAGGACCAGTTGTGTCTACAATGGGAGAATTTCTGTGCTGGAGACACCCTTATGGGGCAGGACTTGCTTCAGCGGGGCTTTGGCACTCACTGAGTCTTCCCCCTGAGTGTATCTCTTATGGATGTGAAGAGTTATAATCCTGTATGGTCTCACTCTGACCACTGGGTACACTGGCTCTTGGATCTGCAAGGAGATGCAAGGTCAGCCACTGTCTGGGGCTGCCCAGCAGGAGCTACAGAGGCATCTGCAGATTCATTCTCTTTGTATAGGGTTTGGAAATGCCCAGACGAGGCCCATCTCTGAAGCAAGGCAGGGTGCTGCTGCCAGGCCTTGGGCCTTCTTTTGGAAGCTCTGGGACTCTCTGACTCAGCTGTAGTTTGACAGGTTTTAGGCAGAGAAAGGACAGGCCATTCACATGCAAAAGCTGATGCACACAGTTTGGGTGGGGTTGTAAATTGGGTGGGGCGGGGTCTCAAGGAATCGCCAAGGTGGAGCAAACAGCAATGGCTGCCAGTCAGCCCTGCCCCAGAGAGGTCCCCGGGTCTCTGTGTCCTGCAGCACTGTGCAGGAACAATGATCTTTGCAAGCCCCTCTGAGAGAAAGCCGCCTTTGTGTTCCAGCCCAATGCCAGACAGCCCAGTTTCTCCCCGTATGAGTCTGGGTCCCCAGAGTCTCTCCTGGAACTGGAGTTCAGAGCAGTTGGGAGCTTGTATCTCCCTCCCGATTGAAAAAACAACAACAGCGCACCCAGTTGCCAGCCCGTTTCTCGCGTCCCTCTGTACCTCCACACTTCCGCACCTCTGCATCTCCTCCCAGTCTCAGTGCACTTTTCTCTTTCCTTCTAGTTGTATAACTTCCACTCAGCCAGCCTTCCCGTGGTTTGGATGATGTCCGTTTTGTCTTTTAGTTGTATTTTTGATGTGGTTGTGCGAGGCAACAAGTTCAGGTGTTCACTTATGCCGCCAGCTTGGTTCCTCCCTCCCCCTCTTTTATTTTATTTATTTATTTATTTATTTATTTATTTATTTATTTATTTATGTTTTAAATATATTTTTATTGATTTCAGAGAAGGGAGAGAGAGATAGAAACATCAATGATGAGAGAGAATCATTGATTGGCTGCCTCCTGCACGGCCCCTATTGGGGATCGAGCCCACAACCCGGGCATATGCCCTTAACTGGAATCGAACCCAGAACCCTTCATTCTGCAGGACTACGCTCTATCCACTACTAAGCCAAACTGGCCAGGGCCCCCTCTTTTATTTTTAATATTGTTGACTCTAGTTTATTTTTTTGTACTTTTTATTATTTTAGTTTTGTATTTAGATCACTCTTTCTACATAGTCAGGTAACAACCAAGAAAGGCCTTGCTGAGAACACAGTGAATGATCTGTCACTGTAACTGTGCTCTTCTAGCCTTAAGATGGTCGGGTCGTGTGGGTACATTGTAAGGGGCCTCAGGTTTCCTTTCTGTCAAGGAGTATCAATATTGTAGTACTTTTCTTTCTACTCAAATACTATTAATGGAGAACATTTTCATTAGAAATGGAACATATGTTCATTAAAACCAATTCATATAAAATACAGCACTCTTTAAGAGGAAGGAGATTAAGATTTGCAACATGAGGAATAATTGACTTGTTGAAACCTTTTTCATCCAAAAAATCTGTCCTTTCTTAAAAGCTTTAAACAGTAATTAATATAGTGTTCTTGACAAAAGTGCTGATTAGTCATGGCTTATGGATCTGTATTATTCAGCAATGTCTTTCAGAGGCTCTGTCCAATGAAAACACTCTAATTGCCAGTGTAGCCATTGGGTCCACTAATTGGGAAGGTAAAAATAGAGTGCAGTATGTTCTTTGGCTATTTAATTCTTTCTGTTTTCTTTCTCATTTTCTATAAAGATTATGTTTTTTAATGACCTGAATTGGCAAGAGGAAGGAGAGTAGTAAAATTGCAGGAAACAGAGCATCCTATCTAATAATAGACAAATATGCAAATTGACCATACCTCTGACACACCCACAAGCCATGCCCACAAGTCACACCCACCATCCAATCAGAGCGAGTATGCAAATTAACCCAAACCAAGATGGCTACAGCCACAGAGAGCAAGGTTTCCTAGGTAACAGAGGAAGCCAAGCTTTCTGCCTGCCCTTGCCAGGCCTAAGCCTCCACTCAAGCTACAAAGTTTCAATTATAGAAGGTAAACAAATTCAAACAAATGGCGGCAGAATGGAGCTTGAGAGAGCAGGCCAGGGTTGCCGGCGGCAACAGGGGAAGCAAAGCTTTCTGCACACCCTGGCCGGGCCCACCCGCTTAAGGCAACAAAGTTTCAATTATAACCCCAACACAAATGGCTGCTGGCCTCGGAGGGAGCCCCAGGCTTGGCTCCGCTCCAGGCTACAAAATTTCAGTTGTAGAAAGAAAATAAATTCCAGATACCAGGGCCTCCGCTTGGGTTGCCAGGGGGCATGGCCGGCCTGCAAACCACCACAGGCCCCTCGCTCAGGCCACCCCACACCCCAAGGGAACCCCCACCTGATCAGGGACGCCCTTTAGGGCAAACCAGATGGCCCCCACCCCTGTACCAGGTCTCTATCCTATCTAATAAAAGAGTAATATGCAGATTGATCATCACTGCAACACACAATATAGCTGCCCCCATGTGGTCAAAGATCCTGCCCCCATGTGGACACAAGATGGCCACCACAAGATGGCCAGCAGGAGAGGGCAGTTGGGAGGCACCCGGCCTGCAAGGGAGGGCAGTTGAGAGGGACCAAGCCTGCAAGGGAGGGCAGTTGGAGGTGATCAACTCTGCAGGAGAGGGCAGTTAGGGGTGACCAGGCCGGCAGAGGAGGGAAGTTGGGGGCAAACAGGCTGGCAGCAGAGTGGTTAGGGGGTGATCAGGCAGGCAGGCAGAAGCGATTAGGGGCAATCAGGAAGGCAGGCAGGCAAGCAGTTGGGAGCCAGCAGTCCTGGATTGTGAGAGGGATGTCCGACTGCCTTTTTAGGGATCCGACTGCCCACCGGGATCAGGCCTAAATGGGCAGTCGGACATCCCTTGAGGGGTCCCATATTGGAGAGGATACAGGCTGGGCTAAGGGACAACCCCCCTCCGTGCACGAATTTCGTGCACCGGGCCTCTAGTTTTTTATAATATAGACAACTATGAAGGGACAAGTTCCAGTGAGCTCAGATAAATGGAACACCAGGAAGAAGGTAAGAGGTTAATCTTCAGGAGCTGCTGAACATAATGTCCTGCTGAAGTGTCTTTTTGAAGATCCCAAGTGTCACTAAGTGTAGGCTAGAGAAGGTGAGTAAGTGGTGATAAAGATGTATGTCCAAAAAGGAAAACTGACTGGATAAACAGAGAAAGAGCACTTAGGGGATTTCTCTTTTACTCAGGTTAACTGTAGCCTGTGTTTGAAAGTGCTTTGTTTCTTAGAGAGGCAACATAGTGCTGCATTTACAAGCAAAAACTCTGGATCATGCTGTCTGGTTCTACCACTTACTAACTAGCTGGATTACCTGAGTGAGTCTGTATTTCAGTTTCTTTAACTGTAAATTGGATAGTAAAGGAACCTACCTCATGAGGTTGTGTGAAGATTAAGTGAGTTGATGTATAGGAAGTATTAAGAACAGGGCCTGATGCACAGTAACTACTACATAAATAATTTTGATTATTTTTTTTATTTTGACTTTCTGAGTCCATTCCCCTTCTGCCATGGCTGCTCATCCTCTCCTTTTGTCTTGGCAGGTATTTCCTATTCTGTTCTCTTACTTGTTTTCTTCTGCTTAAAGATAAGCACACTGAAAGCCTTTATCTTTGTGTGCCTGACAGGAAGTAATGCGATACAACAAAAACTCCCTTCAAAAAAATATATATCACAGATCAAAGGTTTGTGGACTCAGTAGGACAGATGGACTCAAGCCAAATCCTGGGTTCATTTAGAGTCTAATTTCATTATGGTCACTGACAAAAGTACATATTTTCATCTGTGTGTTAGATTTACCTCTAACATAATATATCTTCCAGTGACATACTTAGGGAGCCAAGTAAATTTCTTGATTCTTCATATCACTAAGGAAAGGAAAACTAAGGCAAAATAGGAGTAAACAATGGCATAGCAAAGGGTGTTAGTAGAATTTGGGTAAGTTTCCTTCTTGGGAATAAGGTTCCTCATTCTACTTATCTTGCTTTATCTGTTGCTTGTTCCTGACCTCTAGAGACACAAAGGCTAAGCAGTCTGATCCTGAAATTGAGGGCTTCTTTTGTTTTTATTTCTATATTTTTCAGAAATAACCTCATATTTATATCACTAACACTCTCCTTTTGGAGGGCTTTTAAAAATGTTTGTTTTTGTTAAATATTTTCCTACTTATTTAGCCTTATTCTCCAGATATAAAAAGCCTGGGTAACATTTGCTTTGTGAGTGACACTGCATACATTTCTAAATGTTTGAATTCCTACTATGTTCTGCTACTCTTTCTTTTGATTTTTATAACAACCTGTAGGGCACTGATATTATCCTTGCTTTATAGGGAAACAATTTAAGTGAGGTTTAGATGTATCCAAGGTCATGCGGTACTTTATTTATTGTGGTGGCATTTTCCAAAATGGAAATAGCTTTATTGCTATTATTGTCTATTATAGGAAAATGCATATTCAATATTAAAATAAATAAGATAATGCAGAAAGGCCTAAAGCAGTGATGGCGAACCTATGTCACACGTGTCAGCACTGACACGCGTAGCCATTTCTGATGACACGCGGCCGCTGAGGTGGCCGCATGCCGAGGATGAAACATTTGCTGCTCCTGAGGATGAAACATTTGCGAAATAATGTTTTTTCCTCAAAGTGACACACTACCCGAGTTATGCTCAGTTTTTTCGGCCAAGTTTGACACACCAAGCTCAAAAGGTTGCCCATCACTGGCCTAAAGACACAAAGCAAAAACTTTTGGTATCTAGCCTTCCAAGACTATTTCTGTTTACCTATATATCTATTTCTCTATCATCTCATCTGTATTTGGGTAATCCCCAAGATATCAGTACATATTTAATCAGGGCTGATCTGACTGATACAAGTATTGCAGAAATGTTCACCTATTTGTGAATAGGCACATTTCCACATATACATCTATCTTACATACTGAGCAAAATATTTATCAAGAGAGCTGGTATTCTTCTAATGTAGACACAAGTTCACCTTGAGTGCCATCAGTTCCCCCCCACTCTGGGTAGATTCTGATTCCCTTTCACAGTTCCTCTCATACCGTAGTCTCCTGAAACCCTCATAGTGGCATCCTTAGCCTCTGATGTCATAGCAGACCAGAAGAAAATAAAGTGTTTTATATGAGGTACTAGAGACCCGGTACATGAAATTCATGCACGGGGGATGGGGTGGTGTCCCTCAGCCCAGCCTGCACCCTCTCCAATCTGGGACTCCTTGAGGGATGTCCGACTGCCCATTTAGGCTGAATCCCACCAGATATCCCTCTCACAACCCAGGACTGCTGGCTCCCAAACGCTCACCTGCCTACCTGCCTGATTGCCCCTAACCTCTTCTGCCTGCCAGCCTGATTACCCCCTAACCACTCCGCTGCTAGCCTGATCAACACCTAACTGCTCCCCTGCTGGCCCGATTGCCCCTAACTGCCCTCCCTTGCCATCCTTGTCACCCCTAACTGCCCTCCCCTGCAGGCTTGGTTACCCCTAACTGCCCTCCCCTGCTGGCCTGGTCACCCCCAGCTGCCCTCTCCTGCAGGCCTGGTCCCCCCCCAACTACCCTCCCCTGCAGGCCTGGTCCCCCCCAACTGCCCTCCCCTGTAGGCCTGGTCCCCCCCCCCAACTGCCCTCCCCTGTAGGGATGGTCCCCCCTACTGCCCTACCCTGCAGGCCTGTTCCCTCCCCAACTGCCCTCCCCTGCAAGGCTGGTTCCCCCCAACTGCCCTCCCTTGCTGGCTTGGTCACCCCCAACTGCCCTCCCCTGCAGGACTGGGTCCGCCCAATTGCCCTCCCCTTCAGGCCTGGACCCCCCAACTGCCCTCCCCTGAAGGCCTGGTCACCCCCAACTGTCCTCCCCTACAGGCCTGGTTGCCCCCAACTACCCTTCCCTGCCAGCCTGATCGCCCACAACTGCCCTCCCCTGCTGGCCATCTTGTGTGTTGGAATGATGGTCAATTTGCATATTGCCTCTTTATTATATAGGATAAGACACGACATGGTGCCTTTGGTGGCCAGAATATCACTATAGCTATCTTCAATGTTAGTGCTTTCCAAACTTTGCACTGCAATTATGCATAAATATAAAATATTTCTATGAAACCCTGGTATACAAAGTGAGACTTGTAGCACTCAGCATTGGGACCTTGACGCTGAAGGATCTATATGTCATCAGTATAGTGGCAAACCTGTAACTCATTTGGATCACACCAGAGTGCTGGGGTAGACTGATTAGAAAGAAATGCTAGTTTACAGCATTCTTCTGAACTTTTTTTCTTTCATATAGCTCTTCTGCTTATATCTCTTTTGAACTCTCATGGTTCCAACTTCCACACAGCTTCTGGCAGATGTTCTATCAGACAAAAATTGGCCTACAGACTGTAATTAGATTGCTAATGATAATGTTTTGGCTCCAAGAAAAAAGAGTGAGTTGGTAACAGGTGCTGCCAGAACATAAAGTGAGTTTGTGAATTCCCTGCTGCCCCTACAGAAACATTAGGCAGTTGCATCAAGTACTCTAGGAAAACATCTGATCCGAAAATAATTTTTAAAAGTCTATTGCTTTTCTGATGTTTCACTTTTAGCAACAAGCCATGGTGGAGAATTGTAGAAGATCTGAAAGTGTATGTAGTGTGGTGGTAAGGAGTGTAGTGCTCCAATTATTCCAAGCTGAGTTACACACCTGCAACTTACTGGCTATGTGACCTTGGGCAAGTTGCTTGGCCTCTCTTAACCTCAGTTTTCTCACCTCTAAAATGAAGACAATAAAAGAAATTATGGTTGTATGATTTCAGAGGTATAGACTATACTATAGAGAAATGAGCAATCCGTTCTTGAGCTCCAGGGGAAGCTGGGGCCTGTGGTAGAGGCAGACTGCAGTTAAGCAAAGAAGTATTTTTTGAAGAAGTTGAGCTTGACTTTGAGTTTGCTTACATTGAAATTGTGGTTCCAGAGATAACAATTGAAAAAGTTGAAAGGATGATATAGGGAAGAAATTACAGAGCAGTCCTAGGATAAGAGGGGATTGGGACTAAATTAGAGCATTTAGACATTTTGATACTTTATTGTACTTTTATTATAGGTGGACAGATGAGTGTCTTTTATTCCTCACTAAAATCATAAGGGTTTCACTTCTCTTTGTAATCCCAGAGGGCCCTGCTCTAAGTGTTATATAAGGACTTGAGTGATAAAAATATTCTCTTATCTGATGAAAAACTAATGTTTTAAAGTCACCCTGAAGATACAACCTTGTCAAAATAAAGCATTAAAATATATTAGTAGTTTATACCCATGAGGTTTCCTTATTTTTGTTTCTCAACATTACTGTATCCTGCAAAGGTCTCTCAACACTGGACAGGAGTGATTTTCCCCTTCCCACAACCATGCTTTTCTAGCCTTTCTGTGGCTCAGTGATCTACTGTTAATTAGAGATTCCAGCAGCTTGAGTCTGGGGTAGAATCCAGGCTCAGCAGTCTTTGTCCCTAGAGTTTCCAAGGAAGCCTCACCCATTACTGGGCATGCCACTGGTCATGCTCCAGACCTCTGACATAGGTTGCACACTTTGGCTGACGGTTGAACAATTTCCACTTGGTAGAGGTCACTCGGGCTCTTATTTCTCTACCTGTTGATTAAATCTAAATTACTTTTTCTATAATGGGCCAGATAGTAAATATTTTCAGCTTTGAGGGCCAAAGGGTCTCTGTTTCAACTATTCAAGTTCTGTCTCTGTAATGCAAAAGCAGTCTTAGACCATATGTGAACAGATGGAAGTGGCTGTGTGTTCCAATATAACTTTATTTACAAAAAATTGGCAACAGGCAAGATTTGGCTTAAAGGGTTATAGTTTGCTAACCTCTGATTTATAACATTCCATGTATTTGGCACACTTTGATTTATTAACCCTAACATGGTTACTTTATAATACAGTTTTGTCATTCTTGATATAGTTGGAGGTAGGGGATTCATTATGTGTCAGCCTGAATGCCTGACCATAATTCTTTTCATGCCTAAGCATACCCCTCCCTGCTACTGTATTCATTATGGAGTCCTACTGAATTCTTGGTGGTTTCTTCTTCTTGACGCATGTACAGAAACTCAGCTAAGTGATTTTGGAATCTCTGGGAAATGACTTTCAAATTCCCCCCTTTTCCACCTAATCTCTAATTGGCAACTGCTGTTGTTTTCTTTCTTTTTCCTCATGTTATCTGAAAGATGTTCTTCACTATGCAACATCCTTTTACATTTTGCTACTAGTATTTAGCCAAGCTCCCATTGGCTGCACCATGCAGTGCTGACTAACCAGGATTTACAGTTGTTTTTTTTTTAAAGGCCCAGGTGAGCAGCTTTCCCCCAGTGAGCTGGGCTTAGGCTTGGCCTTTTGATTAGATCTTCTCTCATTATACCAAAAAGCTATCTGTTAATTGCAACATGGGATCCTAGATTGAACCCTGAAAAAATAAGAGAACACTAGTGGAGAACTGGTTAAATCCAATACTTTAGCTAATAGGACAGCACCAATGTTAATTTTTTATTTTTGACAAATGTACTATGGATAGACAGGATGTTAACATTAGGGGAAACTGGGTGAAGTTGTACATGGAACTCTGTAGTATTCTTCAACTCCCCTATGAATCTAAAATCATTCCAAAAATACATAGTTTAGGGGAAAAAAACACACTTTTCAGCTTAATTGATATCCTATCCTCAAACATCCCACTTTATTGTTAGGCAATCTCATCTGTGATAGGATATGTAAGATACAACCCCGCCCCCCACCCCAACTCCAATTCATCATTGCTTCCTTAGAATGACATACCAAGGATACTTCCAGAAGGAATAGGAATGTAATTCTCATCATATTGCTCTCTGACTCCACACTTCTTAGAAAATATATCCTTAACATACAGTGAGAGCAAAGAGAATGTGAAGAGACTCTTGAAGTGTCAATAGACAAAAGAATACTCTTGGATTCTTGGCCTAATGGACAATAAGCTATAACAGTTGGCAAAGAAAATAGTGATTGGTTGGATTGATTCCTTCTTGAGGAACAGTATTTAATGTTTTCTAAACACTTCTTCAAGCATGACCCACCCAGTATGCTAGTAGAAGACTGGACCAGATAGAGATAAGAGGTTACAAAGTACCCAGTTTCTCTTGCTCCCTAATTAATGTGGCCCATAATTCTTCACTTTTGTGAGTTAGGCCTAGGGCATTAAAGTGTTCCATATTAAAATTCAAATACTGCCTAGAAAGGGTGATAAGTTAAGGCTAAACAGAGCCCATGTGAAAAATGAGGCCCTGGAAGGGCTGTGGTGGATAGTTATGTTTCTGCCTCTTATATTTAGGTTAAAACAATTTTAAGTACCCAGGAATACAGTAATACAAAAACAAAACAAACAAAACACATCTTTAAGCAAAAATGAATAAATGAGTAGCTTTGTGAATGGGGCATTTTGCATGAAAAATGCTTTGATTTAGCTATTTTTTTCCTCTGGGTTAAATGTGAGTCCAGTTCACCAATCAGAATCCAGTTTTATCAGGTAAGGCAAACAAAGGATTGATGCTCAAGGAACAGGAAAATTAGATTGATGTGACAGATCTGAGACAGATGGAGATTCAAGTCCAAAGAGTCACCTAAGGCAAAAAGGAATAGTCAAGCATCATTCATTTATTAATTTATTAAATGAATTATTTTTTTACTCTTCTTATTTATTTGTTTTAATTTATCTTTATTACTGAAAGTATTACAGAAGTCTCTTGTTTTTCCAGTTGACCCCCTTCACCCTGTACCCACCCCTCCCAGGCCTACACCACACTATTTTCTGTGACCATGGGTTATGCATACATGCATATAAATTCCTCAGTAAATCTCTCCCCACCCACCACCCACCCCCATCTTCCCTCTGAGATTCGTCAGTCTGTTCCATGCTTCTATGTCTCTGGATCTATTTTGTTCACCATTTTATTTTGTTCATTAGATTCCATATACGAGTGAGATCATGTGATACTTATCTTTCTCTGACTGGCTCATTTCATTTAGCATAATACTCTCCAGGTTCCTCCATGCTGTCTCAAAGGGTAAGATATCCTTTTTTGGTACAGCTGCATAGTATTCCATGGTGTAAATCTACCACAGCTTTTTTATCCACTCATCTACTGATGGCACTTGGGCTATTTCCAGATCTTAGCTACTGTAAATTGTGCTGCAATTAACATAGAGGCACATTTATTCTTTCTGATTAGTGTTTTGGGTTCCTTAGGATATATTCCTAGAAGTGGGATCACTGGTCAAAAGACAGTCCCATTTTTAATTTTTTGAGGAGACTCCATACTGTTTTCCATAGTGGCTGCACCAATCTGCTTTCCTACCAGCAGTGTACTAGGGCTCCCTTTTCTCCACAGCCTTGCCAGTACTTGTCATTTGTTGATTTGTTAATAACAGCCATTCTGGCAGGTGTGAGGTGATATCTCATTGTTGTTTTAATTTGCATCTTTCTGATGATTAGGGACTTTGAGCATTTTTTTTTCCTGTCTCTTGGCCGTCTGTATTGTCCACTTTGGAGAAATTTCTATTTAGGTACTTTGCATATATATATCAGAGAGGAAAGGAGAGGAGAGGGACAGAGAGGTAGAAACATCAATGATGAGAGTGAATCATTGAACAGCTGCCTCCTACACACCCTCTACTGGGGTTTGAATCTGTAACCCCGGCTTGTACCCTGACCAGGAATCCAACTGGTAGTCGAACTGTTACCTCCTGGTTCATAGATAGACACTCAAGTACTGAGCGACACCAGCCAGGTGCTTTTGCCCATTTTTAACTAGATTGTTTGTCTTCCTTTTGTTAAGTTGTATGAATTCCTTATATATTTTGGAAATTAACACCTTATCAGATGTGTATGTTCTACCATGCAGAGGGCTCCCTTTTCATTTTGTTGATAGGTTCTTTTGCTGTGTAGAAGCTTTCTATTTTGGTGTAGTCCCTTTTATTTATTTTCTTCTTAGTTTCCCTTGCCCTAAGAGATGTTTTGGCAAACACATTGCTACAAGAGATGTCTGAGATTTTGCTGCCTATGGTTTCTTCTAGGATTTTTTTTTTTTACAGAGAGGAAGGGAGAGAGATAGAGAGCTAGAAACATCGATGAGAGACATACATCGATCAGCTGCCTCCTGCACAGCCCTCACTGGGGACGTGCCCGCAACCAAGGTACATGCCCTTGACCGGAATTGAACCCGGGACCTTTCAGTCCACAGGCCAACGCTCTATCCACTAAGCCAAACCGGTTTCGGCTCTTCTAGGATTTTTATGGTGTCATGATTTACATTCAAGTGCATTGATTTGAGTGCTTAACTATGTACCAAACACTATTGTAGGCACTGAATAAACAAAACAGATAGAATTCCTTGTCTTCTTGGAACTTATACAGATTGCAAACAGATAAATAGACAATATTTTAGTAAGTGGTAAATGCTATGAAAAAAAAGCAGGGTAAGAGAATGATGATGATAGGTGGGAATACTGTCTCAGAACTAGGTGAGTCTGATTTAGAAGATGAAAAATTTCAATGTAGCAGCAAACCAGCACTAGTAAGGTATGCTAAATACAAGTGCTAATACTAGGGCAAATGCATTTGCTCTCTGATTTAGTTTATCCTTTTTTGGATGTGGCAGACTTCTGTCCCCAGGTATTGATCAGAATTATCAAGGAGTCTGAAGAAAAGGTGAATATCTTTCCTCTGATTGAGAGTGGTGTAAATTGCTATATATGGTCACTAAAACATCTTGATGTTTGGAAACATTACCTTATATGCCAACTGTGACTTGCACTTATGTTATCTTGCATGCCACATCCCCTTTCCAGGTAGCCTAGAATCTGGATTAAAGGAGTGAGTTGGAGGAAAACCAGAAAGGAAGGAAATTCCAAAGCAAAGTGAAAGTCTTAAAATTGTCATTGAAGTCCCAACCCTGGTGGCTCAATATATAAACACAGTTCTTAAAAGCCAAAGAGATATGAAAATACCTAACACAGTTCTTGACATAAAACCCATGCTTCATAAATATTTGAATGAATGAATTGAACAAACGCCAGAACAAAAGGAGCAACTAGACGAAAAAAGGAAATAAAATTGCTTCCTGTGAAATGAGATAGACTTTTTCTCCAAACATAAATTCACACTTTTTAAATAGGGGCATTTATAAACAATCAATTAAGCCTCTTTTTTCTTAAAAAAACAATCCATGCTAATTAAATAAGCTAAGTTCATTTTTCTCAAAGGACTAGTTAGTATACCTTATAAAGCAATGCGATCTCATTGCATCCATATACTTTTAGGACCATGGTCTTCATGGACCTAAGAGCAATGTCTTTAAATCACCTCATTTTCTTTAATGATAAAAAGAAGATTTTACCCCTCACATCTTTAGTTATCTGATCCAGATGCTTCAGGGTATAATGTTAACTCTATAGCTGTTATCTTTCTTTAAGAAATGGGTGCTGGAATTATGACCATAGTCATGATATCTGAACTTCTCACTTACTTAAATCTATTAATTAATTAATTAATTTTACGAATGGCCTTTATTGGTTGCAACAGAAGTGGAAAAGGAGGGGATACGTCAGCTCCAGCTCCAGTGGTGGCTTCAGAATCCATGGCTGTCCTCAGAAAGCAACTCTATTATTTTAAAATTTAATTAGAAAAATGTATTCAGATCAAACTGTAGAGAAACAAACATTATTGAACAGGACACATATTTTATGTTTCTTAACTTGCACATATCAAGAAATACAAAGATTTGAATCCAGACTCTAAAATGAAATTTCTAATGCCCTCACTCCTACTTTCTTCCAAAAGAAGAAAGCAAATCAGTTCTAGTTCATTATTTTTCTTCCTGGCCAAGGCAGAAAATATTTATCATTCTTTGAGCAGAAGGTCATGTGGTTGTCTAGAATCATGCTTTTCTTTCACATTCTGCTATTTGATAAAATTTTCCCTGGAGATTTTTGGATGAAGAGATCACCTGCCCAAAATGAATGTGTTCATCGTTTTTTTATTGCAACACAATAATTCATTTGAGATATTGGTGAGGGAAATGGCTTATTGTCTATAGCCAGTGATTGCAAAACTAGTTTATGACCAGGTAAACTGGCCCAGTTATTCCTGCTTACTCATCAGGAATTCCATTAAAACTACCTAAATGTTAGTTATCTTGTTTTCTATTAAAAGTTTGCAAATAATCACCCAGGAGTCTGCAGCTCATTACCCAGGTGTTTTCTTAAGTGAGCTGGAAACCTGGACAGACTATAATTTCATCGGCCACTGATTACAGAATCCTAGAACCAGCAGTGTTAGAGAGCATAGAGTCCAGTCATGTCATCTTACAAAAGGGGAAACCGAGTCTCAGAGGGATAAAGTCACTTGTACAGAGTTATACAACAAATCAGTAGTAGATCTAGGATTATAAGGCAATTTTCTTGATTCCTAATCTAGTGCACTTTGTACTATCCTCTCATAAATGTTCAACACTGCAAACAACTTGTGCATGGTTATAATCTTGGTAGGCTGATTTCTCTTTTGTGCAGTAGATAGCTTCTGTATCCTAATATTGGTGTCAGGGGGAAAGGAAGGGGTCCTGCTTTTTTGTCACCTTTGCCCAAATTTAGTCAGGTCAGTCTTTCCTCTTCCTTGAGTTATACTGTTCAAAATATATTTTTTCTAGGCATATCCTATATAATAAAAGGCTAATATGCAAATTGTCCCCTTGACTGGGAGTTCGACCAGGAGTTCGACCAGGGGGTGGGGTCAGCCTGCCAACCTACCAGATCCCTTCCCCCCGGCCAGCCTGGCCCGATCGGCCCCAATCGGGGCGAGCCAACTGGACCCCACCTGTGCACGAATTCGTGCACTGGGCCTCTAGTAGATAAATAGGATTTATATAGACATACTAGAGGCCTGGTGCATGAAAATTCATGCACTCGGGGGCAGGGGGTGTCCCTCATCCCAGCCTGCACCCTCTCACAATCCAGGACCCCTTGGGTAGGGTCCCTAGATCTGGCCTGAGATCAGGGCCTATCAGGGCTTTCCTTATCCCGGCTGCAGGCAGCTGGCCCCACCCCCACCACTGCCACTGCTTGCCATCTGTGCAGCGCTGCCCCCACTCCCCTACCACCAGTGGCCTCCCTCTGCAGGCAACTGGTTGAGGTGCAATGGCTTGGCTGGCCTGGGCCTCCCTCTTTCTTTGCTGGGGGCAGGGCCAGCCCTGCGAAGGGCCGTCTGCCTACCTGATCTCCCCTAACCGCTGGCCTGCCTACCTGATCACCCCTAACCACTCTGCATGCCTGCCTGATCACCCCTAACCACTTGCTTGGGGGCAAAGCCAGCCAAATGAGGGGCTATCTGCCTACCTGATCTCCCCTAACCACTGGTCTGCCTACCTGATCACCCCTAACCACTCTCCCTGCCTACCTGATTACCCCTAACTGCTTGCTTGGGGGCAGGGCCAGCCAGGCAAGGGGCCATCTGCCTATCTGATCTCCCCTAACCACTGGCCTGTCTTCCTGATCGCCCCTAACTACTTGTCTGCCTACCTGATCACCCCTAACCACTGGTCTGCCTACCTGATCACCCCTAACTACTCTGCCTGTCTGTCTGATTGCCCCTAACCACTTGTTTGGGGGTGGGGCCAGCCTTCGAGGGGCCGTGGTTGTCTGGTCTCTGGTCGTTTCAGTTGTGACGCCTCTGGCCTTTTATATGTAGGATAATCTCATTCAGGCTCCTATTTAAATATGCTGTGCTGTCATAGAATTGTGTTCTTTTCTCATAGTACTTATTTACCTCTCTGTGAATAGTTTCAAACTGAGGTTTTAGAAGCAGATAATATGGTGGTTAATCTCACACACAAATACAAACACACACACACATTCTTAAGCCAAACTTCTTGAGTTTAAAACTTGGCTTCCCTCATTTATTACCTGTGTGACTTTGGGCAAGCTGCTTAATTTCTCTTGAGTCTTAGTATCCTCAATATTTAAAATGGGGATACTAATAATACCCACCTTAGTCTCAGTTAAGGTTCAATCATAGAAGTAGAACCCCTATAGGTAATAGAGAATAAAGGGTTTTGTTATGAGGGTTATCCATTAAGTAATCATGGGAGCTAATTAAGTCGTTTTCATAAAGCATATTTTAGCATTTGGTGTTCAGCTTAAAATCAGCAGGGGAACTGGGGGAGAAGAAAGACAAATTGAAACCTAAGAGGGTAAACTGGATCCAATAATGACAGTCTGAAAACTGTGCCTGTCTTTCACTACCTCCAGCCATAATGATGCATGTAACCTGTAGGAGAAGCTGGTGCCCTTCACAACAGAGCTGCACATGTACTTAGCCCAGAATTCCAGAATCTCAAGGAGGACTTTCTGGAGGAGCTGTGAGTCTGGCTGGCAATGGGATGGGCCAGTAAATTAGCAACCATGATCATGAACTGAGACAGCACCTGGTCCCACAATGACCTTGAATGTTAAAAATGGCTGTTTTTTCACTTTTACTTTTCAAATGTCATGTGATTTTCTCTTCTGGCCAACTCTAAATTGGAACCATACAGGGAAAGTAATGCAGGGAATCATAGCTTTAGATTAAAACTAATTTGACAAAATACAAAGTGACCATACAATGCCTGACATTTTATAAGCAATTACTAGACATTAGCTCTTATATTTACAAGTGTGGTTCCATTATTAGTGTTTTTCTCTTGTTCTAGATTGCAAGTGCCATGAGAGGAGTGAATGTGTATAATTTTTGTGTACCATTGTAACCCACCACCTAGCTCAGTGATATATGGTGGAAACTCATGAAATCTTGTTGAATGAATAGAAAGGTAGACAGAAAGGAGACAATATGGAGAAACTGTAAAACTTGGAAAACAATATGTCAGCAAGTATTATACTATGAGATAATATAGATAGATATATCACATCTAGTCTCCAGCATAACTTGCAGCTGAGGGATATGGAAGTAGACATTGGAGGGACAAGAACCTCAGTAGCACAAGTAGTTTTTGGGTAGAGCAGGGCTGGTGATAGCAGAACTGATCCTCCTGTTAGTGTAGTATCCCAGAGAAGTATCCACCTGTGTTGAATATTTTCTATCTGTTCCTCTAAGTTCAGTCCTTCTGGATTCTTCTATGTGCCTCAGGAGGATGACCTTTATGGGTGTAACAACTAGGTTATTTGGCTTCTCAATTTGTACAGCTAATGGAAGACAGCAGCAGATGGAAGGAGGTGGAGGTTAGAATATTTATTTCTTTAAGTTAATGTTGGTTGTCAATGACCAAATTCATCCTTGAAAGGCCACAATGTTTTTTTTGGGGGGTGGGGGTAATCTACTATAGTCACAACTATGGGTTTCTTTCTGGGTTCTAGTAACTGTTTTTTCCACTTGTCCCTTTAAGACTAAGAGTGGTAAAGGCTCCTCTGTTATTGTCAGCTTTAGGGTACTTCATCATCCATTGTAGGTTTCTCTTAGCCTTTTGCACACCTTCTGAATAGCCTCTTTCATTAACTTTTCCTCAATTAATCTCACTGAGTGTGTCATTTATTTCTTTTTGTGACCTTGACTTAAACATCATCAGTCCAATATGGTACTCTGAGAAATGTACTGTGGTTTGTTTGGCATGGAGTCAACAAAATCTAGACAGACAACACTCAAAGTCTGGTGTGAGGTGGCTTCCGGGTTCTCAAATATCAGTGTGTTGTAATAAGAACCCCAACTATAGCTGAGGGTACCATAATACAGAAGCCAGCTTCCTGAGAAGGAACTTGTTAGATTTAGGCATACACACAAGATAGGCATCATTTCCACCAGAAAATGGGCAGAAGTTCAGTCATCTTGATGGAATCACCATGGGTTAAGGAACAGACATGACACAGAGACATGAGGGCATGGATCACTACAGGCTCATTGGATACCATGCATGAAGGTGAACAATTCAAGCCAACCCACCCACTGGAAGAGATAAAACCCCCAATATATTGCAATCCATGGTTAGGATTTGTAGGGTATTTGAGCATGCCTGGGATTGTAAGTAAATTGCTTCAAAGACTAATGAAGTGGAAATGGCCAGATGAGGCCAAATTTTGGAAGGCATTAAATGCTGAACAAAAGAGTTTGGATTTGAAACCGTAGGAAATAGTCTTTGATGACTTTTTAACATTTAATGTCAATGATTTCTGATAAGTAACTTTTATGTGAATAATTTAAGAATGTCTTTACTTCCAGTATGGAGAGAAATTAATGATGATGATGATAGCAGTTGTTATTTATTAAGTTTCTACTAGGTGTCAGGTACATGCCCCACACTTTATACACAATATCTTAATTAATCTTTATAATAGTGCCTTTGTAGTTAATATTACTATGATCTTCATTTTACACACGAAGTAACTGAAGCTCCAAAAATGGTTAAACACCTTGCTTGAAGTGTTGGAGCTAGAGTTGAGCCTAGCACTCAATGGCTCTAAACCCTGTACTTGCAATCTCTATAAAAGATCATCTCCATTTACCACTTACCATTTAATTGTCTTCTCCTGACATCAAATCTACCTATGGCCTTTTTGGCTTGCAGTTGGCTTTGTCCCCTCAGCAATATTGTAGAGTATACCAATTTATAGCCTTATTCATGAGCACCAAACACTGCCTTCATTCTCAGGCAGATAGTGGGCTCTCTGCCAAATTAATGGCACTGATAGTAATCTTTCAATCCAACTGCATTTGGACAGCAGATGATGAGAAAGGAAAATCTAGAAAATTTGAAGCTGACTTTGGAATTGTCCTCTATAGTTTCTGTGAAGCTCTTAAAATGAGTCACCTATTTTATTTATTTATTTATTTATTTATTTATTTATTTATTTTATTTTATTTTTTCATTCATGGGACTAGGCTCAACTAACTGAGCCACACCGTCAAGGGCACAAGTCACTATTTTTTACTGCATTTACTGAACCTTGGAGAGTAAATGTTATCTAGCCCTGGCATTAAACGTGTATGGCCCTGATTTTACAGTGACCCCAAAGCTTTAGGAAGATATCTTAGGATAGAAAAGAAACTCATGTTCAAAAAAACTAAATTCTCATGTTCAAAAAAACTAAATTCTCATTCAATACCCCCCCCCCCAATTTCATATATGCACTTGTTATTTTTAAGTAGATGCCTGAGTTAGAAAGGCACTTAAGGATTTAATCCAACCTCTTCAGTTTACACATGGGAAAACTGAGGCCCATAGAGGAGAAAGAGCCTGCCCATGGTTACATAGTAATTTAAGGTTAGAGCCAGAACTAAACCCCAGGTCTCCTGGCCTCCTGATCAGTTGTTTTTTCTGAATTCTTTTTATTAGTCATAGTTTATTTTTATAGCTAGTGTGTGAACTCTTAAAGACAAGTTACCTAATCTATATTTCTTTCTATAATTACAAAATGCTAAAGGGTTCTTGGCATGCAGTGGGTTATCTGTGAATGTTGATTAAACATTTTTCAGTTGATCATGATTGGAGCAAAAGAGATCTCTTTCAGATTTGGGGTATTGGCTCAGTTTGGAACTATATTTTCCTTTTAATTTATTTCATCTTGGTCCAGTGGAAAATCCAGTTGAATCTTTTCCTTACCAAAAGGACTATCAAAGAGCCCCAAATCCCCAGAGGATATTGTTTAATCCTTAGCCTTAGAAAAACTCCTCAGGAAACCCATTTTTTAACAAAGCTTGATTCCATTTTTTTCTTGAGAGTTAAAGTTGGTGAAGTTTCATTAGGAATTCATTTTCACAGATTATATGCTACAGGAGTCCCTCCTGATATTTCCCTTCATGTGGGAAATTTATGAATGTTATTAACATTTTACAACTAATTTGTCTTCTCTCATCAGGATTCCTAATTTACATATACCAATTTGCTTCTCTCTTCTTAGATCTAGCAAATCAGAGTGGTTTAGAAGCACCTCAAGATGCATTGGCAATGAAATAGCTGTATCTTATGGAAGGACCTCTCTTCCATTTTTAGGATCAACTGCCTGCATGTAGTTCATCCCTGATATGATATTTAATGATGGGTAACTCAGTGCTGTGGCTACAGTGTCTGTGCATTAACCTTTACCTTCTACAAAAATAGGGGGATCCCATGCCGAAACTGGTTTGGCTCAGTGGATAGAGCATTAGCCTGCGGACTCAAGGGTCCCAGGTTCGATTCCGGTCAAGGGCATGTACCTTGGTTGCGGGCACATCCCCAGTAGGGGGTGTGCAAGAGGCAGCTGATCGATGTTTCTAACTCTCTATCCATCTCTCTTCCTCTCTGTAAAAAATCAATAAAATATATTTTAAAAAAATAGGGGGAACCCTTTCCCCATAAATGTGGCCTTCATGCTCTACTGGTTGCTGTTTCTGTCTTTGAGTAATAGCTTCTTTTTCCCCCAAATGCCTCATTCTGGCCTGTTCTTTTGGAAGATTGCATGTGTTCTTTCCTAATACTTCCTTTTCATTAAAATATTCTTGATTTCTGACATTTTCCCTTTAGAAGGCACATGTATGCCATGTAAAAAGCAATGGACTTGGATACAGCATATCTACATTCTTCATTAACTTTAAAGACTGATAAATTATAATGGCTATTGGAAACCCTTCTCTTGCCTTCTATTCTCTTCCCCAATCCTCACCATTCTTAGCTTCTGTAGCTTCCTTGGAATCCTAGGGTATTATAGAAAAAAAGCCTAAAGTAGTTTTGCTTAAGAGAATATTAGAAACTTTGTTGATTTTTTTTTTGCCCAGTCTCAACATGGAATTAGGTATTAGATATCTTAAACATAACTCAAAGTAGAACTCCTTGGCTGTATTATATTTACTGATCTTGTTTATTGTTTCTCTTTCCCCACTAGTATATCAGTTCCATGATGGCAGAAATTTTTGTCTAAATTGTTTACTAATGTATCCCCAAAACCTAGAATGGTGTCTGGCATGTAGTAGTCACAAGAAATGCATTTCAGGGACCCCACACATAGGAGGACTTGAGACATAGTGGTAAGATTTATTGGAGTGAATAAAAGGACTGCCCTCATCCATGACCAGGTGGATCAGCTCTGTCTCACTGCAGAAGTCCTGGCCCTGGTAAACACAACTTCCCACCAGGAAGGTCAGGATCCAGAACTATATAGCCATCACCCTGGATTCCAGTAGTTTCAGCATAGTCTCTGCTCCTGGCTGCACTCTGGCCAAATCGGTACTGCACTTCAGCCCTCATGGTTACTATATGGAGAGAATGCAGGAACAAAAGAGCCTCCAGCCTTTGTTAAGCTTTAATTATACACTGAGTGGCCAAATTATTATGACCACCTGACATTTGTAGGCAAATTAGCCGTGCACTGCATCGTATGGGATATGGAAGCCGAAGACCTGTTCGAACACCTTTGCTGTCTGCAGTTACCAAGATAAAACATCTCCAATTTGCACAGGAACACAAGGATTGGACAGTCGAGCATTGGAAAAAGTCATGTGATCCGATGAATCACGTTTCCAGTTGCATCATGCAGATGGCAGAGTGAGAATTTCACAGAAACAGCATGAAAGCATGCACCCCACATGCATGAGTACAACCCTTCAAGCTGGTAGGGGCAGTGTTATGGATTGGGGCATGTTTTCCTGGCATGATTTGGGCCCTTTAATTCATGTGGAACAACGTCTGAATAGCACAACATACCTAAGTATCGTTGCTGATCAAGTTCATCCTATCATGTTAATGGTGTATCCCAATGGAGATGGCTTCTTCCAATAAAACAATGCGCCATGCCACAGTGCTCATATTGTGCAGGAGTGGTTTCAAGAACATGAGGGAGACTTTACCTTGCTTAGGTGGCCCCAACAATAACCAGATCTCAATCCAATTGAGCATTTGTGGGACGAAGTTAAAAGAGCCATCAGGCAGCTGATTCCACAACCGTCAAATCTCACAGAACTGGACAGTGCTATTCATCAGGCATGGTGTCAGATTCCTCGCATTACCTTTCAACATCTCGTGGAGTCAATGCCAAGAAGAATCGCTGCAGTATTGAAGGCAAAAGGTGGCCCAACGAAGTATTGATGGGGTGGTCATAATAATCTGGCCACTCAGTGTATTTCTTTGGGTTTGGGAAGGTGTAGCTTTCTTCCAAACTAAACAATCTTCTTCCTAATTCTTCACAGGCTTGTGCTGGACCCTCTTCCTAACCAATCCCTTTTCTGAATCTTCTGGGGTTCCATGCCCTTATCTTATCTGATCTTTTCCCCAGGCTAGATTCTTCCCTTTTATATTGCCATTTTGACTCCTCATGGGCATGCCTCATAGTGGAAGGATCTCCTCCTGCACTATCTTGGCTTCTATTGTACATGCCTCAGGAGATGAATTTCCCCCTTACTGTTTTACCTCCCTCTCTGGTAATCCAAGCTAACAGGCTTGTTTTCCCCTGGTAGATTGGAAAACCAGTTTTTCCTGCCTGCTTGGGGATTATCCTCCATTTGGAGACTGATAGGGCTGTCCCTTGGGGAGTCTGTGAATGCTTCAGCTTCCTAGTTAATCACACTTAATAACTGGTTCCGTTTGCTCTCTTCCTTTATTAATAAGTAACTAAGTACCTACCCTAACAGTAGGATTCCAATAAATATTGGCTGAATGAATGTATGAAAGAGTAAATGAATGACTTGGAATTGGGTGACCTAGATTATGGTCCTGATTTTGTCACTGACTAGAGAGTTTACCAGACCATGTTCCATTTTCTGTGCTCAGTTTCTAAATTTATGAAAGATGATGATTGCACTAAAAGATCATTCAGGTCCTTTTATCCTTTATTATTCAGTACTTCTGTGAAGATTTATACTTATATATAACATATCCATGATATCCATTCATCCATTTACTCATCCCTTCACTCACCAATTTACTCATTCATCCCTCCATCCATTCATCCATTTATCCATTCACCCATCCACCCAACATTTGTTGAATACTGACTATGTGACAAGGACTTCAAGATATATAAGGATTTGTGTCAAAGGTAAAGCAGATGATTAAAGTTGTTCAGAGTACTGTGGACTGTTTAAATGGACTGCGTAGCCAGCCGAGTAATGGGATTTCAAAAATGGCAGGAAGACTAATGAATTACTTCTCCCCAAATCTTCCTACTTATTAGCCTAAGCCTAAAATTACATAATCACTTTTCTGTCTTTACCTTACTCTATTTCGCAGAAACGTTTAACACAGGTGAACACACCATCCTTTTTTAAACACTTTCTATCTAGACTTTAATGATACCACACTTTCCTGTTTTTTCTCCTTCCTGATAGAGTACTTTTTTCCTGTTACTTTGTTGGCTCTCCCTTTTCTTTGGCTTCTAAAATTGGGAATTCCTCAGTGCTTAAATGTGGTCTGCCTTCTTTATAGACATTACATAGATGATATAATTTACTTTTATAGCTTTCATATAATCTCTATGCTGATGACATACAAATTGGTATCTCCTTAATACTCCAGACACCTCTATTCATTTGACTTCTTGATATTTCTTGGATGTCTAATAGGTATCACAAACAAAATATGCTCAAAAATAATTTACTTGATTCTGTCCTCTACTTCTCTCCTCTGCCCTGGTCAAACCTCTCTGTTCTTTACACTACTGCATAAAGAGGTCCAAATCCCCAGATAGTAATGGTACTACTATTATCCCAAATGCTTAACCCTAAAACACAAGAATTATTCTTGATTTCTCTTTATCTCTCACAATTCGCATTCAATCCATCAACAAATACTTTCAACTTTATCTCTGTAAATATATTCCACATATATCTACTTTTCTCAATCTTTACTATTACCATTCTAATTAGTCACCATCATCAATCAACTGAACTACTGTAATAGTCTCCTTAATGCTTTTTATAATTCCTCTCTTGCCCTCCTTCATAACCAGCCCCTGGACTAATCTTTTGAAAATGTTGATCAGTCCATGCTTAAACTCCTTTGGTGGCTGCATGAACTATCTCTCAGATGTCAACTTGAGTCACTTTACATATAATGCACCAATTCACTGAGTTTCAGCTTAATTGTCTTTCTCTCTATACCATCTCACATCAAATTTCACATCCTGGGGGTCTTTCATGACCTCCCATCCTATCTGATATAGTTTCTTTATTCATCACTTCAGCAATGCTATTTCATTGCCATTTCATTACCTTGTTCTATTTTCTTGTTTGTACTTATGGCCATATGAAAAAATGCTTAAAAATTGATGTGAGAAATTAATGGATGGCAAACTTAACCATGTACTTTTGAATAAGGAATTTTTCTTGACACTCCAATTTCACTACTTGGATACTCCATCCATGTTCATGGTCAATCATGTCTGGATTGATTGTGTAATGGCTTATAAAATTAGTATTTTCCATCAGTAGCATCATATTTTTCAAGTAAAGTTTCTGTTGAACCAAATAAATCTGACAGATAAAAATGAAATTGCTTTGGTGAAGCAGGGGATATAGCCTGCCTAGTCATTCTTATCCCTTGAAGCTTCTCTAAAGGCCCCCTAAGACCCACCACAGATAGAATCCTGGGGCTCTAAACATGGCTTGAACTATTGAATTAGAGACTTAATGGAATGAAATGTAGGGTCAAACACTGGGCACAACTCCTCTAGCTCATGCTCATTCTAAATATATAGTGGACAGTAGTGATGGAAATCAGAGACCCTATGCAAATTGTCTCCATTGATATCCATGGTCTGAGAATATATCCCATTTGACAGATATTAGACCATTACATTGTTCAGTTGCTCAAAACAGGGACTTGTGGCACTAAAGTGAAAATTAAATCAAAGCATCTACTGTAATAACAGAGAAAAGTTACCTGGATATTAATGGATGGGGCTTAATTCCAAACTGCTATTAGTTGAAAAGGAGTTCAGCTGTGAAGGTCACTGAGTAATTGTTTGTGTAGAGAAGATGTTTGTGTTCCTCTTGTTTCTTTGTAAATCATTGGTACTAATACAAGTTATGACTTCTGTAGTGCTGGAAAATAGAACCTATTGGGAATGGCCAGTTCAGAAGATGTGCTTGACCTGACAGACCTCACCATCATCAAGCAAACCCAGATATTGTTCTGTATGCAGGATTATGTCCCTACGATAGTGAATAGGTATGAGGACAGGAGGTGATTTGGCAACAGTTTATCTGTATTCTTTTAGGAATCAATTAAAAAAGTAAAATCCTTGACATCTTCACTAATATTATTTCCATGAACTAGAATGATAGCCAATAGCAGGGACCATTTGTAGAGACTGCAAAAGCCAATGTAGCTATCATGTACCTATGGCCTCAACTAAGGGAGAAATTCAGTTTCAATATCTGTCTTGCTAGATAAAGAAACCTTTTCAGATGCTTAAAAACAGGTTAAATTATGGGTGTGTATGTGAAAACACAATCATAGATACGCTACCTTGTTTTAGGCCAGAAACTGACCTAAGGAGCATAGGTCAACTGCCTATAGAAGTCCTTGAGATAAAGGTCTATTTTTTAGCCTCTTTCAACAACCTTGATATGTACCCAACCTCCACCATTATATCAGAAACTGAAGGAGTGTATTGTGGTCTATCTAGATCCTCAATCATTTATTGTTATCACTTCATGGGACACTCATACTGTGTTCCTAGTGATGGCAACATAAACCTTCAGATTGATGCACCAATTAGCTCTCCACAAATAGGACTGGGTTAGAAATTGACCAACCTGTTTATGAAAATGCACCTAAAGAAAGAAGGTTCATTTGACCCAGTGATCCCACTTCTAGGAATATATCATAAGAAACCCAAAACAACAA
Source organism: Cnephaeus nilssonii (assembly GCF_951640355.1). NCBI lineage: Eukaryota > Metazoa > Chordata > Mammalia > Chiroptera > Vespertilionidae > Cnephaeus > Cnephaeus nilssonii. Next base: position 80,351,741 of record NC_137071.1, read on the forward strand.
TCAGAAAGAAAGTATGCATCCCTATGTTCATGGCAGCACAATTTGCAATAGGTGAGATCTGGAAGCAGCCCAGGAGCCCATCACTAGATGAGTGGATAAAAAATCTGTGGTAGATTTACACCATGGAATACTATGCAACTGTAGAAAAGAAGGATATCTTACCCTTTGAGACAGCATGGAGGAACCTGGAGAGTATTATGCTAAGCAAAATAAGTCAGTCAGAGAAAGACAAGTATCACATGATCTCACTCATATGTGGAATCCAATAAACAAAATAAACTCTTTTTTATAATTTTTTTATTGTCTAAAGTTTTACATATGTCTCCTTTTTCCTCAATTGACCCCAACACCAGCCATTCCCACCCCGGGCAAGCCCCCACCACCCCAGTGTCTGTTTGAGCAACATAGATCCAGAAACATAGAACAGACTGTGGAATCTCAGAGGGAAGGTGTGGATGGGTGGGTGGGAAGAGATCAACCAAAGAACTTGTATGCATATATGCATAATCCATGGACACAGACAATAGAGTGGTGGAGGCCTGGGGAGGGAGAGGGTGTGAGGGCAGGCTATAAAGAGTCAATTGGGGGGAAAAGAGAACATATGTAATACTTTCAACAATAAAGATTTAAAATAAAAATAAAAGAAGAAAGAAGGTTCAATGTAACTCTATACCCTTTCCCCACCCACTTCCACCCCATATACAAATGCCTGGAAGGAGGCACTTCAGGGTAGTTAGGCAGTGCTACTGTCTTCTAGGTGTCCTGGCAAGCTTGGGAATAAAGTTCTTGGTGTCTCCAAAGAGGTAGCTCACAAGCTTGAACTTCCAGTTCTTTCAGATCTCTATTTCTGAAGCAAATTTCTGCCAACATGTTCCAAAGCCTTCTGATTTCATTGTCACCTCATTTTAAAAAAGTAACAGCTTTATTGAGATATAATTCACATACTATAAAATTTGCTATTTTAAAACATATATTTCAGTGATTTCAGTATATTGAGAAAGTTGTGTTACCATTCGCATTATCTAATTCCAGAACATTTTTATCATCCCATAAAGAAACACAAACTTTGTTAGCAGTTACTCTTCATCCCCCCCTCTCACTAAGCTACTTCTATCTCTGTAGATTTGCCTGTTCTGGAAATTCTCATGTTACCCGCATTCTTTTTTTCTAAAAGTCATTTCCTAGACATTAGGATAATGTTTCAGTTTTATTTTAAAGCTGGCTTAGAGTATTTATATTCTTAGAGTTTGCTTTACTGTAAAAACAGCATCACAATCATTTCATGTTCTGAAACTTTTTCATCTATCTCTCTTCAATCTGTATTCATTGTCTTATCCAAAGGTCAGTATAAGATAGTGGCTAAGCATATGGTGTTCGGAGTCAGCAGACCTGTGTTGTATTTCAGCTCTGTGATCATAGGGCAAACTATTTACTTCTCTGTACTTCAGTATCCGCATGTATAAAATGAGTATAGAAATAGTACCTACATCATAGGGTTGTTGTGAAGACTGAAAAACTGAATAAATGAAAACACATGGCACAGTGCCTGAAAAAATGCTTATTTAATGATAGCTTTTATCATTCCTAAGCTACAGAGTATAACATAACTTGGATTGTGTGACAACATGAAGTCATAACAGGTTCTGTATGACTTAGTTCAGAGATAACAAGAACATTGAAGATGTTGACATACAGAGGTAATATTTTAGTTTCTTGTACACTACTGCATTTTCATTGTATCTTATCCAAAATTCATGTAATTACGTTCCTGAAGATCAGAAACCCCTTTACCTTTTCATCCCAGATACAAGCTGAGCTCTCCTAAGGCTGTGGGGACTCCACAAAGACAGCAACACAAACAAGTGACCTAGTCAGTTGATTTGCATTCATTAAAGTTCCAACTGAAATTTTAAGATGGTTTTCAGGGCATCATATCCAAGGTGGAAAATGTTTTTGGTAGCAGGTCTTAGATTTTTCAGCTCCTGTGAGAACTTGAGGGAAAAATATTTGCATTTTAGCTTGTATTTCACCAAGTCCTAGAAAACAAGTTTCTCTGAAAGAGAGCTATTTTTCTTTGAGAACTATTTCCACTATGCCGTGGAATATATATTCCCTTCACCATTAGAATACAGTAATAGCAATGACAAAAACATAAAGAATTCCTTCAAAAACAGTTGGTTTATGTGTTCTCAAACTCTCTTTTAAAAAAAGAATAGTAAGGCATTGGAGATGAGACTTCACCTTTTTCAGAAAATGACACCACATGGAAAGCTGAATACATCTCTCTCTGCATGAGATGATATTAGTGGCCTAGAAATAGAACTTAGTAAAATGAAGCTCACAGTCATAAATAGACAACTGAAGGTTTGGAAGTGCAGAGAGGGTATTTAATCAGGAAAAAATTATTTAAATTTTAATGGTTTTTCATAGCAAAGCCACTGAGGAGCTTAAAAAGAGGACTAATTAAAACAGAGGGACAGAGGGTGAAATAAATGATTCTTGTATCAGTGCTGCTGAAATGCAGGGAAAGTGCACTGGAATATTTGCTTCTGAAGAAAATTATAAACCTGTTTGTGTGACCCTCAACCCAGGATGCACTGTTAGAATGTTTATCCCAGTTAGAACAGTGCCGCATAGGAAATGACCATGGAGGTGACCAACAGAGTAAGACATAGTTTAATAGACTGTTTTAGGAGGTCTGTCTGCTGTTGAATTGGCTGCTTTCACACAGCACATGGATCTGGATTTTTTGTGAAATTTGTATATGACTAAACCAGAGTGTTTGCCAAATTTGGTGCTGGTAGCCTATGACAATTCAGCAGTGATGCAATTTGATGATTAAGAGCACAAGCTTTGGAGTTAGATCTACCCGAGTTTTAGTTTCTCCTTTCTTCTTGGCTTCCCTCCCTCCCATAAGTGTTTATTGAGTGCTAAGTACTATACAGGCACTGTGCTAAACAGTGGAGATATAATGTGGGGAAAAAACTAGGTATGGTTTTTGACTCTTTAGAGTTTATAACCTCGTTAGTGGATGAGCAAAAAATAAAATAAATACAAATTGTAGGAATTGCTATGGAAGAAGCAAACAGGGTTTGGTGATAGGGGTAAACACTGAGAGTGTAATCAGGTAGTGTGGTAAGTTTTACTACTAACTCACTGTGCAAACTTACCCTCTCTTAGCCTAACATTATCTTACCTGTAAACTAGGGGTAACAATATACGTTCTTTATAGTTTGTGTGTGTGTGTGTGTGTGTGTGTGTGTGTGTGTGTGTGTGTGTGTGTAAATTTAAAAAGGTGATGGGCAAAGAGGGGGAAATGGGGAACATCTGTAATAGTGTCAACAATAAAAAGGAGTTGATGCATAGGCAATGCATAGGTCAGTTCTTGGCACTCAGTACAACCATTGCTACTGCTATTCTATTGTTAACAAGGACTAGTGACACTAAACCTTCTCTTCTCCAAACTAATATCCTAGGTCCTTTGGACATTCTTTTCCTAAAATGCTTTTCTGATCTCTTGCTGTCTTGGTTTTCTTCTTTTTAGACACTGAGGCTGAGGTTTTGAGTACTATTGCCATAATCTCATAACCTAGCACTGGGAGAGGACACAACTAAGGTTTTGAGAGAGTTGCCAGTGGCAAAGCTGAAATGCAAACATATTGGCAGGGAGGGTCTGTGTCAGAATAGCTAGCAAGATATTCATTGTTCAGTATTTCTCTAGTAACTTTTCAGTGTTGCTCACTTGATCAGTGGATGTTTTCCTTCCCAAATTTAACCAAGATTATCTCTCCCTAATAAAAGCTATTTACATAGGAGCTGCAACTTATAATTACATTGATGTATAAATGACTAAGTTGGCTTACCATGTGGCTTGAACTGGCTAAACCGACACCCACATTGTTGGCTTTAGGCACCAAATGACTCTGGAGTGGATATATTAGTATGTTATGTGACTAGCAATATTTGTTTTCTCCAGTATATTTGTCCTAATGGAAAAGCTGATAAGCTCACTTTTGTCTTTATTCCATGTTGGGAGAAATAACCAGTAAAATAGAAAACAGAATTATCACAGCAGCGGGGAAGAAGTGACTGGGCATTAGTTAATGGAAAAGAAAAAAAAAAGTCTGAGGTTTTTAGTGGGCTTCAAGATTATTATGTATTAAATGTTTTAAAAGCCCTGTTGGCATGCTTCAGCTTCTTCCTCAGTAAAATAAGGTTAATAACATTCTTTGCTTCAAAAGGTTGTAAAGGATTAAATGAGTTAATAAGTGAATGGTTCTTGGAACAATGCCTTTCATGTTATAAGTATTCAAAAAGTGACATTGTCTTAGAATATGAGATTAAGTCTGTGCTTATTAAAGTCTGTGCTCCAGATCAATGGAAGTGACAAAGTCTGTTGCATGTAGTGCAGGCCAAAGACCAAGATCCAGTTCTTGGTGTCATACAGGCATGTTTTGTTTGTACAACCAAGTGCTATTTTAATTTACTATTAATTAAGCTCCAGACTTTTCATATTTTACCAGGATTTTTTGCAAATTGTGGTAAAATTCTACCTAATAATGGACAAATATGCAAATTGACCATACCTCTGACACACCCACAAGCCATGCCCACCATCCAATCAGAGCGAGCATGAAAATTAACCCAAACCAAGATGGCTACAGCCACAGAGAGCAAGGTTTCCTAGGTAACAGAGGAAGCCAAGCTTTCTGCCTGCCCTTGCCAGGCCTAAGCCTCCACTGAAGCCACAAAGTTTCAATTATAGAAGGTAAAAAAATTCAAACAAATGGCGGCAGAATGGAGCTTGAGAGAGCAGGCCAGGGTTGCCACCGGCAACAGGGGAAGCAAAGCTTTCCACACACCTTGGCCGTGCCCACCCGCTTAAGGCAACAAAGTTTCAATTATAACCCCAACAGAAATGGCTGCCAGCCTGGAGGGAGTCCCAGGCTTGGCTCTGCTCCAGGCTACAAAGTTTCAATTGTAGAAGGAAAATAATTTCCAGATACCAGGGCCTCAGCTTGGGTTTCCAGGGGGCATGGCCAGCCTGCAAACCACCACAGGCCCCTCGCTCAGGCCGCCTCACGCCCCAAGGGAACCCCCACCTAATCCGGGACACACTTCAGGGCAAACCAGCTGGCCCTCACCCATGCACCAGGCCTCTATCCTATCTAATAAAAGAGTAATATGCAGATTGATCATCACTGCAACACACAATATAGCTGCCCCCATGTGGTCAAAGATCCTGCCCCCATGTGGACACAGGATGGCCACCACAAGATGGCCAGGAGGAGAGGGCAGTTGAGAGGCACCTGGCCTGCAAGGGAGGACAGTTGAGAAGGACCAGGCCTGCAAGGGAGGGCAGTTGGAGGTGATCAACTCTGCAGGAGCGGGCAGTTAGGGGTGACCAGGCCAGCAGAGGAGGGAAGTTGGGGGCAAACAGGCTGGCAGCAGAGTGGTTAGGGGGTGATCAGGCTGGCAGGCAGAAGCGGTTAGGGGCAATTAGGAAGGCAGTCAGGCAAGCAGTTGGGAGCCAGCAGTCCTGGATTGTGAGAGGGCAGTCAGACATCCTTTGAGGGGTCCCATATTGGAGAGGGTACAGGCTGGGCTGAGGGACAACCCCCCTCCTGTGCATGAATTTCGTGCACTAGGCCTCTAGTATACGTAATAAAATGAATCACTTTAGTCATTTTAAAGTGTATACTTTAATGGTATTAAGGATCTTCACATTGTTGTCCAACTATTTTCACCACCCATTTCCAGAACTTTCTGATCTTCCTCAATTGAAACTCAGTACCCATTAAAAAATACCTCCCCATTCATCTTTGCTCCCTACCCCTGGTAATTATAATTCTTATATCTGTATTTATGAATTTGATTACTCTTGGTACCTCATATAAGTGGAATAGAAAAATAGTTATCCTTTTGTGTCTGACATTTCACTTGGCATAATGTTTTTTCAAAGTTAATCCATGTAGTAGCATGTGTAGGTATTTTCCTGTTTAAAGCTGAGTAGTATTCCATTGTATGGATATACCATATATGTTTATCCACTAATCTGTTGATGGACATTTGAGTTGTTTTTACCTTTTGGCTATTTTGAATAATGCTGCTATGAACATGGGTGTGCAAATCTGTTTGAATCCTGCTTTAAAATCTATGGGGTATACACCCAGAAGTGGAATTGCTGGACCATATGGTAATTCTATGCTAAATTTTTAAAACTGCCATACTATTTTCCACAGTGGCTTTACTATTTTACATTCCTACCAGTAATGAATAAGGGTTCCAATTTCTCACTACTGACTATCTTTAAAGGCTTTCAAATTAGTTGCCAACACATAAAAAGGAAGTTTCACATCTGTCAACATTGTTTTCCTTTATGTTGAGGGCTGAGGACAGGATGTTATTTGCTTTAATGCCAGATTGTAGGTCCAGGAAGTAGCACCAAGGCCAAGGAATAGAGGTTCTAAGGAAGTGAATCTGGACTCAGTTTGAAGCACTTGCAGCACAGTGGGCTTCCTTGGAAAGTAGAATTACCAGTCATCTCTTGGGGTCCTATCTGTCAGGGATACTGCAGAAAGATTGGTGAGCTCAGGGTAAGTTTGAAATAGCAGGCCTCTTAGCCTCATCCAATTTATTAAAACACATTACACACTAGAAATACAATTAAGCAACAGAAGTGGTTTCATGAATGCTTTAGAACATCATGCTTTTATAATCGCCATTCCTCTAACTGTAGGATATTTGTATTTTAATAGTTGGAAAACCTTAAGTTCCCAAGAATGAATCTATCTCTTAAGCCCCCAATAACAAATCTATCTCTAAAGGAAGAATTTTTAGGGATTTATGTATGGGCACTATAAGTATATTTTGGCTGCACTAGCTCATTACCTAATTCATCTATAAATTATGGTTGTAGGAACTTATAAGAAAGCTTTTTCAATATTATTGGTTAAATTTGCGATCTATAATCTTGCTTTCCCCTATTTCCCTGGCTTTGCCATGCAAAGCTTTCCTACAATGATAGATGGCCCCTATTTTTAATGGACTTGTGAAGATGGAAGGTATGATTGATTTAGAGGGCTCTGAAATAAAAATTGTCTCCTTAGGAATGTTTATTTTAGTACAAAAGGAATAAGAAATCCTCTCCAGCATCTGTAGGATGAGAAATTGGCTCATTTCCCCCAGTGGCAGTGGGGCAGCCCATTGACATCTATTCATAAATTGAATGCATCTTGTTGTTTGTTTCAAAGTCTTTGGCCTCAGCATACTTAATGAGAAATTTAATCCTGCAGTCATTCACTAGTTGTGTGAAGAGTTAATGATCCATTCCTGACAACAGGGATCCTCCAGAACTTTATTACCCTTGAAATCATTAGCTCTCATTAAACATTAGAAAAATTGACATTTCTTGGCCAGAGGTTAGCACTGGTCAATGCTACCCTAAGGGAAAGGAGATTAGAGAATGAGATGAGGAGAGAGAGAGGAGAATAGATACAAAATTTTCATTGCCTATGATCCCAGGGAAGCTGAGTACTAAGAGTGCAGAGGTCTCTTGCCCACCTGTCCTCCTGCAGGGGTCTGAAATAGAGGCAGTAGGCAGTGTTCAAGAGTTCTTCAAAAGTAATAGCCCTGAGGATGCCCTAAGTTTGTGGGACACATGAATATAGAAGGTAGGGAACAGAGGAGGCCTGAAGCTAAGAGGATCTTGCCTTTTTTCATTATAAGTGACTTGATGTCAACAACACTCTCACCTCTTTCATGTGTCTCTACTTCCAATAGGCAGTAAAATGCAGTTTTAAGAACTCCAACTCCAGAGAGCAGTTGGGTTCCAATGTCAGCTCTGCCAAGTACTACCTGTATGCTATCATCCAATTCTTTAACCTCTTTGGATTTTAATTTATTCATCTGTTAGTGAGGGAAATCATGACAGCAGGCCACATAAGATTGTTGTATCAAATGTGATAATGCACAAAAGAAACAACCAAATGTTGGCTAAGGAGAAAAGAATATGCCCATAATATTTTCTGCCAATAGTATCCTATCTAATAAAAGAGACTGTACATGTGCTACACCCACCAGCCAATCAGGAGCGAGTATGCAAATTAACCCAACCAAGATGGCTGCAGGCACAGAACGAGCAGGAGGCTTGGGTTTCCCGGGTGATGGAGGAAGCCAAGATTCCTGCACACCCTGGCAGGCCCAGGCCTCCACTCAAGGCTACAAAGTTTCAATTAAAGAAGATAAATAAATCCCAACAAAAATGGCTGTGGTCACAGAGCAAACAGGAGGCTTGGCACTGCTCAAGGCTACAAAGTTTCAATTATAGAAGATAAATAAATCTCAGATACAAGGGCCTCTGCTTGGGTCGCAGGGTGGCATGGCCAGCCTGCAAACCACCACAGGCCCCTCACCCAGGCTTCCCCACACCCCAAGGGAGCCCCCACCCTTATCTGGGACACCCTTCAGGGCAAACCAGCTGGCCCCCACCCGTGCACCATGCCTCTATCCTATCTAATAAAGAATAATATGCAAATTGACCATCACTCCAACACACAAGATGGCTGCCCCCATGTGGTCAAAGATGACTAACCCCATGTGGACATAAGATGGCTGCCACAAGATGGCCAGCAAGGGAGGGCAGTTGGGAGGGACCAGGTCTGCAAGGGATGGCAGTTGTGGGCAATCAGGCCAGCAGGGAAGGGCAGTTGGGAGGGACCAGGCCTGCAAGAGAGGGCAGTTGGGGACGATCAAGCCTGCAGGGGAGGGCAGTTAGGGGTGACCAGGCCGGCAGAGGAGGGAAGTTGGGAGCGAAGGGGCCTGCAGGGAAGGGCAGTTGGGGGGGACCGAGGCCTGCAGGGGAGAGCAGTTGGTGGGGGGGCAGGCCTGCAAGGGAGGGCAGTTAGGGGTGACCAGGCCTGCAGGGGATGGCAGTTAGGGGTGACCAGCCCTGCAGGGGAGCAGTTAGGGGCAAACAGGCTGACAGGGGATCTAATAATTTTTAAAATATCTTTTATTGATTTTTTCAGAGAGGAAGGGAGAGGTATAGAGAGTTAGAAACATCAATGAAAGAGGAACATCGATCAGCTGCCTCCTGCACACTCCCCACTGGGGATGTGCCCTCAACCAAGGTACATGCCCTTGACCAGAATCGAACCTGGGACCATTCAGTCTGCAGGCCGACACTCTATCCATTGAGCCAAACAAGTCAGGGCAAGTCTAATAATTTTTTGATGGAGTCATTATGGTTTTCTATGTACAGTATCATGTCATCTGTGAATAATAACAATTTTACTTCTTCTTTTCCAATTTGGATGTCATTTATTTCTTCTTCTTATCTGATTGCATTGGCTAGCACTTCCAGTACTATGTTGAACAGGAGTGGTGTAAGCGGGCATCCCTGTCTTGTTCCTGTTCTTAAGGGAAATGGTTTTAGTTTTTGCCCATTGAGTATGATGTTGGCTGTAGGTTTGTAATATAAGGCTTTTATTATGTTGAGGTATGATCCTTCTATTTCCACTTTGCTGAGCGTTTTTATCAGAAAAGGGTGGTGGACTTTGTCAAATGCCTTTTCTGCATCAATTTATATGATTATGTGATTTTTGTCCCTCAATTTGTTTATATGATGTATCACATTTATTTATTTGCAGATATTGTACCAGCCTTGCATCACTGGAAAAAATGCCACTTGGTCATGGTATAAGATCTTTCTAATGTAATGCTGGATCCGGTTTGCTAGAATTTTGTTGAGGATTTTAGCATCTATGTTCATCAGGTATATTGGCCTGTAAGTCTCTTTCTTTGTGGTGTCTTTATCTGGTTTTGGGATTAGGGTAATGCTGGCTTCATAGAAAGAGCTTGGAAGTGTGCCTTCTACTTGAATTTTTTGGAATAGTCTAAGAAGAATTGGTTTTATTTCTTCTTTGAATGTTTGGTAAAACTCTCCTGTGAAGCCATTTGATCCAGGGCTTTTGTTTGCTGGAAGCATTTTGATTACTGTTTCAATTTCATCAGTAGTTATCAGCCTATTCAGGTTTTTCATTATTCCTGATTGAGTTTTGGAAGCTTGTATTTTTTCTAGAAATGTGTCCATTTCATCAAGGTTGTCCAGTTTGTTGGAGTAGAGGTGTTTGTAGTATTTTTTTTACAATCCTTTGTATATCAGTGGGGTCAGTTGTTACTTCACCTCTTTCATTTCTGATTTTGTTAATTTGGGTCCTCTCTCTTTGTTTCTTGGTGAGCCTGGCTAGAGGTTCATCAATCTTGTTTATCCTTTCAAAGAACCAGTTCTTGGTTTCATTTATCTTTTGTATTGTTTTTTTTTTCTCTCTATGTCATTTATTTTTGCTCTGATCTTTATTATCTCCTTCCTTCTAGATACTGTGGGATTTTCTTGTTGCTCTCTTTCTAATTCTGTAAGTGGCAGGGTTAGATAATTTATTACCATTTTTTCTTGCTTTTTGAGGTAGGTCTGTGGAGATATGAACTTCCCTCTCAGGACTGCTTTAATTTTGTCCCATAGATTTTGGATTGTTGTGTTTTCATTGTCATTTGTTTCCAGGATGCTTTTTATTTCTTCTTTGATCTCTTTGGTAATCCAATTATTATTTAATAGCATGATATTTAGCCTCCAATTGTTTGATTTTTTTTCATGTTTTTTATTGTAGTTGATTTCTAGTTTTATGCCATTGTGATCTGAGAAGATGCTTGTTATGATTTCTATCCTCTTGAATTTGAAGAGACTTTGCCTGTGTCCTAATATGTGGTCTATCTTTGAAAATGTCCCATGTGCACTGGAGAAGAATGTATATTCTGTAACTTTGGGGTGAAATATTCTGAAGATGTCAATTAAGTCCATCTGATCTAGTGAGTCATTTAGAATTGCTGTTTCCTTGCTGATTTTTTGTTTAGAGGATTTATCCAGTGGTGTCAATGGTGTATTAATGTCCCCTACTATGACTGTATTGCTATCGATCTGTCCCTTGATATCTTCCAGAAGTTGTTTTATGTATTTGGGTGCTCCTGTATTGGGTGCATATACTATGTTTACCAGAGTTATATCTTCTTCTTGAATTGCTCCCTTTAGTATTATGCAGTGGCCTTCCTTATCTCTTGTTATGGCCTTTACTTTGAGGTCTATTTTGTCAGATATAAATATTGCAACCCCACCTTTTTCTCATTTCCATTTGCCTGAAAAATTTTTTTCCATCCCTTCCCTATCAGTCTGTGTGAATTCTTTGTTCTGAGGTGGGTCTCTTGAAGACAGCAAATATATGGGTCATGTTTTCTTTTTTTCTTTTTTTTAACATTTTTTTTGCAAAGTGTCAAGTGCTGGGCAAACATAGGTATTTTACTTTTTATTTTATTTATTTATTTATTTATTTATTTATTTATTTATTTATTTAATATATTTTATTGATTTTTTACAGAGAGGAAGAGAGAGGGACAGAGAGCCAGAAACATCGATGAGAGAGAACCATCGATCAGCTGCCTCCTGCACAACCCCCACCGGGGACGTGCCCGCAACCAAGGCACATGCCCCCGACCGGAATCGAACCTGGGACCCTTGAGTCCGCAGGCCGATGCTCTATCCACTGAGCCAAACCGGTTTCGGTGGGTCATGTTTTCTTATCCATTCAGCTACCCTATGTCTTTTTATTGGTGCATTTAATCCATTTACGTTTAATGTTATTATTGATTAGTACTTGTTTGTCGTTATTTTTGTTCTTAATATTTTTGTTTCTTCTTGCCTTTCTGTTTCTTCTGTTTACAGCAGTCCCTTTTGCAAGTCTTGCATTGCTGGCTTTGTGGTAATAAACTCTCTTAGCCCTTTTTTTGTTTGTGAAGCTCCTGATTCTACCTTCAATTTTGAATGATAGCCTTGCTGGGTATAGTATTCTTGGATATAGTCCCTTGGTTTGCATCACTTTATATATTTCATTCCATTCTCTTCTGGCCTGGTGATTTTCTGTTGAGAAAGTCCATATTCTAATGGGAGATCCCTTGTATGTAACTTTCTGTCTCTCTCTGGCAGCTTTTAAGATTTTTACTTTGTTGTTGATGTTTGCCAACTTAATTATGATTTGTCTTGGTGTTGGTCTTTTTGGGTTCATCTTATTTGGTAGGACTCTATGTGCTTCTTGGACTTGCGTAGTTTTTTATTCTTGCCAATATTGGGGAAGTTTTTTGTCATTATTTCTACAAACAGGTTTTCTATTCCTTCCTTCTCTTCCTCTCCTTCTGGTACCCCTATTATGTGGATGTTGGTTCATTTTGTGTTGTCCCAAAGCTCCCTTAGGCTCTCCTGTTGCTTTTTAAATCTTCTTTTCAGTTGCTGCTGTGTTTGTGTGTTTTTTCCTACCTTGTCTTCTAGCTCGCTGATGCGGTCCTCAGCTTCTTATAGTCTACTGTTTAAGCCTTCCATTGTGTTCTTTATTGCAGCTATGTCATTCTTCATTTCCTCTTGGTTCCTTTTCATGTTGGTGACATTCTCATTCAGTTACTTATAATTCTCATTGAGTTGCATGTATTTGTCATCCAGCCATTTGTGCATCCTTATAACCATTGCTCTGAATTCTTTCTCTGATAAGCTGCTAGCCTCAATTTCATTTAACTCCCTTTCTGGTGATTCCTCTTTTTATTTCCTTTGGGGATTGCTTTCTTGTCTCCCCATGTTTTACTGTAACTTTTAAATTGTTTCTCTGTCCTAGATCTTTCTGCTTTGCTACCCATGTTCTTTTGGGGATGGTGCTGCTGGTGTGATCTATCAGCTCTCCTGGGCTTGGTAATCTATTGTAGCTGTCTGCTTGAGCTATTTGGGTTTTCTTGATGTAGGCCTGCGAGCTGGAAAGGAGCAACTGCGGTGTCCAGATGTCAGCAGCCAGAGAGGGGGATGTCCCAATTTTTGCTGCCTTGTGTCCTTCGTTGAAATTGTGCATGCCCAGTGGGGGCTCACGGAGGTACCCAGGAGCCGTCTGTCAGGGTGGTGGGGCTCAGGTGGCCTGCGCTCTGGAAAGGTCAACTGTGGTGTCCAGAGTTCTGTAGCTGTAGGGTGAGAAGATTCCGTTTTTGCTGCTGCCACCTTGGTTAGATACACACACACCCAGTGGCAGCTCACAGGGGCACCCACAGTGTGTTTGCCAATGCAGCGCACTGATGCACTCTGAAGGGTCCTGGCTGAAGCCAAGCAATCAAGGTGTCTGTGGACAGGTATCCAGCACGAGGGTATTCAGAATTTCTACTGCTGGGGCAGTGCACCCTTATTTGGATAAGAGTGCTCCCAGCGGGGGCTCACAGTGGCACCCAAGAGCTGCCTGTTGAGTGGTGTGTTCAGGAGGCCCGCACGCTGGAAACATGCAACTCTAGTGTCCAGAGTTCTGCAGCTGTGGGGTGAGAAGACTCAGTTTTTGCTGCTGTACCCATGGTTGGATACACATACTCCCAGGTGCGGTTTACAGGGGTACCCATGGTGTGTTTGTGGCATTGAGCTCTGAGGTACTCTGAGCAGCCCTGGTGCTATAGTTGTGCAATGGTGTCTGTGGGCAGTTATTCAGGAAGAGTGAATTAAAAATTTCTACTGTGGTGCAGTGCATCCCGTTTACACAAAATTGCTCCCAGCGGGGTCTTGCAGTGGCTCCCAAGACCTGCCTGTGGCATGGTGCACTCCTGAACCCTGCCTGCTGGTAAAGCATGTCTATGGCAGTGTGATTGTTGCACCCTGAGGGGCCCTGATGCTGAAGTTGTGCGATGGTGTCTGTGGGCAGTTATTCAGGAAGAGTGATTTCAGAATTTTTACTGTGGGGCAGTGCGCCACTGTCTGTACAATATCACACCCAGTGGTGGCCCGCAGTGGCTCCCAAGAGCTGCCTGTGGGGTGGTGGGTCCTGGAGGCCTACACTCTGGAAATGCGTGGCTGTGTTGTCCTAGAGGTCTGCCGCTGGGGAGGGGGGAAGTTGCACTTACTGCTGTGGGATCAGTGCACCCTTAGAGGTGGAAGTCCTAGGGTCCGAGGTTTTGCGGGTGGGGCAGCAGGATTTTGGCTGGAGTGGCTGCCAGGTCGCAGGCAGTGTTCAAGGGCTATCTGGGTGGTGTTGTTGATGAGTTCCTAGACAAGGCCTCTCTCCCCTTAAAGATTGCATGGGCTCCATGCCCAAGTCCCATAGCCCTGGGAGTGTCTGCAGCGATGGTAGGTGCTCCCTGTCCAGGAGAGTCTGGTCTGCCAGCCCCTGCTACTCCTGTCAGATTTAACTGTCCCCTCACTCACTCACACACATCCACACACTCTCCTTTCACCCTCTCACTCACTCACATCCTCTTCATCACCTCCATCCTGTGAGCCGCCATCTTTCTACCTCCTCCACAAAAAATCTTATTGAGGGTTAATTGACACTAGCTAAAATAACCTTTTGGGAACAACATCTAGGCTAAGGATTGGAAGAATAAGAAGTATCTGGAAATGTATAAGGGAAATGAGGGATGAAACAAATATTGCCAATCACACATCTTTGCCCAGTAGCTCATCAAGAGTTTAAAACATTTATGAAAGCTGGTGACTTTGGTACGAAGCAAAGTGAACAACAAAATGTTTATAAGCAAGGGACACAACCTCTGGCTGTGTGTCTTTTCCTTGGTTGAGATGAACTAACCTCTCAATGTTTTAGTTTCCCTCTCTCTGGGATGCTGGTCTTCATTGAGCCATCTACCAAGATGCCAAATAGTCAGGCTATGTGTTGCTAGCTGGTAGAGAAGTCAAGCTGCTTTTCATGTTTTTCCATCTGAGCAAAGAAGGCAGCTGTCACATGACCAGAGTGTGAAGGTCAAGATCTAGTCTAGGATCAAGCTACCCGAAGGGTCTGACTCTGGAACACTGTTGTTTTTTATTTCTTCCCCTATTTTCTACTGCCTGCCTACTGGCAACTGGTATTCCCAGTCCATCTGCACCCAAATTCAGTATCCCTCAGTTAAAGAACAAAGTAGTTTAGCCGAAACCGGTTTAGCTCAGTGGATAGAGCGTCGGCCTGCGGAATGAAGGGTCCCAGGTTCGATTCCGGTCAAGGGCATGTACCTTGGTTGCGGGCACATCCCCAGTGGGGGTTGTGCAGGAGGCAGCTGATCGATGTTTCTCTCTCATCGATGTTTCTGGCTCTCTATCCCTCTCCCTTCCTCTCTGTAAAAAATCAATAAAATATATATTTTTTTTTAAAAAAAGAACAAAGTAGTTTAAACCATTTAAATCCTTAGCAAATTTTCCACTAGTGGTTGGTCTCTATCATACTTTCACAGATATATCTGGGTGTAGTATGATTCTAGTTCTTGGTTTATAATAAAAATTCAATGTAAATATTGGTTTCTGATTAGATATTCTACCTGCAATTTAAGTAACTACCTGTGTTACTAGCTATTTGGTTACCAGCTCTGGGGTGAAGATCTGAGTGCCTGGAAATTGCTATAGGTGTAGCTGGTTATGGTTGACAGTGTCTGAAATTCATGTTGCTTCTACCAGCTTTTGCATTTTAATTCTGTTATCAACAAATAAGGACAGAAAATCAGTTTTCATTTTAAAATTCATTGTAGGAGCTACTACATGGTGATTTTCTGTTTAAGAAGTAAGCAGGAGCCCTGGATGGTGTACTCAGTGGTTGAAGCATAAGCCTGTACACCAAAGGGTCATGAATTCGATTCCCGGTCAAGGGCACATACCTGGTGTCAGGTTCTATCCTTGGCCCCAGTCCAAGCACATGTGGAAGGCAACCAATCAATGTGTCTATCTCACATCAATGTTTTTCTCTCTCTCCTCCCCTCCCTTCCTTCTACTCTCTAAAAATCAATGGGGAGAATATACTCAGGTGAGGATTCAAAAAAAAGAAGTAGGCAGGGTAGATCTTGCTACCATGTTAGTGGATAATAAACTAAATATGGCTTAGGCCTTTTATGGCAGTACATGTCTGTATGTTGTGCTGAGGAGTGTGCTAGAGCAGTGGTCTTCCAAATGGTGTGCTGAAAGAAAATATTAGAAATTCTAGTGATATATTAACTTTCATTAAATGAAAGGAATTAGGATGTACTGATATTTAATATTGAAGGTGAATATTAAATATTTAGTATCTATATTAGATAGTCTCATGCCATCTAAGATTTACAGGGTATCCTGAAGAAAGGGTAATAATTCCACAACTAGAAAGTTATTGATTTGCATTCAAAACATTGTAATTTATATATGTCCGACTCAGATAATTTATGAATCATATTAACTTATTTTAATTAAATAAACCCCCACAAAATGAATATGTGGCTTAATAAATATTTCTTCAAAGCAACTGTGAATTGAAGATCATACTTATAACATAAGCACAAATGAGCAACAACAAAAAAAGAACTGGCACCTTTCTTATTTGTGGCATGAACTTTTCATCAGCTATTGATTTATCATAAAACAGTGGTGATCTAATACATTTGGAAAAGCAGTGTCCAAAAGCAACATAAAATTATTAAGAGTATTCAAAAAAACTGTTGATTATCATAATGATCATATCTTATCCTAAGTGTACATTTTGCCTTGAGATATTAGTGAATCACAATGGAGCATGTACAAAATTTATAGATAAGCAAATTTACATATATTTAGACATATCCTCCACATTTTTTTGTAATGTGGTGCATGAATGATCCCTGCCTTTTTTGCTGCATGTAGCTCTGGTTAGACTATTGGAAACTTAATCCTAAGAATTGCTTAAGATAGAAAAATTCTTCTTTCTCCACATCTTCTCCCCCTCTCTTCCTCTGGCTTTACTCCATCGCCTCCTACTCTGTTTGTTTCCCCAGAATCTTGGTTCCATATTATTCCAATATTTCTATCCCCACCTCCACCTGCTCTGTCAAATCAATAATCTTCTCTCTATATTATCAGTTATAGTTACTCATTAAAAACTCATAGTAGTTTTATAGTCTGGCTCTTGACACTAATATTTCTCTTCAAAGGGATTCTGCCCCCTTTTCCTAGAACATAATTAATTTTTAAGTAATCCTATAAAATAATGACTTCTTTAAGAATAAGGTCCAATTGTTTTTCTATAGTCTACATTGTATTGCTGATTAAAAAGTATTTCTCCTTATGAGCTCATAGTGTAATATATATTTTTAAAACAACTCTAGTCAAGTTGAAGACATGGCCCAATTGAGGCAATGGTGACACTATTAATAGTAAAGTAAGTAATCATTCAATTCATTGGATTCAAAGGGACTCCAAGGTGCTCTCCAAATAACAGATATAATGGTTTGGTTGTATATTAATCAGGAGTATTTCAGTTGTGTGTAACAAAAAAAAAATCCTCAAAGTTGTTTTGGAAGAAAAATTGACTCATATAACTAAACAGTCCAGAGATATATTTGGTATCAAGTATAGTTGGATCAAGGTGTTCCACCCAGATCATGAGTAATATGTTTCTATCTCTGGGTTCTGGTTTTCTCTATGTCGGTGTTGTTCTCGGCCAAGTTTTTCTCAAATGCTGAGGAAGATGGGCATGGACAGCTCTAGACTTACATTTTACTAGCGTGTTAACCGTAGTAGTAATTTCAATTAATATCTTAAGGTTTACTCTTGTTGTCCAGACCTGGGATACTTGCTTTTCTATGAAATCAGGGGATGAAGTCAGTCTTATCCAAACAACATGAACCTGAGAGTCAATGACTTATTTTTTTCTTGATTTTATGTAAGCTCACTAGACCCATGAAGTCTGAAGTTGTGACTTAAAAACATTGATATGAAGGTTATTAATCTCCCTGTGTTGTCTTGGAAACAAACATTAAGCTTTTTACCATCTCTCCAGAAATTTCCATCTCTCTTTTCACCCCACCTATTAAAATGGGTTCTCTTACAACTGGGGTTAGGAAATATGTTCTGAAGTCCTGCTAGATCAACTAGGGAGGGAAATCTTCAATAATGTTTTAACTCTCATTAAGTCCAGATTTAACATATTATGATACAAATGTTGATATATTATGAAAACAGAATTATTGACAATTCTCAGCAGTGACTGAAGCATACACAGAATGATGAACACCGCTCCTTGGGCTGAAATTTTGCAAACAGCCTGATCTGTGTGTGGGAAAAAGGAAGAAGGGTCAGGAGATGAGATTATCATTACTAGGATTTTTTCTGCCTATTCAAGCTGCCATTTGTTAATTGTATTCAGTTCTCATCGCTGTTGGTAAAGGGCAACTGGAATTATGAATTTAAAATCTTCCAGCTTTTAAATTAATTTTTAACCAATGACTGATTGGCTAGCACAATTGGTTTTGTTTTGCATTTTAAATTGCTTTTTGGCTTCGTTCCACCACCTAATACAATATAGATTATTCCCTGACAGCATGGCAGAGCTAATGCAATTATTGAGTTTCCTTAGACATGTTTTATATTACCTACTTAAAAGAATCCTATTTCCTTGCTGTAATTTAATCTAACTTGGACCTCACTATCTTAAATGAGACAGTTTAAAGACAAAAGGATAAACTGTATATGGGCTAAGGTGCTTGCTACCTGTGCCTCCCTTGTGAGAGAGTATATTCTGTGTAATCTATGTCAGAGGTTACAGCCCCCAGTTCTGCATCCTTATGTCCCTAGGGATGTCTGTGGATAGCTTCAGGCTATTTCCATTGATGTTTATGTTATTAATCTTATAGGAAGAGATCTTGAGGTGACATTTAGTTCATTTTCTACCTCTTAGTAGGAACTACATTGGGACTATTCCAGCAGACCCTGTCGCAAGTTTGAAATTCTGCTTGAGTAAGGTCTTTCAGCCTCTCTCTGCCATACCCTATAATTCACAATAGTGTACATTACTATTTTCTCTCAGAAAGTTATTTATATCTGATTTAAGTTACTGATAGTGTAACTTAGTGCTCATTTTTTCTTAATAGAAATTTACAATTTTATCTTCCTTTTCATGTGATAAATTATAAGTGATGCCTTATAATTCCTGGAAACCACAGACAAGTCATTCTTTGGTCTTTCCTGATAAAACTGTTCCATTTCCTTTATTTTTTTTCCTTTTAGACATTAGTTTTTAATATGTGTTAATAAGCTATCTATTCTCCTTGCCCCCTCCCCCACTGGTTCTCCACATGTTCTGAAATTGTGGAGCCCAGAATTGGTGCCTGTTGTCACAGCCAGAATTGGTGCAGACAGAGACTTATGGGGAATCAGGGAAAGACAGTCAGTCTGACTGAGAATCATGCCAGTAGAGACATAGTCCACAAAGAGAAATAATGCAACTCTGTGGTTTGGGTAGCATCAAATGAGCTTAGAGAATTGCGCTATTTGTATGAATAATACAAATAATTACAAACCTTTCAGATTCAGAAAATTACATCAGCCACTCACAGCAGGGATGTTTATGCTTCCCACTCATTCATATGTCACCTCAATGCAAGCTAGCTCTCACATTGGTCACATAAAACAATCAGAGTGGTTTCCATTCCCAGGTAGGTGATAGTTTGGTGGAGGTAATGTTGTAGTCTCCATCCCCCAATTTTATTTTCATTAAGCAAGTAGGCAGAGTCTAATTTAGCAAAGAAAACAATTTCTGGTTCATAGCCCTTTTGGACTGGCCATTTATTTATTTAACAAACATACATAGTGTTTCTTATGTGCCAGGTACTGCTCTAAATGCTTTACAAATATTAATTTATGTAATCTTCATGACAATCCCAGGAGGTAGTTATTAATAACTAGAGGCCTGTTGCACGATATTCGTGCAAGAATAGGCCTTCCTTCCCCTGGCTTCGCTCCTGGCTGCCCAGGAGCCTGCAAGTCCTCGCTCCCAGTTGGAGCACTGCTCCTGTAGCTCCCTCCACCGTCCCCCCTCCCCCTCATAGCAGGCATCCTGCTACTCCATGCCTGCATATGCAAATTAACCCACCATCTTTGTCAGGTAAATTTGCATACTCACTCCTGATTGGCTGTGGGCATAGCGGTGGTATGGTCAATTTACATGTTTGTTTATTATTAGGTTAGATAGCCTCATTTTATAGGATAAGTAATGTGTAGCATAGATTTAATAAATAACTTGCCTGAGGTCACAGCGTTAATAAGTGGCAGGACAGAGATTTAAACTGAGGCAGTTTGATTCCAGGACCTATCTGTTTACCTACTATACTTATCTGCTTTTTAAATTTTCATCTCAATCCCACCTTCCAAGCCTACCTCTTCTCCAAGACTAGACTTCGATCTCTCCTAAACTCTTGTTTTTCCAGTAATTTTCTCTGGCACATTATTCATGCATATAGTGCATGATTCAGGGAGGGGGTGGCAGGGAGAAATCACCCTGCCTAAATGGTAAGCTCTTTTACTTTGTGCATTTTGTTCTTGTGCTCTTTTTTGCCACCTTCATTAGGATAAAAGGTTTCTATCCAACTGCTTAATCAATTGCTTTCCCCATGAAAACTTGGGTGAGAAATTCGAGTGATTCTGTTTATTTCTCAGATGGCTGTGATTGGCATGACAGAGAGCCTTGCATTTTGCTCTGCTTCCATTACCTACAGTATCTGTATACTTGAGGTGAGACAAAATGCTCTAGATCAACTCCAACAGAATCTTGGTTGGGGATGGGGGTGTGTGAATCTTATAACTATAAAGATTCCTGGGCTCCGCTCCTGACTAATAGCACATATTAGCACACATATTAGCAACCTCCCCTTCAATGATTCTGATGCATACCTGTTTGAAATCCACTGACCCAGGAAGATTTGTGAATTGCAAGGCTGCATAATTAACGTGGAGCTTTTTTTGGGGGGGAAGTAAATGTCCTGGTTCCATCCATAGAGAGTTTGTACAATGGTGTGCTGATAAATGTTTGACACCCATCTCTCTAAAAGAAAGAAAAGAATTCTAATCTGTAACATTTGCCTATTTCCAGGTGTAAATATTCCCACCATGATTTATTTCCAACTACATATGTGAAATCACTGAACTCAGAGTTGGGAAGACATGTGCACATTTAGTTCTTGCAAGCCAGGTCAAGCTGACATCTACACACTGGAAGGGTGAATGTGAGAGGGTGTGAGTATAAAGTTGGCAGTAAAATAGTGGCATTGAATGCAGCTAGTAGGTGACAGAGCAGGGATTTGAACTTAGCTTTTCTCATTCCAAAGTCCGTGCTTTTAACCCCTGTATTTTTCATGCACTTATGCACAATATAGCCAGTTTCAGGAATATCATTTCCTTTCAGCTTTATCTGTGAAAATTATGTTAACATTTTCAAGGACCAGGTAAGCAGCAATTTCTTCCCCAAAGCCTCCCCTGTATCACTTTTTCACTACCAATAGATGTGTACTTTTACACATCGCTTTGGGATGGGTAATGGAAAGACACAACTTTTACACATCGCCTTGGGATGGGTAATGGAAAGACACAACTATTAGAAGTGTGCACTTTAAGCAGATCCACCCTTCTTAAAATAGGGTAGCGTGGTGCAGGAAAACAGTGGGGCACAGTGAAAAGAGTATGGGTTTTGGATCTAGACATAGAAAAACCCAAACCACAGCTCTAATACTGATCATCTGTATATAGAGGAAATCACCTCTTTAAGCTTCAGTCTCCATGACTGTACAATGGGGATAAGAACAACCCTGTAGAATCACTGTAAAGATTAGTAGTAATTTATGGGAAGTGCCAGGCACATATTTTTTTTAAATTTTTTTATTGATTAAGGTATCACATATTTGTCCTCATCCCCCCATTCCCATCCCACACCCCTCCCCACAAATGCCCCCACCCCCCTGTTGTCCTTAACCACTGGTTAGGCTCATATGCATCCACACAAGTCCTTTGGTTGATCTCTCCCCTATATTCCCACCCTCCCCTACCCTTCCTCTGAGGCCTGACAGTCTGATCCATTCCTCCTTGTTTCTGGGTCTGTTCTTGTTCATCAGTCTATGTTGTTCATTATTTCCCCTAGATGAGTGAGATCATGTGCAACTAGAAATACACTTATAAGAACCAAAAATGAGACAAGCAATAATGGTTATGCTAAAAGGCAAATGAATCAGTCTGTAGTGAGTTTCTTTCTGGGCCAACAGTTCTTTTGCGACCCAATTTCAATGTCAAACAGTTCCTTATGTGCACATGTCAGCAATGATATTTCAGTTCTGGATGGTGGACAAATGGTGGTAATGCAGGTCCGACTGTCTCTGGTTTGGTCCTGGGCAACCTGCAGTGACGCACAGCTGCTGACTGCTAGTATGGCAAGGCAACGTCAGCGTCTTCCATCTCTGGACTGCTTCTTTTCTGTCTTCATGGCTGGAGTATCCTATCGATTCCTCTCTGTTGCTGGAATCCACATGGTCTCGGAGTTGTTTTCTCAAAATATACAAACATATTCTCGACCAAAAGTTAATAAAGGAATATTTTCTATAAATTTGACTTGGGATCCTTTTTCATTTTTTGCCCAAATGATTTTCCTCTGGCTTGTTTGGACACCATGTGCGTTTTTCATGGGTGTCTTACTGTTAGCATTACAATTAATTTTCTAAAGTACAAATTTTCTAGATGTAATTTACTTACAGGATATTTTTCCTTACATGATATTCTTCTACTATCCCCCCTTTTTTGATTTAAATATTAGGAGGCTTTTGAAAAAATTTTAATGTAGTCCTGATAGCTTTTAAATTTTATTTTTTGCACTATAATATGACTGCTTTAGGTTCATTACCTGTTATGCAATTTTATCATGAGATGGACTACCAATAAAAATTTTAGTTAACACTTTAGGAATTGTTTTTTGTCCAGTACTATTAATTTTTTTAGAATATTCGCTTGCTTCAATTAGCCAATTTAAATTAGCCTGAAAACTTGACTACTATTTCACTGTCAAATTTATTACTCTAACAATCTTATTTCACTCTGTAAATATTAGTGGAAAGGGTTATTTGCCTTCTTGAGTAGGCCCTGAGCATTCCTGGTGGTAAGCTGGATTTAGATATCAAAAACCCACTTCCCCTCACCATGGGTTCAAGACAACTCAAACAATTCTTGTTGCAGTGAGAGGGAAGCTGCTTTCGGCCAAGTCTGTCTGTTACCCGGGTCCCAATTTGAGCTGGGCATGGGATGTTAAGCAGCTATTAGGGCAGGAGACTTCCTTCAGAAGGGGTGAGGGTTCAGGCCCCTGTTAAGTTAGGGGGTCCAGGCACATATTAAATGCCCAATAAATGATGGCTATTATTTTTTCCTGTGTTTGCCCTACACTAACAAATGACACTCATGGCTTTGCATCCTAACTTATTTGATATGAAAGGCACACCCTATAGCATAGCTTTTCCTTTATCAAATTTGAATACCATTTCTCCACTCACCTGACACGAAGGGCAGCATTTGAGCTTGTCTTTGGTGACTCTCAGCCTCGCCCTGGCTTTGGTCAGGGCTGCTAACTCATGCAGGAACTATGTCCTTAGTTGTCCTTTACCCAGATAAGTTCTAAATGGAAGACTTGCCTGATATCCATTCACCCCTCCTGCCTCATTTTTGTGGTTGTCAGGGATGTGAGTAAGCAGAAGTGATAAAGTCAGGATTGAGATGGGGCTCATGTCCTATAGTACCAGTGTATCAAAACTCACTTCCCAGGCACTGCAGCCTTTTGAGTGGCAGCCAGTCTCTGTGGGCTGATGAAGCAATGAAGTGGCCGTCAAACAAACAGCTAATACCAACCCATGAACTCAGCCTTTGGCCTACAGGCAGGAGAGAGTCTGATGTGTCTGGAGTTCACAAGCCTAGGCCTGGATCCTCCAGGATGATGACCATAAGGCTGGTGTGCTGTAGAATATGCAATTCTACAGAACTCTCTGGTGTCTAAAATCTTTCTGCAATGATCTTCTTTAAGGCATTATTGAAGGCTGATGTTCAAAGTGTGATAGTTATTGGTGGGGCCATTATCTGCTGTTGACACCTATGCAGAAATGAGTTTATCAGTTTAGTCAGTCATCCAGAAATGCAGAGTGAGATTCAGAAAAGTGAGGTTCGAAATTGTGACCAGGAGGGGATGATTGGGTTTCAAAAC
Organism: Cnephaeus nilssonii; assembly: GCF_951640355.1. Lineage (NCBI taxonomy): Eukaryota > Metazoa > Chordata > Mammalia > Chiroptera > Vespertilionidae > Cnephaeus > Cnephaeus nilssonii. Next base: position 80,375,788 of record NC_137071.1, read on the forward strand.
TGGGCAGGGTTACCTGAGCACTTGAATAATAGGGTTGGAGAAGAGGGAAAATATTGGGAGTGTTGTGGCTTGGGAGACAAACTTCTGAATTGCCAAGGCGCAAGTTGTTGGTCTGCACAGAGCAACGATATATAATGGTGTGACAATACTTGGACATACTTGTATGTACTTTCTGACAGCCCAGGGACTGGGAGGTTGCAGAGCTGTATTTCAAAAGACTTTTTCAATGCTCACTCTTTCTACCTGTGGATGCAGGGATCCTGGAGATATCACTGAATCAGAACTAAGGATTTGAATAACACTGAGGGAAGTCAGTGCTGACCCCATTTCCTAGAAGACCTTTAGTTGAGGAGAGTGGTAGCTGGTGAGGGCAGGGACCCAGGATCATGATTGGCTTTGGTTTAACTTCTTCCTTTACCCACAAATTCAAAGAACCATTTTCATTGTAACACACTGAAGTCTGTGAGGGATGTGTTTTCTCTCCATGTAATTCTATTTTTATCTCAACAAGATCTGATTAGTTGGGAATTATCTCAGAAAAAAATTCAAATCAATTTACTAAAACCAAGCAACCACACCCAGAGTCTTCTATCACTGACTTCAAAATAAAGACAAAATGCTAGACACCCAAACCCTCTCTATGAGATGAGTGAAGCTTGATATTTATTCCAAAAAACATGTCCCCTCTAGGGGAAATAAGTACTTCCACAAGCATTCAACATCATTAATCCTCATTCAGCTTACTGGTCATCTTGTCCACTCCTGTTCAGTCTCTGGAGGGATGATATTTTGCTTACTTTGTCCCTCCTATTGCAAGTGCTAAGCCATTCAGTCCCATTTAGTAAATATTTACTGAGCATCTATGATGTGTCATGCATCATGTCAAGCACTGAGGCTAAAAGTATAAATAGTTATAATCATTACAATTTATTGATAACTGAATATGTGCCAAATACTTTAGACATATTTTCTCTTAAAAAGTCCCAATAGCCCTATGCAGATAGGGACTATTATTATCCCCATTAGAGGCCCAGTGCATGAAAATTCATGCACTGGAGGGGGGTCCCTCAGCCAGGCCTGCCCCCTCTCACAGTCTGGGAGCCCTCAGGAGCGGGAGGTGACCTGGCCATCAGGGAAAGGCGATACCTCATCACACCTCTGGTGCTGCCACTACCAGAAGCGCAAGCCTCGGCCAGCCCTGGTTAGCTGAGCCTCTGGTGGCCCTGGGTGGCTGGGAAGCTGCCATATGAGGCTTGCCTGCACCTCAGACTGGCCCTGGGCAGCTGGGGGTCTGAAGGGACTGGGCACTGCCATCTTTGAGGGTGTGGCAGTCAATTAGCATATTCCCTCCTTATTGGCTGTGGGCTCTGCCATTTTTGCAACAGCGTAAGGTTCAATTAGCATATTCCCTCTTTATTAGATATGATTTTACTGCTGAGCAAACTGATACACAGAGAGGTTAAATATCTTGCTCACAGTCATAAGTGGTAGAAGTAGGCCTTTATACCTAGTTTTCCCTGGCTCAAGAGTCAAATCTTTTATTCTATTATGTACAATACTGTGATAAGGATTTTGGCTTAAATCATGTGATACAAAAACCCTATAAAGTAAGTATTGTTATTCCTTTTATTTTACAGATGAGTAGACTGAAACTAAGAGGGGTTATGTGACTTGCCTGAGGTCATATGAGGAGTCAGTGGAAGGGCCAGGAGCTAAACCCTGGTAGTCAGATTCCACAGCATATATGCTTAACTGCTGCATTCCACAACCTCCTTGAAAGCAATCTCTGATTATTACATGGGGATGAAAATGCCACTGAGATTATCAGTGACAAAAAGACAGGGGAAAAATAGAATCAAAAGCCCCTGTAGATGAGCTTGGGATTGGTAAGTATTGTAATTCAGGTGGACCAATGGAATGCCAAAAAGATTACAAGGAGCAGAAAGCAGGTAACTTAGGTTAAAGTACAGGTAATAAAGCCCAGAAATGTCAGCTAAGGTTGGTAATAGCATAGATACATTCAGCTAAGAGATTATAGCAGTTATCTTCACAGAAGTCAGGAGATATGGATCCTAGTCTGAGCCCTACCATCACCTCTCTGGAAATAGCAGGCAAGTTAGGTCTCTTTGGGCCTCAGTTTTCCATTAGTAAAATCCAAATTAGCGTCACTACTCTGTATATCTTAGAGTTATTGTGAAGATAAAAGAAACTAATAGATATTGAAGTGCTGTTCAAATGTTTTCATTTCTATTAAGTTCATTTTTGGGGGTAATTAGAAACAATTCCTATACGTTTTCACATCATATAGGCACTGCCTGAGTTTATCTGATACTGGGTGATTAATGGACCCAAATGGACCCACATATTATCTTTAGAAATATCTAGAAATGAGAGTCGACCACTATTCAACAGACATCTCCCTTGGATCTTACACTGAGTGTTCTGGGCATAGGGCTGAACTGATATTCCATCATTTTTACTGTTGACTCATTTTTTAAATTGCTCATTTAATTAAGGGAGAGGATATTTGCTGGAGTGTTTCTCAGCATCTAGAAGGGTTCAGGAATCTGCAGAAGGGGTTGTGTGTAAATTAATTAAGAGACTAGATATGAAATATAAATTTGGAAGGCATTTTGGGGAGCCTGAGAAGACTTAGCTATAGCAACCAAGTTCTCTGAATCTCTGGACCCCTAGATTTTTCTTAACACAAATTGCCCTAAGGCAAAGCAGATATACATATCAAAGGCAAGATTTGGTATACAGTAGGCATTGTCAGATTGGAGGAACTACCCTAGGCTGTTTAGCTGTTTGGCCATCAGCAGGTAATAACATGTAGATTGAAATGCCCTCAGCTGTCTGGCAACAGGTTTCGGGAAATGCTTTCAGCCATTCCAGCAGGCAACAATATGATTCAGCCCTGCTGAATATAGAAGCCCTTCAACCTTTTGAGGACTTCTTGCATTTATTATGACATGCTGGAATTATCTTCCAGCATATATTGGAGTGAGCTTTCCTAAATTTGACAGAAAATCCCCTTTCCTTTGTTTCTTGAGCTGTTTACTATAATTTTTCTTGCCTCCTCATCCAGGTTACAAATTTAATACCCTACCCTAGCCCTCACCTTCCCCAGTACTTGAGGGTAACTGAGCTAAGACCCAAAATCCTCACCCTATTTTGGACTTAATTCTTAGGAAAGGGAGATGGGGATATTATTACAGCCACCATAACCACTACTTACAAGGCAGTAGGAAGAATAATCCACTACTAATTTTAAAGTCTTCAGCTTCTTTGGGACAAAAAAAAAAGAGTAGTAACTGTGTAGTAGTATTTAATCACCCCTTTGGACTCAGAAACACATTAGTGTATTTTGGTGGGCATAAAGGGGAGAAGAGGCTTCACTCCTACTTCCCACTGGTCATCTCTGTCACCCACCAATCATGCACCTGCCAACAGAGTGTGAACTCACAGAAAGGTCAGAGTGGGCATAGTTGAGCATGTTACTGAGGAAACTCAAGAAAATAGCCAATATTCATCTCCTTCAAATTGGTTCAATTATTTATCTTGTAGTTATAACCTCTATTTGGGGATGTGGCTGATTGTTGCTGGAGAGAGCTCAGATGATCTGAAACACATTGGGCTAGAGTCAACTGACTTTGGAGCCAAGCCCTGTTATAGCTCTTGAGGCAAAGAGAGAATCTTCCACTCTCAATCTGGGCAGGACTGAGCTTTTAGATGACTCATCAGGAGTCAGCTATTTGTTACTGAAGGAGTAGCAGTCAAAGAAATGTTGATGGAATTTCTACATCCTTCTATTTTCACTCAACAATTTTTATTTTATTTATTAGACTAGAGTCCCGATTCACGAAGATTCGTGCAAGAATGGGCCTTCCTTCCCCTGGCTGCTGGCACTGCCTTTGCTCTGCCTAGAGCCGCCTCTCCGCCTTCTGACACGGCCCTGAAGCCCAGAGTGGCTGGGGCAGTGCTGAATGCCATGGCGACAACGCAAGTGTCCCAACCCCTACCCCCCTTCAGCACCTATGTATGCAAATTAACCCGCCATCTTTGTTGGGTTAATTTGCATACTCACTCCTGATTGGCTGGTGGACGTCACGAAGGTATGGTCAATTTACATCTTTCTCTTTTATTAGTGTAGATTTTTCTCAACAGTTGACAATCTATTGATTATGACTTTGAAGTCAGATAAAACTCTTACTGGCTATGTGACATTAAGCAATTCTCCTAATCTTTCTGAGCTGTAGTTTTGTTTCTGCCCTCTCCAACAGGGTTAATAATGCCCACCTCACAAATATGCATTGAGGATTAAGTGAGATGCCATAGGTAAAGGAGGCAGCATAGTGCCCTGCCACAGAGTATACATTCAACAAGTACCAAATCTCTGGCATATTGGACAATATGGCATGATACTTATTTGCCTTAAAAATAAAAACAAAACCTTTCTGCAAAAATAGTAAGTGGTTGGCTTGCTACCCAGTAAACTATCATTTGGAGCTTAAGGGCAGAGTGTCACCTTATTTTTATTTTAGTTTTTTGTTAATCATCACCAAAAGATATTTTTCCATTGATTTTTTAAAATTAATTTTATAGTTGAGATTATTACAGATGTCCCTCTTCCCCCCTCCTCCCCCATAGCTCTCCTCCACCTGGTTCCAACCCACCCCAGGCCCTTGACACCCTATTGTCTGTGTCCATAGGTAATGCATACATGCATATAAGATCTTAGTCTAATATCTTCCAGCATCCCCCACATGCCCTTCCCTCTGAGAATTGTCATTCTGTTCCATTTCCATTAACCTGATTCTATTCCATTCACCAGCTTATTCTGTTCATCAGATTTTTTATTCATTTGATTTTTATATTCACTTGATAGATATGTATTTGTTGTCACTTTGTTGTTCATATTTTTTATCTTTACCTCTTTCTTCTTCTTTCTCTTCTTAAAGAATACCCTTCAGCATTTCTTATAATACTGGTTTGGTAGTGATGAACTCCTTTAGCTTTTTCTTGTCTGTAAAACTCTTTATCTGACCTTCAATTCTAAAGGATAGCTTTGCTGGGTAGAGTAATCTTGGTTGTAGGATCTCGCTATTCATCACTTTGGATATTTCCTGCCACTCCCTTCTGACCTGCATAATTTCTGTTGAGAAATCAGCTGACAGTTGTATGGGAAATCCCGTGTAAGTGAGTAACTCTTTTTCAATTGCTGATTATAAGATTCTATATTTGTCTTTTGCCCTTGGCATTTTTTTTTTATCAATTCGGGTTTTTTTTAATTTATTTTTTATTTTTTTCATTTTTTATTTATTAATTAAGGTATTACATATGTGCCCTTATCCCCCCATTGCCCCTCCACCCCCACTCATGCCCTCACCCCCCTGGTGTCTGTGTCCATTGGTTAGGCTACTATGCATGCATAAAAGTCTCTTGGTTGATCTCTCTCCCTTACCCCCACCCTCCTCTACTTTCCCTCTGAGGTTTGACTGTCTGATAGATGCTTCTCTGTCTCTGTTTTTTGTCCATCAGTTTATGTTGTTCATTATATTCCACAAATGAGTGAGATGATGTGATATTTATCTTTCTATGATGGGCTTATTTTGCTTAACATAATGCTCTCCAGTTCCATCTATGCTGTTGCAAATGGTAAGAATTCCTTCTTTGTAACCACAGAGTAGTATTCCATTTTGTAGATGTACCAAAGTTTTTAAATCCACTGATCTGCTGATGTGCACTTAGGCTGTTTCCAAATCTTAGTTACTGCAAATTGTGCTTCTATGAACACAGGGGTGCATATATCCTTTCTGATTGGTGTTTCTAGTTTCTTGGGATATATTCCTAGGAGTGGGATTGCTGGGTCAAATGGGAGTTCCATTTTTAGTATTTTGAGGAAACTCCATACTGTTCTCCACAGTGGCTGCACCAGTCTGCATTCCCACCAGTAATGCACAAGGGTTCCTTTTTCTCCGCATCCTTGCCAGCACTTAACATTTGTTGATTTGTTGATAACAGCCATTCTGACAGGTGTGAGATGGTACCTCATTGACATTTTGATTTGCATCTCTCAGATGATTGGTGACTTTGAGCATGTTTTCATATGTCTCTTGGCCTTCCTTATGTCCTCATTCGAAAAGTATCTATTTAGGTCTGTTGCCCATTTTTTGACTGGGTTGTTTATCTTCCTTATGTTAAGTTGTATGAGTTCCCTGTAAATGTTGGAGATTAAACCGTTATCAGTGATGACATTAGCAAATATGTTCTGCCATGCAGTAGGCATTCCTATTGTTTTGTTGATGGTTTCTTTTGCTATACAGAAGCTTTTTATTTTGATGTAGTCCCATTTGTTTATTTTCTCTTTAGTTTCCATTGTCCTAGGAGCTGTATCGGTGAAGATATTCCTTCGGCATATGTCTCAGATTTTGCTGCTGTGGATTCCTCTAATATTTTTATGGTTTCCCGTCTTATGTTTAAGTTCTTTATCCATTTTGAGTTTATTTTTATGTATGGTGTAAGTTTGTGGTCTAGTTTCATTTTTTTGCATATATCTGTCCAATTTCCCTAACACCATTTATTGAAGAGACTGTCTTGACTCCATTGTATATTCATGCCTCCTTTCTAAAACATTAATTGAATATAGTGGTTTTGGTCAAATTCTGGGTTCTCTATTCTATTCCATTGGTCTATATATCTGTTCTTGTGCCAGTACCAGGCAATTTTGAGAATAGTGGCTTTGTAATACAGCTTGATATCTGGTATTGAGATCTTTTCTACTTTGTTCTTCTTTCTCAGGATTGCTGCAGCTTTTCAGGGACTTTTTTAATTCCAGATGGATTTTTGGAGAGTTTGTTCTAGGTCTGTGAAATATTCCATTGGTATTTTAATGGGGAGTGCATTGAACTTATACATAGCTTTGGGTAGTATGGACATTTTAATGATGTTGATTCTACCAATTCATGAACACGGTATGTTCTTCCATCTGTTTATGTCTTCCTCTATCTCTTTTTTCAGTGTCTTGTAGTTTTCTGAGTACAGGTATTTTACCTCCTTTGTAAAGTTTATTCCTAGGTATCCTAATTTTTTTTTTTTTGGTGCTATGGTAAATGGGATTTTTAAAAAATATATATTTTATTGATTTTTTACAGAGAGGAATAGAGAGCTAGAAACATCGATGAGAGAGGAACATCAAACAGCTGCCTCCTGCACACCCCCGACTGGGCATGTGCCCGCAACCAAGGTACATGCTCTTGACCGGAATCGAACCTGGGACCCTTCAGTCCACAGGCCGACGCTCCATCCACTGAGCCAAACTGGTTTCAGTGGGATTGTCTTTTTATTTATTTATTTTTTAAATAAATCTTTATTGTTCAGATTATTACAGGTGTTCCTTCCCCCCCCCCAATAGCTCCCCTCCACCTGATTCCCCACCCCACCCCATGCCCTTACCCCCCCGCCACTGTCTTCATTCATAGGTGTAAGATTTTTCTGTAAGTTCACTATTGGTGTATAAAAATGTCATAGATTTCTTGCTGTTAATTTTGTATCCTACTACATTGCCGAATTCATTTAAGTCTAATATTTTTTATGGAGTCTTTCTGTTTTTCTATGTACAGTATCATGTCATCTGCAAATAATGACAGTTTTACACCTTTTCCAATTTGGATACCTTTTATTTCTTCTTCTTGTCTAATTGCTATGGCTAGCACTTCCAGTACTATGTCAAACTGGAGTGGTGAAAGTGGGAATCCCTGTCTCATTCCTGTTCTTAGTTGAAATGGTTTTAGTTTTTGCACAGTGAATATGATGTTGGCTGTAGGTTTGTGGTATAAAGCTTTTATATGTTGAGGTATGATCTCTGTATTCCCATTTTTCTCAGGGTTTTTATCAATAAAGGGTGTTGAATTTTATTAAATGCTTTTTCTGCATCAATTGATATGACTATGTGATTTTTATCTCTCAATTTATTTGTGTTGTATCACGTTTATTGATTTGCTGATATCTTGCATCCCCAGGATAAATCCTACTTGGTCATGGTGTATGATCTTCCTGATGTAATTCTGGATCTGATTTGCTAGAATTTTGTTGACGATTTTGGCATCTATGTTCATGAGGGATATTAGCCTGTAATTCTTTCATTGTGTTGTCTTTATCTGGTTTTGGTATTAGGGTAATGCTGGCTTCATAGAATGAGCTTGGAAGTATTCCTTCCTCTTGAATTTTTTGGAATAGTCTGAGGAGGATAAGTTTTAGTTCTTTGAATGTTTGGGAAAACTTCCCTGTGAAGCCATCTGGCTCCGGACTTTTGTTTGCTGGAAGCTTTTTGAGGACTGCTTCAATTTCTTCCATAGTTATCAGCCTATTGAGAATTTTAGCTTCTTCCTGATTGAGTTTTGGAAGGTTATATTTTTCTAGGAATATGTCCATTTCCTCTAGGTTGTCTAGGTTTTAGGAATAGAGTTGTTCATAGTATTTTTTAATAATCTTTTGGTATTTCTGTGGGGTCTGTTGTTATTTTGCCTCTTTTATTTCTAATTTTGATTATTTAGGTCCTCTCTCGTTGCTTCTTGGTGAGCCTTTCTAGAGTTTCATCAATCTTGTTTATCCTTTCAAAGAACCAGGTCTTTGTTTCATTGATCTTTTGTACATTTTTTTTGTCTCTATGTCATTTATTTCTGTTCTGATCTTTATTATCTCCTTCCTTCTGCTCACTCTGGGCTTTTATTGTTGCTCTCTTTCTCATTCTTCAAGTTCTAGAGTTAGATGATTTATTACAATTTTTTTCCTGTTTTTTGAAGTAGGCCTGTAGAGCTATAAACTTCCCTCTCACAACTGCTTGCACTGTGTCCCATAGATTTTGGATTGTTGTACTTTCATTGTCATTATTTTCCAGGATGTTTTTAATTTCTTCTTTGATCTCTTTGGTAACCCAATCATTGTTTAATAGTATGTTATTCAGCCTCCAAGTGTTTGAATTTTTGTGTTTGTTTTTACTGTAGTTGATTTCTAATTTTATGCCATTGTAATATGAGGAGATGCTTGATATGATTTCAATCCTCTTGAATTTTCAAGACTTTGCCTGTGTCCCAATATGTGTTCTATCTTTGAAAATGTCCCATGTGCACTTGAGAAGAATGTATATTCTGTAATTTTGATGTGGAATGTGCTAAAGATGTCAATAAATTCCATCTGATCTAGTGAGTCCTTTAGGATTGATATTTCTTTGCTATTTTTTTCTAGAGGATTTATCCAGTGATGTTAATGGGGTATTAAAGTTTCCTACTATGATTGTGTTGCTGTCAATGTCTCCCCTGATATCTTCCAGAAGGTTTTTTTATGTATTTGGGTGCATAAATGTTTATCAGAGTTATATCTTCTTGTTGTATAGATCCTTGTAGAATTAGGAAATGGCCTTTCTTGTCTCTTGTTATCGTCTTCACTTTGAGGTCTATTTTGTCAGATATAAGTATTGCTACCCCAGCTTTTTTTTTCATTTTCATTTGCCTGATTGATATTTTTCCATCCCTTCACTTTCAGTCTGTGGGAGTCCCTTGTTCTGAGGTTGGTCTCTTGTAGACGGCATATATATGGGTCATGTTTTCTTACCCATTTAGTCACTCAATGTCTTTTTATTGGAACATTTAATCCATTCATGTTTAATGTTATTATTGATAGGCACTTGTTTGTAGCCATTTCTGTACTTTGTGCTTGTGTTTCTTCCTCCTTTTCTATTTCTTCTTTTTACAGCATTCCCTTTAGCATTTCTTGCATTGCTGGCTTGGTAGTGATAAACTCCCTTAGCCTTTTTTTATCTGCAAAGCTCCTGATTTCTCCTTCAATTTTGATTGATAGTTTTGCTGGATAGAGTATGCTTGGACTCAGTCCTTTGCTTTGCATCACTTTGTGTACTTCCTTCCATTCCCTTCTAGCTTGATGTGTTTCTGTTGAGAAATCTTTGATAATCTGATGGGAGATCCTTTGCAGGTAACTCTCTGACTCTCTTGCAGCCTTTAAGATTCCCTCTTTGCTGTTAACATTTCCATTGTAATTATGATGTGTCTTGGTGTGGGTATTTTGGGATTCATCTCACTTGGGACTCTCTGGGATTGTGTGACTTTTTCTTCCCCATATCAGGGAAGTTTTCTGTAATTATTTCTTCAAATAGATTTTCTAATCCTTGCTGCTCTTCTTATACTTCTGGCAGCCCTTTTATACATATGTTACTTCGTTTTGTGTTGTCCCAAACTCCCTTAGGCGCTTCTCCTGTGTTTTATTTATTTTTCTCCAATTGCTGTTCAGATTGGGCTTGTTTCTCTACCTTATTTTCTAACTCACTTATTTGGTCCTCTGCTTCTTCTAGTCTACTGTTGAGACCTTCCATGGTGTTTTTGATTATAGATATATCACTTCTGATTTCTTCCTGATTTTTGCATACATTGTTAGTTTTCTCATCCATCGGTGTATGAACTGTAAGACCATTACTCTGAATTCTTTTTCTGACATGTTGCATGCCTCAGTTTCACTTATTTCCTTTCTTTTTTTTTTTCAAATGCTTTTTAAAAATATATTTTATTGATTTTTCACAGAGAGGAAGAGAGAGGGATAGAGAGTTAGAAACATCGATGAGAGAGAAACATCGATCAGCTGCCTCTTGCACACCCCCCACTTGGGATGTGCCCGCAACCAATGTACATGCCCTTGACCGGAATCGAACGTGGGACCCTTGAGTCTGCAGGCCGACGCTCCATCCACTGAGCCAAACCGGTTTTGGCTTATTTCCTTTCTTGGCAATTACTCTTTTTCTTTCCTCTGAGGATTGTTTTGTTGTCTCCCCATTCTAACTATCACCAGAAGGTTCAATCACTGAGCTGAGGGGACCTGGGCTGTGTACATTGGGAGCTTTGTGACACCCAAGTGTCACTGAAGAGCTCTGATACCAAGACATGTGGCTGCCATGGGTTGATGGGAGCCACGCTTGCCCAGGATCAGATTCACTGGCACTCAGTGCAGCATCGTGCATGCACATGAATCAGGAACCCCACCTGCACTGCGCTGATAAAGAGACCCCACTGGTGTGTGCTGAAAATCAGAGTCCCCTAGTGCATGCCAGGAGTCAGAGTTCCCCTGTGCCTGCACCGAGAATTGAGTATCAGAGTCTCTGTTGCTTGGTGCGGCCTTGCACTGAGAATCAGGGTCCCTGTGTGTGCATGCACTCAGAGTTGGAGCCACTGGCTCTTAGTATGCATGTACTGGGAATCAGGGATCCCAGGCGCACGTGATGATAAACAGAGTTAAATCACTGGTATTCAGTGCTGCCTTTCACTCATAGAGTTGGGGTCCATGGTCTGCTTGGGGGACCAGGTTGCACAGCCGCCCTGTGTCAGCAGGAGGTCCACTCCTTCACTGTGAAAAACAGACTTCAGTGTGTGCTTGCCCAGAATCAAAGTCAGGTGGCACTGCCACCCTGTGTGGGCATGGAGTCTGGTCTCTGCAGGAAACAGATTCCCAGTGTCTGCGTGCCCAGGCTCATATTCAGGCAATGGGGCTGGAGCCATCCTGTGTGGGTGTGGGGTCTGGTCTTTGTGAGAATCAGGTTCCCAGTATTTGCTCACCCAGGCTCAAATTCGGGCAGTGGGGCTGGAGCTTCCCTCTGTTGGTGGACCTGCATGTGCTGGGTGGGACCAGCAGTTCCTATGGCACTGCAGCAAGCCTGTGGGAGGGGTATGGACTCTGTGACTCACATAAATCTACTGCCAGGATGTCTGGATTCTTGGTGTCTGTGGATCTGCAGCTGTGGTCGCTGGTCTTTGGCCCTAATGGCTGTAGGGTCCCGGTTTGCATCTGAGACCAGATTGGGTGGTGGCGAGGCTATGATCCCAGTCTCAAGGAGTTCTGTTTCTCAAGATGGCATGGTTTCTGTGCCCGTGCTGGCTGCCCCCTGAGTGTCCGTGGTGGCAGCGGGGTTTTGCCATCTAAGACTGCCTGTTTTGGCAGCCCTTTGGAAGACCTGCAGGATCTAACTGTCCCTAGCTCACAGACACACACACACCACACACATCCAAACACTCCTCTATCACTCCCTCACTCTCTCACACTCTCTCCCTCCCTACCTTCTTGCTGGTCGAAATCTTTGTTTCTATATTATTCTTTACTTCAGTCAGTGTATGCTTAATTTCTGACTGGTCCTTTTCCTTTTTTTTTTCTTTGTTTTCTTTTTTTTTTTTTTTTACCTTCTCACTAAGATCCTTGAACGTCTTACTAAGTTCCTTGGAGGTTTCTAGAAGATTCTTGAGTAACCTTATACTGTGGTTTTCAACTCTATATCCAGTAGTTTGCTTTCTTCCATTTCTTTCATTTGTGCCATGTTTATTTATCTCCGCATTTTGGCTGCTTCCCTGTGTTTGTTTCTATGTATTGGGTAGCTGCTAAGTCTCCTTGAGTTGATAGAGTGGCCTTGTGTAGTAGGTGTCCTATAGGACCCAGTGGCTCAGCCTCCCCAATCACTTGAGGTGGACACTCTTTGTGCATCCCTTTGTGGGCTGTGTGCACAGTGTTGTAGTTGAGCCTTGTTTGCTGTTGGTGTCACTGGGAGGAATTGATCTCCAGGCCAATTGGCTGTGGGGTCCTGCTATGACTACACTGGGAGAGCTGCTGTGCAGGAGAAACCCTTATGGGGCAGGACTTGCTTCAGTGGGGCTTTGGTGCTCACTGAGTCTGTCCCTTGAGTGTGTCGCTTGTGGATATGAAGAGTTGTAATCTGGTATGTTCTCACACTGACCACTGGGTACACTAGCTTTTAGGTCTCCAGGGAGGTGCACAGTCAGCCACTGCCTGGCATCATCCAGCAGTAGCTACAGAGAGATCTGCAGTTTTATTCTCTTTTTATGGGGATTAAAAGTGCCCAGATGAGGCCCAGCTGTGAAGCAAGGCAGGCTGGTGCTGGTGCCAGTTCCTGGGCCTTTTATTGATGGGATTGGGGCTCCCTGACCCAGCTGCAGCTTGTTTGGCAGATTTTTCACCTGAGAGAGGACAGACCATTCATATGCAAAAGCCACTGCACACATCTTGGGTGGGGTTGTAAATTGGGTAGGGCAGGGTCTCAGGGAATCACCAGGGCGGAGCAAACAGAAATGGCTGCCAGTCAGCCCTGCATTGGGGAGGCCCCAGCATGGGAACAATGATGGCTGGGGGCATCTCTGTCTGGAAGAAAGCCACCCCTGAGTTCCTGCCCGAATGCCAGAGAATCCAGTTTCTCCCCATGTGTGTCTGGGTCCCCCAGAGCCTCACCCTGCACTGGAGCTGAGAGGAAGCAGGAACTTGTAAATTCAGTTCATGGTGCTGGCTTTTGAAGAGGAACCTCTGTGTCTCCAGCAGCCGGTGTGTCACTCAGCCCCAATCTGCACTGGTTTTTACAGTCCATAGTTCTTATTGCCCATAGGGACTTCTTTCCCAGCTATGGAACCTTGAGCTGGTGTGGGGCTGGGACCTCTCACTCCTCCAGGCATCTTTCACAGAGGTGATCTCCCTCCCAATTAAAAAAAACAACATACCTGGGTGCTGGATCAGCCTGTTCCGTGCCTCCACACCTCCTACCAGTTTCAGTGTGCTTTTTTCTTTACTTCTCTAGTTGTAGTACTTCCATTCAGCCAGATTTCCAGCGGTTCTGGATGATAGTTGTTCTGTATTTTAGTTGCAATTTTGATGTGGTTGTGGGGGGCAGCAAGTACAGGCGTTTACCTATGCCACCATCTTGGTTCTCCTCTCCATTGATTTTTTAAAAATATATATATATTTTATTGATTTCATAGAGGAAGGGATAAGGGGAGAGAGAGAGAGAGACATCAATGATGAAAGAGAATCATTGATCGGCTGCCTCCTGCACACCCCCTACTGGGGATGGAGCCTGCAACTCAGGCACATGCCCTTGACCGGATTTGAACCCAGGACCCTTCATTCCACAGGCCAACACTCTATCCACTGAGCCAAACTGGTTAGGGCCATTTTTTTTAGATAGTATAATGGAGGGAGAACGAGAGAGAGAGAGAGAGAGAGAGAGAGAGAGAGAGAGAGAGAGAGAAAGAGAGAGAGAGAGAGAGAGAGAGAGAGAGAGAGAGAGAGAGGTGAGACACATCAATCAGTTGCCTCCCGCTCCTGTTCCAACTAGGGCCTGGGATGAACCTGCAACCCAGGTACATGCCCTTGACTGTGAATTGAACCCAAGACCTTCTGGTACATGGTTGACACTCTAAACACTGAGCTACACCGGCTAGTGCTAGAGTGTCCTCTTATATACTTTCATTCATTTGATCCTTCTGTTAGGTCCTCAGCCTTGTACAAGTAGGACATAGCCATGGAAAAGAGAAACCAGTAGTTCTTAAAACCTAACCTGGGTTCCTGTAAAATTGTTGAATATCCCGGGGACCTCCACTTCAGCAGCATGGTCATTAACAACATATATTCTGGGGACTGTGAGCCCTTGGGATTTTAGTCTAAATACAGAAGTGCTATTTTCATTACTGTCAGCTCCAGAACTAGTGGCTACATTGCCAAGGTTTGAAATTTCCACATAGGCTGCACTTAGGGCAAATGGCTGCAAGCCATAAGTCATCCTTGAATCCCACCCCACCACCTGTACTCACTCCTTTTTTTCCTCAGCTATTGCCAGAGTAAATGAGTGGCTGGAGAGAAGGCAGATTAACAGTCTCTTTTTTGTTTGTTTTTTTTTAATGTATCTTTATCATTGAAAGTATTACAGATGTACCCTTTTTCCCTATTGGCCCCCTCCACCCTGCATCCCCCCAAGAGAGGCTCTTTTTTGTACTACCTAAAATCTGATTTTGAATCACTACTTCAGACAAGTGGGATCAATATCACTTCCCCCAGTAAAATGCAAGCCTGTATGGTTTGATTGATAACTCTCAAACAATTTCATTGTGAGTGATTTATGTTTAATGGAGCACAAAGAGGGGGAATGCACAAGTAGAGCTTTATGGTTCTGGTCTGGCGACTACTTATACTCACCATGGCCTTGAGGTTTGGCTAGTATTCATCAAGTATGAGGGTATGCTTGGTTTTTTAAATGTGTTCAGGGCTTCTGCTCTTGGAGCTTATGATTCATACTTGCCTGTTGGCTGGATTCAGATATCTTTCCTTGCCTTTTTCTACTCCAAGTTGTATCCAGTTGCAAAATTTAGAAATATTATTAAGGTCTGCTCATAGTCTTATTTGAGAGGGATGGTATCAAACTCAAATGAACAAAATAAATGAATAGACATTTCAGTTTGGGCTTCTTTAAGACTTGCCTTCCACAACCAACTTATATTTGTGGACTCAGTCAGGAAAAATGACAAATAGCTATTCTAGGCCAGAATACAGTCTCCTTAGCAATAAGTGGCAAAGGTGAGTCCAACTTGAGCCTGCAGTCTGCTCAATAAAGGAGGGTAGACTTCAGTATGTAGGTATGAAGCTCTAGAATGCCTATGCTAAGTTCCCAGAATGCCTTAGTGATTCATAAAAGCTATGTCCCATTGGTTTCAGCCCAAAGAAACCCTTGTAACTATCTTCACTGCCGGTACTATTGTTCACCTTAGACACAGACTGTGTGCCTGACTGTATCTTCTGTGAAGACAGGGTTTGACCACACAGCTTGTTATGGAATTGAGCCCCAAGGCTTTAGAAAATTTCTTCACAAATTATTGGGAAGTATTTGTTTAGTTATTGTGATTTAAGAAAAAGTATAATTACACACAATAAAAATATCAAGCCAATTCAGAATTTTATAAGGTCTAGCCAAAGTCTTACTGAAAAGATGGGGCTGGTACCCTTCCCAGAAGGTCAGCAGATTGGCTTTATTGATGTATCAAGGAAGGAGACATTCCTGAGGTGAGATTGACTTGCTCCCTCCCACTCTGTCCTTGGTTGTTTAAATTTGGGAACTATTATCATGAGCATATTGGAAATGTCAGCTCCTAAAAGTCTATTCACAAGTAACACTGAGCAAATGATCCATTTTATAGTTGTTAATGTTTGTAGAAATAGCTCCTTACAAGTACTCATATGGAGTCATGTATCCCAGGCTGTACCAAATGCTTTTGGAAACAGAGAAACTATTACTTTGGAGGCGAGGTGGGAAAGAGATGAAAAGAGGAGGAATGTGTAAAAAAAAATTATGCTGCAAAATTGGCCCAAGTGCCAGAAATTGGAAGAGAATGGTTTGAATGAACCTAGCAACTTACCTAGCAGTTTACTTTTGCCTAATTTTGAATTGTTTCACGGAATTTAGTATCAGAACAGCATTCTTTCAACTATAGTTTCCTATCTGTGTGATGTAAATAGGTGATGTGACCTCTAAGATCCTCATTTTATTCACTTAAAGATGGGGATAATAGTATCTACCTCACAAATTTATTGTGAGGCTTAAATGTCCTTCCCTTCCCCTCTTCATTATACAGTGCCTGCTCCTCACTCTACCTTATATATAGTATATTATCTTTTCAGGGTAACCAAAAGTAGGAGAAATTCACAATGCCCATACTCAAACCAGGGTAAATACCAGGATTCAGTGGAGACACCAGAGACAAATTTTGGATTATACCAGTGAATCCAGACCATGACTTGGATAAAAGAACAAAGCATAATGATCCCCCACCCCAGGAAATATCATAATCTCTGGAATCCACATGTTACCTTACACAGCAAAAGGAGCTTTGCACATGTGACTAAATTAAGAATCTTGAAATGGGGAGGTTATTTTAGATTATATAAGTTGGGTTGGGCTAAATAAATACAAGGTTCCTTATAAGAGAGAGCCAGAGGATCAAAGGCAGAAGAATGGAATGTGACAATGGAAGCAGAGGTTGGAGTGATGCCATTGCAGGCTTTGAAGACTGAAGAGTATGATGAGCCAAGAGAAGCGGGCAGACCCTAGAAGCTGGGGGGAAAAAACACAAGGAAAGATATTCTCTCCTACAGCTTCCAGAAATGAACTAAAGAGCCCCAGTATTAAGTGGTCTCAAGTAAATAATCTTAAATTTCAGAACAGTGTACCCTTCTCTTGATCAAGACTAACCCTCTGTGTGAGAGGTCAGCCATCAAGATGGTTTTATTTCAGGGGTATAATATCTTGACATAAAAGGGCTGCCTTTCTCATAATATTTTACATTAGAATCATGGAGGGAAGGCTTGTGTGGTTTACTGAGGAAGTAGGACATTTAGATAGTGGCCTATGGGATTAGAGTGGTTTGCCACATAGCTACTTCCCTTGTATAATTCACAGGGTATGCAGGGACTAGACTATTGCCCTGGGAATTTCCTGAAAATCAGGGTAGTGACTCCAACGTGATCCCCCTCAAAGTTGAATGGTCTCTGAAGGGAAAATTCACAAGGTAAGAATTGCAGCCAGCATAAGGCAGATGGCTACTATTTGCTAATTGGCAAATTTGCTAGGGATTAGCTCCTACATTATTCTAGTTTAAGTACATAATAAAGGAGGGAAGCAGATTTTACCTCCCTCCAAATCTTTATAGCTCACCTGTTGTGTCCTATCAAACTTGAAGGGGAAATTAGTCTAAACATATATAATAGAGGTATAAACTCTATACATTTCTACTATAGTTCTTATATAATGTACTAGAGGCCTGGTGCATGGATTAGTGCACCAGT
Source organism: Cnephaeus nilssonii (assembly GCF_951640355.1). NCBI lineage: Eukaryota > Metazoa > Chordata > Mammalia > Chiroptera > Vespertilionidae > Cnephaeus > Cnephaeus nilssonii. The sequence continues at coordinate 80,393,455 of NC_137071.1, forward strand.
GAGGTCCCTCAGCCTGGCCTGCAGGAATCGGACCGAAACTGGCTCTCTGACATCCCCAGAGGGGTCCTGGATTGCGAGAGGGTTCAGGCCAAGCTGAGGGACCCCACTGGTGCATGATCGGGGCCAGGGATGGACTGCGGGAGGGCTCCAGGGTGTTTCCAGCCCATCTCACCCAGTCCCAAACAGCTGGACCCCAGCAGCAAGCTAACCTACTGGTCAGAGCATCTCCACCTGGTAGTTATTGAGCATCATGTGACTGGCTGAACGGTTGGGTTGGACACTTAGCATATTAGGCTTTTATTATATAGGATTTTATTGCTAAACATTGCCTGGGTCTTTTTCACCAGTGTATGCTCAGCACTTAGCATAGAGAGAGGCACTTACTACATTCATTGTGACTGAATGAGGACCAGTTTGTTATGGGAGTCAAATGATGCCATGATCTATTGAAGGAATATGTCATGCTTTTCTAGAATTAGGTAGGTGGCCTGCTACAGATTGCATAATGATCACCTCTTCATAAAAATCCAATTTAAGTTACATGGTTCCTATTACAGAGCAAATGTGTTATTTGCCCTCAATTGATACATATTAAAAATACAGAAAAGTGAAAAGAATAATAACACATATACCCTTCCCAGTCTTATAATTAACTATTAGTATTTTGTTTTACCTCCTTCTAGTCTGTTTTTACAAAAAATATGAAATTAATGTTAAGCTAAATTCTCCTTAACTACCACCCCAACCTCATACCTCTCCACATTAGAGACAAGCAGTATAACATGTCATACTTTTATGTATATCATCATAAAAATTACTGTTTTTTGTATGTATATAATTTTTGTATTTATATAGTTGGCATCATACTTTACTTATTCCATATATTATTTTTTATTCACCATTGTTTTTTAAAATATGCCCATGGTGATGTATAAAATCTAGATCATTTCTTATAATTGTTGTAGTAGTCTACCTTAAAACTATACCAAATTTAATTGTTTTACTTCTCTTTTGAGAGAAAAATAGGATATTTTCACTGTTACCGCTATTATGAGCACTTGAATGTTCTTTTTTAAAAATTTCTTTATTGATTATGGTATCACATAATTGTCCTCATCCCCCCATTCCCATTCCAAACCCCTCCCCATGCATGCCCCCACCATCCTGTTGTCCTTGACCAATGGTTAGGCTTATATGCATGCATACAAGTCCTTAGGTTGATCTCTCTCCCTTCCCCCCACCTTCCTCTACCTTCCCCTCTGAGGTTTGACAGTCTGATCCGTGCTTCCCTGTCTCCAGGTCTGTTTTTGTTCATAAGTTTATGTTGTTCATTATTTCCCCTAGATGCGTGAGATCATGTGATACAAGAAATACACTTATAAGAACCGAAAATGAGACAAGCAATAATGGTTAGGCTGAGAGGCAAATGAATCAGTCTGTAGTGAGTTTCTTTCTGGGCCAACAGTTCTTTTGAGTCTCAATTTCAATGTCAAACACTTTCATATGTGTACATGTCAGCAATGATATTTCAGTCTGGATGGTGGACTAATGGTGGTAATGCAGGTCCTACCGTCTCTGGTTTGGTCTTGGGCATCCTTCAGCGATGCACAACTGCTGTCTGCTAGTATGGCAAGGCAACGTCAGCGTCTTGCATCTCTGGACTGTTTCTCTTCTGTCTTTATGGCTGGAGCAGTCCTGTCAATTCCTCTCTGTTGCAGGAATCCACATGGTCTTGGAGTTGTTTTCTGAAAATACACAAACATATTCTCAACCAAAAGTTAATAAAGGAATATTTTCTATAAATTTGACTTGGGATCCTTTTTCATTTTTTGCCCAAATGATTTTCTTCTGGCTTGTTTTGACACCATGTGTGTTTTTCATGGGTGTCTTGCTGTTAGCATTACAAATGAAAGTTAATTTTCTAGATGTAATTTACTTACAGGATATTTTTCCTTACATGATATTCTTCTACTATCACCCCCTTTTTTATTTAATTATTGAGGCTTTTGGAAATTTCATAAAGTAGTCTTGATAGTTTTTACATTTTAATTTTTTGCGCTAAAATATGACTGCTTTAGGTTCATTACATGTTACGCAATTTTACCATGAGATGAACTGCCAATAAAAATTTTTGTTAATACTTTAGGAACAGCTTTTTGTACAGTAAAATCAATTTTTCTAAAATATTCGCTTATTTCAATTAGCCAATTTAAATTAGTCTGAAAACTTGACTACTATTCTACTGTCAAACTCAACACTCTAACAACAATCTTATTTTACCCTGTGTATATTAGTGGAAAGGATTATTTGCCTTCTTGAGTAGGCCCGGAGCATTCCTGGTACTAGGCTGGATTTGGATATCAAAAACCCACTTCCTCTCACCATGGGTACAAGACACCTCAAACAAGTCTTGTTGCAGTGAGAGGGCAGCTACTGTCGGCCAAGTCTCTGTCTGTTACCTGGGTCCCGATTTGAGCTGTGCATGGGAAGCAAAGCAGCCATGGGGGCAGGAGACCTCCCTCAGAAGGGGTGAAGGTTCAGGCCCCTGCAAAGTTGGGGGGGTAAGGGTCTGTGCCCCACCTCTGTTGACCCCCCAAGTTTTCTCCTGATGACCCTTCTGCGACTGTGCCTGTCTTAAGTTGTTCCTTACCTAGGAATCTTACCCCTCTCTGGCTAACCAGCCATCCTCCTGGGACAAGCAGGGTGATGTGAGGTTCAGTTCTGTCTCCTTGGTAGTCTATGCCCCGGTGGCCGCCACGCCCAGCACCTGCCTTGGGATCCCCTCGCCTGCTGGCGAGGCCCCGGCACTGATCACATATTTTGGGGGACCCAGGTTTATTCTCCAGGGAGGGCCCAGCTCACCCCACTGGGTGAGAGACATATCCATGGTACCAGCCACCATGATGCTTTAACCTTGGCATGAACTGAAAGCTCAGGCAACAGCTGTGGGCAACTAGACCATGAGAAGAGGGTCCCTCTTGGCCAAAAGAGCAAGAGGGGCCAATATAGAATGCTCAGGTGCCTTCCCAGGGGGCCCTCTACACAGTGGAAGGGATTAAATCCTTTCATGTCATTTTTAAATTGCTGCCAGACATTCAAAGAATTTTTTTTGTAAGTTTGTTTGGGATAATTGTACATTATGCTGTTGTAATTCTAAAATATCTAGAGATGTGTTATCTTTTTCTCCAATAACCAAAAAGATGATTTTTTATTGATCCCCAAGGGTGCAAGGTAGTATTATAGGTAATGGGGGTAACACAAATCTGGGAAAAAGTATAATGGCATTGTAGAATAATATCATGTAAGGATATTCTTTGCTTTAGGCCATGGCAATTCCATTTCAAACTGGCTGTCAATTCCTTTTTGTATAGACAAGGTCTTAGCTACATTTTCTACACCTCTTCCAGGAGCAAGTAGTGGTAGTCCCTTTCTTTGGTATCCACACAAACCAAAAACCTCTCTTTAATTTTACATACAAAAGAGCAATGGTTTGATTTTGTGTCATACAAAAGGGAAGCTGGGTGGAGTCCCCTGTGTAATTATACTTCCTTGCCCCACCCATTGTCTTCCTGGATGACCAAGGTATTTGGTATTATTAGTGACTACACTAGGAGGGGGATCAGCCCTCGTAAGGGCTCTTACCCATGAAGAGTCAGGAACATAAGTCCAAAATACTTCCCCATTTGCCCCAGGTAATCTTACCGTATAGCTGTTGACTGCTAGCATGGCAAGAAAGATGTTCTCAGGCATCCTTGGGGTTCTGGTTACCTCACAATTTCTTTTTTCATTTTATTTTTTTAATTTTTTATTTCTATCATTATTATTATTTTTTTTATGTGTCCTTATTTCCCCATTACCCCCAATCCCCAATTTGTGCCCCACCTCCCTGTTGTCTGTGTCCATTGATTAGGCTTGTTGCATGTACACAAGTCCCTTGGTTGATCTCTCCCCCTTTCTCCCTCAAACCCCCTCCTTCCCTGAGGTTTGAGGTTCTGATCAATGTTTCTCAGTCTCTGGATCTGTTCTTGTTCATCAGTCTATGCCGTTCATTATATTCCATAAATGAGTGAGATCGTGTGATATTTATCTTTCTCTGCCTGGTTTATTTCACTTAGCATAATGCTCTCCATCTCCATCCATGTTGTTGCAAATGGTAGGAACTCCTTTTTTACCACAGCATAGTATTCCATTGTGTAGATGTACCACAGTTTTTTAATCCACTCATCTGCTGATGGGCATTTAGGCTGTTTCCATATCTTAGCTATGGTGAATTGTGCTGCTATGAACAGAGGGGTGCATATATCCTTTCTGATTCGTGTTTCTAGTTTCTTGGGATATATTTCTAGAAGTGGGATCACTGGGTCAAATGGGAGTTCCATTTTTAGTTTTTTAAGGAAACTACATACTTTTCTCCACAGTGGCTGCACCAGTCTGCATTCCCACCAACAATGTAAAAGAGTTCCTTTTTCTCCGCATCTTCACCAACACTTGTCGTTTGCTGATTTGTTGATGATAGCCATTCTGACCAGTGTAAGATGGTACTGCATTGTGGTTTTGATTTGCATCTCTCTGATGATTAGTGACTTTGAGCAGGTTTTCAAATGTCTCTTGGCCCTCCTTCTGTCTTCTTTTGAAAAGTGTCTATTTAGATCTGTTGCTCATTTTTTGATTGGGTTGTTTATCTTCCTTTTGTTAACTTGTATGAGTTCTCTGTAAATGTTGGAGATTAAACCCTTACCGTTGATATCGTTGGCAAATACGTTCTCCCCTGCAGTGGGCTTTCTTGTTTTATTGATGGTTGCCTTTGCTGTGAAAAAGATTTTATTTTGATGTAGTCCCATTTGTTAATTTTCTCTTTAGCTTCCATTGCCCTAGGAGCAGTATCAGTGAAGAAGTTCCTTCGGCATATTTCTGAGATTTTGCTGCATGTGGATTCCTCTAGTATTTCATGGTATTTTCATCTTATGTTTAAGTTCTGTATCCATTTTGAGTTTATTTTTGTGTATGTTGTAAGTTTGTGGTCTAGTTTCATTTTTTTGCATGTATCTGTCCAATTTTCCCAACACCATTTGTTGAAGAGACTATCTTGACTCCATTGTATGTTCATGCCTTCTTTGTCAAATATTAATTGAGCATAGTGGTTTGGGTTGATATCTGGATTCTCTATGCTATTCCATTGGTCTATATCTGTTCTTGTGCCAGTACCAGGCTGTTTTGAGAACAGTGGCTTTGTAAGACAGCTTGAAATCTGGTATTGAGATCCCTCCTACTTTATTCATCTTTCTCAGGATTGCTGTGGCTATTCTGGGTCTTTTTTTATTCCAGATTAATTTTTGGAGAGTTCTTTCTAGGTCTGTGAAATATGCCGTTGCTATTTTAATGGGGAGTGCATCAAATCTATAGATTGCTTTGGGTAGTATGGACATTTTAATGATGTTGATTCTACCAATCCATGAACATGGTATGTTCTTCCATCTATTTACGTCTTCCTCTATCTCTTTTTTCAGTGTCCTGTAGTTTTCCATGTATAGGTCTTTTACCTTCTTAGTTAAGTTTATTCCTAGGTATCTTAATTTTTTTGGTGCGATGGTAAATGAGATTGCTTTTTTAGTCTCTCTTTATGTAAGTTCATTATTGGTGTATAGAAATACCATAGATTTCTTGGCATTGATTTTGCATCCTGCTACCTTGCCTAATTCATGTATTAAGTCTAATAATTTTTTGATGGAGTCTTTAGGGTTTTCTATATACAGTATCCAGTAATCTGCAAATAAGGACATTTTTACCTCTTCTTTTCCAATTTGGATACCTTTTATTTCTTCTTCTTGTCTGATCGCTATGGCTAGTACTTCCAGCACTATTTTGAATAGGAATGGTGAGAGTGGGCATCCCTGTCTTGTTCCTGTTCTTAGGGGAAATGGTTTTAGTTTTTGCCCATTGAGTATGATTTTGGCTGTGGGTTTGTCATATATGGCTTTTATTATGTTGAGGTATGAGCCTTTTATTCCCAGCTTGCTGAGAGTTTTTATCAAGAAAGGGTGTTGGATTTTGTCAAATGCTTTTTCTGCATCAATTGATATGACTATATTGTTTTTATCTCTCAATTTGTTTATGTGATGCATCACGTTTATTGATTTGCGAATATTGTACCATCCTTGCATCCCTGGGATAAATCCTATTTGATCATGGTGTATGATCTTTCTGATGTACTGCTGGATTCGATTTGCTAGAATTTTGTTGAGGATATTGGCATCTATGTTCATGAGGGATATTGGTCTGTAATTCTCTTTCATTGTGTTGTCTTTATCTGGTTTTGGTATTAGGGTGATGCTGGATTCTAGAAGGAGCTTGGAAGTGTTCCGTCTTCTTGAATTTTCTGGAATAGTCTGAGGAGGATAGGTTTTAGTTCTTCCTTAAATGTTTGGTGAAACTCCCCTGTGATGCCGTATGGCCCCGGGCTTTTGTTTGCTGGAAGCTTTTTGAGGACTGCTTCAATTTATTCCATAGTTATTGGCCTATTGAGATTTTTAGACTCTTCCTGAGTACTTTTTGGAAGGTTGTGTTTTTCTAGGAATATTTCCATTCCTCCAGGTTGTCTAGTTTGTTAGAACATAGTTGTTCATATTATTTTTTAACAATCCTTTGCATTTCTGTGGGGTCTGTTGTTATTTCACCTCTTTCATTTCTGATTTTGTTTATTTGGGTCATCTCTCCTTGCTCCTTGGTGAGCCTGGCTAGAGGTTCATCAATCTTGTTTATCCTTTCGAAGAACCAGCTCTTGGTTTTGTTGATCTTTTTATTGTTTGTGTTGTTTTTGTGTTTTTTTTGTCTCTATGTCATTCATTTCTGCTCTGATCTTTATTATTTCCTTCCTTCTGCTCACTGTGGGCTTTTCTTGTTGCTCCCTTTCTAATTCTTTGAGTTGTTGAGTTAGATGATTTATTACCATTTTTTCTTGTTTTTTGAGGTAGGCCTGTAGAGCTATAAACTTCCCTTTCAAGACTGCTTTCATTGTGTCCCATAGGATTTGCAATGTTGTGTTTTTATTGTCATTAGTCTCCAGGATGTTCTTAATTTCTTCTTTGATCTCATTTATAATCCAATCATTGTTTATTAGCATGCTATTTAACTTCCAAGTGTTTGAATTTTTTGAAATGTTTTTATTGTAGTTTATTTCTAATATTATGACATTGTGATCTGAGAAAATGCTTGATATGATTTCAATCTTTTTGAATTTGGGGAGACAGTGCTTGTGACCCAATATGTGGCCTATTTTTGAAAATGTTCAATGTGCACTTGAGAGGAACGTATATTCCGTGGCTTTGGGGTGAAATGCTCTGAAGATGTCAATTAGGTCCATCTGATCTGGTGATTCATTTAGAATTGCTCTTTCTTTGCTGATTTTTTGTCTAGAGGATTTAACCAGTGATGTTAGTGGTGTATTAAAGTCCCCTACTATGATTGTATTCATGTCGATCTCTCCCTTGATATCTTCCAGGAGTTTTTTTTATGTATTTGGGTGCTCCTGCATTGGGTGCATATATGTTTACCAGAGTTATATCTTCTTCTTGAATTGCTCCCTTTAGTATTATGTAGTGGCCTTCCTTATCTCTTATTGTGGCCTTTACTTTGAGGTTTATTTTATCTGATATAAGTATCACAACCCCAGCTTTTTTCTCATTTCCATTTGCCTAAAAAATGTTTTTCCATCCCTTCACTCTCAGTCTGTGTGAATCCTTTGCTCTAAGGTGGGTCTCTTGTAGACAGAAAATATATGGGTCATGTTGCCTTATCCATTCAGCTACCCTACGTCTTTTGATTGGTGCATTTAATCTATTTACGTTTAATGTTGTTATTGATAATTACCTGTTTGTTGTCATATTTTTCCTTAGTGTTTGTGTTTATTCTTGACTTTCTCTTTCTTCTTTTTCTAGCAGTCCCTTTAGCATTTCTGGCTTGGTTGTGATAAACTCTCTTAGGACTTTTTTGTCTGTGAAGCTTCTGATTCCACCTTCAATTTTGAATGATAGCCTTGCTGGGTATAGTATTCTTGGCTTCAGTCCCTTGCTTTGCATCACTTTGTATATTTCATTCCATTCCCTTCTGGCCTGGTGTGTTTCTGTTGACAAATCAGTTGATATTCTAATAGGAGATCCCTTGTAAGTAACTTTCTGTCTCTCTCTGGCAGCCTTTAAGATTCTTACATTGTCGTTGGTCTTTGCCAATTTAATTATGATGTGTCTTGGTGTCGGTCTTTTTGGGTTCAACTTGTTTGGGACTCTATGTACTTCTTGGACTTCCATAGTTTTTTCTTGCCAATATCAGGGAAGTTTCCTGTCATTATTTCTTCAAACAGGTTTTCTATTCCTTCCTTCTCTTCTTCTCCTTCTGGAATCCCTATTAAGTGAATGTTGTTTCGTTTTGTGTTCTCCCAAAGCTCCCTTAGGCTCTCCTCTTGCTTTTTAAGTCTTCTTTCCAGTTGCTACTGTGTTTGTGTGTTTTTTCCTACCTTGTCTTCTAATTTACTGATGCGGTCCTCAGCCTCTTCTAGTCTACTGTTTAAGCCTTCCATTGTGTTCTTTATTACAGCTATGTTGTTCTTCATCTCCTCTTGGTTTCTTTTCATGTTTGTGACATTCGCATTCAGCTCCTTATAGTTCTCATTGAGTTGTGTGTATTTGTCATTGAGTTTTGTGTATTTATCATCCAGCCTTTTAAACATCCTTATAACCATTACTCTGAATTCTATCTCTGATAAGCTGCTAGCCTCAAATTCATTTAACTCCCTTTCTGGAGTTTCCTCTTTTTCTTTCCTTTGGGGAATGCTTTTTTGTCTTCCCATGTTTTCCTGTAATGTTTTAATTGTAGATCCAATTGCTTTGCTACACAGATTCTTTTGGGGATGGTGCTACTGGAGTAATCTCTCAGTTCTCCTAGGCTTGTTAATCTAGTGTAGCTCCCTACTTGAGCTATTTGGGTTCTCTTGATGTAGGCCTGTGTGCTTGAGAGGCAGAACTGTGGTGTCTAGAAGTCAGCAGCTGTGGAGGGGAGTGTCCCAATTTTTGCTGTCTTGCACCCTTAATTGTAATCACGCATGCCCAGCAGGGACTCACAGTGGCCCCCAGGAACCGTCTGTTGGGGTGATGGGGTTCAGTGGGCCTTCTCTTTGGAAAGGCGTGACTGTGGTGCCCAGAGTTCTGCAGTCGTGGGGTGGGCAGACCCAGCTTTTGCTGTTGCACCTGTGGTGGGTAGGCGCTTACTCCCAGTGGTGGTTCACAGGAGTACCCTCAGTATGTTTGCCAGTGAGGCACACTGAAGGGCTCTGAAGGGCCCTGGCAGTGTAGCCACGCAATTGAGGTGCCTGTGGGCCGGTATCCAGGCTAAGTGAATTCAAAGCTTCTACTGCTGGAGCGGCGTGTTCCCCCTGCTTGTTCAAGATCTCACCCAAGGAGAGCTCACAGTGGCTCCCACTAGCGCCCTGTGTTTAGTTGGGCTCAGTGTGCCTGGCTGGGGAACCTCGCATCTGCAGAGGCATGCTCTCCAGGTTCAGAGCTCCGATGCACTCCGAGGGGTCCCGGCACTGCTGTTGAACAGCTGGGGTGAATGTGGGCAACCCTCCAGGAAGAGGGAATTCAGAATTTCCACTGTTGGGCCATGCATCCCCGTCTGCACAGAATCACACCCTCGGGTGCTCTTGGCGTCTCCCAAGCGCTGCTCAAGAAGACGTATGCAAACCCACAGTAAAGTTTCCTGGCTTGCCTATGGGGTTGGGAACGGGCGTGCGAAAGTCCGGGCTTTTGCTGTTGGCGAGGGGGAGTTGCACTTACAGCTGCCAAAAGGTGTATCTTTGGAGGTGAACGTCTCAGGGTCCACGGGTCTGCAGCTGGAGACCCGTGGACCCTGGAGTGGGTGCTGGGTCGCAGAGCAGTTCCAAGGCCTGTCTTGTTGGTGGTGTTGATGAGTTTCTAAAAAAGGCTGTTCTCCGCTTCAAGATGGCGTGGGCTCCGTGCTGGAGTCCCGCCATCCGGGGAGTGCCTGCGGTGGTGGTAGTCTCTCCTTGTCAAGGAGAGGCTGTCTGCCATCCCTGGCTGCTCCTGTGAGATTTAACTTTCCCTCACTCACTCACACACACACCACGCACATCCACACACTCTCCTTTCATACCCTCACTCACTTCCTCTCTCTCAGCTCCGTCCTGCCAGCCACCATCTTTCCACTTCAAAGAGCTTTAATGTCTGCTGCCATGTTTTTCTTGAATATTCTTTTTGCAGACAAGCTAGAGCAACCCCATTCTTCTCATGTTCTTCCTCTTACAAATATTGAAAATAAAACTATTGACTTAACACATCAAACAAACAGGAATTTTCCAAGAGAAGAAAATAGAGTGAATTGCTTTAGTGATCTCAAGATCTGAGAAACAACACAGTAATTTTGCTAGGTTTGCCTTTTACCTCTCATATATCCCAGACAGGGAACAGTAGTAGCTTCCAACCTGGAACCAACAGGCAACTCCCAAAAAAGCTCCAAGAAAAGCTTGTTACTCCTTGGTAGCACTATGAAAAGGATTCCCTAACAACAAGAAACTTTTTTATAATATCTGCCCTAATCAAGCTAAACACCAATTTAAAAACCATACTCTACCAACCGTGATTTCAGACGGGCCAAATAGAAGTTAATTTTATTTTTTTTATTTTTCTTTTCTTTTTCTTTTTCTTTTGTCACCACATTTATTTTATTGCATTGTCTGCTTACAGAGACCTCTTACAGTGGCCCTCCACAGTTCTGTGGGCTCCTCAGGGTGAGGGCCACATTCTTCACTTAGTTCTGTATTCCAAATATCTAACACAGAGAGTAACACATAGTAGACCTTCAGTAAAAGAATGAAGGAATGAAGGATGCCTCAGAAGCTATTTTTTTACCCTATCTTTCTCTCTTGCAGAAACAGGTGATTATTCTCCCACTGGGAAGCAGATATTCCACCCTATCTGAACTCAGTGAGAGAAAATGGTGGCACTTTGAGTTCCTCACCCCAGTGGTATTGAAGGGAAGAATAGGGAGCTGTTCTTCCACTTTCCACCCCTTCACCCTATTACTTCCGGCTCTGAGGAAGTAACATTCTGATTTCCTCTCTGAGGTGATGTTGGCAGGGCTGAGCAGAAGGGAGCTGATTTTTCATTCACCTACATGGCAGAAGTAGATGTTACTCAGACTGAAAATTCTCCCCAGTGTGGAGGTAGGCTTCCACCCCTGTCCAACATCAACAAAGTAGGATGAGGAGGGACAAAGTGGGGCTAGTAGAGTAAGCTCTCCCACCTACCTCTATGTAAGTATGGCTCAGTAGGAAGACTTGTGAGGAACTGAATCTCCATTCCCACCCAATAACAATGAGAATAAGTGATGGGGCATAAGGCAGGGCAAATGAACATTTTTGCTTTCTGCCTTCTTGGTATCAGCTTGGCCCAGAGAAGAGCTGAGCTTCCATTAGCACATGGCAGCAATAAGGCAGAATATGGCTATGCAAGGTTGAGAATCAACCTCTGTTTCCTCCCTCATTCTTGTGTCAGCATATCCCAGGAAGGTGCTGAGCTTATATACCCACTCGATGTGACTTGGTGCCTCACATTCATTAACAGGGTGTCAGTGGGGCAAAGAAGGGAGTTGAACTTCCATTCCACTATTTGAAAGGGGGTGGTGTGATTTACCTGACGTCGTATTAACAGTCCCAGACAGAATCTGAACATCCATTCCCATTCATACTTGTACAATATTCTTAAACATGGTGACTGCTTATCATGAAGAGGGTTAAATAGGATCCGGAGTCTCACAACGTAATACCTAAATGTTCCAGGATACAATTGAAAATCGCTTGTTATACCAATAATCAGGAAAGCCATAACTTGAGTAAAATGAGAAAATCCACTGACATCAACAAGGAAATAACTTAGATTCTGGAATTATCTGACAAAGATCTTAAAGTAGAAATTATAAAAATGTTTCATTGAGCAATAACAAATACTCTTAAAACAAATGGAAGATTAAATATCCAAGTAAAGGAATAGAAAATATAAAGAACCATTATAGAACTGAAAAATATAATAAATATTTTTTTAGAAATCTCCCTAGAAGTTTTAGGAAAGAGAATCAGTGAATGTGAAGACAGAGTAACAGAAATTACCCAATATGAACAACAGAAAGAAAATGGCTGAAAAAAAAACCACACAAAACAATAAGCCAAGCCTCATAGACAGTGGACAATAGCAAAAGAGCTAACATTTGTGTTATCAAAGTATTAGAAAGACTGAAAAAATATTTAAAGAAATAGTGGCTAAAAATTTCACAAATTTGGTAAAAAGACATGTCCACAGATTTAAGAATCTAAGTGAACTACAAACAGAATAAATCCAAAAATATGCATACCAAGATCTCATGGTAATAAAAATTCTAAAAACTGAAGACAAGAGAAAATATTGAAAGAGGCTAGAGAGAAACAACAAATTACCTATGAGGGATCAATGATTCAAATGTAAGTTAATTTATTATCTGAAGCTATGGAAGCCAGAAGAGAGTGGCACTAAAGGAACTTCCAACATCAAATTCTATATGCAGCCAAGATATTCTTCTGTAATGAAAGGAAAAGGAGAACAGTCTCAAATTAAAAAAAAAAACAACTAAGAGAATTTATTACCAGCAGACTTACTCTTAAATAATGGCTAAGGGAAGGAGACTTGACTTTCAGTGGTGAAAATGCAATACAATATACAAATGATGTATTACAGAATTGTACACTTGTAACCTATATAATTTTGTTAACCAGTGTCACCCAAATAAGTTCAGTAAAATTTTTTAAAGAATGGCCAAAATAAGTTTCTGGAACAAAAATAAAATGATAGCAAAAGAAGATTGGGACTTTAAGAAAGAATGGGTAATAAAAATGGGTCATTCTCCTCATCAGTTTTTTAATTGTTTGATGATTGATACAAAAATTATAACATTATTTGATTGTGGTACAAGTGTGTTTAGAGGAAATACTTCATATATTTACATTTTCAAAACAGGGAGAGTAAAGGAACTCAAATGAATATAAATTTCCTCACTTCACTTTGTAAGTGGTAAAACACTAGTACAAGTACACTGTGATATGGTCAGCATATACATTGTAATAACTACAGTAACCACTAAAAACTATATGAATACATTATAAACTATAAAATTCAAATATATTAAACAAAATTTAAAATGGAATTCTATTAAATGTTCATGTGACACAAAATAAAGCTGGAAATGGAAACAGACAAATAAGAAATGGAACAAATAGGAAAGAAATAATAAAAAGACAGATATAAGCCCTACACATATGACTAATTACTTTAAATGTAAATGGTCTAAATCTACCATTTGAAAAATTGAGATTGCCATCATCTTAAAAAAGAATCCTATAAACATTAGCATTTATTCCCCATCCCTGACCACTAATCAACTTTATGTTTCAATAGATTTGCCTAAGCTGGACATTTCACATAAATGAAATCATATAACATATGGTCCTTTGTGGCTGGCTTCTTTTACTTAGTATTATGTTTACAAGGTTTATCCATGTTGTAGCATGCCCTGTCACTTTTAAATTTATCATTTATTGAGTATGCAACATGGTGTCAGGTACTATGATGGGCTCAATGAGTGCTTTATTTTGTTTGTTCTTTAAAACAGTCCTTTGAAAGCAAATAAGTTTATCTCTTATAGATAAGGAAAACAAAACTCAGAAAGGTTATATCATTGGTTAATGTTCCATAGGTAATAAATGGCTGAGCCTGAAACTAAACCCAAGTCTGAAGCCAAAACATCTTTTCACTATGTCATGCCACTGCACTGTTCAAGACAAGGTGGATGTGTTCCAGCAGACAATTTGGACTCTATTCAGCGGCCAGTCATGATTGTTGTCTGGTTGTAACAATAATATCTGAGGATCCTATTGGCCTTGACTTGAGTTGGTCTTTTTGATAACAAGAAGGACTGGTTAAGCTGATCTTGCAGAAATGCTACATCTTTATTTTGTGACCAATTCTACTGCATGTAAACAGATTTGGTTAATATTCTTGCCCATCTATGACAAAGGGGTTAAGCATCTTCAGACTTCTGTGGTTTTAGATAAAAGGGGTGTATATTTTATACTGTATTTGGCAGTGATTTATCTAGGCTTTCATGCATAATTAATGTAAGTGGAAGACATTGTTTGCTGCAGATATCTATAATTATATCTGAAAGAAACTTGCAAGTTTCAGGGAAATTTGGTATTTTATTTTGTAGATTCTTTCTACTGTCTCTTTAAAATATATATTTTCTTTTAGTAATGAAAAGAGCATTTTAAAATTTCCTCTCAGAGACTTGCGAGCAGAAAACTTGTTGAACAAATCATGTGCAGTTGGAAAAAGCAGCTTAACTCGCCAGGTTTTCAGCCAATAACTTGATATTCTTAGATTGTCAGATACTATAGCCATCCAGGTATTTTGCTACTTTGAACCAAAATACAATTTCTTCTCCAGCCCTCCACAACGTACTTTTGTTTTTTGAAATGTTGCCTAACAAGGGCTTTCTCTCTTCAACTCACCATTCTGCACCATCTGTTAGGAGAGTGCCTATTTTGAACACAGTGTTCTATAGATCCTGGAGGAGACAGGCTGTTTGGAGAAGGAATCTTGACATTGGGGAAGGGAAGAAGGAGAAAAAGTGGAGAGTATTAAATATATTTCTATGAAGTTTCTCTTCTATACCAGGATAACTGTTTCATGGTGGTTTATCCTTTTAATGTGGGGAGTGATTCCACATTAAAAATGGGTTAAGGTGTTGTCAAAAGCAGACCGAAACCAAGTTGAGAGTTTTAGGGTCAAACCCCAATGATAGATCATTGGGTGCTTTATTTTATTTGTTCTTCAAAACAGTCCTTTGGAGATCAGCAGGGTGTTGTTGTTTTTTTAACTGTGTAGAGTTAATATCCTAAGTGGAGTTAAGAATAAGAACCTAGTAGGTGTATCAGCAAACATAATTCTATGAGAGATGTCTGAGATTTTGCTGCCTATAGTTTCTTCTAGGGTTTTTATGGTTTCAAGGCTTACATTTAAGTCTTTTATCCATTTTTAGTTTATCCTTGTGTATGGTATAACTTTGTAGTCTAGTTTCATTTTTTTGCATGTACCTGTCCAATTTTCCCAACACCATTTATTGAAGAGATTGTCTTTACTCCATTGATTGCTTTTGCCTCCTTTGTCAAATATTAATTGAGCATAATGGCTTGAATCAATTTCTGGGTTCTCTGTTCTGTTGCATTGATCTATATGCCTATTCTTGTGCCAGTACCAGGCAGTTTTTATTATAATAGTAGTGATCCCACTTCTAGGAATATATCCTAAGAATCCTGAAACATCAATCAGAAAGAACATAGGCACCCCTATGTTCATAGCTGCACAATTTTCAGTAGCTAAGATCTGGAAACAGCCCAAGTGCCTTTCAGTAGATGAGTGAATAAAAAAGATGTGATCCATTTACACAATATAATACTATGCAGCTTCGAAAAAGAAGTATATTTTACCCTTTCAGACAGCATGGAGGGACCTGAAGAGTATTATGCTAAGTGCAATAAGCCAGTCAGAGAAAGACAAATACCACATAATCTCACCTATATATGGGATTTGATTAACAAAATAACAAAATAAATCCAGAGACATGGAAGTATGAAACAGACTGACAAATCTCAGAGGGAAGGGGATGGGGTGGGGGCAGGAAGAGATTAACCAAATAACTTATATGCAGTGAAGGCCTGGGGAGGGAGCAGGAGCTGGGTGGAGGGGGTTAATGGGGGAGAAAAGAGACATCTGTAATACTTTCAACAGTAAACAAACTTTAAAAAAAAAAAAAAAAGAATAAGAGTTTTCGGAGGAAAAAAGATGGCGACCGGCAGGAAGGTAGGGAGAGAGTGTGAGTGAGGAACCCATAGAGGAGAGTGTAGACGTGTGTGGTGTGTGTGTGTGTATGAGCTAGGGTCAGTTAGATTCTGCACGCCTTCCAAGGGGCTCCCTAACTGGGCAGTCCTAGACGGCGCAGCCCCACGCACAAAGCGGACACTTCTCAGCGGCTGGTGCGGACGCGGAGACCACGCCATCTTGGGAAACAGCTGCCTGAGACGCGGGTCCTGGCTTCTGACACAAACCAGGACCCTGCAACCACTGGGCACAGAGAACTGCTATCACAGCTTCAGACCAACAGACAACAAGAATCCAGACTTCTCAGCAGAATTCCGTGAGTCAAAGAGCCTACCCCACTCCCAGCAGGCGCGCGGAGAGCGCCATAGTAACTGATAGACCCGCCCCTCAACAAGCTGCCGAGCTTTGCTCAGGGACGCGCTCCCCCCTAGGGAATTTGGCGCGCGCGGGACAGAAGCAGCTCCCCATCGGGGAAATCTGTCAGTGCGCACAGAGGGCTCCCCTTCGGGGAATTTGGCTTGCGGGTCACAGCTCCCCCTTCTGGGAATCTTAGAGCGTGCACAGAAGGGCTTCCCTTTGGGGAAGTTGGCGCGCAGGACAGACTCCGCCCCCCTTCTGGGACTTTGGGAGAGTTCACTGAGCCAGCTCACCTTCAGGATTTTAAGAATGTGCGCTCTAGCCGGTTTGGCTCAGTAGAGAGAGCACACACAGGACGCAGCTCCACTTCAGGGAATTTGGCACGCCGGAAACAGCTGCCTGGGATCCCTGATTCACAGCGCATTCACACTAAGAGCCAGCGACCCCAATTGTTGGTGCATGCACACACAGGGACCCTGATTCTCAACGAGAAACCACACAAGGCAACAGAGACTTTGACACTCGAGTCTTGGTGCAGACACAGGGAAACTCTGACTCCTGGCACATCCTAAGGATCTCATTTTTGGCGCATACCAACAGTGTGGTGCAGACAGGGCCCCTGATTCCAAGTGTGCACACGAGACCACACGGAACACTGGGGACACTGACCCTGGGCAAGTCTGGTTCCCACCAACCAAAGGCAGCCACACGTCCTAGTGTCAGAGCACTTCAGTGAAACTCGGGTGGAGCGAAGTTCCCACAGCACACGGCCCAGGTCCACGCAAACGGAAGCTTGAGCTTTCTGGTAATAGCCAGAATGGGGAAACGAAATAACTCACAGAGGAAAGAAAATGTGGAGTCGCCAAGAAAGGAAATTAGTGAAACTAAAGCTTGCAACATGACCGAAAAGGAGTTCAGAGTAATGGTCGTGGAATTTATACATCGGATGGATGAGAAAATCAACAACTTATGCAAGAATCAGGAAGAAATGAAAAGTGATATAGCTACAATCAAAAACACCATGGAAAGTTTCAACAGTAGACTACAAGAAGCAGAGGACCGAATTAGTGAGTTAGAAGATCAGGTACAGAAACAAGCTCAATCTGAACAGCAATTGGAGAAAAAAATTAAAAACCAGGAGGAAAGCCTAAGGGAGCTTCGGGACAACATGAAACGAAGTAACATGCGTATAATAGGGCTGCCAGAAGGACAAGAAGAGCAGCAGGGATTAGAAAATCTATTTGAAGAAATAATGACAGAAAACTTCCCGGATATGGGAAAGATAAAAGTTACGCAAGTAAAGAGAGTCCCAAGCAGGATCAACCCCAAAAGACCCACACCAAGACATGTCATAATTTCAATGGCAAATATAAATGATAAAGAGAGAATCCTAAAGGCGGCAAGAGAGAGACAGAGAGTTACCTACAAAGGAACAACCATCAGATTGTCAAATGATTACTCATCAGAAACACAACAAGCTAGAAGTGAATGGAAGGAGGTATACAAAGTGTTGCAAAGCAAAGGACTGAATCCAAGAATACTATATCCAGCAAGACTATCAATCAAAATTGAAGGGGAAATCAGGAGATTTGCAGACAAAAAAAGCCTCAGGGAGTTTATCACCACCAAACCAGCAATGCAAGAATTGCTAAAGGGAATACTGTAAAAAGAAGAAATAAACAGGTAAGAAGGAATACAGACACAAAAATAGATATGACTGCAAACAAATACCTTTCAGTAATAACTTTAAATGTAAACGGACTAAATGCTCCAATCAAAAGACATCGAGTAGCTGAATGGATAAAAAAACACGACCAATGTATATGCTGTCTACAAGAGACCCTCCTCAGAACAAGAGACTCACACAGATTGAAAGTGAAGGGATGGAAAAATATCTTTCAGGCAAATGGAAATGAAAAAAAAGCTGGGGTAGCAATACTTATATCTGACAAAATAGACCTCAAAGTAAATGCCATAACAAGAGATAAGGAAGGCCACTTCATAATACTAAAGGGAGAAATCCAACAAGAAGAAATAATTCTGGTAAACATATACGCTCCCAATATAGGAGCACCCAAATACATAAAAAAACTCCTGGAGGATATCAAGGGAGAGATTAATAGCAATACAATCATAGTAGGAGACTTTAATACCCCACTATCACCACTGGACAAATCCTCTAAACAAAAAATCAGCAAAGAAACAGCAATCTTAAATGACTCACTAGACCAGATGGAATTAATTGACATCTTCAGAACATTTCACCCCAAAGCCACAGAATATACATTCTTCTCAAGTGCACATGGGTCATTTTCAAAGATAGACCATATGATGGGTCACAGGCAAAGTCTCTTCAAATTCAAGAAGATAGAAATTATATCAAGCATCTTCTCAGATCACAGTGGCATAAAACTGGAAATCAACTACAATAAATACAATCCAAAGAAATCAAACACATGGAGACTAAACAGCATGCTATTAAACAAGGACTGGGTCACCAGAGAGATCAAGGAAGAAATAAAAACATCATGGCAACAAATGACAATGAAAACACAACAATCCAAAATCTATGGGACACAGCGAAAGCAGTCTTGAGAGGGAAGTTCATAGCTCTACAAGCCTATTGCAAAAAACAAGAAACAATGGTAATAAATTACTTAACCCTACAACTCAAAGAGCTAGAAAAAGCGCAGCAAGAAAAGCCCAGTGTAACCAGAAGGAAGGAAATAACAAAGATCAGAGCGGAGATAAATGGCGTAGAGACCAAAGAAACAATACATAAGATCAACAAAACCAAGAGCTGGTTCTTTGAAAGGATAAACAAGATTGATGGACCTCTAGCCAGGCTCACCAAGAAGCAAAGAGAGAGGACCCAAATAAACAAAATCAGAAATGAAAGAGGTGAAATAACAACAGACCCTGCTGAGATACAAAGGATTGTTACAAAATACTACGAACAACTCTATTCCAACAAACTGGACAACCTGGAGGAAACGGACATATACCTAGAAAAATATAACCTTCCAAAAATCAATCAAGAAGAATCTAAACAGCTCAATAGGCCAATAACTATGGACGAAACTGAAGCAGTCATCAAAAAGCTTCCGGCAAACAAAAGCCCGGGGCCTGATGGCTTCACAGGAGAGTTTTACCAAACATTCAAGGAAGAACTAAAACCTATCCTCCTCAGACTATTCCAAAAAATTCAAGTGGAAGGAACACTTCCAAGCTCCTTCTATGAAGCCAGCATCACCCTAATACCAAAACCAGATAAAGACAACACAATGAAAGAGAATTACAGACCAATATCCCTCATGAACATAGATGCCAAAATCCTCAACAAAATTCTAGCAAATCGGCTCCAGCAGTACATCAGAAAGATCATACACCATGACCAAGTAGGATTTATCCCAGGAATGCAAGGATGGTACAATATCCGCAAATCAATAAACGTGATACATCACATAAACAAATTGAAAGATAAAAATCACATAGTCATATCAATTGATGCAGAAAAAGCATTTGACAAAATCCAACACCCTTTCTTGATAAAAACTCTCAACAAGATGGGAATAAAAGGCTCATACCTCAACATAATACAAGCTATGTGATAAACCCACAGCAAACATCATACTCAATGGACAAAAACTAAAACCATTTCCCCTAAGAACAGGAACAAGACAGGGATGCCCACTCTCACCACTCCTGTTTGACATAGTACTGGAAGTATTAGCCATTGCAATTAGACAAGAAGAAGAAATAAAAGGCATCCAAATTGGAAAAGAACAAGTAAAGCTGTCTTTATTTGCAGACGACATGATATTGTACATAAAAAATCCAAAAGACTCCGTCAAAAAACTAATAGACTTAATAAAGGAATTCGGCAATGTAGCAGGATACAAAATTAACGCCAAGAAATCTATGGCCTTTCTATACACCAATAATGAACTTACAGACAGAGAGACTAAAAAGGCAATCCCATTTACCATCGCGCCAAAAAATTAAGATATCTAGGAATAAACTTAACTAAAGAGGTAAAAGACCTATACACGGAAAACTACAGGACACTGAAAAAAGAGATAGAGGAAGACGTAAACAGATGGAAGAACATACCATGTTCATGGATTGGTAGAATCAACATCATTAAAATGTCCATACTACCCAAAGCAATCTATAGATTCAATGCACTCCCCATTAAAATACCAACGGCATATTTCACAGACCTTGAAAGAAAGAACTCTCCAAAAATTCATCTGGAATAAAAAAAGACCCCGAATAGCCACAGCAATCCTGAGAAAGAAGAATAAAGTAGGAGGGATCTCAATACCAGATTTCAAGCTGTATTACAAAGCCACTGTTCTCAAAACAGCCTGGTACTGGCACAAGAACAGACATATAGATCAATGGAACAGAATAGAGAATCCAGATATTGACCCAAACCACTATGCTCAATTAATATTTGACAAAGGAGGCATGAACATACAATGGAATAAACACAGTCTCTTCAATATATGGTGTTGGGAAAATTGGACAGATACATGCAAAAAAATGAAGCTTGATCACCAACTTATGCCATACACAAAAATAAACTCAAAATGGATACAGGACTTAAACATAAGATGGGAAACCATAAAAATACTAGAGCAATCCACAGGCAGCAAAATCTCAGACATATGCCAAAAGAAATTCTTCACTGACACTGCTCCTAGGGCAATGGAAGCTAAAGAGAAAATTAACAAATGGGACTACATAAAAATAAAAAGCTTTTTCACAGCAAAAGAAACCATCAACAAAACAACAAGAAGGCCCACTACATGGGAGAACATATTTGCAAATGGCATCACTGATAAAGGTTTAATCTCCAACATCTACAGGCAGCTTATGCAACTTAATAAAAGGAAGATAAATGATCCAATAAAAAAATGGGCAACAGACCTAAATAGAATCTTTTCCAAAGAAGACAGAAGGAAGGCCAAGAGACACATGAAAACATGCTCAACGTCACTAATTATCTGAGAGATGCAAATCAAAACAACAATGTGGTACCATCTCACACCTGTCAGAATGGCTATCATCAACAAATCAACAAACGACAAGTGTTGGCGAGGATGTGGAGAAAAAGGAACCCTCGTGCACTGCTGGTGGGAATGCAGACTGGTGCAGCCACTGTGGAGAACAGTATGGAGTTTCCTCAAACAACTGAAAATGGAACTCCCATTTGACCCAGTAATCCCACTCCTGGGAATATATCCGAAGAAACTAGAAACACCAATCAGAAAGGATATATGCACCCCTATGTTCATAGCAGCACAATTCACCATAGCTAAGATTTGGAAACAGCCTAGGTGCCCGTCGGCAGATGACTGGATCAGGAAACTGTGGTACATCTACACAATGGAATACTATGCTGCCATAAAAAAGAAGGAATTCTCATCATTTGCAGCAACCTGGATGGAATTGGAGAACATTATGTTAAGTGAAATAAGTCAGTCAATGAAAGAAAAATACCACATAATCTCACTCATTTATGGATAATAAAGAACATTATAAAATTGAACAAAAAGATAGATACAGAGACAGTAAAGCATCAAACAGACTGTCAAATTACAGGGGGAAGGTTAGGGAGGGGTGGGGGAGATAAGAGATCAATCAAAGGACTTGTATGCATGCATATAAGCATAACCAATGGACGCAAACCTCTGGGGGGTGAGGGCATATATGGGAGTGGGGTGGGGGGGCAATGGTAAGATATGTACACATATAATACGTTAATAAAAAAATTGGAAAGAAAAAAAAAAAAGAAGGACGTAACACCAAAATAAAAAAAAAAAAGAATAAGAACCTAGGTTAGCTATAAGATAGCAGTAGAACAG
Organism: Cnephaeus nilssonii; assembly: GCF_951640355.1. NCBI lineage: Eukaryota > Metazoa > Chordata > Mammalia > Chiroptera > Vespertilionidae > Cnephaeus > Cnephaeus nilssonii. Next base: position 80,415,659 of record NC_137071.1, read on the forward strand.
TACTGGAAAATGAGACAAAAGCAATCTAACTTTATCCTGCCTGGTACAGGCTGACTTTTAAAGTCCTGGCATCATCGCTTCTAGACTAAACTGTAGTTTTTCTTTAAGGTGTTGTCAGCTAGAGCCCAGCATTATCAAGTGTCTGGGGAGATAAATGAAGGTGAGATATTGAGCAGTTTTCAAGGCAGCTGGTCAAAATGAGACTAATGAGTGGGTTAAGAAAACAGACTTATCTCTTCACCCTCCTAACCTCAAGTAATCCCTTTATGGGCACTTGTTGGGGGAAACAGAAAATGCTGATGGATGACAAACCTTGGGGTATACTGGTGCCAATGAACCAAGATTTGGGGGGCATGGAGTCAGTGTGTGAGCATGTGAATACCTTAGTCTTTTTTCTGACCATCTTGATCAACCCTCATATCCTCTGGTGGTGAATTTTATGTGTCAACTTGACTGGGGCACGGGTGCCTAGATATTTGGTTAAACATTACTTCAGTTGTGTCTATGAGGTGTTTTGGATGAGATTAACATTTGAATAGGTAGACTGAGTAAAGCAGATTTCCCTTCCCAATGTGGGTAGACTGAATAAGAAAGAATACTTTCTTTCTGTCTGGTTGTCCTCAAGCTGTATGGTCTTCTCTTGCCTTTGGACTTGGCTCTCCAGGGTTTGGACTTCTTATCTTCCATAATCATGTGAGCCCAATTAATAAGCTCTCTCTCTCTCTCTCTCTCTCTCTCTCTCTCTCTCTCTCTCTCTACACACACACCCACCCTACTGATTCTATTTCTCTGGATAACCCTAATACCAAAATCCTCATTGCTTGCCCCTTGGATCACATATGCTCAGTCCAATTCTCCTACAGGTAACCTTGGAAGAACAAAGAGGAATGTCCTTGAACTTCTCCTATAAAAGGAAGAAATAAGTCTCTCCTTCCTAAACCAACAATCATCTTCTTCTACATAATCACAAAGACCTATATGTAGGCTTAAAATTTTAAGAACTGAAGTAATGTTGTATGGTTCTTGATTTATTCAGTTTAGTGCTTGCTCAATTATCTATAGCAGTGGTTCTCAACCTTTCTAATGCCCTTTAATACAGTTCCTCATGTCGCGACCCACAGGTTGAGAACAGCTGCTGTAGAGCCTAAGACCATTGGAAAACACAGATATTTGCATTACGATTCATTAACAGTAGCAAAATTACAGTTATGAAGTAGCAATGAAAATAATTTTATGGTTGGGGGTCACCACAACATGAGGAACTGTATTAAAGGGTCGCGGCAACAGAAAGGTTGAGAACCACTGATCTATAGCTATTGAGTCAGCTCTTCTGGCTAAATTCACTGGCTAACAGATGAGTGGGAGTGTTATATAGACCCAGTCTGTGCATTACTTATGCATGGGGTATTGTTGTTCTAAGTGTTCACAGGGCAAAGCTTGCATTACTGTAATGTCTGTACAGTGTCTAGGAAGGTGCTGCATAAAGACAGAGGCTTCATTGGAATAATTTGATGATATAATAACTAGTGATTTGCCTTCTGTATGCAGATCTCTCAGGAAAAAGTAGAGAAGCCAGAAGCACTGTTATGTCTAAGTGGCAAAACATATTTACTAGTAGAGACACAAAAGAAAAATACAATTGGTCATCAAAGTGTTTGGTTGCTATCAAGAATAGGGAACATTTAACCCCCAGAGGGGAAGGTCATATTTGCAGCTTATTTTCACTAAGTCCCTAAGTCAGACTTCAGGAGATGATCCCACCTATGTGTATAGTTGGGAACACAAACATGACATTTAAAGTATTTTGTGGATATATTTTAAAAATAAGAAGAGCAGAATGATTTTTTATTCAAGTTCTTTATCTTGGCAAAAATGTAATAATGATGGCTGTGATATTGACTATAATGATAATAATGATAGTAACTGCCACATATTGATTATTTACTAAGTACTCAACACTGTTCTAAGCATTTAACATGTAAAAACTCATTTAATTCTCAAAAAGACTACCTTCAGCTACAAAGCTTCATTTAGGGATACTTCTTAAATGAGAAAAAGGAAGTATTTTATAAGTTCTTGCACTACTGAGCTTTAAATAGAAATTAAATTCTGTCAGTTTTTACTATTAAAATACAAAGAATTATATTATTTTCTTTTTTGTAAGTCAACATCAAGCTCTGTATGTCTTTTCTGATCTTGCCTCCTCCTTTCTGCTTATTCTTCCTTTTCTTTCATCCTCCTCTTCTTTCTTCAGTGACCATATATGGAAAAATAAAATATATTATTATGGGGAGGGCCCTATTTATATCCTGCAAAAGGTAACACTGCACATCAGGCCATTTGAAAACTTTTTGGATTACTAAGGAAATATTTAAATATTCACAAGGTTTAGAGTAAATAAATTAAGTCTTGATCCAACCAAATTTTATATCAGGTAGTTTTGACTGTCGTTGACGATTTTTCACATTTACATCAATAATATATAATGTGTGCATGGTTGTATGTGTTAGAGTGAGGATAAAGGATTCAAAATGAGTCCATGTTGACCTTGCAGGCCACCATTCCACTTCTAAAATATTTACAACCATAAATCCCAGTCCCTATCACTCAAATACTTGCAGAAGATAAGCCAGGATAAAAATAGCTTTTCATTTGAAAGCAGATATAGAGCTTTCTTTTAAAAAAAAAAATGCCCTGATGTCTAAGAGAAAAACAGGTGCACTTTGATTTCAAATTATTTACTTGGTGAAGTTGTGAGCATTTTTATTTAATTTATTGGGGTGATATTGATTAATTATATAGGTTTCAGGTGTACAGTTCTATAATACATCATATGTATCTTGTATTGTGTATTCACTACCCCAAGTAAAGTCTCTTTCCACTTATCCCCCCTTTACTGTCTTCTACCACCCCCTTTTGCTCTGGTTAGCACCATATTGTTGTCTGTGTCTATGAGATTCTTTTTTGTTTTTGTTTTCTTTTGCTTAATCCCTTCACCTTTTTCACTGAGTCCTCCAACTCCTCTCCCCTTTGACAACTGTCAGTCTTTTCTCTGTCCCTAAGAGTCTGTTCCTATTATGTTTGTTACTTTATTTTGTTAATTAGATTCCACAATATAAAAATATGTTTCTGAACCTTATGAAAATTAGATACACTGAAGCTGAAGAACATATATGCATATACCATGGACATGGATAATAGTGTGGTAAAGGCCAAGGGAGGGGGAATGGGGGACATCCTCAATAGTGTCAACATTAAAAAAAATTTTAATTAAATAAAGATATTATCTTTGAACTGGAATTGCTGTTATGTAATGTATGTATGGCATTTTCACTATTATTAAATGACTTCCTAAAATAGATATTCAAATTTATATTCCTATTAGAAATTCATAAGGTGTCCAATTTCTTCAAATTCTCACCAGTCCTTTGATACAACAGACCAGGAATAGGGATAAGGCAAATAGCATGAGTCATGTAAGTGCATGGTCAGATCCTGTTTTTATTTAGAATTTAATATTTTGTTCATTATGGGTTTTTGTATTAATTTTGAGTTTTGAAGATATTGCATTAAGATATTATCTTGACTAGTGAGTTTTTTGTGCCCGCTTACAGGACAGTGCCTGATTGATGTTAATTAATTTTATTTTTTTGTAATTCTGATGTATATAAAAAGATCCTTTATTATCCTAACTTGGCATTTGCCTGATCATTAGCAGGATTAAGTATTTTTTCTATACATATTAACCATTTAGGTTTCTTTTATGAAGTATCTGAACATATCTTTTAACCACTTTTCTGTTGGGTAGTTTTCCCTCTCTATATTAATATGTAGAACTAATTTATATGTCCTTTTAAAAATCTCTTTTTGACTTAAATGCATTGAAAATATCTTTTCTCAGTCTGTCCCTGACCTTTTCATTTTGTTTATTGTATATTTGTTATATCCTAATATATAAAAACCCAGGGTCCATAATGACTGACTGAAGGCTTGACCAAACACCGGAAGTCAGTCCTGCAGTCAGTGAGCTGACCCAGCACTGACTGTGAGGGGACAGAAGATCAGGCCTCTGTGGCAGCTGTTGATCAGCTGCTGCCTCTCTCTTTCTCTCTGGAATTCGCCAGCAGCCACACCTCTGTTTCTCTCTGGGCCTCCAGGGGTCTGCTGATCATCCCCACCTCTCTAAGCAGGCCTGGAGATAGGCCCGGAGATGTTGACTGGCATAGAAACCGACCAATCAGAACCAAATCTGGGTGAACTGTGAGGAGCCAATGGCTGCCTAGGAGTTTTTGATGCTGACTGGCATAGAAACCGACCAATCAGAACCAAATTGGCCGGCAGGGGAGGGCAGTTGGGGGTGAGATCAGGCTGGCAGGGAGGGCAGTTAGGGGTGATCAGGCTGGCAGGGAAGAGCAGTTGGGGGTGAGATAAGGCCAGCAGGGGAGGGCCATTGGGGGTGAGATCAGGCTGACAGGGGAGAGCAGTTAGAGGTGATCAGGCAGGCACCGGGCCACTAGTAGAAATTTATAATTATAATGTAATCAAATTAATTAATCTCTTCATTTATGATCTATGCTTTGCAGTGTGTTTGTTTAAAACATTTTCTCTACCCCAATGTCAGAGGACTTCTCCCCGATTTCCTTTGGAAAGTTTTAAAGTTTGGCTTTTCATATTTAATTCTTCAATTTATCAGGACAAAGTAGGAATATAATTTTATCTTTTTTAATATTTATAGCTAGTTGCTCAACAAAATGTATTTAGTAGTTCATCCCATCTTTTCTTAATTAATTTATAATGGAATCTATGCCATATACAAAGCTCAAATATATAAAGTGAGTCTGTTTCTGGGTTTTCTGTTACATTTTATTTGTTTGTTTATTTTTGCACCAATTTTATGCTTAACAAAATAATCCTATATAATAAAAGTATGCAAATTGTCCCCTCAACCAGAGTTCTTCCAGGAGTTTGACTGGAGGTTGGGCTGGCAGGGCTAAGAAAGGGAGGCCCCAGCACTGGCAGGTGGTTGGGGGAAAGGACGGAGGCCCCGGCCAGCAGCTGGCAGCCACTAGGGACCCTACAAGTACATGAATTCCATGCCCTGGGCTTCTAGTAGTTTATGGTAAGTCTTGATTTCATGGTGGCTAGAACCTCCTATTATTATTATTACTAGTTGCCCAGTGAATGGATTCGTGCACATTGAAAGGAAATTAATTAGAAGAAATATTTTAATATCGCTATTCACCCTTTCTCTATAATAGAAGTGTCAAAGATTAAAGAAAATTAGTAAAATGTATATAAAAATAATATATAAATTGATTAATAAATAAATAAGAACAACATGATATAACAACAAGACATGATATGAAAACAACATTGATAAAAACAATGACTGATAAATTGATTAAACTTATTCTATTATCTCCCTGTATACCACATTAAAAGTAAAGATACTTTCAGAGCACTTGACTAATTTCCCTTGTGATGAAGTATTTACAACTTTAACTTTAACGTCACAAGCTCTTCAAACTCGAGAGTAAGCAACATATAACTGACCATGTCAAAAAATGAGTTCAAGTAGGAATATTTCTACTGTGTCTAGAGTTTGTCCTTGTGATTTATTAATAGTCATCACAAACGCTGGCATCACGGGAAACTGTCTTTGAATTAATTTAAATGGGATGCCAGTGTCAGATGTGGATAAATCATTTCTTGGAATCAGAACAACCTCTCCTTCCACAGATCCTATTAATAATTCACCTTTGATTATGTTAGGTGCAATCTTTTGATAATAAATCTAGTATGGTTACAAAGACCCCATTTACTATTAAGATTTCTCAGTAGCATGATGATTGCACCTACTTTCAATTTTAATTTATGACAGGGCATTCCCAAAGGAGTAATACTATTAAGAAATTTGATGGGAAAATTTTCCTTTTTGGCAGCATCCATTGAATCAGTGGAATCATCACTCAAATAAGTGTGAAAATCTCCATTGAGTATATCCAAAATTCCTTCATTTGATTTATGAACGTACTGGTTTTTCGGACAAAGAAATGATCAGCAATGACAGACTGAAACACACGCATGCATTTGGCACCAGCAAGAGCTTTACATGTATCACACATGTGTGAGTCAATGTTTATTTTCAAATTGCCAGTGCACGTCACTTGTACCAGCCACTTGGTCGGTCAGATAGTTGGATGGACGTATGTTCAGTCACTTAGCCTTTTACATATATATAGACTAGAGGCCCGGTGCATGGATTCGGTGGGGTTCCTCAGCCTGGCCTGCAGGGATCGGGCCGAAACTGGCTCTCCAACATCCCCTGAGGGGTCCCAGATTGTGCGAGGGCACAGGCCAGGCCAAGGGAACCCACCCGTTCATGAATCTGTGCACCGGGCCTTTAGTATGCATATAAGATGTTTGGTTAATCTTTTCCTGCCCTCCCCCCTCCTCCCTTCCCTCTGAGATTCATCAGTTTGTTCCATTTTTCATGCCTGTGGTTTCTGCTCCTGCTTTGAGCATCTGCCTCCTGGTGGTCAGTGTGTGTCATAGCTACTGTCGGACAGTTGAACAGTCAGCCGGTTGTGTAGGCTTTTATATATACAGATTATTATTAAACAATATCTTGGTTACTTTAGCCTTGCATTCTTCAATATAAATTTTAGGATGAGCTTTTGAAGGAAAAAATGTTGTTGGAATTGTATTGGATTTATGGATTCGCTCAGAGAAAATTATAATCTTTGTGATATTGATTTACTCATCCATGAACATGACACATGAACATTGGCATTTCTCTATCTATTTATATCTTATTTTGTGCTTTTAATAACATTTTATAATTTTCTCCATAAAAGTCATATACTTCTATTTGATTTATTTTTGATACTTATACAGAACTAGAGGCCTGGTGCACGAAATTCATGCATAAGTAGGGTCCCTAGGCCTGGCCGGCTATCAGGGCCAATCTGTGGGGCAACTGGCAGGGTGATCAGGGAGCCCCAGCTGGCACCTGCCTTGATCAACCTTGTGCCACCCACTCGCCGACCCCACCTCCCTCTGCCGCCGCTGGTTACCTCCCTCTGTGGGGTGACCGGTGGGGCTCCTGGGGTCAGCTCCTGCATTTAGCATCTGACCCCTGGTGTTCAGTGTGCATCAGAGCAACCAGTCATTCCACTGGTTGTTCCACAATTTGGTTGATTTGCATATTAGGCTTTTATTATATAGGATTGTTTTCCTATTGTAAATAGTATTTATATGTATTATTTTACTTTAAAAATTTTTGTTGGTGGTGTAAAAGAATACAATTTTTGTACAATAATGGTATATCCAGTAACATTTTAGTTTTATAAGCTCATAGAATTTCTTGTTTTTTTGTATAGATAATTGTATTATCGCTAAAAAATGTCAGTATTTCCTTTCCTATGCTGCTACATTTTACTTATTTTTCTTATTTAATTGTATTGGCCAGGTCTCCCAGCATAATCTATAACAATAAAAGCATAATATGCTAATTATATTGGAAGTCCTTCCCAACGTCCTTTGGGACTACTTTCCAAAAGAAGCCAGGGTTACAAGGGAAGCTCAGGTCCTAGGTGCCTGCTGGTCGCCAGAGTGAAGCCTGGGTCCTGGGTGTCAGAGAGAAGCTGGTGCCAGCAGCTGGGGGAAGGAAGGCCTACTCTTGGCACAAATTTTTTGCATCAGGTCTCTAGTATTGAATAAAAACAATGGTAGTAAGCATTCTTGATTTCTTCTTATTTTAAAGAAAATATTTTAAAGTTATCATCAATTATATTTGTTATATATTTTCCAGTAGTTTACTTTTATCAAGGTAAGGAAATTAACTTTTTAAAAATATTTTATTGAATTTTTACAGAGAGGAAGGGAAAGGGATAGAGAGTTAGAAACATCGATGAGAGAGAAACACCAATCAGCTGCCTCCTGCACACCTCCTACTGGGGATGTGCCCGCAACCAAGGTACATGTCCTTGACCGGAATCGAACCTGGGACCTTTCAGTCCGCAGGCCGACGCTCTATCTACTGAGACAAACCAGTTAGGGTGGAAATTAACTTTTCTAACACTGTTTTTTAGAGAAGTTTTAGGTTTGTAACAAAATTGAGAGGGAGATACAAAAATATCTCATATACCCACTGGCCTACACACATGCATAGATTCCCCTGTTATTAACATCCCCAATCAGAATGGTACTTTATCAAAGATAAACCTACATTGACATAATATAATTATCCAATGTCTATAGTTTGCCTTCGAGTTAACTTGTAGTGTTGTACATTCTATGGATTTGAATAGAATGTTTGTATTGTCACATATATCTATGATTATATGATACAGTCTTTTCACTACTCTAAATATTCTTTGTGTTCTGCCTATTCATCCCCTGACCCAGCCACTGGCAACCAATAATCTTTTTATTGTCTTCATAGTTTTTCCTTTTAGAAAATTAACTTTTATTCTTAGTTTTTTTTAGATATTTTATCTTGAAAGGTTGCTAATTTCTATCAAAAGCTTTTCCTGCATTTCACTAAATTATTTTTATGATTCATCTTATAATAACAAATAATATTTTTTCCTTGAAAGCAAAACCATCCTTAGGATCTTCAGATATACCAGACTTAGTCATGATGCGTATATAGATTGATTGAATTTATAATATTTGTTGAGTGTTTTGTGTCTATGTTCATAATTGAGTTTGGCTTATAAATATTCATTTTCATTCTGTCTTTTTCTATGTTTGATGTCAAAACTAAACTAGACTTATTACATAACTAGAGGCCTGGTGCACGAAATTCGTGCATGGAGGGGGGTTGTCCCTCAGCCCAGCCTGTACCCTCTCCAATATGGGACATCCCTCTCACAATCCAGGACTGCTGGCTCCCAACTGCTTGCCTGCCTGCCTTCCTGATTGCCCCTAACCACTTCTGCCTGCCAGCCTGATCACCCCCTAACCACTCTGCTGCCAGCCTGTTTGCCCCCAACTTCCCTCCTCTGCCGGCCTGGTCACCCCTAACTGCCCTCTCCTGCAGGGTTGATCACCTCCAACTGCCCTCCCTTGCAGGCTTGGTCCCTCTCAACTGCCCTCCCTTGAAGGCTGGGTGCCTCCCAACTGCCCTCTCCTGCTGGCCATCTTGTGGTGGCCATCTTGTGTCCACATGGCGGCAGGATCTTTGAACACATGGGGGCAGCTATATTGTGTGTTGCAGTGATGATCAATCTGCAGATTACTCTTTTATTAGATAGGATAGAGGCCTGATACAGGGGTGGGGGCCAGCTGGTTTGCCCTGAAGGGCATCCGGATCACGTGGGGTTCCCTTGGGGTGTGGGGAAGCCTGAGCGAGGGGCCTGTGGTGGTTTGCAGGCCTGCCACAACCCCTGGCAAACTAAGCAGAGGCCCTGGTATCTGGAATTTATTTTCCTTCTACAATTGAAACTTTGTAGCCTGGAGCGGAGCCAAGCCTGGGGCTCCCTCTGAGACCAGCAGCCATTTGTGTTGGGGTTATAATTGAAACTTTGTTGCCTTAAGCGGGTGGGCCCGGCCAGGGTGTGCAGAAAGTTTTGCTTCCCCTGTTGCCGGCGGCAACCCTGGCCTGCTCTCTCAAGCTCCATTCTGCTGCCATTTGCTTGAATTTGTTTACTTTCTATAATTGAAACTTTGTAGCTTGAGTGGAGGCTTAGGCCTGGCCAGAGCAGGCAGAAAGCTTGGCTTCCTCTGTTACCTAGGAAACCTTGCTCTCTGTGGCTGTAGCCATCTTGGTTTGGGTTAATTTTCATACTCGCTCTGATTGGATGGTGGGCATGGCTTGTGGGCATGGCTTGTGGGTGTGTTGGAGGTATGGTCAATTTGCATATTTGTCTATTATTAGATAGGATTGAATACTTTTTAGGAACATTTATGTAAATTGGAGATTATATGTTTTTTGAAAGTTTGTGTTTTGAAATTTGATTGAGAGAGTACATTTTTAAAATTGAGTTTATTGGGATGACACCCCTTGAGGGGTCCCAGATTGGAGAGGGTGCAGGCTGGGCTGAGGGACACAACCACCTCCCCACCCCCTGTGCACAAATTTTGTGCACCGGGCCTCTAGTATATAATGAAAAGACAAAACTATAAAGACACTAAAAAGGTCAGTGGTTTCCAGGAGTTTGGAATGGGGAGGAGGATGAATAGGTAGAGCCCAGGAGATTTTTAGGGCAGTGAAACGACTATGTATGGTACTATAATGATGGATACATGTCATTGTACATTTGTCCAAAACCACAATGTATAACACCAAGAGTTAAGCCTAATGTAAACTTTGGACTCTGAGTGATTATGATGTGTCAATGTAAGTTTATCAATTGTAACAAATATACCACTCTGGTGTGAGATGTCAATATTGGGGGAGGCTGTGAGTGTGTGGAGATGGGTTATATGGAACTTTCTGTACCTTCCATTCCATTTTGTTGTGATCCTAAAACTGCTCTAAACAATCTATCCTATCGAATAAAAGAGTAATATGCAAATTGACCATACCTCTGCTACACCAGAAGCCACACCCACTATCCAATCAGGAGCAAATATGTAAATTAACCCAACCAAGATGGCTGTGGCCATGGAGTGAGCAGGGGGCTTGGGTTTCCCCAGCAATGGACGAAGCCAAGCTTTCTGCACACCCTGGCCCACCCTGGACTCCACGCAAGGCTACAAAGTTTCAATAATAGAAGATAAATAAATCCCAACAAAAATGGCGGCACCCACGGAGCTGGAGAGAGCAGGAGGCTTGAGTTTCCCCTGGCGATGGAGGAAGCCAAGCTTTCTGCACACCCTGGCTTGCCTTGGCCTCCACTCAAGGCTACAAATTTTCCATTATAGAAGATAAATAAATTCCAACAAAAATGGCTGCAGCCACGGAGCAAGCAGGAGGCTTGGTTCCGCTCAAGACTACAAATTTTCAATTACAGAAGATAAATAGGAAGAGGGGAGCCAAGATGGCGGCGGAATTGAACGGCTGATCTGTTGCCTCGCATGGCAGTTTCGGAAATACAACTAAAAGATGGACTGGTGAGTGCGGCGACTCCTGCTCACATCTCCCCAGGCCGGGCAGCTGCTCCTCTCAGCCAGCACCTCGATCGGGGCCATGGGCTCGTCGGCGGCCATGGCAGCTGCTGTGGTGGCGGCCGCAGTCTCGGCGCAGTGGCTCTCGGTGAAGGAAGAGACCATCTTTCTGCAGGAAGGGCTCATCCGCCTCACCGACCTGGCCAAGCTGCCCAGTGAGATCCTCGGGGCCCCGGAGGCCGCCGACACGGACTTGGAGGATTGTTATGATTTCCCGTCTTACATTTAAGTCCTTTAGCCATTTTGAGAGAGGAGAAGCAAGAAGGCGGCAAAGTTAAACAAATGAACTGCGCCGCGCACAGCAATTTCAAAAATACAACTGGAGGACAGAGCTTCTGCCACCCAGAACCACAAGAGAGCTGGCTGAATGGTGGATTTACAACTAAGAGGGAAGAGGAAAGAGAAAACTCGGAGGGGATGAGGTGCGGAGGCGCGTGGGTCGGGCTGGTGGCGGGGGAAGGGACATGCGGCTTTTTTTCCAACCCTAGGGGAGATTAGCTCCCCATCACTCTGAAATCCAGCTTCTGGGGATGCGCAGGAGACCCAGACGCCTGCGGGGAGAGGCTGGACTCTCGGCCTTCGTGTCGGAGAGTGGGAGTAACTTCATTGCGGAGGTGCGCCCAACAATCAGTGTTTGCTGTGCTGGAGTGCGGGACGAGGGGACTTGGCAATGCAGAAAGCAGAAAAAGCAGACTTGCAGCCATTGCGGTTCGCCACGCCATGGCCTGGTGGCGCCCTGAGACCCCGCCCCACACTGAGACCCCGCCCCACCCTGGGACCTGCCTCGCATGTTTTGCAGGCCCACCTGGGCTCCAAGCAGCGGCTTTTCCATGTGGGTGGCCTGCCCTGTTGCAGCTTGACCAGATGAACTGTGGTTCCAGTCGGACTGCTCCAGGGCCGCTCAGGCAGGAGGAGGAAACTGCAGTTTTTGCTGTAACTACTGCTGAGTGGCCTCAGACAGTAGCTGACCTACACTCCATTGGAGACCCAGAAACGAGGGCATCTAGTGGTCGGTGTGAGATAACACCAGATTTCAACCACTCGCATAAGGGACACATTCAAGAGGCAGACTCAGTGAGCGCCAAAGCCTTGCTGCAACAAGTCCCGGCCCATAAACGTGTCTCCTGCTCAGCAACTCTTTCTTTATAGACACAGCAGGTCCTCACAGCCAATTGGCCTGGAGGAAAATTCCTCCCAGTGACACCAACAACAATCAAGATTTAACTACACAAAGGAGGACCAAGATGGAGGCATAGGGTGGACGCCTGATTGTTGCCTACCACAACAATTTTGAAACTACAATGGGAAAACAGAGCAGACACCATCCAGAACCACCGGAGGGCTGGCTTAGCATATGCTCTACAACTAGAATAAAAGAGAGGGGTACGCAGGATGATGCTGATGCCGGTGAGCCAAAGATCACACTTTAAGAACTACGGCTCAGGCGACACAATGGCGGCCTGGAACGTGCTCGGCGCAGTTCCCCTGGCGGTCTTCGGCTGAGGGGACGGCTCCACTCGCTGCCGAGCACGGACAGATGAGCCCCTGGGAGACATGGGGTGGGAGACTCCTCGCTTGCTGACCTCCGAGTCCTTCAAGAATCTCAACGCCCTGGAAGCGGCCAGTTGCGCACGCTCAGCGCTCAGCGACTGGCCACTGCTGCAGACCCAAGTGCCGATGCAGCGACCCCGGACCAGCCCCCTACCGCGCACCAGGCACACCGGAGCTTCGCCGAGCTCGCCGCCCAGAGTTCTGCGGCAGCCGCCCCGGAGCTCTGAGAAAATGGCCGAAGGAATTGCTGAGAGGGAATTGACCAACAGGAATTGGGATCAAGAAGACGAAGCCCCGCTGAGTCCCAGGTCTGGGTGAGGCCGTGCGCCCCTGGGTCCGGGTGAGGCTGGGTCCTGGGTCAGGGTGAGGCTGGGTCCCGGGTCCGGGCGAGGCCACATACCCCTGGATCTGGGTAAGGCCGCATGCCCCTGGATCCGGGTGAGGCTGGGACCCGGGTCTGGGCGAGGCTGCGTGCCTCTGGGCTCGGGTGTGGTCACACGCCCCTGGGTCTAGGTGAGGCCTCACGCCCCTGGGTCTGGGTGAGGCTGGGTCCGAGGTCCAGATGAGGCCACGCCCCTGGGTCCGGGTGAGGCCGCGCGCCCCTCGGTCCAGGTGAGGCCACGCCCCTGGGTCTGGGTGAAGCTGGATCCTAGGTTCGGGTGAGGCTGTGCGCCCCTGGCTCCGGGTGAAGCTGGGTCCCGGGTCTGGGTGAGGCCGTGCACCCCTGGGTCGGGGTGAGGCTGGGTCCGAGGTCCAGATGAGGCCACGCCCCTGGGTCTGGGTGAGGCCGCGCGCTCCTCGGTCCAGGTGAGGCCACGCCGCTGGGTCTGGGAGAGGCCAAACACCCCTGGGTTCAGGTGAGGCCACGCGCCCCTGGGTCCGGGTGAAGCTGGATCCTGGGTCCGGGTGAGGCCGTGCACCCCTGGATCCGGGTGAGGCCACGCGACCCTGGGTCTGGGAGAGGCCATGCACCCCTGGGTCCGGGTGAGGCCATGCGCCCCTGGGTCCGGGTGAAGCTATATCCGGGGTCCGGGTGAGGCCGTGTGCCCCTGGATCTGGGTGAGGCTGGGTCCCAGGCCCAGGTGAGGCCACGCGCCCTTGGGTCTGGGAGAGGCCACGTGCCCCTGGTTCTGGGTGAGGCCACGCGCCCCTGGGTCCGGGTGAGGCCACGTGCCCCTGGGTCTGGGTGAAGTAGATCCCGGGTCCGGGTGAGGCCGTGTGCCCCTGGATCCGGGTGAGGCTACGCGCCCCTGGGTCCGGGTGAAGCTGGATCCTGGGTCCGGGCGAGGCCGTGTGCCCCTGGATCCAGGTGAGGCTGGGTCCCGGGCCCGGGTGAGGCCACGCGCCCCTGGGTCCGGGTGAGGTCATGTGCCCCTGGGTCCGGGTCAAGCTGGATCCCGGGTCCGGGTGAGGCCGTGTGCCCCTGGATCCGGGTGAGGCCACATGCCCCTGGGTCCGGGTGAGGCTATGCGCCCCTGGGTCCGGGTGAAGCTGGATCCTGGGTCCAGGTGAGGCTGTGCGCCCCTGGATCTGGGCGAGGCCACACGACCCTGGGTCTGGGAGAGGCCATGCGCCCCTGGGTCCCAGTGAGGCTATGCGCCCCTGGGTCCGGGTGAAGCTAGATCCCAGGTCCGGGTGAGGCCATGTGACCCTGGATCCGGGTGAGGCTGGGTCCCAGGTCCGGGTGAGGCTCGCGCACCTGGGTCCGGGTGAGGCCACGTGCCCCTGGGTCTGGGAGAGGCCACGCGCCCCTGGGTCAAGGTGAGGCCATGCGCCCCTGTGTCCGGGTGAAGCTAGATCCCAAGTACGGGTGAGGCCATGTGCCCCTGGATCCGGGTGAGGCTGGGTCCCGGATCCGGGAGAGTCCGCGCACACCTGGGTCCGGGTGAGGCCACACGCCCCTGGGTCTGGGAGAGGCCACGTGCCCCTGGGTCCGGGTGAAGGTGGATCCCGGGTCTGGGTGAGGCCGTGTACCTCTGGATCTGGGTGAGGCTGGGTCCCGGGCCCGGGTGAGGCCGCGCGCACCTGGGTCCGGGAGAGGCCACGCGGCCCTGGGTCCAGGTGAGGCCATGCGCCCCTGAGTCCAGGTGAAGCTGTGCCTCTTGGTCCGGCCGAGACCAAACCAGAGGGGGTCGGACCTGCATTGCTGCCATTTGTCCACCATCCAGAGCTGAGGGATCGGTGCCGACGTGTACACATAAGGAACTGGTGGCCATTGAAATTGGGTCTCAGGAGAACTGTTGGTCCAGGGATAAACTCACTACAGACTGATTCATTTGTCTGTCAGCATAACTATTGTTGCTCGTCTCACATTCAGTTCTTATATTTCTAGTGACACATGATCTCGCTCATCTAGGGAAAATGATGAACAACATAGACTGATGAACAAGAACAGAACCAGAAACAAGGAGGCATCGATCAGACTATCGGGCCTCAGAGGGAGGGTAGGGGAGGGTGGGGAGAGGGGGGAGAGATCAACCAAAGGACTTGTGTGCATGCATACGAGCCTAACCAATGGTTAAGGTCAACAGGGGGTTGGGGCATCCATGGGGAGGGGTGTCGGATGGGAATGGGGGGATGAGGACAAATATGTGACACCTTAATCAATAAAGAAATTTAAAAAATAAATAAATAAAATAAAATTATGTTTGAATACAAAAAAAAATAAAGAAGATAAATATATCCCAGATACCAGGGCCTCCGCTTGGGACACTGCGGGGCATGGCCGGCCCGCAAACCACAACAGTCCCCTCGCCCAGGCTGCCTCATGCCCCAAGGAAACCCCCACCCTGATCCGGAACACCCTTCAGGGCAAACCAGATGGCCCCTGCCTGTGCACCAGGCCTCTATCCTATCTAATAAAAGAGTAATATGCAAATTGACCATTACTCCAACACACAATATGGCTGCCCCCATGTGGTCAAAGATCCTGCCACCATGTGGACAGAAGTTGGCCACCACAAGATGGCCTGCAGGGGAGGGCAGTTGGGAGGCACCCGGCCTGCAAGGGAGGGAAGTTGGAGGTGATCAACCCTGCAGGGGAGGGCAGTTAGGGGTGACCAGGCCAGCAGAGGAGGAAAGTTGGGGGCAAACAGGCTGGCAGGGGAGCAGTTGGGCATTAATCAGGCTGTCAGGGGAGTGGTTAGGGTGTGATCAGGCTGGCAGGCAGAAGTGGTTGTGGGCAATCAGGAAGGCAGGCAGGCGAGCAGTTGGGAGCCAGCAGTCCTGGATTGTGAGAGGGATGTCCCAGATTGGAGAGGGTGCAGGCTGGGCTGAGGGACACACACACCCCCTGCCCCCCCGTGCATGAATTTTGTGCACCAGGCCTCTAGTTAATTTATAATATGCATTTAATTATGGGTGAAGTTAAGTAGTCATATATTTAAAAGCCATTTTAAAATTATTTTGTGAACCTCAGGTCCATGAGGTTTGTACATTTTTATTTGAGTTCTTAGTGTTTTATTACAGATTTAAAAAAACTATTCATATGTAAATAAAGTTAGTTTTTTGTCCTATGTTATATTGTTTATATTATTTTAGTGTAAATGTATTTTCTGTCAGAAATTTAAATTTTTTTCTGAATTCAGATTTATCAGTCTTTTCTTGCATTACTTCTAGGTTTTGTGGTTTGCTTTGAAAGGTCTTTCTCAATATTAGATTATTTTATAAAATATTCTTCCATATTTATATTTAGTATTTTTATTATTTTATTTTTATATTTAAATCTTACAATTGTCACCCCTACAAAGAGTTTAGTTTGTAATAAACAATAAAAAAGCATTTATTTGAACAAAGGATTATGATTCAAAAGACATATTCAAGGAACAAGCCAAACTAGGCTCTATGAGAACAAAGAAGGGCAGGGCCTATAAAGACAAAACCACAAAATGTAGTTCTTCCATGCAAATAAAGAATTGATGACCTGATTAACAGGGATTAGTTAATTATAATAGGCAAATGAGGGTGGTGACAACTATAAGGAAGAGGGATAATCCATATGTGTCCATACAGCAGTTGTTGTTCCAGGATGTTAATGGCTCCGGCTTGAGCTGAGTTTAGCAACAGGTTTAGCAGCTAAATAGCAGAAACCTGAGGCACTGGATGTGCATAGGCTGTATGGGCCCCACTTCCCTAACAGCCTCCTGACTCTATTTTAAGTGACTCTCTTAGCAATGTTTATTCCAGTTTATTTGTTTTTATTTTCACTATCTGGAATTGTTTTTTGTTTAGGGAGTTAGTCAATTTATTTATTTATTTATTTTTATTTTTTTTAATATATTTTATTGATTTTTTACAGAGAGGAAGGGAGAGGGATAGAGAGCTAGAAACATCTATGAGAGAGAAACATCGACCAGATGCCTCCTGCACACCCCCTACCGGGGATGTGCCCACAACCAATGTACATGCCCTTGACCGGAATCGAACCTGGGACCCTTGAGTCTGCAGGCCAACACTCTATCCACTGAGCCAAACCGGTTTTGCCAGGGATTTAGTCAATTTAATAGCAATCGATAACATTGCTTCTTACTTAATTGTCAATTTAATAACATCAGTTATTGAATAATTCATTTCCTGGCAGATTTTGAATACCATTTATACAGTATAAAATACTTATATGTATAGAAGATGATAATAATAATTGCTACTTCCTGTTGATGTTACAAGGATTAAAGGAGATAATGTATTAAAGCACTCGGCAGAGTGCCTGGCACATAATAACCACTCAATATTTGTTTGAGAACTTATTTCTGGGCATTATATAATGAACATACTAGGGGTATACAATACAGTGCTACCCAGATATCTGTTTCCTTATAATAGCATCTAACATAATATACATCATCTTATTTACATTTTAGTGATCCTAAACACAATCTCAGAAAGGTTTTGCAGATTTGGGCTTCAGGAGCATAACGCCCCCCCCCCCATTAATATCTACTTTTAGATACACTTGACATAAAACATGAATTGTTGCGGGGGCCTGATGCGGCGGGGGCCAGACATGGTGGGGATCTCCCTTTTCTGTGTCCCACACAGAAAGAGAGATGAATGAACCGGTTCTAAATGGAGGTGGCCAGGGATTGAGAAATATTAGAAATAAAGAAAACAAGATGCAGAAATAGATTCATGAAGCTGGGAGCCTGGCTGGATCTTTCTGTGCCTGGCTGAGGCCACAGAACAGATCCAGACTGCAAAGCTGAGGCTTTATTTATACTCAGGGACAAACAAGGTAATTGACAATGTTCTTGTAAGTTTCACTTGTTTTGGCAGCACTTGCTGCCCATCCCACAGCCCACTAGCTACCCAGGAAAGATCAAGGGATCAGTTACAGGATCAAGCTTAATTATTCCTAGAGGACTGTGCCCTTCCAAGCTTGGGACTTGTTTGTGACTTTGCCAGCAGGTCAGTCCAAGGCTTAACCCTATAACGGCTTCCTACAAATTGTAATTTGGGTTACTATACCTGGAGACTTACAATTTGGTAAAGCAAAGGTAAGGTCAAACTTAGCTTTAATTCATTTATGAAATAAACATCAATGAAATGTCCATAACATATCAGGCACTGTGCAAAGCACTGAGGAGACATGAATGAATAGGGCCCAGGCTCTGCTCTCAAGGAGATTGCAGATGAATGCAGTGGAGTGGTAGGGAGAAGCATTAGGTTCAGAAGTGATCACTCAAAGAGGGCAAGGGTGGAGGTCTTAAAGCACAACAATATTTGAGGTTTGAGCTCAGCAAGAGAATCCAGAATAGGAGACCAAGGATGACTGTCTAGAAAAGGAGAGAAACTACTAGAGAATGATTAATAAGAAGTCAACAAAAGAGAGAGAATTTTAAAGAGGGAGTAGTCAGTCATGTCAATTGGAACAGAGGTCAAGTAAAAAGACAGGAGAGTATCTATTGAATCTGGAATAATGGAAATCATTCATGACTTTGGGAAGAACAGTTTTAGTAGAATTATGAAAGATTAAGCCAATTTTCACTAAGTTGAAGTATTAAATGAGATCTCAGAAAGTTAAAATGGTGAGTACAGCTCATTTCAAGAGCTTAGCCAGGAAGGAAAAGAGAACAAGATGATGGCAGCTAGAAGGAATTGTAAGTTAAGAAGCATTTTTCATTCTTTTTAATGTGGAAGTAACTTGAGCATGTTTCTATGCTATAGAAAAAAGTCAGCAGGAGAGAGCGAGATTGAGGTTAAGAAGACTAATGGATGCTTTATACATCAGTATTTCTGAGAACAGAGGAGGTAGTAGGATCCAAGTGGATGAGTTGGCCTTGGACAGAAAAGTTGACAGTTCACTCATTGAGACAAGAGAAAAGTAGTCTACTGTTGGGGTCATTGCTGGATAGGAAAGTCTCCCTTGATGACCTTGAATTTCTCAGTGAAACAAGAGACTCAGCAACTGTAGATAGTGAGGGGAGAGATGGCATAGTAAGATTTATGACAGCCATGTATCTGTTTGAAACCATGGTGTCTAGGAGAAAATAGTGGGAAAATAAAGATAGCAACTACTATTACTACTATTACTAAATATTTGGAAATTCACAACCCTGAGACTTCAAATTAGTGTTTGGAGCTTACCACCTTCCTCTGTAAACAGTGCCACTAATACTTCAGGTGCCAAAACTTTGAAACATGCCTGAAGATGATAATGATCATTATCATGATGATAAGAAAAAATAGTTAATATTCATTGAGTGCTTTCTAAGTGCTAAGCACTGTTTTAAGTTCTTTACATGGATAAAAGTTAGCTGACTAAGTAACTTAATCCATGGAAATTGATTATGTGCATGCATGTATGTGTATGTATGTGTGTGTGTAAAATAAACAGCATGTAGATGAAATATGTATAACATATTCTCCACACTATGCCTGGCATTTAGCAGAAGCTGTGGTTTTTCCTTTCTTCCCCCATCTTTCCCTCCTCCCTCATTAGCCCTCCACACCCACTACCCTCCAGGGCTGAAGTAGGAGAAAGATGCATATGAAAGGGGTCTCTGTGTCATTGTCCCTGGTCACAGACTGTTTAGTGGAAGAGAGCAAAGCTCTTGGAGTTACCTTTGGATTTTTGTCTCCACATTCAAGTTGTCATTTCTTTGAGGACAGGGGCTATGCTGTACGTGTGTTTGTGCCCCCATAAGCATCTGCATGGTGGTCACATTAGGCAGGCCCTAAATAAGCTCTTTCAGGCTGGGTTCAGCCTCAGCGGTTCTAGATTTCAGTGATTGCTACTGCAGGTCTTAGAATCATAGCTGACAGATTCTCAGGAGCACAGAGAGTGTAGCCAGAGCCACCCAGTAGCAACCCTTTTGGCAGTGCTCTGCTGGGGCAGGGCATCAGGCTAGGAGGCTGAGGACCTGCAACCCAGATGCAGCTCTGCCATCCACCAGTTGGTGACCCTGTACAAATCTTTCCACTTGCCTGGCCTCTGGGCCATCTCCTGTGAAATGAAGATCATAATCCTTACTCTGCCTACTCCACAGAGGTTCTCTAAGGATACAGTTTGGATGACAGTCATTAAAGCTGTTTGCAAAAAGAAAAGCCTGCAGATGTGAAGGAATATTAACTCCAGGTCCAGGGCTTGACTCAGAAAAAGATAGGAAGGGAGAGTCCCTGTGTAATCTGGACATATGGGAGCTTTAATTTGTTTTCTTCTTGTTTAACCATTATCATGATTCAAGCTGGTACCTCATGTAGAACACTATGTCCTTTGAGCTCCCCAGGGACAGGAAAATTTGTAAAGCAGCAAAGCAGCAACCAGCTTATGGCATAGTGAAAAATAGATGAAATATTGTGGGGTTCATACTTGTGCTTCTTCAAACAAAGCTTGTCATCTGTTTATGTCCCTTTCAAATCTTCCTCTATTAACCCTACATGCTCTTGCAGTATAGTCAGGCCCCATAGCTCTGTTCTGAATCCTCTTCCCTTCTCTCAGTTTCCTCTTTTACATTTTCTTCCTTTATCTTCCCTTCCTTCCCTGTACAATGTTATCTATTCTCTTTTTATTTTTTTTAAGTGGAAGAGTCTCCCAAGTCTGTGTGCCTTCAGCCCAGAGCTCTAACCTGAACCCTAGAACTGAAACCACTTAGATGTCCTATAGGCACCTTCTCCTTCAGATTGAACTATGGGAAAGAGATAACCTCAGAGGCAGAAAGGGGAATAGTTTGGATTTAAGGACACAGTCCAGGCCCCCTCTCTTTAGAGACTGAGAAGAAAGGAATAGGAGGTAAAGGCTAGACACATGGATGAAATATAGATGAAGCTTTGTGTTAACTGATTTCACTTTATATTCATGACCATTATTCTCAGCTGACTTCACTCCTGTACATATTCTTGGTCCATTCACTCTCTCACTCTAATCTTTTCCCTTATCAAACTTCCAACACATCTTTCTCCCACATGGCTCTTCATAGCTGCTGACCTCCTGAAGCAGTCATAAAAGAACTCCCACAGTCCACCACATCTGCCTACCTACCTGCGAATATACCCATATTCTTTCTCTTCTCTCTTATTATATGGAAGAACCATTTCTGCTCCTATCCAAGGCCAACTTCTACATTTGTGCACTACATATGCACACCTCTAGGTTACTCAAGGCGATTTATCCATGCAATTTCCCCCTTGACCTCTAGCATCAGGGGTTTTCTCTCCCTAGTGGTTCATTCCTACCACTTTGTAGACATACTGTTACTGTTAACATCTTTAAAAATAAACACACACACACACACACACACACACACACACACACACACAAAATTCATCTTGATTCCACCTGTCCCTCAAAATTTGTCTCTACTTGTTGTCCCCAATTATCTTTTGAGCTTACTCTAATTAGGCTTTTTTCTTCATCACTGTACCAAAATAATTATTTGTAAAAGTCACCAGTGGCCTCTATTCTGTTAGTTAAGTGAACAGTTTGTATTCCTTATCTTGCTAGACATATGAGCAGCAATTAACACAAGTCATATACTTCCTGAAATGCTTTATTCACTTGACTCCCAGGACTTGGCACTCTTATAGTTATCCTTCTATCTTACTGTCTGGTCCTTCTCCATCTCCTTTGCTGATTCCTCTTCCTCTCTGTGTCCTCTGATATTTGTCATCCCTAAGGTTCAACCTCACAACTCTTCTCTTTTCATTCCCTTGGTGATCTTACACAGATTCATGGCTTTAAGTACTAACTATACAATGAAGACCCTTGATTTTATATCCCCAGCTCAGATAATTCCATTCTCCAATTCTTAAAATCCCCCCCCCTCTCTCTTTCCATCCAACTTGTAAAATCTATCCAAAATTCAACCACCTGTCATCATTTCCATTACCATAACTCTGGTCCAGGCAACATAATTATATCTCTGGATATTTACAGTAGCCTCTTCTAACTAGACTATTTGCTTCTACTCTATATATCTCCATTCTTAAGGGGAAAAAAACTCTAACTCTTTAGTTATATGACCCTTTGTATTCTCAACATAGAAGGGAACATGATATCATCCAGGAAGATTACCTCATATGGGAAATAAGGAGGCTTAAAATGAAATCCTAGGACCAAAAATGCTATGTGACGAACAAGAGAAAAATAAAGGAGAACTATTCAATTGGAAGTAACATAAAGAGTAGAGCAGAAGCACAAGTGAACCTTTTGAAACATAAGTCAAGTCCTGTCATTCCTTCACTCAAAATCCTCCATTGGCTCCCATTTCACTTAGAGGAAGAACAAAGTCCTTACAATGGCCTGTAAGATCCTATCTTATCCAACACTGATCCCCAACCTTTACCTACTTTTACCTCATCTCTAACCACTCTCCCCTTATACTCACTTATTCTAGCCACACTAATCTTCTGGCCCTTTATAGAACATGCCAGTCAGATTCCTACATAAGGGCTTTTTTTCCATGCTGTTACTTCTGCTTGGAAGGATTTCCCCCCATGTAGCCACATAGCTTGTTTTCTTATTGAATGAAAGAACCACAACAATGAATGAATGATAAAATCTCCCAAAACCCTCACAACACCCAGGCCCATAAAACCATTCCTCCTTGTCTTTATACAAACTCTCTTTGGGCAGTTTCAACTATCATCTATAAGCTCATGACCCCAAATATCTATTTCCAGTCCAGATATGTTCCCTGAACTCCAGACCTATATCTCCAGCTGGCTACTGGCAGAGCAACTGTAAATGTTTCTGAAGGAAGTGAGCCCTGTATTCTAGCTGCTGCTTCACCAAGCTCTGCACCAGGCTACATAAGATTGGATAAAAAAATTTTTTGAGACTTGACTTGGGGTGGTGAACGTACAATAAATACAGTGTACAGATGATGTGTTGTGGAATTGAGCACCTGAAAACTATAATTTTTTAAAAAAATCTGTACTGTTGAAAGTATTACATATGTCCCCTTTTTCCTCCATTGACCTCTTCTAGCCCTCCCTGCCCACCACCACAGGCCTTCACCACCCTATTGTCTCTGTGCATGGGTTATGCATATATCCATCAACCAAGTTCTTTGATTGATTTCTTTCCCACCCACCCACTCTCCACCCCTGCCTTCCCTCTGAGATTCAAAAGTCTGTTCCATTCTTCTACATCTCTGAATCTGTTTTTGTTCATCCATTTATTCTTTTCATTAGATTCCACATATGACTGAGCTCATGTGATACTTCTTTCTCTGACTGGCTTGTTTTGCTTAGCATAATACTCTCCAGGTCCATTCATGATGTTGCAAAAAGTAAGGGTTCTTTCTTTTTTACAGCTGCATAGTATTCCATTATATAAATGTATCACAGGTGGGTTTTTTTGTTTTTGTTTTTTGTTGTTGTTTTGTTTTTTTTGTTGTTTTTTTTTATCCACTCATTTGCTGATGGGCACTTGGGTTGTTTCCAAATCTTAGCTATTGTAAATTGTGCTTCTATGAACATATGGGTGCATATATTTTTTCTGATTGGCGAAACCTGTATAATTTTGTTAACCAGTTTCACCCCAATAAATTCAATAAAAAGGGAAAAAATAAAAACAAAACTAGGAGGAAATTAAAAAAGAAGTATTTTTTTCTTCACAGAAAGGTGCTAGCTGTCTGCCCACTGACCATATCTTGTACTCAGGTCATTGTCTACCTGGAGAGAACAGCTTGTTAAATATTCACACAAAAACTCCAAAAAAGCTAGCTTTAACTCTGCCTCCTGCGAATCCCTGCCTGAATGTTCCAGCATCACCTTAAATACAGAATGTCCAAAAATAAACTCATCATCTTCTCTATCTCCACTGTGACTCCACTCCTGTTCTTGGCTTCCAAACATCTATTAATAGCATCATCATTTTCCCAGTCATCCAAGCTCCAAAGCTCAGACATCTTCCTCTCACTACCTTCTGCCACTTGAATGCAGAGTTTCAGGTTTTGTCAATCCCATCTCTATGCCTTTTTGTCTCTAGAATCCTAGGACATTATTGTATCCACATGTCTTAAGTAATTCTGAGCTGCTTAGAAAATTGTCCCAGCAAATAGTTATCGAAGCTGTGTCCTGCAGATGGGCAATTGTCCATCTTTTCTATAAAGCTGGCTTAGATAGAAAATCTAGGGCAAGATTGAAGAAAAGTACCTCTTTTCCATGTTCCATATTGATAAGAATAATAATGCAAAGTGAATTTTAGACTTCCTCAGAATACTGAGGTAGAAATTAGCAGCACCATTCCTCATTTACAAAACATCCCAATAAGGCACACTTAACTTTTATGAACTTTCATTTTCTCATCTGTAAAAATGGAGTAATTGAACAAGATGAACCCTGTTTTTTCTTGCACCAATAGCCCAAGTTTCCAAGTCTTTTGCTCAAACACACATGTTACATCATGAAAAATTAAAAAAAGGGAGCTAGCATTTATTAAGTACCTCTTATGTACCAGACTTGCTATATACATTATGCAATTTAATACTCATGACAACTCTGTAAGGTAGGTACTTTTATACTTGTTTTTCAATTGAAGAATTTGAGGTTCAACCAAGTTACATAAAAATTTTAGAGTCACACATTTGATAGAGACTGGGTTTGACCCCAGGTATCTTTTCCTTAAAAGCCTGTCTTTCATATATACATATAGAACT
This sequence comes from Cnephaeus nilssonii, assembly GCF_951640355.1. Taxonomy (NCBI): domain Eukaryota; kingdom Metazoa; phylum Chordata; class Mammalia; order Chiroptera; family Vespertilionidae; genus Cnephaeus; species Cnephaeus nilssonii. The sequence goes on from NC_137071.1 coordinate 80,440,423, forward strand.
TGCTCCTTTGTTGCCTTTCTTTAATCCCAAGCTACAGGTTCACTGAACCAGTAATCTAAGCAACATTTATAATCATTTGAATTCTGGAGCTCCCTTTTCTCCTCTTATTGTCCAATTCATTTCTAGGCACATATTTTGGTAATCTTAAAGCATGTGTTCCCTCCACGGTAAAACATAACTGTGCATAACTTTGTGGCATAAGCAGGATTAATTACGGAGAAGAGCCCAGCAGGCATGGCTCAGTGGTTGAGCATCGACCTATGGACCAGGAGGTCACAGTTAGATTCCCAGTCAGGGCACATGCACAGGTTTCAGGGTTGATCTCCAGTGTGGGGCGTGTTGGAGGCAGCCTATCAATGATTTTCTCTCATCATTGATGTTTTTCTCTCTCTTTCCCTCTCCCTTCCTCTCTGAAATCAATAAAAATATATATTTTAAAAATTATGGGGAAGAATAACTGAATGCTAGGTAAGACTATTTATAGCATCACTCAAGTCAAATTATTAACAAAATCCTTAGAGAGGACCCATTTCCTTCCCTCTTCTGCTTTCATCAAGTTCTCTTTTTCTGATTACTTAAAAACTCTGTTGGCAAAGTTCACCTTTAGGTGAGAAAGTTTAGTCACATCCTTTGTGGTCACATCAACCAGTTAGAAGATGAATGAATCAACCTGTTTGCTAAGCAGTTTGGAATCACCTCAGGGTGCCATGGCTGGTTTGGATGATTTATTTTTAAAATTCCCAATGATAAATTAATGTTTTTTCTACAAAACTGCAAAACCAGAGAACATTTCAAGTTTAAAAATGTAGTCACATATCTGGAGTTCTCTTTTTCAATTTTGTTGATAACAAATGACCATTTTGATTAACATAATCAGGAGCAGAGCATTTTAAGACAATATTAATCATTAATAAATTTGCTCAGATTAGTTTTATGACAGTAATATTACCCAGCAGGATTCCTAGAGAGAGGAGAGACATAAAACAGGTAAATTTTGATGGGAAGAAGAGAGGTTATGAAGTTTGGGCCATGGTTTCAATTGCTATAACCAAATTAGCCTATTATTTCATTCTTTTTTCCCCCTGTCATTCCAGGGCTAAGTCTTTCTTACCTAGACAACTAACAGATAGGCCTCTGCCTTTCACTGAAGGGGAAATGGATTGGCAATTAAGAAGTGGTATGATGATGTTTGGTACTTAGAAGGCCTGGAGCAAGGAGAGTACATCTGAAAAGAACCAGGCTCTCTCAAGCTTTAATCCAGAGAAGTGAATAATGCAAAAATGTTGCTTCTTTACTCTATCACATACTTTAAAAAAGGAACATTTGAAGGGTAGTGGGACTTTTTTTAAAGGCCCTTTAGTAACACAGAGGTCACCAATGCATAAGCCAGCTATGTCTATCTGTGATCATAGTTCCTCACGGGTAAAGAAGCACAATCAGAGAAAGATAAGTATCACATGATCTCACTCATATGTGGGATCTAGTGAACAAAATAAATTAATGAACAAAATAGACCCAGAGACTTAGAAGCATGGAACAGACTGACAAATCTCAGAGGGAAGGCAGGTGTGGGGAGTGGATAGAGAGATTAACCTGGAAATGTACATAGCCCATGGAAACAGACAAAAGTGTGGTGAAGGCCTGGGGTAGGAGAAGAGTGTGGGGTGAAGGGAGTCAATGTGAAAAAAATAGGATGTTTATAATAATTTCAACAATAAAGATAAATTAAAAAATAAAACAAAAAAGAAGCATAATCACGAATCAATGAGGCACTCACTCTTAGCTGTGCAAGTGCTGCAAAAGATTTGATACTTGAGAGAGCAAAAAACAGAATGGAACAGTAGTTTCCATCAGTTAAAGTTTTCAGTAAAGAGATAAGAACAGCACAATAGGAACTAAATTGATACTCTCTCATGGGATTAAGAAGAACAAGCAGGGTTTTCAAAGACAAAAAGATAAGGTGGGATAATTGAGCAATTCACATATAAAACAGAGTATGAGATTACCAATGACTAAAAAAATGGCTGGAAGCCTGAGCTGTTTTTAGATCAATCTTTTGAAAGGAGCAAGATAAGAAAATAAATCCTTGACAGTTTGAACATGTTGAAGGTTTGGCAGGCATTGATATAGACCATATTGCCCCAAGCCAACTGCCTAATTTGCTTTGTTTGTGACCTACTCATCCATACAATTAATTGCTTGTTTTTTAAAAAAAAATTTTCTATTGATTTTTAGAGAGAGAGGAAGGGAGAGGGATAGAGAGGAGAGAGAAACATCAATGTTAGGACAAAAAATTGATTAGCTGCCTCCTGCATGCCCCCTACCAGGGATTTAGCCTGCAACCTTGTCATGTGCCTTGACCGGGAATCTAACTGGCAAATTTTTGATGCATGGGACAATGCCCAACAAACTGAGCCACACTGGTCAAGGTACAATTAATTGCTTTTGTCTATGCTTGTTAGAAGTTTGCGCATAACACCACTTTGTTTAATTCCCGTATTTATTAAGCAGTTAATATAAACCACTTGTGTACCTAGAACTGAGGTAGAATTGAAGAAACACATGTTTCCTGCCCTTCAGATATTTACGATATTGTTTTGGAGACAATTAAACAATTATTAGAGATCATGTTGATACAGAAATTTTCTTGAAAGGATCCAACTGGGTCATGGGTTAAATGGTTATTTTGTTATGCTCACCGTGAAGGAACAATGTTGTAGAACATTATTTTCTGTAGGGAAATGGACTCTGGGTTGTAAATTTAGAAGCAAAGGGGTCATTGTGAGTTGGAGTTCCTCTGGGAGGTAGATCCTAAACTGGGCCTGGATGGACAAGCAAAGTGGAGGGGGAAAGTAATAGGCACAGATGCAGAGAGGCAGGAATTGTAAAAGGTGCTTGGTAGCAGTGAGTACAAATGTTTGGTTGAAATGTAGGGTTCATTTTAAGGAGGTAGTTTGGGCTGTCAATGTGGAGTCTCTTAAATGTCAACCTAAACATACTGATTTTAATTCTAGGAGGCTTTTAAAGAGAAGAATGACATAATCAATTTTATATCCTCTTCTGTCACTTAACAGTAGAGCATGTCCATTTCATACACCATGTAGTCTTTGAAAAGATGTATTTTAAATTGAAACAATTAAGTAAGAGTAAAGTATTAAGGGATATTGCCCAGCCTTTTTTTCTTCCAGTTTCCATGCAGACATTTAGAGTCCAAAATTAACTTTCACATTTGAAGGCATTAAGGTGACACTCTCCCTGACCTAAGTGTGCCACTTTGACATTTCTATACATGGGTGAAATCTCATGACAAAAGAATTCTTCCATTTAACAAAGCAAATTTTAAAGTCTCTGGACAATCACCATCTGGTTATAAGAAACTAGAGACCCAGTGCATGAATTTGTGCATGGGTGGAGGAGGAGGAGATGGCGGGAGGTTGGCTGGCCAGCCTGCCCCCACCGGGGCCTGATCAGGGCTGGGTCAGCTGGGGGAGGGACTGTGGGTGATGGCTGGTGGGCACTGCCCCCGATTGCTGTAGGGGCTGATTGGGAGCAGGGCCAGCTGTCGCTGGCTATATATATATATATATATATATATATATATATATATATATTGCCCAATAACCTTAAATACAGGAGAATGTTCTCCCATGAGATGAGGAAATAGATTTCAGGAAGATAAATAATAGTGCCTCAGAACACAGGTTCTTAAAATCACATAGACCTGGGATTGGAATCTGACTAAGTAAATTTCTTCACCTTTCTGAGCCTCAGTTTCTTCATCTATAGAACAGAAAGAAGTATTCATAACCCTTAGGATTTAAGGTTAATTAACACCATCTATGCAAGGCTTTCAGCACAGAGTGCCAGGCACACAGTAAAAATTCAGTAAGTGCCGTAGTTTGTGGAAAGTGGTCTTCAGCCTGGCCAGTGTTGCACAGTGGTTGATGCTTCGACAAATGAATCAAGACGTCAGCAGTTCCATTCTCGGTCAAGGCACATGCCCAGGTTATGGGCTAGATACCCAGTGTGGGGTGTGAAGGAAGCAGCTGATTGATGATTTTCTTGCTCATCTATGTTTCTCTCTATCCCTCTCCCTTTCTCTCTCTAAAAATAAATAAAAACATTATATATATATATATATATATATATATATATATATATATATATATTAGAGGCCCGGTGGATGAAATTCATGCACTGGGGGGGGGGTGTACCTCACCCCAGTGTGCACCCTCTCCAATCTGGGACCCCTCGGGGGATGTCTGACTGCCGGTTTAGGCCCGATCCCTCTCACAATCCGGGACTGCTGGCTCCCAACTGCTTGCCTGCCTGCCTGCCTGCCTGATCACCCCCTAACCACTCCCTTGCTAGCCTGATCTATGCCTAATTGCTCCCTTGCTGGTCTGATTGCCCCCAACTGCCCGCTCCTGCTGGCCCAGTCACCCCCAACAGTCCTCCCCTGTAGGCCTGGTCCCCCCCAACTGCCCTCCCCTGCAGACCTTGTCCCCCCCAACTGCTCTCCCCTGCTGGCCTGATCACCCACAACTGCCCTCCCCTGCTGGCCATCTTGTGGCAGTCATCTGTGACCACATGGGGGCTTCCATCTTGTGTGAGGGCATGACAGTCAATTTGCATATTACCTCTTTATTTTATATAAGATATATATATATATTATATAAGATATATATATATATATATATATATATATATATATATATATATATGAAAGTCATCTTCAGATTTTTGAGTGCATACTGCATGGAAGGTGGAGGAGTGGGGTGGTTACGATAAGAGCATGACTTCTGGAGCTAAGCTGCCTTGACTTGAAGACCAGTTCTGCATTTTAATCTTGGGCAAGTGACTTAACTTTTCTATGCCTTATTCTTCTCATTTGCCAAATGAAGATAATAATGGTAACTATGTCTTAGAATTATGAGGATTAAATAAGTAATGTAAAAAGTGCTAGGACATTGGCTGGCATATAGCAAACCTCCCTAAATGTTAGCTACTCTTATGCTCCAGATATTATGCTGAAGGTTTTATCTGCTTTATCTCATTTAATCATCAGATGCCCTGTGAGGAGGTAGATGTTATTATTATCCCCATTTCAAAGAAAAGAATCTTTAGGCTCAGATAAATGCTAATTATTAATATGCTTAAGGTCACATTACTGGCAAATAAATCCACCATCACATTACTGGCAAATAAAGCCCCAGAAGCCCCTTAACCACTCCATGGTTAGGCTTGATTTTCATAAGAGAAGCAGATTAGATTTGGTACACCAGGGACAAATGGGAAGGAAGTGACAGTCTGGAGAGGAAGGCAAATTTGATGTGAGATACATTGAATTTGCAAGGCTGGAGGGGATTTTCAGAGGAGGATGTCTTGGTATTTTCTGTAGAAAGATGTGTTCCCTTTGAAAGTAAGAGGTCTGTTCCAAGTCCATGCTGTAAACACTTCAGGGGATTTACAGTGCTTAATTAGAAAACTTGAAAGGTATTTTAAATAGCAATGACACAACTTCTACTTTAAAGGACAAAAAGCTAATGAAGAGAAGTGTAAAATGAAGATCAAACCTTCTGACTGAGAAACCAATACAATATCAAGAATCAAACAGGTAGTAAGGTAGGTAGGATTAGAAAATTCTCAAAGGTCACATCCTCAGCTACAGGACTAAGAGGCAGGGAAGGAAAGATCTTAGGGTCTTAACCACTTGACAGTTCATGGCTGGAGGGTCTTCCTTCCCACAATGGTCTTTTTAAAAAATATCTATATTTTTATTGACTTCAGACAGGAAGGGAGAAGGAGAGAGAGATAGAAACATCAATGGTGATAGAGAATCGTTGATAGGCTGCCTCCTGCATGCCCCCTACTGGAGATTGAACCCAGAACCCCAGCCTGTGCCCTTGACTGGAATCAAACCCGGGACCCTTCAGTCTGCAGGCCGATGCTCTATCCTCTGAGCCAAACCAGCTAGGGCTCCACAAGGGTCTTGACTTGCAGATGAATTTCTGCTCTGCTTTCTTTTAGAATGCTTGTGATGTGAAGTTCTACTTTTTTGAGATTCATCCCTTTAGTTCTAGAAAGTTTTCTATTCTCAAATAGTAATAGCCCTAATAGTGTGATAATAATCATTATTAGGAATAATAAAGCATAAGCCAGGCCCTGTTCAAAGTGCTTTACATTTATTAACTCATTTAATCCTCACAACAATCTTATCAGAAAGGTCCTATTATTATCCCCATTTCATAGATGAGAAAACTGAGGCATAGATAAATTGAGAAATTTATGAAAATTACACAGTTGATGAATTACAGAGCCAGGATTCAAACCCAAGTACTTTGGCATCAGCAATGCATGTTACTCATCACATTACTAGTATACTGCTTCATTGGGCTATTATCTGACACTAATACTTTAGTTTGATCTTGTTTTTCTGCTTTTGTCCAGTGAGATAGCTGTCCAAGAGCTTGGAATAAAAAATCTTGAAGCTACCAAATTCACATGTGGGAAGGAGCCACAGAACTGAATAAAATTCTGGGCCTCCCACTAGGGTAGGATAGGTTGTGGTTAAAAGGTGGGAATATGCCAGTTAGGTAAGCCTTGGACTAGACTTAGAGTTAACTGTGGTTCTTTTCCTGAAAATGTCATGATAGACTCTTTTAACAGCTTCTTCAATGAGATATTTCAACATGGTGTTTATGAGCACCACATTTGGAGGCATATAAACTGGGGTTCAAGTGCAGGCTCTGAGATTTTCTCATAACCATGTGATCTTATCTAAAGTAGTTAAGTTTTCTGTACATGAGTAATGCTGGCAAAATTAGGATAAAACTAGGACCAATCTCACTAGATTGTTGGAAGGAAAAAATAATTGATCAATGTTTGGGGTGTGGGAAGCTAGTACAAAATAAGCAAGCACTCAGTTCATTAAGCTGTTATTCCCTCTGGGGAGATTTTGTGACTCTCAGTAGTTAATTTCTCAGCCCAACTCATCAGCCATTTTTTCCTTTCCCTATCATCTTTCAGATCTCCAAGGTCTTCATTTCTTTCTGTGGATTTTCTTTCCCCTACCTTTGGTTTTCAATTTAACGGAAGCGGACATTTGCTTAAACCAGTCAACCTTTTGACAGCCTCAACCATTTCTTTGCTAAAATGTGTCAGTAAATTTAATCATTTTGTTCAGAGGCAGAAGTGAAAGGAAATGTGAATAAGAGATTGATGTTGAAAAGACACCAAGATGGCAGTACCTATTTTCTTAATGAAGCCTTTCCCAAACAGTGATCTATGGAAGATTAGTTTCATATGATGCTCCTGGTAGAAAATAAAGTTTACATTGTCAAAAATTTGGGAAATAGAGCATACTTTACCTTCTTCTTAGAAACTCATGCTTCATACTATTCTATTGAAAGCTCTAAATAATTTTATAGTAAGGAAATCTGTTACTCTAACTTATCCCCACTTAAAAATTAATTTGACCTCAGAACCTGTCAGAGTTATCTTGATGCAATGCTCCAAGTATGGTACCAGTCAGGCTATCATAGAGGTCATGGAGCAGAAAGTCTCACCAAATGAATTAAGATGGTTGAACCATATGGTTTATTGAGTTAATTAAAAATATACAGTGAAAACTAAAGGAAAATAGATGGATATATCAACACACAGGATATAGACCTGCTGATACACCTCATCAGTTCATTAAAAATTTGCCTATTAAAACTGGTTATTTATTTTAAAATAGTAATGACAAATAATTTTGTGGTAGGGAAATAGGTAAAATGTTTAGTTCACATAAAACACATTTGGTATTGTCCTAAGTCAATAATTTGAGTACCTAAAGTCTTATTTATAATCAACCCTGTAGATTTTAATAAAAAAAGAAAGAAAAAATCAAATGTTGGGGGTCAAGATGCTGGTGGATTGAACACATACATCTAATTTCATGTCAACAGTTTCCCTTTTTCTTGGGTCCAGTGAAAGCTTCTGGAGTAGTTCATTCAAAGGTAATGGTGCTATACCAAAATCAGGGGTATTGAATGAATTTATGCATACTTAAGTCAGAAATCTCCTGTCATCCATATTTCCCTACTCAACTCTTAAAATGTTGGCAGCCACATCTTTACTATGTAGGCAGATGATTAGAATCATATTCACTGGGAAATCTTATCAGTTTAGGAAGAAAGACCCTAAGATACTGACATTGAGAGTTTATCAAACCTCTGAAATACCTCTAAATTACAATAAAATGATATATTTAGAAGCATAAAGCCCACAAGGAGAGAAAAATGAAAAAAATAATATGGAAGATGGAAAGCAGATAGATCAAGATTAACTGAGTGAGCAAATATGAGAAAGATGAATTCTGGACTGGCAGTGGGGAAAGCTGAGAGCCAACCTGGTTAACCCTGCAGAATCATTGAAAGGATCACTGTTTGCCTCTGGAACTGCACATAAAGTGGAGGCTTTTAAAGGAAAATTGATGGAAAGATATTTAAGAAATATATTCCTAGATGTGTTCCTTAAACTTCATACTTTTAGGTTCCTCCTCTACCTCAGCAGAAAACTAGAGATTTATTCTCTAAAGATGATAAAATATTGGACAAAAATCTTACACCTATGGATGAAGACAGTGGCGGGGGGTAAGGGCATGGGGTGGGGTGGGGAATCAGGAGGAGGGGAGCTATGGGGGGAAAAAAAGAGGAACACCTATAATAATCCAAACAATAAAGATTTATTTAAAAAATAAGATGATAAAACAGAGGGTCTCTGGACTTCAGGATATAATGAACAGTTGACAATTTAAATGTCAAAGGAACACAGGATTATAGAGATCAACCAAAGGACTTATATGCATGCATATAAGCCTAATCAATGGACACAGACAACAGGGGGTGGGGGCATGAATGGGAGGTGGGGGGTAATGGGGAAACAAGGACACATATGTAATACCTTAATCAATAAAGAAATCTTAAAAAAGGTAAAAAAAAAAAATTGAAATGAATCCTGAATGCTGAACTCCCTTCAGGTCTGCTCAGAAAAATTATCCAAAAGTTGAAAATAAGACTAAAAGAGTGTAGCATGTCCTCTTAACATCATATGAAACATTGGGGAAATATATCTTTATTTGACTTTGCCATTATAGTAAGGGTTAAGTCACTGCAAAGTTATATGTTAATTTTCAGAATTCAACCAGTAGAGATGCACATAATTATTTTCCAGTAGAAAAGATAACTTCAAAGATTATAGTTTTAATTGCCTTGTTGGACATTAACCAGCTGCATATCTAATCTAGCAATTGTATTCTAAAATTTCTTCTTAAATGACTATAAGTAATATCCAGATGCTCAAAATGTTATTTGAATGCACTTAACCTTAGGTTTGTATGAGAGTCATGTTTTTTATTTTTGAACATTTTATTTTGGCAGTTTCTTCAATGTTGGCGGTCAGACCTTTACCTCCAGGTAGGAACATGAAAGAATAGTCCCTGGGAAATTTGAGCAGCCAAAGATGGAAAAAAAAACTAAGGAAACTGACATCTAGTTTCTTAACAAATGACCCAGGTAGATCACCCTGTGTTTAGCATGACCATAAATTTTATCATACAAAATAGGACATTTTTGAGAATAAAAGGAGGCTTTATTAATAACTAGTAGCCCAAAATTCATGCACGGGGGGCGGGGGGGGGCCTGTCCCTCAGCCCAGCCTGCACCTTCTCCAATCTGGGACCCCTTGGGGGATGTCCGACTGCCGGCGGATGTCCCTGTGGGATCAGGCTGAAATGGGCAGTCAGACATCCCTCTCACAATCTGGGATCGCTGGCTCCTAACTGCTCACCTGCCTGCCTACCCAATCGCCGCTAACCACTCTGCCTGCCAGCCTGCTCACCCCCAACTGACCCCCCACACTGACCTGATCACCCCTAAATGTCCTCCCCAGCAAGCCTTATGGCCCCCAACTGCCCTCCCCAGCCAGCCTCATGGCCCCCAACTGCCCTCCCCAGCCAGCCTCATGGCCCTCAACTGCCCTCCCCAGCCAGAGGCACTCTGTGGCTGGGCGCGGAATGCTTGCCTCATCGCCACGGCGATGAAGCAAGCCTTCCGCCAGGCCGCTCACGTTGCCAGCTCTCAGCGGCCAACCCCCAGGGACTGGGGGACTCTGGCGGAGCTGAGAGGACTGGGTGCTGCCATCTTGTGGCTATGGGCACCGCCATCTTTGTGGCTGAGTGACGGTCAATTTGCATATTCCCTCTTTATTAGATGGGATTATGCTGGGACAAAATGTATAATCTGGGACTGTCCATAATACCTATAGTCAAGCTCTCAGTCAGCAATCTCATCTGTGCTCTTAGAATTTCCAATCAGCTCTTTAGTCTGCCTATATATGAGCAGAAAGCCAAACATTACAAATATTTGATGGAAGCCTCTAACCTGAAAGATAGATATCAAAACAAAGAAACAGTTAAAGTTTACATGGAGGGAACAGAGACTACATAGGGACAGTAAAATCCTCCTCTCAGAAAACAACACTGTAAATATCATCAGAGAGCTAAAATATGTATTGGATTCAAGAAATGAGAATAGGATCATGTCAAAAAGGGGGTGGAGAGCATTCAGAGTAAACACACAAATACACACACCTTGGAAATTTAAAACATAATAAAAAATGAAAACACTGGCAGCTAAATCATGGAAATCTCACACAAAGTAGAACAGAAATACCAAAGGTGTAAAACAGGGAAAAGATAAGAAAATTAAAGAACCAATCAAGGAGGCCAAACATCTAAATAATAGGAAATACAAAAAAACACAGTAAAAGACTGGAAAAGAAGAAATCATCAATGAAATAATAGAAGAAAAATTTCCCATCCTGAAAAAATATGAATTTCCATATTACAAGGGCCCAATTAGTGCACAGTATAATGAATGAAAATGAGCGCACTGAAAAGCTTATGAAATTTCAGACTATTTGGGGGGAAAAAGAGGATCCTAGAAGTTTTTGGTTCAGGGTAGAGGAAAGTAGAAAACAAAGCTTCAAAATTCATTTTGTACTTTTTAACTACAAAATAAGAAAAAAGAGGAAGGGGCATCTGTACTACTTTCAACAATAAAGATACATTTAAAACAAAAACAAAACAAGAAGCCAGAAAATAATGGAACCATGCTTTTAAAATATATGAAGAAAAATATATCTAACTTAAAAACCCCAGACTATTAGTAGTTCCAGAGAAAATAAAAGTTGTATAGTGAAGAAAAAATAGTCAAAGTTTACTATCTACACTAATAAAAGAGAAATATGCAAATTAACTGTACCTCTGCAATGCCCACCAGTCAATCAAGAGTGAGTATGCAAATTAACCCAACAAATATGGTGGGTTAATTTGCATATACAGGCTCAGAGTGAAGATTGAAGACTAAAGACTGAAGACTGAAGAGGCTTGGCTTCTCCGCTGCAGCCAGAGCAAAGGCCTGGGTCCTGGGAGCCGGAGGAAAACCGGTGCCGGCAGCCAGAGGAAGGAAGGCTTATTGCATGAATCTTCATGCAACAGGCCTCTAGTATAATCATAATTATCTAAACACTGATCTAAACTAAATATAATTATATTGGGAACTGAGAGACTTTGGAGATGTATATATTTGTGGTAGAAAGAGTACCAAATCTTCAACCTCCAAACAGGCAAATCAATAGATATGCCTAAAACTAAAAATTCATGATGTAGCAGTATGTAAACTTAGAGATATTGAGATATACATCAAAGAATCAATGAAAGTATTTGAAAGTGCTTTCTTTTTTTTTTTAATATATTTTATTGATTTTTTACAGAGAGGAAGAGAGAGGGATAGAGAGTTAGAAACACCGATGAGAGAGAAACATCGATCAGCTGCTTCCTGCACACCCCCTACTGGGGATGTGCCCGCAACCAAGGTACATGCCCTTGACCGGAATCGAACCTGGGACCCTTGAGTCCGCAGGCCGACGCTCTATCCACTGAGCCAAACCGGTTTCGGCTGAAAGTGCTTTCTTAATGGGAAGGAAAAATGGAGTGAGGGAAGAAGAATAGGAACTGTTATTTGGCTTAACAAGCCTTTTAGAATTAATTGACTTATAATTGGTACATGTGTAACCTTGATAAAATTTTTTGATAATAAATGAATCTAATGTACAAAATAAACTGATGATCAAAATAGAACCAGGGTCATGGATACATGGTACAGACTTGAAAGATGTCAGAGGGGAGGTGAGGGGAGGGGGTGGACAGGATGAAAGAAGGTGGAGAGAATAGCCAAAGAACATATATGCAGAACCCGTAGACACATACAACAATGTGGTTAGGGACAGAGGGAGGGGAGGGCAGGGTCTCAGTGGAGGAGGGAAAAGGGGTGGGGGCAAATGGGAGACATCTGTAATAATGTCAAAATTTTTAAAATGAAAATAATTAATAATCATTTTTTTGGCGGTCATGGTTCAAGATTTAATCAATACTAGAGTTTTCAAAATTAAGTACTTGGTTCCAGCTTAAAGTTTATGTTTTGGTGAGAGATTCTGACTCATAGACTTAATTTGAAAGAACTCTGTAGAAGGGGTCTTCTCTTTCATAGAATCTATTTTGGCTCATAGAATGCTTAAATTAGTTTTTATTATATATGAACAAAATGGAATTGTTTGAGGAAGTATTTTCTTAGATAAATAGTGCTTCTGAATCAGACTTTAATTTGAATATCTGTTCTGTCACTGAATGCCATATATATATATATATATATATATATATATATATATATATATATGTAATTTTTTCAATTACAGTTTACATTCAATATTATTTTGTATTACTTTCAGGTGTAGAGCATAGTGGTTGGAAAATCATATACTTTACAAAGGTTCCCCCTGATATTTCCAGTACATACCTGGTACCATACATAGTTATTACAATATTATTGAGTTATTCACCTTTTGGGGGCATCAGTTTTCTCAGATATCAAGTGGACATAGTAAGAGAAATTATGTCACTATTATGCAGTGGATCAATAGTTCTCTCTTCCAGACCCCTGATCCCAATGCCAGAGGTATCTAGAACTCTCAGAGAGAAAGACTGATGAAGGGGCAACAAAGAATACTAGTGGAGCCCATTTTGAGTTGGAATGGAACTTTAACCCTAAAGAGACCTGGGATGTAGTATTCTCAAAAGGATAAGAAGCTTCTTGAATAGATAAGAATATAGCTGTTGAGAATAAAGGCACACAGTTCCAACAGTAAACCTACAGCCCTTTAAGATTACATAGGGTCCAATCAGTGGCAGAGGTATCCAGATCCCAATTGTCTCCAAATTGAGTGAATATAATCTTCCTTTCGGTTTACATCTAATCAGGTTTTCTGTCTCTTCTCTATGCCTTTATCCCACTATGCTTTTGTCCTGAGATCCAATTCCTAATTTTCTTGCCATGCTCACCTTATTCTGACTCCTCTTTAATCACCTGCCCTGCAGATATCTCATAACCTGCTCTTGTGATGTTATCTTTTCTAAAACATGCCCTACATTCCTAGTCTTAATTCTCTACCAACCTAACACATACCTCAAAAGGGTGAGCAGATACTTAAATTAAACAATGCCATATTTGTTTTACTTTGTTTTTTACATTTTTGAAAATCCTAGAGGTTCATAGTGACTCCTGAGGGCCAGGATGAGGAGTGGCAGGCAGGATTGAAGCCTAGTTCATAGAGCTCTGGGCCTCCTTTTCTTTCAACCAGATCAGCTTCACTTTTATTATACTGTAAATATATAGTATCATATATATATATGCAAAAATAAGTTACCAGCCATCATTAGCTAAAAGAAAAATCATAAGTAATAATACAAAATAATAAGACAAATAATAAAAATAAATAATACAAAAATAAATAATAATAGAATAATAAAGTTTTTCATTTGCTCATAACTGTGAACCTACTTTAACCAACCCCTGTATGTATAATATATACGACTTTTGGGCAAGACTAAGAGAGAAAGGTTCTTCTTCCAAAATTTTAATTAAATTTAAAAAGCAACTGAATTGATATATGTGAAAAAAATATTACTTGGATTTAAATTCCAGCTTTTTCACTTACTGGCTGTGATTGTTTGACTATGGGCAAGTCACTTAGTCCTCTCTGAGCCTCGGTTTCACCAACTGCAATATATAATATATTATGCAAAAGCAGAATCCAAAGGTTAGGAAATATTATTTTTGCATTGTCTCTGAACTCGGTTGGTTGTAACCTTCAGCAAACATTCTGTCCTCTGTCCATGCTAATTCAGGGTCAGCAGTTTACAAGGTTCTCTATACTATAAAAACCAATGCACCATTCTGTGACCTTGGGTGTTTGGGTGTGACCCAAAGGAATCTTTGTCTGGGTCAATCTTGAATCGTTATTTAATGGAAAAGTGTCCCCCCTTTTTTACTTTAGAGCATGACTCACAAACACCTGACATCCAGGCCTTTATGACTCCTCTGCTCGTATTGCTTAATTCCTGACAACTCATTGTGCCTCTGACACAAAAGAGGCATATTGTCCCAGATGTCATCAATTTAGCATGTTTCAGTTGCCCATTCTGATCACAGTGTCACTTCAGAGCCTTAATTCTTAACTGTTGAAAATAAATCTGACACTTTGTGAGACAAATGAACCCTGAATAATTTAAAGGACATTTTCTCAAAGCATCCAACGGAGTTGAAGGCTCCTGATTTTTCTCTTTTATAACCTAAGCTAAACAAACTAAATGACCAATGTTGATGCTTTTATTCCTCTAAAAATAGTGGTTCAGTGTACATGCCAGATTATCAGAATGTATTTGCTTATCAAAGTTAAAAATCCATTTGGTCGAGTTTGTATCTTTGGATCCGCCTCCAGCTGGATTCCTGACACTGAAGAATGCATATTGGTTCAGTTTCTCCTAAACTGTTTCAAATGTGTTGTAGTTAAAAAGAATGAGGGACAACCATAAGAACCAGACTAAATGAAGGCCAAGGATAACCAAATAGTTATAGTAACATATGCCTGGTTTTTAGTATTAATAATATTCCCAATAATAGTTGTCTTACTAGATTTCTCGTGCAACTCTAAATTATGAACCAGAATAAACATTGTTCAGACATATTTTCAAATGGATCCTTCTTAGATATGGTTCATCCCTCAGAAGATCCAGAAAAACTGTTGCTCTCTGAGGGTGAGTTTTATTTTGTATATGTAGGAGTATTTGCCTATTTTTAACCCAGCATCCTGCCAAATAAAAAAACCTGTTGAAAATGGACATTCAAGAGCCAAGGGAAAATTGGAAGAGGTTGAAGGAAAAAAACACACCTAAATAACAATGACATATCATACAGGTTTTTAATAGTGTTGGTTGCCATGACCCAGTCCTGGATCCTCTTCTTATACTATATACTCCTTACTAGTTTATCTCATACTCAGCCAGTCTCATGGCTTTTTAAAGAATAAGACAAAGTTTATTTAGAAAGTTACAGAAGTAGTAGAAGTGAGTCAGCTGGGCTATGTAGGCTCAGGAAACAAGTTACAGAAGCACCTTGGAGCTTAGGAGAGAGAAAGTCAAAGGTAACTTGCCTAGTGGGGGAGAAGAGGGGAAAGGGAAAGGCACAGGTATGCTCATGAAAGGGAGAATGTGCCCAGTCTCAAGGCTTTAAATACTATTTCTATATGTATGACTCTCAAATTTCTATCCCCAACTTGATCTGACTTCCAGACTCCACTGTGCAGCTTCCTACTGGACATTCCAGATTGGATGTCTCCAAATCATCTCCAAATCAACACATCTAAAACTGAACTCATTGTCTTCTCCCATCCCTGCTCCTACTTATTAAGTATCAAACACAATTCTAGGTATGAGAGATATAACAGTAAACAGGTTTCTGACTTCTGAAGTTTACATTTTCTTGGTAGGGAGTAATAATAAAAAACTATATATATATATATATATATATATATATATATATATATATATACACACACACACACACACACACACACACATATATATATATATATATATATATATATATATATATGAATCTAATTGTTTTCATATAGAAAATATATATTAAGTATATTGAAGCAAAGTAAAATAGGCTAATGAGATAGAGTTGAGGAAGATACTGCATTTGATAGGGTGATCAAGGGAGGTTTCTCTGAGAAGACAATGATTAAGGAAAACCTAAACAACAAGAAGGAATAAACAATTCAAATATCTGGGAGAATATTTCACATAGTGGAAGCAGCAAGTGTAAATGCCCTGAGGTGGGGATATGATTGGTGTGTTTGAGAAATTGCATGGTGTCTGGAGAGTAGTAAGTGAGAAGAAAAGTTTTAAAAAATGAGGTCAGTGAGGTAGCCAGGAGCTAGATGATATATGGGTTTGTAGGCCACGATAAGGAGAATTTGAGTTTTGTTCCAAGTGTTGTGAAAAGTCATTGTAGGGCTTTTAGGAGAGAAGTGGCATAATTTTAATTAGGTTTTCAAAGGATTGCTGGCTGCTGTGATGGGAAGAGACTGCAGGGGGCTAGAGCAGAAGCAGAGAGACCAGTTAGAATGCTATTGCAAAAGTCCAAGGGATATTTGGTGGTGGCTTGGACAAGAATGATAGCAGTGGATATAATTAGAAGGGATTAGATGCAGTATGTATTTTTTAGGTTGAGCCAATGGATTTGCCTATCTAAGGGAATGGCAGCATCTATCCAGAGTCATTCATGTATAGTAGGATCAATTAGACCACAGAATATTTCTCACAGAAACTAATTGAAGAAATATCATCTAAAATGAAATATTATTGCATGAAATGACATTGTCTGATTCCTCCCTCAATCTAAATTGTTAACCTTGTTCCATGCTTCCACAGTTCATTGTTTTCCTTTGTGGCACTTATCACAAGTTGTGGGCACATAGTTATTCATTGATTATTTATCACACTAGGCTGGAAGCTTAAGAAATTCAGGGGCTAAGTCTTACTTATCTTTGTATCTCTAGTGCCTAGCACAGTACCTGACTCATAGAATGTACTTGATGTTTGATGAATGAAAATGAGTGAGTAAATATAAATATTCACTAATGAGATAGAGTTTCTGATAATATTCTAAAGGGATGTAGAGCACTGGGAAAGAATGGGATTAGGCATAAGAAAAAAATGTCTTGACCAAAATGTTCTTAAACTCTGGAATAAGTCTAAGAGTAATAGCATCTCATTTCTTATATTCAGTAGACAAGAGAATTCCAGTTACAGAATATATAACAGGTTTCTTCCCACGTGGACTACATGCGCTCTAAATTCCCTTCTAGAATTGCAAGATTCTGAGAAGTATAATTGACTAACCACTAATCCAAGGAGCATTGTTGATTTGACAAAAATGTATTTAATATCTATTCTGTTATAGGCACTGGGCTAGGCATTGTGCAGTCATCAACACCTCACATTCCATACTCTCAAAGGGCCTGCATATTAGTAGGGACATTCATTTTACACATATGTATGGCATTAGTGGACATGATTTCTTGCTTTCAGGTCTAGGCCCCAAGTATGACCTCTTAAGGATTAACAACAAATGGCACATGTAGTTGTCAAGGTTCTCTGAGAAACAGATAACAAGATGGGATGTAATATCCAATAATTTTATTAGGGGAAACACCAATGAGAAAATATGGAGGAGGCCAGTAAAGGCAAGGAGAGCTACATTTTAAGTCTGACCCTGAGTAAAGGAGCAAGGAAAGGAAGTCCAGTGAAGTACCCTGTATTTCTGAGCAGTCTAAAGAAGGTTTATAGAGGCCTTGGGGTATCAGCTATTAGAGAATTTCTGTATCTCCCACCGATGGGCCTACCTTAATTTCTCTCTTGTACTTAGTCTCACGTACTCAGTAGGGAGTGTGACTTGGAAGCAAACGTTGTGATGAAATTTAGAGTGGAGCATTTAGGACAGTTATTCTCATTGTAGTTTGGTGTGTGTGTAATACTCATTCCCATGGATGCCACAGCCCATTATGGAGTTATAATGACTTATGCAGATCATAAATACTTACTTAGAGGATGTACAGTGTATAGTTTCTCAGGGAGAACATTAGAAGTCCACTTCTATGGAAAACAACCAAAAGAAATAATTCAACAAAAAAAATTGATTACCAGGTTGCTATAGAGAGAAACATTCAATCTCAGCTCTCCTGGTTTATGTGTTCACCAGATCTATGCAGATATCCTATCTATAAAACAGTAATATGCAAATCATCACTCCGCTACACCCACAAGCCACGCCCACCGGCCACGCCCACCGGCCAATCAGAAAGGGAATATGCAAATACACCTAACCAAGATGGCTGCAGCCTCGGAGAGCAGTTGTTGGAACTGGGATATTGGAGCCGAAGATCAGAGGGGAAGATCGGAGCCAGCAGGGGTCCCCCACAGGTGATCAGAGCCAGCTGGGGTCCCCCACAGGTGATCAGAGCCAGCTGGGGTCCCCTGCAGGCGATCGGAGCCAGCTGGGGGTCCCTGCCCAGGGCCCGAGCCTCAGCCAGAGGCTTGCGGCATTGGCTGGGGGTGGAGCTGGGCCACTGGAACCAGCTGGGGTCCCCTGCGGTGATTGGAGCCAGCTGGGGGTCCCTGACCAGGGCCCAAGCCTCAAACAGAAGCTTGAGGCCTTGGCCTTGGATGGAGCGGGGGATAGAGCCATCTGGGGGTCCCTGCCCAGGGGCTGAGCCTCAAACAGAGGCTTGCGGCATTGGATGGGGGTGGAGCGGGGAGATCAGAGCCAGCTGGGGTCCCCTGAGGGGGATCAGAGCCAGCTGGGGGTCCCTGCCCAGAGCCCAAGCCTCTGCCAGAGGCTTTAGGCCTTGGCTGGGGGTGGAGCCCACGAGCGGAGCCAGCTGGGGTCCCTTGCAGGTGATCCGAGCCAGCTGGGGGTCCCTGCCCAGAGCCCTTGGCCGCTGGGGCGGAGCCTGGCAATCAGAGCAAGCTGGGGTCCCCTGTGGGCGATCAGAGCCAGCTGGGGGTCCCTGCCCAGAGCCCAACTCTAGAGGCTTGCAGCCTTGGCCGTGGGTGGAGCCGGGCGATAGAGCCAGCTGTGGGTGTCTGTGGGCAATTGGAACCAGCTGGGGGTCCCTGCCCAGGGCCCGAGCCTCAAACAGAGGCTTGCGGCCTTGGCTGGGGGTAGAGCAGGGCGATCAGAGCCAGCTGGGGGTCCCTGCCCAGGGCTGGAGGCTTTAGGCCTTGGCAGGGGTGGAGCTGGAGATCACAGGAGATAGGTGTGAACTACAGAGGAAATACCTTTTCTGACCACTCATTGGCTAAGCTCCCTGTATGCCACTGGTAATATTCTTAGTAACTTGGGTATAAGAATCCAAAAAAGTGATCTAGGGCTTTTCCACCACACTCCTGGAGAAAAAAATGAAGGTCCGCTGCTGGAGGGCTAAGAAATGTCATAACCTGCCCTACACGGTTTGGCTCAGTGGATAATGTCTAGGTTTGCCAACCGCAGAGTCCAGGTTAGATTCTGATCAAGGGCATGTACCTAAGTTGCAGGCTCCTCCATGGCTGGGGCCCAGGTCAGGGCTCAGGAAGGAGGCAAGCAATCTAAGTATTCCTCTCACTTTGATGTTTCTCTCTGTCTTTCCCTTTCTCTTAAACATTCTCTAAAAGTCAATGGAAACATATACTCAGGTGAGGATAAAAAAAAAGAAAGAAAGAAATGTCATCCTATCTAATAAAAGAGTACTATGCAGATTGATCATCACTGCAACACACAATATAGCTGCCCCCATGTGGTCAAAGATCCTGCCCCCATGTGGACACAACACAAGATGGCAACCACAAGATGGCCAGCAGGAGAGGGCAGTTGGGAGGCACCCGGCCTGCAAGGGAGGGCAGTTGAGAAGGACCAGGCCTGCAAGGGAGGGCAGTTGGAGGTGATCAACCCTGCAGGAGAGGGCAGTTAGGGGTAACCAGGCCGGCAGAGGAGGGAAGTTGGGGGCAAACAGGCTGGCAGCAGAGTGGTTAGGGGGTGATCAGGCTAGCAAGCAGAAGCGGTTAGGGGCAATCAGGAAGGCAGGCAGGCAAGCAGTTGGGAGCCAGCAGTCCTGGATTGTGAGAGGGATGTCCGACTGCCCTCAAGGCAGTCGGACATCCCTTGAGGGGTCCCAGATTGGAGAGGGTACAGGCTGGGCTGAAGGACAACCCCCCTCCGTGCACGAATTTCATGCACCGGGCCTCTAGTATGTATATAATTTCAATGTACTGGTGTTTGTTATTATTAACACTTGATAAAGGAGGTGTTCCCTACTTTGGTGAGGGTACTGTCTTAGCCATGACTGTTTTGTAGTGTTGTTTCCCCTCAAGTATGCTCATATTCAGTCTTCCAAACCCCATTAGTCAATTAGACAGCTATTAGTAAATCATTAACAGCAGCTGAAAAAGAGATGGGGTACTGCTTTCTTTATTCTTTTCCTTTTACTCTGCATCAATCAGGGCAGATTATGCTGCAGTAATAAATAACCTGAAAAATTACAGTGGCTTGAATTGGCAGAAGTTCATTTCATACAACTTATGGATTGGCTGGGGCCCTTCCTTGTGCCATTCTCATTCTATGGCAGGGGCTAATGGAATAGCCACCATCTGGAGCATTGGTGCTCATTGCTGTGGAGGGAAAATAGCAGTAGCAAAGCATACAGTAAGTCTTAAAGCTCCTGCCCAGAAGTGACACATGTCCCATTTCACTGACCAAAACAAGTCAAATGCCCAAGTCATGGCTCAAGGGAGTAGGAGATATCTTTCAATGGGGAGGTGATCCTCAGATTAGTGAACAATGATAGAGTGTGCTGTTCTAGTCTGGACAGTTTGTATCCTTGGTACCTAGACAGGTACTGGGCACATAGTTGGTGTTCAATAAATATTTGTGGAATGAATGAATGGAATTGAAACCAGAATTTGCAAGACCCTTAAAGTCCCTAGCATCTCCTCATTTCATCTCCTAGAATAGGGATTACCCAGTCTGAAAAGTATGAACAGAATGAGGTATAAGAAATTTATAGGCTGGATTGGTGAGTTTGGCAATAAAAGAAGTGATGCCCCTGGGCTTGAAGGATTATAGTTTTTAGCCTTAACTTAAAAGAGTGCCTTCCAGGCCAATGAATGTTTATTAAAAGCTAACTTCATGGCAAATAAAAACTGAGGATTACAATAGAGAGAGAAGAGGATCTAAACGCAGTAGAAGACAGAGATTCTGCTCTTAGAAATTTATAGCTCTATGGGAAGACAAGGCATATACAATAAAAGACAATTTGAATAAACTCTGTATAATGGAAAGAACATTCATTGACTTGGAGCCAGATCAATCTGAGTTTGAAGACGATCTAAAACTTTGCTTTGTATAACTTTGGAAATGCACTTTAACCTTTCTGAATTTTATTGTGCTGATCTTTGAAATGGGGTAATAGCAGAGCTTATGTCACAGAATTGTTGTGCATATTAAATGGGATAATGAATGTTATAAGCCCAGCATATAGTGAGCAGACTATAAATAATAGCTAATATTTACTGAACACTTACTATGTGATTGTATAATTCTAAGTGCTGTATGTGTGTGAGTACTTTCCATGTTCA
This sequence comes from Cnephaeus nilssonii, assembly GCF_951640355.1. Lineage (NCBI taxonomy): Eukaryota > Metazoa > Chordata > Mammalia > Chiroptera > Vespertilionidae > Cnephaeus > Cnephaeus nilssonii. The sequence continues at coordinate 80,462,045 of NC_137071.1, forward strand.
TTCTGAGGAGCTTTATATACAAACTAGAGGCCCGGTGCACGAAATTCGTGCACAGAGGGGGGGTGTCCCTTGGCCCAGGGTGGGGGTTCCCTTGGGGCATGGGGCAGCCTGAGCAAGGGGCCTGTGGTGGTTTGCAGGCTGGCCACACCCCCTGGTGACCCAAGTGGAGGCACTGGTATCTGGAATTTATTTACCTTCTACAGTTGAAACTTTGTAGCCTGGAGCGGAGCCAAGCCTCCTGCATGCTCCACCGGCAGCCATTTCTGTTTGAGTTAATTCACCTTCTATAATTGAAACTTTGTAGCCTTAAGCAGAGGCCTGAGCCCGGCCAGGGTGTGTGGAAAGCTTTGCTTTCCCCATTACCGCGGGCAACCCTGGCCTGCTCTCTCCAGCTCCGTGGCTGCCGCCATTCTGTTTGAATTTGTTTACCTTCTATAATTGAAACTTTGTAGCTTGAGTGGAGGCTTAGGCCTGTGAAGGGCAGGCGGAAAGCTTGTTTCCCTCTGTTGCCTGGGAAACCTTGCTCTCTGTGGCTTTAGCCATCTTGGTTTGGTTTATTTGCATACTCGCCCTGATTGGCTGGTGGGCGTGGCTTGGGTATAGCAGAGGTATGGTCAATTTGCATATTTGTCTATTATTAGGTAGGACTAGAGGCCCAGTGCATGAAATTCATGCACAGGTTGAGGGTGGTGTCCCTCAGCCCAGCCTGCACCTCTCGCAATCTGGGACTGCTGGATCTTAACTGCTCACCTGCCTGCCTTCCTGATCACCCTTAACCACTCTCCTGCCTGCCAGATCACCCCTAACCACTCACCTGCCTGCTTGATTGCCCCTAACCACTCTGCTTGCCTGTCTGATTACCCCGAACTGCTCGCCTGCCTGCCTGATCGCCCTGAACCACCTCTGCCTTGGCCCCCACCTGCCACAGCAGCCGCCTCTGCCTCACCCCTGCTGCTGCGCTTTTTCCAGAAGGTCATCCAGAAGGACGTTTGGAAGGTTGTTTGGCTGTCTGATCTAATTAGCATATTATGTTTTGATTATTATAGATACATATATATTTCTTTAATCTTTACCACAATCCTTTCAGATAGGTGAGATAGGTGTTATTATATTCCCCATTTTTCAACTGAGAAAGCTGAGGCACAGGGAGATTGTGTAGCTTACCCAAGGTGCACAGCCAGTAAATGGGAACTGACTTTTAAACTCAAGTAGCCTAATTCTAGCAGCTGTACACATTACATTTTTTCTTTATAATTTTATTATAATTTATGTACAATATTATATTAGTTTCAGGTATATAATTCAGTGATTAGACATTTATATAACTTACTAAGTGATTACCCCAATAAATGTAGTACCCATCTGACACTATACATGGTTATTACATTACTAGTAGCTCGTTTGTACGAAGATTCGTGCAATAGACCTTCATTCACCTGGCTGCCTGCACCAGTTTTCTGCCGGCACCAGGGACCCAGGCCTTGGCTGTGGCCACCGCCTTCTGCCTTTTTCAGGGTTGGGGCTTGGCCCCGGGCAGTGGCCTTGGGCTCGGCTGCACCCAACATCCTTGCTAAGGATCGCAGGAGCCGACCCCCAGTGGTTTCCTGCGATCCGTGCAGGCTGCCCACTGGTGCCCAAGGCCCGGAAAGCCTCCGCCCCAGGCTTTCCTGGCCTTGGGCTCGCCACACCCAGCGTCCCTGCTACCGATCACAGGAGCCGACCCTCAGTGGTTTCCTCCGATCGGTGCAGGCTCCCCGCTGGTGCCCAAGGCCCGGAAAGCCTCGGCCCCCGGGACCCCTGGGAGGGGCGGGAGGGGCAGGGCCACGCCCTCCCAGGTGGACGATCAACCCCGGGACCTCTGGGAGGGGTGGGAGGGGCGGGAGGGGCCCGGACACGCCCCCCTAGGTGGCTAATTGCCCCAGGCACCGCCGGGAGCAGCGGCATGGGTCCGGGCACGCCCCCCGGGGTGCCGATGGGCCCAGGCACCCCGGGGAGTGGCGGCATGGGCCCGGCCACGCCCCTCTGGGGTGCCGATCGCCCCAGGCACCCCGGGGAGTGGCGGCATGGGCCCGGCCACGCCCCTCCGGGGTGCCGATCGCCCCAGGCACCCCGGGGAGTGGCGGCATGGGCCCGGCCACGCCCCCCCGGGGTGCCGATGGGCCCAGGCACCCCCGGGAGTGGCGGCATGGGTCCGGCCACGCCCCCCCGGGGTGCCGATCGCCCCAGGCACCCCCGGGAGCGGCGGCATGGGCCCGGCCACTGGGCACCGCCATCTTGAACTTCTCAATGGCGGATATGCCACCCGGAGTCCCGCCCCCAGCCTCCTGATGGCCCAATCGTGGGCATAGCGGAGGTGCGGTCAATTTGCATGTTTCTCTATTATAAGGTAAGATTATCAGCTGTATTCCCTATGCTGAACTTTACATCCCCCTGACTATTCCATAAGTGCCAATTTGTATTTAAGCCCTTCACCTTTCTTACCCATTCCCCAATCTCCTTCCCATCTGGCAACCATCAAAATGTTTTCTGTATCTATGAGTCTGTTTCTGTTCTTCTTGTTCATTTATTTTGTTTTTTAGATTCTACACTTAAGTGAAATCATATGCCATTTATATTTCTCTGTCTGACTTATTTCACTCAGCAAAATACTCTCTAGGTCCATCCATGTTGTTACAGATGGCAAGATTTCATTCTTGTTTATGGCTGAGTAGTCATGCACCACTTTATCCATTCATCTATTGATGGATACTTAGGTTGCTTCCTCAGCTTGCCTATTGTAAATAATGCTGCCTTGAACATATGGATGATATATATGTATTTATTGCCATTTTATTATTCATATATTTGATCTTTTAGTTTTCTTCTTCTTCTTCTTCTTAAAGAAGACCCTTTATTATTACTTATAATACTGGTTTGGCAGTGATGAATTCCTTTAGCTTTTTCTTGTCTAGGAAGGTCTTTATCTATCCTTCAATTTTAATGATAGCTTTGCTGAGTAGAGTAATCTTGGGTGTCGGTCCTTGCTTTTCATCCCTTTGAATATTTCATGCCAATTTGTTATGGCCTACAAAGTTTCTGTTGAGAAATTAGCTGACAATTTTATGGGTGCTCCCTTGTAGGTAGCTGACTGCTTTTCTCTTGCTGCTTTTAAGATTCTCTCTTTGTCTTTAACCTTTGGCATTTTAATTATGATGTGTCTTTGTGTGGACCTCTTTGGGTTCATCACCAGGTTAGGGAAATTTTCAGTCATTATTTTTTCAAATATGTTTTCAATTCCTTGTTCTCCCTTTTCTCCTTCTGACAACCCCAAGATTGGAATATTAGTACACTTAAAGTTGTACCAGAGGCTTCTTAAACTATCCCGACTTTTTTTGGACTCTTTTTTTTTCTTTTTGATATTCTGATTGGGTGTTTTCTGCTTCCTTATCTTTCAAATTGCTGGTTTGATCCTCTGTTCATGTACTGTACTGTTGATTTTCTATAATGTATCCTTCATTTCTGACTGGTTCTTTTTTATGTTTTCTAGCTCCATTTTTATGTTTCCCATCTCACTGTTGAAGTTCTAAATGAGATCACTGAGCATTCTTATAATCACTGTTTTGAACTCTACTTCTGGTAGATTGCTTATCTCCATATTGTTGAGTTCTTTTCCTGAAGTTTTGTTCTGTTCTTTCATTTGGGACATTGTTTTTTTGTCTTCTGACTTTGGCTGCCTCCCTGTGCTTGTTTCTATGTATTACATACAGCTACTACATCTTCAGGTCTTGGTAGAGTGGCCTTAGGTAGTAAGTGTCCAGTAGGGCCCATTGGTGCAGCCTCCCTGGTCACCCAAACTGGTGTTTCAAGTGCACTCCCTGTGTGAACTGTGTGCACCCTCCTGTTGTAGTTTAGCCTTGATTACTCTCAATAGAAAGGATTTCCCTCCAGGCTGATTGACTGTGAGGAGTGGCAGTGACCACAGCAGAAGACCTGCTGTGCAGGGCCTGACCCCACAGAGCAGGACTCATTTCAACTGGGCTCTGGTGCCTACTGAGTCTTCCCCTTGAGTGTGTTGATCATGGAGGTGGTTGGGTGGTGCTTTGGCAGCCATCACCAGGTTAGGGCACAAAATAACCTTGGATATTTTTGCATTTTCTGTATTCTCCATGCTGAATAAACTTGGATACCAGGTCAGTTACCATTTGGGTGGTTGGGTGGTGTAGTCAGAAGCTGTTCTGGGGCCTTCAGGGAGGTGCAGGCTAAGGTAAGCTACTGCCTGTGCCCTGCTTATGGCCACCAGCATGAACTACAAAGCAATCTGCAGATGGCTGTTACTTGTGCTGTGTTTGGAGGTGCCCAGGAGAGGCCAAGCTATAAACCGAGGACAGCTGCAGCTAGTTCTGGGCCTGAGGCTACTTAGCAAGAGGTATGGGGCACAATGCAGCCAGATACTGTTTATTTGAGAGATTTTATGAAAGTCTGCAGCCTGCATCAAGACAGGATGTTTGTATGGGAAAGTCACTGGAAACAGTTTGAGAGGGTCCAAAAGCTTGGCAAGGCATGGTCTCAGGGAATCACCAGGGCAAGGCAAACAGTGTTAAGTATGATACCCCCCTTCTGGCTTTGTATGGTGGTGGGGCTCAGCAAGGGAACAATGGCTTCTGCCAGTACTTATGTCTGATAGAAATATGCCCTCCCATCCCTCATCCTGAAGCCTGATTATTTAGTTCCTCCCTATGGGAACCCTAATCAGAGTATGCCAAATGTTCAAGGCCAGTTTACCATACACAGATGCAAAAGCAAGGATGCAGCAATCTTACTGTATGCACTGTACAGGCATACCTTTCTATAACCCAAATATTGATATCACTATTTGGCAAGAAGCCTCTTTTGTCTGAGCTTGTATAAAGATGTGTTATTGACCAGTTGATGCATGGTATGGCTCCTGTGTTTGCTACTTTATTAGCAAGGGCTGCTTTGTGCAGCTACTTTGTGAGGCTACTTTGAAGAACTATTTTGTCTGATGGCTCCTTGTCAGCAATGGCTACTTGGTCTATAATAAAGACTCTTCTATATGCCTACAACTTCTCATATCTTCTCCATGTAATAACATCCTAGGCCCCATGCTCCCATACCCCCCGTACGTCCCTGGTGCCTTTCCAGCTCTTGCCTCAGCACTAGAGCTCAGAGGGAGTGAGTCCCAAGTATGTCCATGGGTGGGCCCTTTAAGAGGAGCACCTGGGACTCCAGAAGACCTCCACCTCACTCAGCCACAATTCCCTCTAGTCTTCACAGCCATAAGTTTTGGGGACTTCTCTTCCCAGCACTGGAACCCTGGGCTTGGGGACCTGGTGTGGGACTGGGCACCTTTGCTCCTCAAGAGAAACCTCTGCATCTGAGATATTTCTCCTGATTTTTAACTGCCACATGTGGGTGTGGACCAGCCTATTCAAGTGTCTCTAACCTTCCTACCAGTCTTAATGTGGTTTCTTATTTATATTCTTACTAGAGGCCCAGTGCATGAAATTCGTGCATGGGGGGGGGGGGGTTGTCCCTCAGCCCAGCCTGCACCCTCTCCAATCTGGGACCCCTGGAGGGATGTCCGACTGCCCGGTAGGATCAGGCCTAAATAGGAAATCGGACATCCCTCTCACAAACCAGGACTGCTGGCTCCCAACCGCTCGCCTGCCTGCCTGCCTGATTGCCCCTAACTGCTTCTGCCTGCCAGCCTAATAACCCTTAACCACTCCCCTGCCAGCCTGATTGACACCTAACTGCTCCCCTGCTGGCCCAATTGCCCCTAACTTCCCTCCCCTGATGGCCTGGTCACCCCTAACTGTCCTCCCCTGCCAGCCTGGTCACTCCTAACTGCCCTCCACTGCCAGCCTGGTCACCCTTAACTGCCCTCCCCTGCTGGCCTGGTCGCCCCTAACTCTCCTCCGCTGAAGGCCTAGTTGCCCCCAACTGCCCTCCCCTACAGGCCTGGGTCTCCCCCAACTGTCCTCCCCTGCAGGCCTGGTCTCTCCCAACTGACCTCCTCTGCCAGCCTGGTCACCCCTAACTGCCCTCCCCTGCAGGCTTGATCACCCCCAACTGCCCTCCCTTGCAGGCCTGGTCCTTCCCAACTGCCCTTCCCTGCTGGCCTGATTGCCCACAACTGCCCACCCCTGCCGACCATCTTGTGGTGACCATCTTGTGTCCACATGGGGGCAGCCATCTTTGACTACATGGGGGCGGCCATCTTGTGTGTTGGAGTGATGGTCAATTTGCATATTACCTCTTTATTAGATAGGATAGAACTTTTATTAAGCTAGATTTCAGGTAATTCTGAGTGATAGTTGTTCTGTAACTTAGTTGTAATTTTGATGTGGTTATGGGAAGTCCTGAGTACTGTGTTTACCTATGCCACTATCTTGACTGGAAGCCTAGCAGCTACTCTTAGTCAAAAATGCTGTGCTGTAGGTAAGCATGGAACATGCAAACAACATTAAGTAGTCAAGACGGTACATACCATTAAGTGTATGCAGAGAGCAGTAAACTATGCAGCTAGAAGTAGTTCAAGGTAATATTGTGGAGTTTTGGAATTAGACAAACTTTGGTTATTGAAGGTATTGGCTTGGACTATAATAGAGACTAAAATAGTGGTTATTATTAACTGTAATGAGTAATTAGTGAACAATGAGAGTATTTATGAACAAGTGCTATATATCTTGGTAGAGATGAGAAAGTTTGTAGGTCTTCAATGAAGGAAGATTTACAGGTTGAAATAATGAGGGAAGGCTTTATAAAAGAGGTAGAATCTGAAAATTTAGATTTTTCAGATAGAAAACAAACAAGGTAATTGAATGTGGAGAAATGATGTCAGACAATGACAGTCCTGAATGAAGAGAAAAGCTGATACACACACACACACACACACACACACACACACACACACACACACACACAAAGGATGGTAGCATTAATACCTTTCATGAGTATCCCACGTTCTTATTTGTTCAGTTCAGAATTGTGCAGTAGAAAGAGACAGAGACTGTAGACTTAGTTTACGTTCATACACTACTGCTGTCACATACTAGCTGAATAAACTTGGATACATTGCTGACTTAATTTGATTGTCAATTATCAATTTTTATGCTTATAATGTGAGTATAAGAGCACAATATTTATCACAGAGTTGTTATTTTAGTAACTAATTTAGACAGCAGCTATGAAAATAGTGAAAGATCTCCCCAAATATTACTTTTCTTTCCTACATTTTATTGGATCCTCCTGTGAAGTAGACAATGCAAGTTTCATTATTGAACTTTTTTTTTTCAGAGAAATAAACTGAGATTTAGAGAAACCAAAGTTGAGAGAAATCAAGTGTTTTGTTCCCAAACTACATGGCCCTTAATTGGTATAAGGTCATTCTGACTTCCAGTCTTAAATACATTCTTTTGTCATATTTCTAGTAAAAAAAAGCTAGGTGACAGCACAGATTACATGGAAATAGGACCCATGACATAAGGAAGAGGGAAGTAGAAAGTAGAACCAACTCTGACTTTGTCTTTGTGTGGGCAAAGCGATTGGAAAAGGGTTCTAAGTAGCCCAGAGGCAGCATGAGGGTCCTGTTGATGGGATAGGTACCCAAATAGGTAGCAGGATGCAGAAAATGCGGACTGCACTACAAACCAAAAATTTCTTCCTCTCAGTTTTACCAGTTCCAGTTTGACCAACATGAAAGTTGGTTCTGTCTCATAATATACATTTTGCAAAGACGATTTGATCCAAATTCATGAATATAGATATGTGTATATGTGCACATGGGTGTGCGAAAATACATGCCTCTATGCACCCACACACATACACACACATGATGGTGGGATGGTGGAGATGAAAGGAAAAGATTAATGTTTGGAATTGTTTTTAACAGAAACATTGGCATCTGAAAATGGGGTACATAGAAGAATATGAAACATCACAATGCAAAAGCTAGGATGAACCCCATTTGCCCTTACATACTTGACCTAATTAGATACCCTCTAGTCCCACCAACCATCTCACCCTCTCATTCTCTCTCTGGAAGCTGGATTTCCTCCTCCCACTACTTCTATACTCACCAGTTGCAGCAAGGTGATTTCTGGAGAAATTGAATTCATTAGAATTTTTATGGATAATTATAGTTGCAATATGTTTGGAGTCATTTTATTAAAGCAATTATGAGGTAATTAATTTTGTCAATAACCTCTGGAGTGAATGTGCATTTTCTGTATTCTCCATGCTTTTTGCTTCTTGTTCAAGTCTCTGAAAATATCCAAATGTGTTTGCCACTTATGTTATCACCCACCTCCAGAGCTCACAGCCAGACAGGAGCCCAGGCCAGACTTATTTTCTTGGCCAAGGAAGGAGATAAAGACCAGAAGATATTTAGTTGGCCTTTGCTTTTTTTCCTGTTCTTTGCTACATAAGAATAAAGAACTACCTGTGGCCCAGTGTCTCTCTTTAGCCCCTTCTTCCCAAATTAGGAAAAATGATGGTATTGCTGGATAATGATTAGCAATGCAAGGGCTTCTGAAGCCTGTTCCCCATTTCTAAGAAGAACTGAAAAGCAAAAATCTGAAGATATAGTAGTATGAAATATGGGTGCTTAGCATTACTATTTTCTTTAAATAAGCATTTAATATAGGATCCAGTTTTCAAAACCAATTAAATAAAAAACAATCTTTGAACTGAAAATTTTGGAAAATGCTAGTTTGCTGAACTCAGAACCTAACTACACCTCAGTATATATTTTAATTGGACTGTGAACGAACTTAAAGAATTTCCCCCTACATGTATGAATCAAAACAGCTCAATCAGATATATATATATATATATATATATATATATATATATATATATATATATATTTTTTTTTTTAATGAGATTTTTAAAAATATATATATTATAAATTTTAAATATTAGAACATTTAAATACTAGACAATCAAAACATTATATTAATGGAACCTACTGTCATTGATGCATAGTTACACTTAAATTCCCAAGAACATATCTTCCATGTAAAGAGGCCACCTTTTCTCTTTCTACTGTTTGTGAAAGTTTCTGTCTTAAGAATTGCTAATAGCAATGCAGGCAGCCTGTGAGAATCAAAAGACAAGCCAATCTTTGATCTTCTTCTTATTACTCATGTTCTCTGTAACTCAAAGGTAATGCTAGTGTTGGTCATTATTCTTCTTGTTGGCAAGATGGCTCAAGAGATATGTGACAAGCTGTCCCCTCTGTTAGAATTACTTTCATTTTCCTTCTGTGGCTGCTGAGCCAGAGAAAGCCTCCATTAGGGGCCTGCATTTATAGACACATGCACAATTCTGAACGCATGCATTCCACTAATGGACTTACATTCACCATATTCCTCAATTTTCATTTTGCACTATTCTTGCCCTTTATCTGCCAAGTTTATAGACATGGTATCCATTATCTATTCAGCTTTTTAAATGAAATATGAACTTCCAGTGAGATTTTTGGAATGATATAATTATCTGCCAACATTACCTCAACATTATCTGTTAATAATTTTGATAATCAATAAGAATGGGGTAATAGTCTCTATTCAAGCACCTGGTAAGCAGGATGTCTAGTGTAATTATGTCTACCTTAGGACAGAACAAAGGGAGTTGAGATGGTTCTTAGTTAAAATTAATTTCCTTTCTGGCACTAAAAGGAATCTAATTAACAAAATACAATAGCTTCTAATCTATAATATCTCCTGGTCACAAAACTGTTGCCAAGGTTACATTATTTACAAGACAGCCTCCCCATTTTTGGGCATGGAAATAGTACCCACAATAAAGTTGAATTTTAGGCAACAAGCTAAACTGTGATTTGGTGAAACTCCCTAACTTTACCAGTTTTAGTAGTTTGGTGGGTTTCACACTCCAAAATCAGTTTCCATATGTGATGCCTGATTGGCCAGGGTCTAGAATTGATTAATAGGCATGAAATAGCAAGTATTAATACTTGGGAGACCTCATTGGGACTGCAATATGTCTGGAAGTGGTTCTTCATTTTGGGGCGAGGGGAGACTGTCCACTTTGGGAATCACATAAAAGCTATTGATTTTCTCCAAAGAAATACTTAGATGCACACATTTTTGTAGATAATAATAGGAGGTACACTGATATTATAAACCATGGTCTAGATACATATTATATTAATTGCTAAGTGCATAAGCTTAAGCAGCCCTTGGACCAACATTATAGGCACAGCTTTGGGAAATGGGAGCAGTGGATCAAATGTTTTCATTATGTCCTAGGACCTAGAACAGTGGTCGGCAAACTCATTAGTCAACAGAGCCAAATATCAACAGTACAACGATTGAAATTTCTTTTGAAAGCCAATTTTTTTAAACTTAAACTTCTTCTAATGCCACTTCTTCAAAATAGACTCTCCCAGGCCATGATATTTTGTGGAAGAGCCACACTCAAGGGGCCAAAGAGCCGCATGTGGCTCGCGAGCCGCAGTTTGCCGACCACGGTCCTAGGTGTACTTGAAAATAAAACCATTTGTCCCTCAGAACTTATCTGTATGTGTTACATAGTTTGACATTTCATACTACTTTCAACCCCAGTACTTTAACCCAGTCTTGGTCTTCTGGGAATATATAGAATGAACTTTGTAACTTTCCTGATGATTTTTGCATGGCTAACATCCTAGGAAATTCATTTCATTAGTAATTAGCAAGCTCAATATCTAGTCTGACTGCTGAATAATAGATGACATCTTTTAATGCTCTCATGTACATTCTAATAGACCCATCAGTGTACCAGCCAAAGACAGGAAGCACTAATCTTTGAGTAGACTCTTGTTTGTCTATTGTAAATATTATTGCTAAAATTACATTTTCTGATAATTCAACTTTACAACACACTTTCTCTTTGTCACCAAGGTGTGCCCCCTAAACTAGAGGCATTTAAATTGTAGTATGTCCATGAGTTTCAGCATGTCTATGTTTCACTATGGAAGGTTTTATGGTAGCAACATAAGAGGTACTTGCTCCTTTAAAATGACTTTATTACATCTAAGTGCATCCAAAATGATTTTGGCCTCACAGAGACCTTGAATTAAACCTCTTTAGGCAAGAACTAGTGTATTCTTTCATCTCACTTCTCATAGTTTCCTGCCATTGAGACCTTCTGCTCTCCATTTGATATTGTTGCCTTCTCTATCATTCTATCACCCCCTTTTCTTCCTGGCATCCAGGACACTATGTTTTTTGGTACTTCACATGAGATTCCTTTCTTCATGCCCAGTTGAAATGTAAAAGTTTGCTTCTCTTCAATTATTGCCCTCAAGTGATTTCAATAAGCCCTTGTCCTCAAAGGGCCAAACCTAGCACATCCCTGGCCCTCACTGCAAGTGCCTGTCTACTAGTGAAAACCAAAGGCCACAGGGACCACCCACACACTAGATATTCCAGCGGTATACACCAGGTCTATCCCCCCCTTCTCCTCCTGCGCTTCTGCAACTTCAAACCTCAGAGCCAGATTCAGTACCTTGAGCTTCTGTAATGTGGTGGCCAATCATTTTTGTCTGTGACTGAAAAAGTGAGCTTAATGGGTCTATTTCCATTCCTGCCTTCATCATCTATAGTGCCAACTTCATCAAGCACTCTGAGTACAGCTCATTAAGTGTGCATTCTTTTTTTTTCCATTGGAATTACTGCAATTTTTTATTGAGTGCTTTTATATTTAAGTACATGAAAATTGTACCCAAATGTCCCAATTCCAAAATAAGGTAAGTGACAATAAGTTGTACTTTATATTGCTAAAATATATTACTGAAAAATATTACTAAAATGCATTTATTTTACTAGAATGAACTCTATGGCCATTTCCTTGCATGTTCCCTACCACACTGTAGAGAGGAGAAAGGATGAAAACTGTTTTTCCTCCAAAGAAGCCAAAGTCCTGTGGGGGAAGCTGCAAAGGCCTGCCTTATATTACATAAGAGCCTTTATCATTTACCACTGGGCTTCCTCTCTGTCCATTCTCACAACTGAGACCTGGCTGAGAACTGCTATATTACACTCAGGATTTACTGAGAAGTGAACCTGAGACTTGATCATTCCTGTATACTAGTATAAGGTATGGGAGAGTGAGAAGGTGTCTGGAAACACTGTTGTTTGGTTGGATGGTTAGCTGGTTGGGTTAATGGAATAACAGTGTAGTAGTTTAGAATCAGAGTGCCTGTATCCCAGCTTTGCCATTTATTTTTATTTGATCTTAGGCAAGTTATCTCACCTCTCTAGCCCCCAACATTCAGCATAGATAATATTATATCCACCTCAGAGTACGTTTTGTTTATTTTAGCTCACATTTATTGTATCTATTATATACTATACATTGTCCTTACTACTTTACATGGATTAATTTCTTTAATTATCCCTGTGAGGAATAAGTGGAATAAAGCATGTAAACTGTCTAGCATCTAGTAAATGCTCATAAGTGTTAGTTATTATGAAAGAGAGACAGTCTGGGCATAGCTATGAAGTTCCGCTTCTAAAGCACAACCTGAAGAATCTTAGAGGTTTAGCCTGCCTCATCCTCTCCAATGTTTCAAATTAGTCCTCCTCTCCTTGGGGTCTGTTATCATGGGGCAACTTTAAAAAAAAACACCTCTTAGGTTTCTATTCTTGAGAGTTTTCTTTCTACAGGATGTCCCTATATTCCTTATTCCCCAGTAACTGGGACTAGTGTTTGGGAAGAAGGATGTATTGTCTGGATCTCAATAATTGCTCCTATGCTTAATATTGGTTTAGTGATCCTGACCCCAAACCTTACCTGACTTGGATGAGCCCAGCTGTTGTAGCCCCAGTGGCTGAATGCAACCCTCCTTAAGGGGAAGTGTTGTTCTTTAGGGACCCTTTTCTGTGCTATGTTGAAGGTGTGCATGGTACTAAGAGCAGGAGAAACTTTTTAACTGACTTTTACTTAAACTAATTTGCTGAATTAACTAACCCTCTGTAAAACATACTGACTGATGCCCATAGCACTCTGTTGTGATTGAGTCATGTAAGTGGGCTCAGTTGTCATTGAATCAGTTCCCAAGACCTTTGTGTCCTTTTCCCCTTTGTAGACTGCTCATACCAGTAATAGGCCATTCAAGACAGGGCATTCAACATTGGAATTTTAACTTTAACCATGAGTTTTTGGAGTTTATTCCCTCATTCCTTTGAATGATACTGGTAAGATGAGGCATACTGATGTGCCCTGAGTTACAGGTGCACTGAGCTATTGACCCTTCTAGATTATCTGATAGATACTAAGGCAGCCAGAGTCCCTGGGCTATTTTTGCCTCTAGCCATGAGCACATTTGTCATTTTACTTTGATGTACCATATAAACTTTATCATTTTCACCTATGTCATGACATAGAAAAATCAGGAAGTACTGTTTTTAGAGCATTAGTTATCAAATGCCTTTTAATTTTGGAGCCACAATATATGAATCAGGTTAAAAGTGAATCTGCTTTATTAATACCACTGACTGACTGTATGCTTAAAATGTTTAAGATGGTAAATTGTATGTGATGTGTATCTTACTAGAATTTTTTTTAAGTGAATCTACTTTGAGTAAAATACCAGCCAGGTCCTGAAACCTTGGCATTCCTCTCAGCAGAATCTGACAGCTTCAAAGAACACAGCTGAGAAAGCACTGCTTTAGAGAAAGAATTGGAAGCCTCACTCTCTCCTTGGGCTCTAGTGTCTGCAATAGAACTTTGCTCTGAGAAGCAAGCCTTCAGCAACTCTGCAGTGAGGCAGATGGCCTCCTAGGCTTTGTCACGGAACAGGTTTACTCTCCGTGACAGTGTGCCTTCTTATCAACCTCCTTGAACACTCAGTGCCAATATAACTTGTCCCTTCATTTTCCTCCCCAACACATTGAAACATCACCTATCATCCTAAAATATAAAAACCCTGGGTCATCACATTCACAACTACCGGGAGGCTTGACCAATCAGAAATCAGTCCTGCAGTCAGCGCTGGGTTGCTGTTACAGGCACAGTGACCCAGCACTGACTGCAAAGGGGGCTGCAAATCAGGCCCGGACAGAAGCCTGAAGAGAGAAGCAGGGTCTGATCCGTAGCCTCTGTGGCAGCTGTTGATCAGCACTTGCCTCTCTCTTTCTCTCTGGGCTTTGTCAGCAGCCGCACCTCCATTTCTCTCCAGGCCTCTACCAGGGCTGATGATCAGCCCTGCCTTTCTGATCAGGCCCCATTGATAGGCCCAGAGAGGCTAACTGGCATAGAAACTGACCAATCAGAACCAAATCTGGGTCAACTGTGAGGAGCCAATGGCTGCCTAGGAGGCGGAGCTTTTGACGCTGACTGGCATAGAAACCGACCGGCAGAGGGGGGCTGTTGGGGACAAGATCAGGCCTGCAGGGGAGGGCAGTTAGGGGTGAGATCAGGCTGGCAGGGGAGGGCAATTAAGGGGGAACAGACCTGCGGGGGGGGGGGCAGTTGGGGTCAACCAGGCATCAGGGGAGGGCAGTTAGGGGCAACCAGGCTGGCAGGAGAGGGCAGTTAGGGGGGAACAGGCCTGCAGGGGAGGGCAGTTGGGGCTGACCAGGTCAGCAGGGGAGGGCAGTTGGGGACGATTGGACCGACAGGGGAGCAGTTAGGTGTTTATCAGGCTGGCGGGGAAGTGGTTAGGGGGTGATCAGGCTGGCAGGCAGAAGCAGTTAGGAGCAATCAGGAAGGCAGGAAGGTGAGCAGTTGGGAGCCAGCAGTCCTGGATTGTGAGAGGATGTCCAACTGCCAGTTTAGGCCCGATCCCATAGGGGTCATAGATTGGAGAGGGTGCAGGCTAGGCTGAGGGACACTCCCCCCCAGTGCACAAATTTTGTGCACCGGGCCTCTAATAAATATATATAAATATTTAGTGACAAGGCTTTTCATCATTTCATCACCATACTGTAAATGCATCCCTTTTGAAGGGCATAAAATAAAAAGAAAACCTCTTTCTGCCCATTTTTCATCCCATTCCTGTCAGGTAAAACCATTACTGACAGTTTTTTGTCTCTGTTTATCTTTCCAAAAATATATTTGCATATAAACCACTATCTTTAAATATGTGCAGTTCATTTTCACAGATGTGATCTTGCAGTTTTCTCATTTTACTTAATAACATATATTTGTAATCACTTCATATCATCACTTATATACATCAATCTTTATAACAACTGCATAGTATTCCATTGAATGATTGTAACATATTTTATTTTTTTAATTTATTTTTAATTATAGTTGACACACACTATTATATTAGTTTCAGGTATACAACATAGTGATTCAACATTTATACATACCTTATAATGTGATCACCATAATAAGTGTGTACATATTAAAATGTTATTGACTAGCCCAGCAAGCGTGGCTCAATGGTTGAGTATCGACCTATGAAACAGGAGTTCTTGGTTTGATTCCACTTGGGGCATATGCCTGGGTTGTGGGTTTGATCCCCAGTGTGGGGCGTGCAGGAGGCAGGTGATCAATTCTCTCTCATCATTGATGTTTCTATCTCTCTCTTCCTCTCTGAAATCAATAAAAATATTTTTTAAAATGTCATTGATTATAATTCATATGCTGTACATTATATCCCTGTGATTTATCTTATAACTGGAAGTTTGTACTCTTTAATCTCCTTCCCCTTTTCTGCCCACCCTCTACCTCTTCCCCATTTGCAACCATCAGTTTGTTCTCTGTATCTATGAGTTTGTTTCAGTTTTATTTTGTTTGTTTGAATTGCTTTCTTAGATTCCATATATATGTAAAATCATTTGGTATTTGTCTTTTTCTGTCCAACTTATTTCACATAACATAATAGGTTTATCAGTGTTGTCGCAAATGGCAAGATTTCATTTTTTTTCATGAATGAGTAATATATATATAACACATCTTCTTTATTCATTCATCTATCCATGGACATCTAGGATGTAGGTATCTAGGTTGCTTCCATATCTTGGCTATTGTAAAGAATACTGCAATAAACATAAAGGTCCATGTATCTTTTCTAATTATTGTTTCTGTTTTCTTCAGATGAATACCCAGAAGTGGAATTTCTGGGTTGCATGGTAGTTCTATTTTTATATTTTTCAAGAAAGTTCCATACTGTTTTACACAGTGGTTGCACCAATTTAGTCTTGCTAACAGTGCACAGGGGTTCCCTTTTCTTCACATCCTTTCCAACACTTGTTATTTATTGTCTTTTTAATAATAGCTAATCTGAAAGGTATAGGTGATACCTCATTGTGGTTTTTATTTGCATTTCCCTAATGATTTGTGGTGGTGAGCATCTTTACATGTGTCTGTTGTTCATCTTTATGTCTTCTTTGGAAAAACATCTATTCTGGTCCTCTGCCTATTTTTAATTGTATTATTTGGTGTATTTTTTTATGTTGAGTTATATGAGTTCTTTATATATTTTGGATATTAACCTCTTATCAGATATATCATTTGCTAATAGCTTCTCCCCATTCAGTTGGTTGTCCTTTAGTTCTGTTGATCATTTCCTTCATTGTGTAAAAGCTTTTTAGTTTGATGTAATCATATATATATATATATATATATATATATATATATATATATATATATATATATATTTGCTTATTTGCTTTTGGTGCCTTTGCTCGAGAGACATCCAAAATAATATTGCTAAGACCAATGTCAGAGATTTTATTGCCAAAGTTTTCTTCTAGGAGTTTTATTGTCTCAGGCCTTACATTTAAATCTTTAATTCATTTTGAGTTTATTTTGTATACAGTATAAGAAAATGGACCAGTTTCATTTTTTGCAGGCATCTTCCCAGTTTTCTCAAAACCATTTATTGAAGAGACTGTCTTTTCACCATTGTATATTCTTGCCTACTGTGTCATAGATTAATTGGTCATATAAGAATTTGTTTCTAAGTTCTCTATTCTGTTCCATTAATCTTATGTCTGTTTTTGTGCCAATACCATACTGTTTTGATTTCTATAACTCTAGAGTAGAGTTTGAAATCAGGGAGCGTGGTACCTCCAAATTTCTTCTTTTTCAAGATTGGTATGGTTATTCATGGTCTTTTATGCTTTCATATAACTTTTAGAATTATTTGTTCTAGTTCTGTGAAAAACATGCGATTGGTATTTTGATAAGGATTGAATTGAGTCTGTAGTTTGTTTTGGGTGTTATGGATGTTTTAATAATATTAACTCTTCCAGTTTATGAGAACAATATATCCTTCCTTTTATTTGTGTCTTCTTCAATGTCTTATAGGTTTTAGAGTACATGTCTTTTACAGTCTTGGTTAAGTTTATTCCTAGGTATTTTATTATCTTTGATGTAATTAAAAAATGGGATTGCTTCTTAATTTCTTTTTCTGATAATTTGTTATTAACATATATAAATGACACATAGTTTTAAATATTAATTTCTTATCCTGCAACTATACTGAATTAATTTATTCTAATAGTATTTTTGTGGAATCTTTAGGGTTTTCTCTATATAGTATCATTTCATATTTGGGTAGTGATAATTTTATTTCTTCCATCCCAGTTTGAATATTCTTTTTTTTTTCTTGTCCTAGCTGTGGCTAGGACTTCCAATACTATGTTGAATAAGGGTCATGCAGTGTGCATCCTTGTCTTTTTTCCCATCTTAGATAAAAAGCTGTCAGCTATTCACCACTGAGTATGATGTTAACTGTGGGTTTGTCATATGTGGCCATCATTATGTTGAGTTATTTTCCTTCTATGCCCAATT
Source organism: Cnephaeus nilssonii (assembly GCF_951640355.1). NCBI lineage: Eukaryota > Metazoa > Chordata > Mammalia > Chiroptera > Vespertilionidae > Cnephaeus > Cnephaeus nilssonii. The sequence goes on from NC_137071.1 coordinate 80,479,805, forward strand.
TGTTGAGAATTTTTATCATAGATGGATGCTGAATTTTGTCAAATGTATAATATTTTACTTAATTACTCCTCTAGTGATAAAATTTGTTATCTCTACTTTGTCTAAATAGGCAAAGTATTTGAAACAATCTAAATGTTCGATATTAAAGAATTTGTCAAATCAATTCTATTGTATGCTATAATATGATGTAGTCTTTTTAAAATGATGTAAAAGGGATGGCAGCATAGGTAGACATGGTAATTGCATAATTCCACAACCATATCAAAATTACAGCTAAACTGCAGAACAACCATCATTCAGAACCATCTGAAATCTAGTTGAATGGAAGTCCTACAACTAGGGACTTAATGAAGAGGCCACACTGAGATTGGTAAGAGGGATGAAGACCTGGTACAGGCTGGTCTCACACCAACATGCTTGGCGGGTAAAAATCAGGAGGGATATCTTGACTGAGGAAGTCCCCCCTGAGGAGCAAGGGGTGCCAGACCCACACCAGGCCCTCAAGCCCAAGGTTTCAATGCTGGGAAGAGAAATCCTTATAACTTGGGACTGTAAAAACCAGTAGGAATTAAGGCTGAGTGAGATGAAGAGCCGCTAGAGTCCCAGGCCATTCATCTTGAAGAGCCCCCATATGGACTTACTCTGACTCACTCTCTCTGAGCTCCAGCCCCTGGATAACAGCTCGAAATGAACCAGAGACATATAAGTAGGAAATGAAGTGTCTGGCATCAGGGCAAGGGCTTGAGGGGGGGGGCAGCTTTCTGCCAGAAAAAAAAGTGCCACTTTTTCTTTGATGAGCCCTCTCCCCACAGAGACTACAGGCAGGTGCCATGTCTGAGTCTCTATCAACCTGGCTCACACTGTTTTCTCCACTGGTGATTCCTTGAGACCCTACCTCACTAAACTTTGGGGCTCACTCAAGCTGTTCCCAGTGCCTTTTCCATACAAATGGTCTGTATTGGCTCATGCTTCAAAATTTCCTAAAATCTCAAAAAAGTAGCCTCTGGCCTCAGTGTGCCCTGTACCTTTGCTAAGTGGCCCCAGTCCCTGCACTAGCAGCAGCTGGCTGTGTTTCACAACTTGGCCACACTGGGCATCTCCAAGCCAAGCACAAGTAACAGGAAGCTGCAGATTGCTTTGTAGTTCAAGCCAGGCAGCCATTGGCAGAACACAGGTGGTAGGTGACCTTGGACAGCACCTCCTCGGAGGCCCAGAGCCAATGCAACTGGTGGACAGCATCACACCATGTCCGAATACCACCCAACTACCTCTACAGTGATGGTCCCAGCAGGCACCATAGCCCCACTAAAGTTAGCCCCACTGAAGTAAGTTCTGCTTTGTAGAGCAAGCCCTTGCATAGCTTATCCTCCACATTTGACATTGACCACAGCCAGTCCTTGCAGTGGATTGCCTGGGGGAATAAATCCCTCTCATTTACATGCCAACAGCCATCAAGGCTCAACTACACAGCACATTGGGGGGGAGGAGCAAATGGAGTGTGCAGCTTTGGTGATTGGGGAGGCTATGCCACTGGACCCTATAGGATGACTCCTATATTCAGCCAGCTTACCAAACCCAGGAGACATAGCAGTTCTACTTAATACATAGAAACAAACACAGGGAAGCTGCCAAACTGAGGAGACAAAGAAATACATTCCAGATAAAAGAATAGAACAAAAATTCAGAAAAAGAAGGAAACAAAACAGAGACAGACAATGTACTGGCTATAAGGGTGCACAATGAACTTAGAGAGAACTTCAACAGCATAAAAAGGGACATGGAAACCATAAAAAATGAAATGGAAACCATAAAAGAGATCAACCAAAGGACTTGTATGCATGCATATAAGCCTAACCAATGGACACAGACAACAGGGGGGTAAGGGCATGAATGGGGGGGTTGGGGGTAATGGGGGAATAAGGACATATGTAATACCTTAATTAATAAAGACATTTAAAAAAAGATTTAAAAAAACATGTGGTACATCTACACAATGGAATACTACGCTGCGGTAAAGAAGAAGGAGTTCTTACCATTTGCAACAGCATGGATGGAACTGGAGAGCGTTATGCTAAGTGAAACAAGCCAGTCAGAGAAAGATAAATATCACATGATCTCACTCATTTATGGAATATAATGAACAACATAAACTGATTAACAAAAACAGATCCAGAGACAGAGAAACATCGATCAGACCATCAAACTTCAGAGGGGAGGTAGGGAAGGGTGGGGGTAAGGAGGAGAGATCAACCAAAGGACTTATATGCATGCATATAAGCCTAACCAATTGACACAGATAACAGGGGGTTGAGGGCATGAGTGGGGAGAATAGGGGAGATAATGGGGAATAAGGACACATATGTAACACCATAACACATTTTCCTTCCTTTTTTTCCTTCCTTTTTTCCATTCCTTCCTTTTTTCCATTCCTTCCTTCCTTCCTTCCTTCCTTCCTTCCTTCCTTCCTTCCTTCCTTCTGTCCTCAGTGTGCCCTGTACCTTTGCTAAGTGGCCCCAGTCCCTGCACTAGCAGCAGCTAGCCGTGTTTCACAACTTGAAATAAAGAAATTAAAAATCAATAAAGAAATTAATAAAGAATTAAAAAAAAAACATAAAAGAGAACCAGTCAGAAATGAAGGATACACTAACTAAAATGAAGAATAATTTACAGGGAATCAACAATAGAGTAGATAAAGTTGAGAATCAAATCGGTGATTTGGGATATAAGGAAGCAAAAAACACCCAAGCACAGCAAAAAGAAAAGGAAAGAATTAAGAGAAACATAGATCGTGTCAGAAACCCCTGGAACAACTTCAAGCACACCAACACTTGCATCATGGGGGTGTTGGAAGGAGAAGAGAGAACAAAGAATTGATAACCTATTTGAAAAAGTAATAATGAAAGAAGACTTCCTTAACCTGGTGAAGGAAATAGATATACAAGTACAGGAAGTGCAAAGAATCACAACCAAGATGAACTTGAATAGATCCACCCTAGACACATCATATTTAAAATGCCAAAGGTTAAAAAAAGGTGACATCTGTAATACTTTCAACAATAAAGATATATTAAAAATAAATAAATAAAACAAAACAAATAGACCTTAGAATAATTTGCCTTAGATAATAATGTTATTATACTAGAGGCCCAGTGCACAAAACTTGTGCACTGGAGGAGTGGCCCTCAGCCCAGCCTTCACCCTCTCCAATCTGGAACCACTCGGGGTATGTCTGACTGCCATTTAGTCCCTCTCACAATCCAGGACTGCTGGCTCCTAACCACTCGCCTGCCTGCCTGATTGACGCCTAACTGCTCTCCTGCTGGCCCAATCGCCCCAAATGCCCTCCCCTGCTGGCCTGATCTTGCCCCCAACTGCCTTCCCCTGCCGGCCTGATGGTCCCCAACTGCCCTTCCCTGATCTTGTGACAACATGGGTGCAGTCATATTGTGATGATGTGGGGATGGCCATCTTGTGGCAGCCATCTTGTCACAACATGAGGGTGGCTATCTTGTGATGACGTGAGGATGAGACGTCACCAAGGCTTTTATTAGTATAGATTATTATGTTTAAAATGCCAAAGGTTGAAGACAAAGAATCTTAAAAGTAGCCAGAGGGAAGCAGTTAGTTACCTACAAGGGAGCTCCCATAAGACTGTCAGCTGATTTCTCAATAGAAACATTACAGGCCAGAATGGTTTGGCAAGAAATATCCAAGGTGGTGAAAAGCAAGGACCTACAACCAAGGTTACTCTACCCAGCAAAGCTATCAAAGGACATATAAAGAGCTTCCCAGACAAGGAAAAGCTAAAGGAGTTCATTACCACAAAACCAGTATTAAATGAAATGTTAAAGGGTCTTCTTTAGAAGAAGAAGAAGAAAAAAGAACAACAAAGTGTCAATAAATACATCTCTATCAACAAATAGATCTAACACATACACACACACACACACACACACACACACACACACACACACAAAATAAATGAAGAAGCAGACCAGAAACAGACTCATGGATACAGAGAACACTTTGACAGTTGGTGACAAAGGTGAAGGGATTAAGAAGTACCAATTGGTTGTTCCAGAATAGTCATGGGGATGTAAAGTACAGCATAGGGCCATGGTCAGCAAATTGCGGCTCGCGAGCCACATGCGGCTCTTTGGCCCCTTGAGTGTGGCTCTTCCACAAAATACCACAGCCTGGGCGAGTCTATTTTGAAGAAATGGCATTAGAAGAAGTTTAAGTTTAAAAAATTTGGCTCCCAAAAGAAATTTCAATCGTTGTACTGTTGATATTTGGCTCTGTTGACTAATGAGTTTGCTGACCACTGGCATAGGGGTTATAGTCAACAAAATTCTAATAACTATGTATGGTGTCAGATTGGTATTAGATTTATCATGATCATCACTTATCTATATATATAAAAGGCTAATATGCTAAGTGCCTGTCTGAATGGTCGCTATGACATGCACTGACCACGAGGGGCAGATGCTCAATGCAGGAGCTGCCATGACATGCACTGGCCATTTACAGAGAAACAGCACTGCAGACCTGCCGCCCACAAAGCAACACTTGGCTTCCCCCAAGTGAGACACAGGCCCTGCCACCACCAAAGAGCGACACCCCACCAAATTGCAATCAATACTGCCAAGACCCCATGGTGCAAAATGCGACCCACAACCCAGCCCAGCCTGGAAATGGTGGCTGTAGGTGCCGGGTAATGATGTCATGTAGCAATGCCCAGCTTCCTCTCCTTAGTGACTAGACTCCTTGGAGTTTCTTCAGCCCAGGAACATGTCTTGCTTTGTAGCCAGATGGAAACATTTTACACTTTAACAAAATGTCTGTGAAGCATTTTCCTGTGCCTCATCTCATCTGATCCTCACAGAAGTCCTGGAGTAGGTAGCTAGGAGACTCGGTGGAATCCTATTTTCTTTTCATTAGCTTGAAAATGGAGATTTAGAAAGCTTAGAAACTTGACCCGACTGAAAAGAAGTAAGAAATGGTAGACCTTGAAAATGACTTCAGTTTTTCTTACTGCGCAGAATATAGTCAAACACTGCTGCAGTTAAATATTTTACCCTTTGTTCTCCCTGCATGATCTACAATCATAATCTACTTCGTGTTGATATTTACTGCTGTGTTGCTGAAAATTACATAAAGAGAAGTTGGGGTGCTTCACTGGGCTGGAAAAGGTTTGGCTAAATAAAAAAGCAGGTATAATTAAGCAAGTTTATTCTAGCTATACTAATAAAAGAGAAATATGTAAATTGACCATCACTTCATGACACCCACAGCCAATCAGGAGTGGGTATGCAAATTAACTGGACAAAGATGGTGGCAGCCACGCCCCTGGGCACTCCTGGCCTCTGGGCAGCGCACCTCCTCAGGGCCTCCCTGCCTCACTCTACACCTGTCAACCGTCCTTGCAACCTCCCTGTGGCCCAGCCCCTGGCCTCAGAGGAAACCCTCTGGTGCCTGAGATGGTAGCTCCTAGTCTCTGGGGTTTCCCTTTACCCCACCCTTGCGCTGCTGCTCTGGTAAACAAAACCCTAGCATTGGAACTCGCTCGGTGCACAGTTTGTGTGCCCTGGGAGCCCTGGGCTAGCCAAGGGGCAATGGTGGCAACTGTGGCGGCAGCAGCAGGCAGCTCAGCTTTGTTTTGAATAGATGAAAGAGGCCACCTACACAGTAACCCAAATTATCAGATCTCCCTCCTCCCTATGTCACCAAATCAAGAAGAGAGGGGCAATGGGCATGGAGGGAGGGCGGGCAGGCACGAGGCAGAGGGCGAAGGAGGAAGAGGATGAGGAAGGGGGCCAGTTCCATCCCACTTTCACAATGGGAAAGTGAAATGCACTAGTGCACCCAACCTCTCCAGTCCTCCCCACCTGCCTCGCTCCCCCCACCTCTTCCCCACCCCACCTCCCCAGGACCGCCAGCACTGCACAGAGGAACTCTCCGGAGAAGGAGGGTGAGGAGGAAGTGACGCTGGAGCATGAAGGGCTTGCCACTGCACAGGCTGTTGGAGCAAGCCCGCCGCATGCCGGAAGCCAGGGGAAGGAAGGCCTATTCTTGCACAAATCTTCGTTCATCAGGCTTCTAATATATATATAAAAGGCTAAGTTGACTTGCGCATGTGCGATACATATAAAGCTCTTGCTGGTTCCAATTGCACACATGTGTTTTGATCTATCATTGTCAATTGTGAATTTAGCTGACACTTCTGTTATAGAGAAAGGGCGAATAACGATATTAAAATATTTGTTCTAATTAATTTCCTTTCAATGTGCATGAATTCATGCACCAGGCCATTAAAATATTTGTTCTAATTAATTTCCTTCCAATGTGCATGAATTCATGCACAGAGCCAGTTAAGTTATATAATTCTAATCACTAGGGTGTACACATGAAACAAATATAATATTTTATGTCCAATGTAATTAAAAATTAAAAATAACAAATTAAAAACTATATTATAAAACTATAGTATGAGAAATAGTTGTTACTGGCATAAAAACAGACATATAAACCAATGGGATGGAATTAAGAGCTCATAAATAAATCCATACATATATGGTTAGCTAATATGTGACAAAGGAACCTAAAATACTCAATGGGAAATGGTACTCTTTTCAATAAATGTTGCTGGAAAAACTGAATTTTCATATGCAAAAGATTAAAATAGACTCTTGTAGCCCTGGCTGGTGTGGTGGATCTGTGGTTAGAGCATTGGTCAGAGCACTGAAAGGTCACGGGTTCGAGTCTAAGTCAAGGGCATGTACTCTTTCTCACTCTTTCTCTCTCCCCCTCCCTCCCTTCCACTCTCTCTAAAAAAATCAATGGAAAAATATCCTCTGTTGAGGATTCAAAATAATAATAAATGATAAATAAAATAGACCCTTAAACAAAAATCAACTTGATATAAAATAAATACTTAATGTAAGTTGCAAAACCATAAACCTCATAGGTGGAAAAGGTACTTTACATTGTTTTTGGCAATAATTTTATTGGCTATAGCACCGAAAGCTAAAGCAACAAAAGTAAAAATAAACAAGTGCAACTACATTAAACTAAAAATATTCTATAAAGCAAAATAAATGATTAACAAAATGAAAAGGTTACCTCTGGAATGCAAGAAGATATTTCTAAATCATATCTGAGAGGAAGCCAATATCCAAAATATATAAGGAACTCATAAATCTCAATAGCAAAAATACCCAAAAAATGCAATTAATATAATGGACAAAGGACCGAAAAGACATTTTTTTCCAAAAAAGTTATAGGAATATCCAACAGATACACGAAAAGGCACTCAACATCACTAATCATCATTGAATTGCAAATAAAAACCAATATAAACTATTATCTCCTACCTGCTAGAATTGCTATTTTCAAAAAGCTGAGAGAAAAATAGTGCCTATGAAGACATGAAGAAAATGGAACTTCTGTGCACTTTAGTGGGAGCATAAGTTGGTGAAGCCACTATGGAAAAGAGTTTTGAGATTCCAAGAAAGAAAGAAAGAAAAAAAAGAAAGAAAGAAAGAAAGAAAGAAAGAAAGGAAGGAAGGAAGGAAGGAAGGAAGGAAGGAAGGAAGGAAGGAAGGAAGGAAGGGAGGAAGGAAGGAAGGAAGGAGAAAGGAGGGAGGAAGGGAGGGAGGGAGGGAAGGAAGGAAATAGAACTACCATAATAAAATAAAATAAAATAAAATAAAATAAAATAAAATAAAATAAAATAAAATAATAAAATAAATAAAATAAAATAAATAAAATAAAATAATGTAAAAGCACATTCCATGCTGTGTATAAGTGTTCACTATATCTTTTTACAGAAAAAGAAAGGTTACAAATTCATTGGCATTGTTTGAACCCTGATGGGTAAAAAAATATGAGCATGCGTGCATAGAACAGATATAAAATAATGTGCACTAAACTGTTGAATTGTTAACACAGGTTCTTTCTAAGTGGTAAAATGTAGGTTTTAAGCATGTTCTTCATTTTGCTAACATATTTTCTAAGTTCTCACCAATAGATGTTTATTGCTTTAGCAATAAGAAAATTTAATTTTTAAAAACAGATATGCATGCACCCTATGGTAACACAGCCACACTCTTTTGTCCCTACTGTACTTGTGCTACTCTAGTTATGTTGCAGAAATAAGCAGCCAGAACCAGCTGTAAAAAGAAAAAAATATATATATTTTCCTTTGTACCCTTATAGATTCTTGGCTGAGATCCCCTGTAATAAAAGACATTAACAGGAGAGAAAACAACAGATGTTTAATGGTATGTATACCTCTTGTATACACAGGAAAATTGAGTCAGTTTCTGAAATGGCCCAAGCCAACACCTTAAACCATCTCCAGGAAAGACAAAAGACAGATTTTGGGATTGGAGGGGGTGACCAGTTATGGGAGATTATCAGGAGAATCACAGAAACAAGGATATAGTGGTTATGCATATTTAAGTCAGTGTCTTTTACATTTATAAAAGCTTCTAGAAATTTGGTCCTTTTGCTCTTCTTGGTATGGAGAAGGAGATACCTTACAAATGGATATTCCTTTTATAAATATAAATGCCCCTTACAAAAGAGTAACTTCTACTCAGTTTTCAGAGTTTTTCCTGTGTCTGCTGTTTCTTAAAAATAATCAGCTCAGCTCAAGATAATCCTCATGCCAAAGAGGCATATTTAGGGGTGGCGAATTCTGCTCCCTTTTATAGTGAATCTGAGCCTTGCACTATGTGAGCTCTCAGTCCAACCAGTGAGAGCAGGGAAGACAGGCATACCAGAGAAGACAGAGACCAGTGTGGGGAAGTAGGAACGGACAGCTCTTTGAGGCTCACACATGCCATGCCGAGGGGTACCTAACCAAGGCAATAATCCCTGAGGAGTTAAAACAGCACTCAGGGAAGGCTTCACAGGAGAAGTTGAAATTGGGCCAAGCACTGAAGAACAGTAGGATTGGCAAAGGCCAAGAGGAGCGATTCCTTCAGGCCTTGATAATCCTTGATGAGCAGCGCAGTAAGGTCTTTTGTTTTGTAAAATTGGCTGGTTTGTCAGCTAGTCCCCAAAGTGGTATGGTGGGTGACTGAGATCATGTGCTCTGTAACCTGACACATGTGGATTGAAATTTCAGCTCTGTCATTTACTGGATAATTGCCTAGGAAATTGTATTTTTCAAACCTTGATTTTTCTTTCCATAAAATGGGAATTAAAACAGTACCTACCTCATCAGCTTATTGTGTAGGTTAACTGAAGTAACAAATATAATAGTACATAGCACAATGCCTGATTGTCACATAGTATAGGCTCAACATATGGTATCTGCAATTATCTTACCTTATAATAGAGAAACATGCAAATTGACTGCACCTCCGCTATGCCCACGATTGGGCCGGCGGGAGGCTGGGGGCGGGACTCCGGGTGGCATATCCACCCTTGAGAAGATCAAGATGGCGGTGCCCAGTGGCCGGGCCCAGGCCACCGCTCCGGGGGGGTGCCTGGGGCGATCGGCACCCCGGGGGGGCATGGCCGGACCCATGCCGCCGCTCCCCGGGGTGCCTGGGGCGATCGGCCACCTAGGGCGTGTCCAGGCCCCTCCCGCCCCTCCCGGGGGTCCCGGGGTTGATTGGCCACCTGGGGGGGCGTGGCCCGGCCCCTCCCGCCGCTCCCGGAGGTCCCAGGGGAGGCTTTCCGGGCCTTGGGCACTAGCGGGGAGCCTGCACTGATAGCAGGAAACCACTGGGTTCGGCTCCTGTGATCAGTAGCAGGGACGCTGGGTGTGGCGAGCCCAAGGCCAGGAAAGCCTGGGGCGGAGGCTTTCCCGGCCTTGGGCACCAGCGGGGAGCCTGCATGGATCGCAGGAAACCACTGGGGGTCGGCTCCTGCGATCCTTAGCAAGGATGTTGAGTGCCTCTGAGCCCAAGGCCACCGCCTGGGGCCAAGCCCCGACCCTGAAAAAGGCAGAAGGCGGTGGCCACAGCCAAGGCCTGGGTCCCTGGTGCCAGCAGAAAACTGGTGCAGGCAGCCAGGTGAATGATGGTCTATTGCACGAATCTTCGTGCAAACCGGCTACTAGTTTATAATGATAATAAAGAAAAATATGTCATAGCATTTAAAAACTTGGCTTAATAGTAATAACAAAATCATGTGCAGGAGATTCATAATTCTCAGAAGCAGAAAGATATTTTTTCAAAGTCTCTGACATGAGATGTCAGAAAACTTTATAGCCTATAGAACCCAAACAGGTGTCTGAATTTGTGTAGGAGAGAAGAGAATTATGTACAGCACTCCCCCCTTATATGCAGGGGGATATGTTCTAAGACTCCCAGTGAATACCTGAAACCTCTGATAGTACTAAACCCTATATATACTATGTTTTTCCTATACATACATACATATAATAAAGTTTAACTTATAAATTAGTGAGGAATTAACAAGAACTAATAGTAAAATAGAACAATTATAACAATCCTATATAATAAAGAGGTAATATGAAAATTTACCATCACTCCAATACACAAGATAGTTGACCCCATGTGGTCAAAGATGGCCGCTCCCATGTGGACACAAGATGGCCAGCAGGGGAGGGTAGTTGTGGGCGATCAGGCCAGCAGGGGAAGGCAGTTGGGAGGGACCAAGCCTGCAAGGGAGGGCAATTGGGGGGGACCAGGCTTGCAGGGGAGGGCAGTTAGGGGTGACCGGGCTGGCAGGGGAGGGCAGTTAGGCAGTTAGGGGCAGCCAGGCCTGCAGGGGAGGGCAGTTGGGAGGGACAAGGCCTGCAGGGAAGGGCAGTTAAGGGTGACCAGGCCTACAGGGGAGGGCAGTTGGGGGTGACCAGGCCTACAGGGGAGGGCAGTTAGGGGCAATTGGGCCGGCAGGGGAGCAGTTAGGCATAAATCAGGCTGGCAGGGGAGTGGTTAGGGGGTGATCAGGCTTGCAGGCAGAAGCGGTTAGGGACAATCAAGCAGGCAGGCAGGCGAGTGGTTGGGAGCCAGCAGTCCTGGATTGTGACTGCCCATTTAGGCCCAATAACCCACCGAGATCAGGCCTAAATGGGCAGTTGGACATCCCTCGAGGGGTCCCAGATTGGAGAGGGTGCAAGCTGGGATGAGGGAAACACACCCCTCCCCCCCTGCATGAATTTCATGAATTGGGCCTCTAGTATAATATAATAAATGTTGTGTGAATGTGGTGTCTCTCTCAAAATATCTTATTGTACTGTACTCACCCTTCTTGTGATGATGATGATGTGAGGTAATAAATACCGTATTAAGTCAAGAACTTCCCCTTAAACACTTTATGGGTTCTCTTTGCCATACCCGAATTGCCACTATCAATACTCTTGTACTGTGGGTCCATTATTAATTAAAATAAGATTTATATGAACACAAGCACTGTCATACTGAGATAGTCAATCTGATAGCCTAGATGGCTACTAAGTAATTAATTGGAAGGTATCATATAAAGCATAGATACTCTGGGCAAAGGGGTGATTCACTTCTCAGTTGGGATGAGATTTCATTATGTTATTCAGAATGGCATTCAATATAAAACTTATGACTTGTGTAATTCTATAATTTTCCTTTTTATTTTTTCAAACCATGGTTAACCCTGGGTAGCTGAAACCACAGAAAGTGAAACCATGGATAGGCAGGGGGGACTACTGTGTAAGATGGTAGTTAAAATCATTGGCTTTAGACTCAGGAAAAAAAGGGTTTAGGTCCTGGCTTTGACACATATATTGTGCAATGTTGGCCAAGTTCTTCTTGAATTCTAAGTATCGATTTCCTCATTTGAAAAATGAGAATAATGACACCATCTATCCCATAAGGTTGTTAATATTAGGAGTCAATGAGATAACACACATAAATTGACTGATATTCAATTTATACTCAGTTCATTAATTGAACAAATGTTTGTTTTGGGCACTTACAATGTACTGAGCTTTGTGTGTAGGCACTGGGAATGCATTGTTGAATGACACAAATGGGGACCTTTCTCTTAAATGAAGTTTTCAGTAAATTAGAACTAGCACTTCTGCTATCTGAGCTCTCACTCTCTAGATATTAGTTATAACACCTTACAAGAATGTTCACATACAATTCACTATTAAAATTAGAAAGCCACCAGGTTAAAACATTTGAATTGCGTAGGAGTTTCATCCAGAGGACATAGAATATACTCCTCGCATGATATAATGGCTTCTTAGGTTCCAATTGATTTAAAGCATTGGACATCATTACTACCATCTCCCCCACACTTTTCCTAAGAGGTTAGCCCTTTGGGAGTCCCAGTATTTGCTTCTTTCAGGTGCCCAGGGACACTATCAACCAGAGTCCATGTGGACTTCATCTTGAGAATCTCCAACATAATATTTCATTATTTATATTGTATAAGTTCATTACAGTTTAGAAAGGAAATATAATTTGTTTCTGATATTATAAATTGTTGCATGGCAAACATAAAAATACCTATTGATGAGTTCACTAATTAGACATTGGCATTTTACTTTATTTATTTATTTATTCATTTCTTTATTTTTAATATATTTTATTGATTTTTTACAGAGAGAGGAAGGGAGAGGGATAGAGAGTTAGAAACATCAATGAGAGAGTAACATCGATCAGCTGCCTCCTGCACACTCCCACTGGGGATGTGCCTGCAACCAAGGTGCATGCCCTTGACTGGAATCGAACTTGGGACCCTTCAGTCCACAGGCCGATGTTCTATACACTGAGCCAAACCAGTCAGGGCTAGACATTGGCATTTTAAATGCTTTACATTATTAATACATACTTTGTGGATTGATGTATACGTGTTTGAGAGCATTTTAGTAATACTTATGAAAATTGATTAGGGTTTTTGGATGAAATAGAGATGTATTATTATTTTCCCTTCAAAATTATGGAACATAGGCTTCTGCTTTATGTTAATTCACTATAATTATATGTTTTATATTTCAATATGCAGGGGTGCTTGTACTACAACCACTACTACAATATTACTTCTACCCACCATCTAGAGCTTGCAAATTAATAATTGCTACTTACTAGCTTCCAAAAACTACTAACCTCAGCATTATATTTACAATCTTTACAGATGCTAATGTTGCCCTCTTCCTCTTCTTTATTTGACTATGGTAATGTTGTTGGGTGTGGGACCTAGTCCTGAAAGTAAAGGACCTGACTGTGTTGTGGCTGATGTCCAAAGAGGACTACCTAAGGATATAGTGCACAACTCTAGTCACATCGTTTTTTGGCTCTAAGGCCCATGCCAGGAAGACAGAAATCCTCAGAGGCAAGGGTGTTCACAATGGGGAAGGAAACTTCAAATGGAAAGGTAGCCAAGATGCCCTTCTCCAAGGCACCAGCCACTGCCTGCTGGGTATCTGTGTGTCTGTAAGTATGTTGTCTTCAATGGTATTGCAAAGGCATGTGACTATTTTGGTACCTGAATGGGTAGATGTAAAATGGAATTCTAATTTTATTACTGATTCAAAATTTTTTAAATAGACCTATTCCTGATGAAAAGATCAACAGCATCTTTCCTGGAGATGTGGTCAACATATAAAAGGCTCCAAGTAGTCCAGCAGTAAAGAAACCTGATTACTCTTTGCTTACCAGAATTTTCTCACACATTTTTCTTTTTTGGCTCACAGAAATATTTTCTGTGTGTAGCCCACTGAACACTATTTCATAACATATGTTTTGAGAAACACTTTTGCATATTGTTGTAGAATGAGGTGTGATAAATGTTAATAAACATCCTGATTCTCTTACTCTTTCCTGCCCCCTATTATTTTATGCATCTTTCCTCCCACCCCACTCTTCCATTTCTCCGTCCATCTCTCTTCTTGTATCTTTCTTGTTTATTGATACGCTACTAAGAGATTTGACCATCATCAAAAGTATTTTCAAGAATCAATTTCAAAAATCAAGAAAAGGTGAAAAAATACTTCCTGCCCCTGCCCCTCAGGAGCTGTCAGGAGCTCATATATCTGGGCTGGGTGGATACGCAGATTCTTTATAACATAAGCAATCTACATGTGAGCAAATGGATGAACACGTGGTGTGTTCATGGAGGGAATGAGGGGTAATCATAGTGAATTACAGCTACACCTTTTTCAGTACCAACAACTTGCCAAACACAGCTCAGCAGGGAGAGAAGAAACACAATTGTTATTCCCTGTATAATATATGCCATTGTACTGCCAGTGCTGTACTCTCAGAGGGACATTGAGCAATTTTCAGATTTTGTCACATGCTGCCTCCTTTGGAAAGCTGAACAAGAATTAGGGGGTTTAGTTTAACTGCCAGCTCAGTCATGGATTTGTTGTGGGAACATGAGCAACCACTTTGCTTCTCTGAACCTTCATCAAAAGCATTTCAAGAATCAAACATTTCAAGAGGAGGTTTCATCAGATGACTTGGAGTGGCCCTTCCTTTCCTGATCTGAAATTCTATGATTGGTCTGATGGAACTGCTGCCCCTTGGAGGTGAAGTGAGGTGAGGTGAGGTGGGAGATGCAGATGAGATGTTTCCCCTTAAAACCTACTGCTGGTTTCAAAAGCCTTTTGCCAAATGTCACTTCAGAGGGGAGAGGTTGACAAATTTATAAGTGGGAACTAATTATGGGTGGGTATTTGTGTGTCCATCTCCATACTTTGCCTCCCCCTCCCAAACTTCAGCATTGCTCTTTTCAATGAATATTTGATTTTGAAACACATTGGTTTATATGTCATTTACATTCTGGGAGTAATCTATGGTATATTAGTCAAGAGAACAATGTGCAACAATTGAATAACCACAGCAATCACTTATCTAGAACTTAGACATAGGCAGGACTCCAGGAGAAGAATTTATATATTATCTCACTTAAGCCTCACAACAGTCCTGTAAGGAAGGTCGATTCTAATTATCCCCATTTTACAAGTGATGAGACCAAGCCTTGGAGAAATTGCATGACTTGCCCATACTCACACAAGTAACTGGAGGTTCCAGCTTTCAAACCTAGCCAGGCTGACTCCAGAGCTCTTAACTAGCATGCTTTTATTTTAATCAAATAAAATTGGTGCCATGGGAAGTGAGCAGTTATGAAGAAGGAAGAGATGGAAGTAGAGAAGCAGAGCCCATGCCCAGGCTGGAAGAGCCCTGGACTTAGCAAACATTTTCTTTATGGTTTTATGTAGAAGCATTGTATGAAGTAGAAACCAGTCTCCCCACAGCATTTGGTACTGTCTGCCACCTCTGTTGAAAACTCTACTCCCTGGGAGGCTGATGGGAGAAAAGTGGAAGGGCTTCTGCAGTGACCACATAAGGAAGCCTGTCCCAGTGCTTTCTGTACACATGGATGGCCAAGAGATAAATCATAATAATAGTTCCACTGTCACAACAAATCACTTAAAGCTATATCTGACATCCTGGGAGATATTTGTTCTTCTCCTCTGCCTAGGTGTTCTTGGTGTAAAGATTATAAGCTTTGTCAGGGCAGCATAGTCGGCCCAATATAAGTGATGACACTTGGAGCTGAGCCCTGAAGATGTATTAAGCTCTGGGAAGATGTAGAGAATAATCTATACCTAGGTGTGAATGAAAGATCTGAGAAGAAATTTTGGTGATCATAAGTAGCAGTGGGTATGATAAAGCTGAGAACAAGGGAGCACTGAGGGAGAAGGGGTAGAACTGAGAAATTGGGATCCTTGATGATTTATTTTCTTTCATAGTTTCAGTTTGTAGGAGAGAGGACTGGAATTCTTAGAACCTCTTTTCCATCTGATTCCCTGACAATTTCATAGGCTATTAGCTGTATTTCCAAGATGGTCCTCAGATGAGTTCTAGAGACATAGGTTACCAGGTAATTGCTGAATCCCAACAGGTTTTGTTACTGGGGTGGGAATGAGGACATTTGACAAGAATCCCAATGCAATATCCTGATTTAAATATTCTCCCAAGTGCAAGTGGCCATGATCACTGAGACTTTTTCTCTCTCTTTTCCCCCTTTTCAAAAATCAATATCTGATGCATGCATATTACTTCATTTATACCATGTAAGCCACAATTAAGTGCAATTTAAATGGCATTATCTTCCATTGGATTTATAATTTCAGCACTGTGGATTTATAATTTCCTGAGCTTTCCTTTAAAATCTTCCTTGTAGGTGCTCTGGCCCACCTCTTAAATCACCTTAGTACCTTCATTTGTCCAATTTTTACATTTACTTTTCTTTCAGTCCTTGTATCCCCTTTCTCTACTTTCACAGACACCTTCTCCTTTGGTACCCCTGTGTATACTTAGAAAGTTGTTGCTTTCACCTCCAAATGTTTACTCTGACCTTCCCAACCCAAGCCACTGTTTCTTATTAATTTCATTCACTAAAAATATTTAAATAATGATAGTAGACATATGATACCTTATTCATAGCCAATGCTACTTTGGTTCACTTTAATGAACTACTTCATTTATAAAAACTCACTCATTATCTTGGCAATAATATTAACAATAGCCACCATTCATTTCTTTTCACATTTAATCATGCAAGCAAAGTTGTGTAATAGATATTAGTATTCTCATTTTGGAATTGAGAAAACCAAGGCTCAAAGAGAAGAAGAGACTTGTCCAAGGTTTCTCCTAGAAATAGTCCCCTGCTCAAAAATATATCTTCTGCTAACTTGGTAGAGAGTCACTCATTGGTTATATAATTAAAATGTTTATATTCCTGGGATAGATAACCCATTAGCTTCTTTCAAGGCAGCAAAGTTTAGTAATTGAAAGCACCGGTCATGCTCTAGGTAGCCTGACTAAATCTATTGGACAGATTTGGGTTCAAATTAAGGCTCCACTGGGTGATGACCTTGGAAAAGTCACTTCAACTTTCTTTATCTGTTTCTTTATCTATAAAACAGAGGCAATAATTCCCATGTAATGGAATTATTATAAGAACTAAGTGAGATGATATCTGTAAAGTTCTAACAGAATAAGTATTCAATAAATGACAATTTATCTTTTAAAAATCTAAGATTCTAATTGGAAATGATGCAGATCCTGCCAAATAAGGAGCAGAACTTTACTTCCAGCTTAAAGACTGCTCATTCCCTTAAGGAAGGAAGCTGTAAGTTCAGAAAACAATTTGACCTGGTTTAAGAAGTCTTTATTTATAATTTTAATAAATCCCAGTTGCCTCATGGCTTTATCTCTTGCAGTGTTACAATAAAAGGAAAACAATTACCACATCCAAACTAATTGAAAAGCAGTTGAAATCTTCACAGGAAGCTCTTTCTAAAGTGCCAATGACAGAGTACATTCACAAGGAACCAAAATAGTTCGTCAAAATCCTTTTTGCCATTTCCTTCACTCCCATTTCTCTGTAACTCTGTCTCTTTATGTCTTTCTCACAAATGGAGCCCCAGAGCATCTCACAAGTGGAGACTCTTGTCCTTCTATCATCCCCCACCTATATTCCCTAGATCAGATCTTTATTTTATAGTTTCACTTACCTAGATACTACATTGAAAAGGAGAGCTGGGAAGATGCTCTAGGTAGCCTGACCACTACCAGGAAGTCTATAAGTTGGGAAGTAGATTGCAAACACTTATAATTTAATAGCTTCTAGATTTGGAGCAATTGTAATCAATTGAAATTTTACACTTAATCAATATATGGTTCTTCAGACTAAAAAGTAAGTTTTTTTTTGTTTGTTTGTTTGTTTTTTGCTTTTTGGGTAGGAGTTTAGCAATTCACAGATGCAGTACCAAATTTTGGGGCTATTCTGATTGGTAACTATTTATGTTTTTTAGAAAAGAATAGTTACCTGTTATATTTCAGTAAAAAAAAAAAAATCTCAAAACCCAGGTTCCAGATCATGGTGATTGGAGAAGATAATAAGATGGGCTTTGAGTGGTTAAATGTTTGGAAGCCTCTGATATGGTGCTTCCACCATACATATGATCTCATTTATTCTTCACAACACCTTGCAGATTGGCGTTATTATCTCTACCCTGCATAAGGAAACTGAGACTATGGAAAGGACTTATGCTATGTAATGTCATTCAATTTGTAAGGGATAAAGTTGGGGCTTGCTCCCAGAGAAGTATGACTCTAAAGTGATGAGCAAAATAAAGCAAAGTTGCCTATATAGCTCCTCTCATCTCTTCTCTCCTTTCATCTCTTCTCTCTTTCAAATGCATATCCAATCTGAGAGGAATAGACTGATAATATGTATGGTAATATGAAAGCAAAAGTCAGTTATAGAGCTTACAGATGACATTGCTCTGGCAAGAATTGAGGAAGAGAAGTGATTAAAGTAGATAACAACCAGCAAAAGTTCCCCAAATGACAAAGTCATAAACATGGATGTCACCATAACAACTATTTGTGTACCCACTAATTAGTGTAAGAGATAAAACATTAACAATACATCTGAAGCCCCTGTGTAACCCTGCTGCCATTTTAGGAATAAACACTATACTGAATTTGTCTTTTTTATCATCCTACCCCCCAAAAAAAGATGGATGTCCATGGGAAATTTGAGAATACCAAAGGGAAAGGGCAGAGAAACTATGTAAGTGAATATTCTCAGCATGGAATTTAGAGGGCAAAGAAATATCAAAAAGAAAGTGGGAAATTTTTAAATGCCTCCTATGTACCAAATACTAACATATATATATATATATATATATATATATATATATATATATATATATATATATACATACACACACACACACACACACACACACACACACACACCGAGTGGCCAGATTATTATGATCTCTGAATGCATAATAATCTGGCCACTCAGTGTATATCCTATATAATAAAAGGCTAATATGCAAATTGTCCTCTCGACCAAGAGTTTGACCAGCAGGCAGGCCAGCCAACCGCCCATGTCCCCTCCCCCTAGCCAGGCTGGCTGGACCCTACCCACATAATAATCTGGCCACTCAGTATATATATATATATATATATATATATATATATATATATAGTCTACTAACACCATATCTATATACTACTTACTGTACAACAATCTTATAAGTAGCTATGTTCATCCTCATTTTACAGATTTGCATTCAATTCTCCATACAAATACCAGTTACATGTCAAGCACTAGCTAGTGTGAATAAACTGAATTTCAGAGAGATTAGAAAACTGCTTCTCTGTGGTGGAGTCAAGTCTTGAACACAAGTAACTGGTTCTAAAATCTACTTCCCAACACTACAGTAGGAAGTTTAAAAGTTGAGAAAATAGGACAAAACTGATTAAACAATTCCTTGTGCTTGTTTTCATGGAATTATGTATAACTCCCTAACACCTAATAAAAGGCTAATATGGAGGAAATACATGTGTAATTCTAGTGCTGGGAAGTTTTTGGCCCTGGTTGGCTAGGATCTTGTCATCTCCCTTTATTGTTTTGTTGTAAGTTAGGATAAACATGATGGAAAAACAGAGATGCTGACACCTCTAAAATGAGCAAAGGGCCAAAGAAGTAAATGATTCAGTAGTGATGAGAAAGGTTATCCAGGTGAAGTATATAAAAAGGACTTTTTAAATTGTTGTATTATTGAGAAAAATGTAGGCCATGTCTATTGGACATTTTATGAGCTTTAACAACTAGACAGATTGTAAATATGAAAATACTTAAATGACACAGTTAGCTTGGAATTTTACCCTACTTCCACATGTGTTCTCTTATTGGAACCTCCCAAAGTGGTATTTGGTTTTCCTTATCATTGTGCTATTTATAAACATAAGACATTATTACTAAGGAACCTGTCCTACTAGCCTGGCTTTTCTGACACTCTCCTGTAAATTTTCAAGACTTCCCGAGTTCTTTTCCATGCATGCTCCATTTCTGACCAAACCATTTGAGTGGTCTTCAAAGAGAGGAGTTCTTGTTTCTTCTGTCTTGTTTGTGCACCTTCAGACTCTTAATACCATGTCTCAAGATTCTGGGCTTTGCAGCTTTAACAACATTCCTTTTTATTGTAAAACTAGAAAGTTGTAAAATAATCATGACTGTAATTGGACATGAGTACTTTATTGTTGCCTTTGAATTAAATATGGAATGACAGCTCTTAAGATAAACCCTCCTGGGAAAAGCCAGTAGGGAAGCAGAAGAAGTCTTCATTCTGTTGAGGAGAGAAAGCTCCAGAAGTGGGGGTTGCTTAGAGTGGGCAGAGGGGTGATTAGGCAGGAGCTCTCCCTTCAAGAACAAAGTAACAAGGAGTTGGAAATGGGAATGGTACAAAGTAGGTCTAGCAGGCTCCTTTGGCCTAGACATCTCCACAGGGAGTGCTGAAGACAAGGTGTTAGTGAAGGGTAGAGCAGTTTGACCCATAAGTGAAGCCTATGGTTACTGTGTGTTGTTCAGAGCCTCTCAAATTCTTCTACCAAAATAGCCCTAAGGGCAGAACCAGTAACTTCCTTCATTCTACCTCTGCCTGTATTATCTACAAGATCAGGGCAAAGTCCAAAGCCAGCCTCAAGTAGAACATTTATTTGAAATCCATTTTCTTTTTAAAATTTATGTGAATCTGGCATTCTATCTCTTGTTTATTTCATTTTAATTTTATTCCCCTTTAGCCTCCTATTCCACTTCCCATTTTCTTCCATCAATATATGCAATGATGCTCATGTGTTTTTGGACATCTTTTTATTTGAATATATTATTCCAAAATATATTGTTTTACCTATATGTATTTTAATTTATGCAAATGGTATGTATTATATATTTTCTTTCAGTACCTACATTTTCCTCTCATCATTGTGTGTGTAAGAGCCATCCATGCTGTTTGTATACATCTAATCTGATGCCACTCATTGAAGTATCACACTCCAGCCTGTCCACTTTCCCTGGAATGAAACCTCTCTGCCTCCCAGGCAAAGATGCAGGGAATGTCTTGGTACATGTCCCCATATGGACCCATGTGAAAATTTATTTGGGGTATATAACAGAAAGTGAATTGCTGTGGCATAGAATATGTATTTCCTATATAATAAAAGTTGTGCTAGATTGCTCTTCAGAATGACTGTACCAGCATTGACTCCCACCAGCAGTGGAGGAAAGTTTGTTCCTCTTTTCCCTCATCCCGTCCAACCCTTAGCAATATCCAAATTTCTGATTTTTGTCAGCTTGAAAGGTATAAAGTGAATATGTTAATTTGCATGCCTCTGATTATGAATGGTTTATGTTTATATTAAGTGACCAATCTGTAGCAAACTTGAAAAAACTAAAATCAAGAAGGATCAAATTATCCTGTTGTTTGGGGTTCCCCTCACACACCCCTATCTACTCCCTGGGTTAGGCATATATCATTTGGGGAGTACAGTTACTGTGGAATTTTGGGAAAGTTACTTTCCTTCTCCGGATCTCCATTTCTTCATCTCTAAATAAAAGTTCAACTAGGTAATGTCACAGAGCCCCTTGAGGTCTAGCATTTTGTGATTCAAATGATGTCATCTTGAACCATCAAACGCTCTACTACCCCTTCTGTATTAAACCATCTCTCAACCCCTTCCACATCTCAAATCATTCAGTTCATTTCTCTACCTGGTAGCAATTTATTCTGCACTAGCAGTTCTCATCTTTCCCTGCCAATTCTCTCAACCAGAGAAGTAAGCTGCTGTTACACTTTCTCTCTAGTATGTGAACAAAATGACACCAATTTGTTCCTGCTGGTCTTTAGTCTCCTGCACAGCATTTGCCCAAATTACAGATCTATCAAACTTGGCTGCCCTCAGTCAGAACAAGGGGAAGATTAAAAGACAAGCTTGAGCTCAGCCACGTGTCGCTGTAAATATGAAATGCAAAAGAGGCTAATAATATGACATTATAGTCTGACAATCACATGTTACTCATCATTCTTGGCACCAAACAAATGCTATTTATGCCCCTATTTTGTGGCAGATGGGGGTGGGGAGAAACAAGTAATTTCTAATAATCTCTTCCTGATTCAGCCTTCAAGGAAAGGAAAGAAAATAAACCAATAATTTTAAAAGTCCCTTTAAAATTCTGTGATGGTATATTAGATTGAACCATTTGAAATTGTAGTCATAGGTAAAAATCAGTTAAATATCAGTAAGTTCATATGTTTCAGCCTCAAAGATGTGGTATAGTCAAAAAGTCTTTTAAAAATCCCAGAGGAGTCCTTATCTATGACAGGGATGGGAAACCAGTCTGCTGGCTGTATAAGGCCCATAAAATCATTTGGTCTGGCCCTCCCAAGGCATTAGGGATGAGTTAACTAAATGTTTGACTAAATATAGCAGGTTAATTTTTAAGTTGATAATTTTGTATGGTCTGCAAATGATGTTATAAATATCCAGATGGCCCTGGTTGGCAGAAAAAAGGTTCCCCAAACTTGAATGACTTCATTAATATTACCCTTACCTCTTTCTAAATAGTACTGACATATATTCTTTGCTTGGTATCCAAGGCCTAAACAAAGCAAACTGTTGCTTTCTTGATGTTGAGTGACTGGATGTAGTAAAGAAAATAAAAACATCCTACCCCTAGCTAACTTGGTCATGGGCTCTCTCTTTCCTCCAATATTCTGAATTTTTAGAGTCCATACTGCTTATTGGAAGCCAGCCCCACCCCTTGGGGCTATTGTGTGAATCAAATGTGATAATGTCAGGTAAGTTCATTTATCTAGTTTTAAAGCATCAGGCATGAGCAAGAAATGGGGAGTAGCTACTGTTTACTAAGTGTGTGTCAGATATGGTGCTCAGCATTTCACACACACCATCCTATATAATAAAAGGGTAATATGCAAATTGTCCCCTTGACTGGAGTTCTACGAGGAGTTCAACCAGGGGGCGGGGCCAGCTGGCCAACCAACCATGGCCCTTCCCCCAGGCCGGCCTGGCCCAATTGGCCTTGATCAGAGCGGACTGGCTGAACTGCACCCGTGCATTAATTTGTGCACCAGGCCTCTAGTCTATTATAATTTTTATAGCTGCATGAGAAAGTCACTGTTATATCCATCTTATAAATGAGGAAGCTGAGGTACAGAGGCTAAATAACTTGTTAAAGATTGCCCAGCTGCTGAGTGTTAGAATTGGAACTCAAACTCAGATCTGTCTGACTCCAAAGCTTATGCTGTTTACAATGCTTCTTTCTGCTTCTTATCCCAGTCTTGAATAATTTCTAACAACCTTTTTCTGGATGTTGCTTCAACAATGACATAGGAAGTGGCTAAAGTGTGAGAGCTCTTATATTGGAATAAGCTGACCATTGTTGCCCAGTGCAATTGCATGCAATACTTATTTTACACACATTTATTGAACATCTGTGTGTGTCAAGCAAAACACCACCAAAAAAACTTTTACAAGGAATCTTAGTATACAAATACCTTTTTGACTTAGGTTTCACTTTGCCCCCTCCTCCCCTCCCAGGTTTCTTTTTGTCAGGTATGTCAGAAATTATCATAATAGCTCTCAATCCTATATCTCAGAGACTTGAAACTTGCTCTTCCCCTCTCTGAAATATTCTTACTTTCAGGCCAAATGTCACTTCATCAGAGAGGCCTTCCTTAATCACCCCATCCAATATAGAATTCCCTGTCACTTCTGAATTCCTACACTTTTGTTTTTCTGCATTGCACTTATCACCATCAGATTTGTACAATGTCTATTTTCTCAACACATATTCCAAGCTAGCTAGAACAATACCAGGCACATATAGGTGTTCAATGTTTGTTGAATAAATGAGCAAATAATTTTTACAGTTGAAGAAGAATACATGTGCCTATGTTAATTATGGTGTCATCATTTTGATGAGTGAAACAAAATATGTATGATTGGGTTATTATATAATACTAGAGGCCCAGTGAACGAATTCGTGCATGGGTGGGGTCCAGACGGACTGGCCCCAATCGGCAAATTGGGGACAGGCCTGTTAGGAGGATGAGATGGCAGGAGGTTGGCCAGCCAGCTATCCCCAATGGGAACCCAATCAGGGCCAGGTTGGCTGGGGGGAAGGGCCATGGGAAATTAACCTGCAGGCCCTGCCCCCAATTGGGGTGACGGGGCAATTTGGGGGCAGGGCAAGCTGTGAGGTGGGGCTGTGGGTGGTGGTCCATCTGGCTCTGCCCCCCAATGGGGTGGGGGGCCGATCAGGGGTCAGCGGCCTGGGGAGGGGCCACAGGAGGTTGGCCGGACAGCCCCACCCCAGATTGGTGTGTGGGGGGCCAATTGGGGGCAGAGCTGGCTGGGGGGAGGGGCCACAAGCCAATCAGGGTGGTGGGGGCTGATTGGGGGTGACGCCAGCCATTGGTTGGGCCAGGCAGGGGGAGGGGCTGCAGGAGGTCTGCCAGCCGGCCCCACCCCCTGATCAGGCTGGTTCACGGCTGCAGTGGATATCATAGCAATCAATCATTCTGGTCATTCCAGCGTTCCAGTCGCTGTCTTTTTGTATATATATAGATAGATTGGAAATAGTAATGTCAGATATCTTTGAAGAGCTATTTTTTTCCTTACTAAAATACCTATACACCAGCTTCTTTTTACACTTTACATGGCATCTTATTTACTATCTTCTCCAAGACACATGAATTACATGATAGTAAATTACATGTATTGAGTATAATATAGATGAGGACATCTCAATGCCCCCCATTCAGACACCAATTACTTTAATCCTATATAATAAAAGCCTAGCATGCAAATTGTCCCCTAGAACAGGATTTTGACCGGGAGTTCGACTGCTCACTGTGAAGTGCCCTGACCACCAGGCAGTGGCACGGAACATGGCAGGTGTCCGTGATTAGGTGCTGGCAGCAGGTGGCAGTGGAGGCACTGCCAGCCCCAATGGGCTTCTGGGTGAGCTGGGCCATAGCCACTGGGACCGCAGGGGATGGCTGGGATCCCAGTGGGTTCGCACAGAAGCCAGTCTGTGAGGCTAACCAGGAGAGAGCGTGCTGCCTGCCTGGCTTCCATGCGGCACTGCTGGCCCAGAGGCCCACGCTGCACCCCGGCAGTGTCCTGCCATGCTCACCACATCTCTGCATGGGGACTTGAGCACCATGACTCAGGCGGAGGAGGGCGCACAGCAGATGAGGGGCCCAGGTGCTGCCCAGGGCCCAGAGATCATCTGGGACCTGCCCTTCCACACCAGATGCTCACACTTCGATCACCAGCCAGGACTAGGGACCACACCCATGCATGAATTTTGTGCACCGGGCCTCTAGTTACTCTATAAAAGGATGACCTTTTAACATTTACAAAAGAGACTTTTTTAAAATGTCATTATTAATTAAGGTGTTACATACGTGTCCTTATTCCCCCATTACACAACTATCCCCCCACTCATGCTCTCACCCCCTGTTCTCTGTGTCCATTGGTTAGGCTTATATGCATGCATACAAGTCCTTTGGTTGATCTCCCCCCTTTACCCCCACCCTCCCCTACCTTCCCTTTGAGGTTTGATGGTCTGATCAATGTTCCTCTGTCTCTGGATCTATTTTTATTCATCAGTTTATGATGTTCATTATATTCCATAAATGAGTGCGATCATGTGATATTTATATTTCTCTGACTGGCTTATTTCACTTAGCATAAGCTCTTCAGCTCCATCCATGCTGTGGCAAATGGTAAGAACTCCTTTTTTATTGCACTTAGTATTCCATTGCGTAGATGTACCACAGATTTTAATCCACTCATCTGTTGATGGGCCCTTAGGCTGTTTCCAAACCTTAGCTATTATAAATTGTGCTGCTATGAACATAGGGGTGCATATATCCTTTCTAATTGGTGTTTCTAGTTTCTTGGGATATATACCTAGAAGTGTGATCAGTGGGTCAAATGGGAGTTCTATTTTTAGTTTTTGAGGAAACTCCATACTGTTTCCCATAGTGGCTGCATCAGTCTGCATTCCCACCAGCAGTGAAGGAGGGTTCCTTTTTCTCCACATTCTCGCCAGCACTTATCCTTAGTTGATTTGGTGATGATAACCATTCTGACAGGTGTGAGATGGTCATTTTTATTTGCATCTCTCAGATGATTAGTGACTTTGAGCATGTTTTCATATGCCTCTTGGCCGTCCTTCTATCTTCTTTCGAAAAGTATCTATTTAGGTCCGTTACCCACTTTTTTTATTGGGTTGTTTATCTTCCTTTTGTTAAGTTGTATGAGTTCCCTGTAAATGTTGGAGATTAAACCTTTATCGGTGATAACATTGGTAAATATGTTCTCCCATGCAGTGGGCTTTCCTGTTGTTTTGTTGATGGTTTCTTTTGCTGTGAAAAAGCTTTTTATTTTGATGTAGCCCCAATTGTTTATTTTCTCTTTAGTTTCAATTGCCCTAGGAGCAGTATCAGTGAAGAAATTGCTTCAGCATATTTCTGAGATTTTGCTGCCTGTGGATTCCTCTGGTATTTTTATGGTTTCCCATCTTATGTTTAAGTCCTTTATCCATTTTGAGTTTATTTTTGTGTATGGTGTAAGTTGGTGGTCTAGTTTCATTTTTTTGCATGTATCTGTCCAATTTTCCCAACACCATTTATTGAAGAGACTGTCTTGACTCCATTGTATGTTCATGCCTCCTTTGTCAAATATTAATTGAGCATAGTGTCTTGGGTCATTTTCTGGGTTCTCTATTTTATTCCATTGATCTGTATGTCGCTTCTTGTGCCAGTACTAGGCTGTTTTGAGAACAGTAGCTTTGTAATACAGCTTGATATCTGGTATTGAGATCTCACCTACTTTGTTCTTCTTTCTCAAGATTGCTGTGGCTATTCGGGGTCTTTTTTTATTCCAGATGAATTTTTGGGAAGTTTGTTCTAGGACTGTGAAATATGCTGTTGGTATTTTAATGGGAAGTGCATTGAAATTATAGATTGCTTTGGGTAGTATGGACATTTTAATGATGTTGATTCTACCAATCCATGAACATGGTATGTCCTTCCATTTGTTTATGTCTTCCTCTATCTCTTTTTTCAGTGTTGTGTAGTTTTCCGCATATAGGTCTTTTACCTCCTTAGTTAAGTTTATTCCTAGGTATCTTAATTTTTTTGGTGTGATGGTAAATGGGATTGCTATTTTAGTCTCTCTTTCTGTAAGTTCATTATTGGTGTATAGAAATGCCATAGATTTCTTAGCATTTATTTTGTATCCTGCTACACTGCCGAATTCATTTATAAAGTCTAGTAATTTTTTGATGGAGTCTTTAGGGTTTTCTATATACAGTATTATGTCATCTGCAAAAAAGGACAGTTTTACTTCTTCTTTTCCAATTTGGATGCCTTTTATTTCTTCTTCTTGTCTGATTGCAATGGCTAGTACTTCCAGCACTATGTTGAACAGGTGTGGTGAGAGTGGGCATCCCTGTCTTGTTCCTGTTCTTAGGGGAAATGGTTTTAGTTTTTGTCCATTGAGTATTATGTTGGCTGTGGGTTTGTCATATATCGCTTTTATTATGTTGAGGTATGATCCTTCTATTCCCAGCTTGCTAAGAGTTTTTATCAAGAAAGGGTGTTGGATTTTGTCAAATGCTTTTTCTGCATCAATTGATATGACTATATGGTTTCTATCTCTCAAATTGTTTATGTGATGTATCACGTTTATTGATTTGCGAATATTGTACCATCCTTGCATCCCAGGGATAAATCCTACTTGGTCATGGTGTATGATCTTTCTGATGTACTACTGCATCCGATTTGTTAGAATTTTGTTGAGGATTTTGGCATCTATGTTCATGAGGGATATTGGCCTGTAATTCTCTTTCATTGTGTTATCTTTATCTGGTTTTGGTATTAGGGTGATGCTGGCTTTATAGAAGGAGCTTGGAAGTGTTCCTTCTTGAATTTTCTGGAATAGTCTGAGGAGGATAGGTTTTAGCTCTTCCTTGAATGTTTTATAAAACTCCCCCGTGAAACCGTCTGGCCCCAGGCTTTTGTTTGCTGGAAGCTTTTTGATAACTGCTTCAATTTCTTCCATAGTTATCAGCCTATTGAGATTTTTAGTCTCTTCCTGAGTAAGTTTTGGAAGGTTGTGTTTTTCTAGGAATGTGTCCATTTCCTCCAGGTTGTCTAGTTTGTTGGAGTAGAGTTGTTCATAGTATTTTTTGACAATCCTTTGTATTTCTGTGGGGTCTGTTGTTATTTCACCTCTTTCATTTCTGATTTTGTTTATTTGGGTCCTCTCTCTTTGCTTCTTGGTGAGCCTGGCTAGAGGTTCATCAATCTTGTTTATCCTTTCAAAGAACCAGCTCTTGGTTTTGTTGATCTTGTGTATTGTTTTTTTGGTCTCTGTGTCATTCATTTCTGCTCTGATCTTTATTATTTCCTTTCTTCAGCTCACTGTGGGCTTTTCTTGTTGCACCCTTTCTAATTTTTTGAGTTGTTGAGTTAGATGATCTATTACCATTTTTTTCTTGTTTTTTGAGTTAGGCCTGTAGAGCTATACATTTCCCTCTTAGGACTGCTTTCATTGTGTCCCAAAGTGTTTGTATTGTTGTGTTTTTATTGTCATTAGTCTCCAGGATGTTTTTAATTTCTTCTTTGATCTCATTGATAACCCAATCATTGTTTAGTAGCATGCTATTCAGTTTCTAAGTGTTTGAACTTTTTGGAATATTTTTATAGTAGTTTATTTCTAATATTATGCCATTCTGGTCTGAGAAAATGCTTGATATGATTTCAATCTTTTTGAATTTTGGGAGACTTTGCTTGTTACCCCATATATGGTCTATTTTTGAGAATGTCCCATGTGCACTTGAGAAGAACGTATATTCCATGGCTTTGGGGTGAAATACTCTAGAGATGTCAATTAGGTCCATCTGATCTAGTGTGTCATTTAGAATTGCTGTTTCTTTGCTGATTTTTTGTCCAAAGGATTTATCCATTGATTTCAGTGGTGTATTAAAGTCTCCTACTATGATTGTATTGATGTCGATCTCTCCCTTGATATCTTCCAGCAGATTTTTTATGTATTTGGGCACTCCTGCGTTGGGTGCATATACGTTTACCAGAGTTATATCTTCTTGCTGGATTGCTCCCTTTAGTATTATGTAGTGGCCTTCCTTATCTCTTATTAAAGCCTTTACTTTGATGTCTATTTTATCTGATATAAGTATCGCAACTCCAGCTTTTTTTCTCATTTCCATTTGCCTGAAAAATGTTTTTCCATCCCTTCACTCTCAGTCTGTGTGAATCCTTTGTTCTGAGGTGAGTCTCTTGCAGACAGCAAATATATGGGTCATGTTTTCTTATCCATTCAGCTACCCTATGTCTTTTGATTGCTGCATTTAATCCATTTATGTTTAACGTTATTATTGACAAGCACATGTTTGTTGTTAAATTTTTCCTTAACGTTTATGTTTCTTCTTGTCTTTCTCTTTCTTCTTAATAGAGCAGCCCCTTTTGCATTTCTTGCATTGCTGGTTCGGTAGTGATGAACTCTCTTAGCCTTTTTTTGTCTGTGAAGCTTCTGATTCCACCTTCAATTTTGAATGATAGCCTTGCTGATTATAGTATTCTTGGATTCAGTCCCTTTTTTTTGCATAACTTTGTATATTTCATTCCATTCCCTTCTGGCCTGGTATGTTTCTGTTGAGAAATCAGTTGATATTCTGATAGGAGATCGCTTGTAGGTAACTTTCTGTTTCTCTCTGGCAGCCTTTAAGATTCTTGCTATGTAGTTGGTGTTTGTCAATTTAATTATGATGTGTCTTGGTGTCAGTCTTTTAGGGTTCAACTTGTGTGGGACTCTGTGTACTTCTTGGACTTGGATAGTTTTATTCTTGCCAATATCAGGGAAGTTTTCTTTCATTATTTCTTCTAACAAGTTTTCTATTCCTTGCTTCTCTTCCTCTCCTTCTTTTTTCGCTATTATTCGAAGGTTGTTTCGTTTTGTGTTTTCCCGAAGCTCCCTTAGGCTCTCCTCTTGCTTTTTAAGTCTTCTTTCCAGTTGCTGCTCTGATTGTGTGTTTTTTCCTACCTTGTCTTCTAATTCGCTGATGCGGTCCTCAGCCTCTTCTACTCTACTCTTTAAGCCTTCCATTGTGTTCTTTATTGCAGCTATGTGGTTCTTCATCTCCTCTTGGTTTATTTTCATGTTGGTTACATTTTCATTCAGCTCCTTATAGTTCTCATTGAGTTGTGTGTATTTGTCATCCATCCGTTAAACATCCTTATAACAAATACTCTGAATTCTTTCTCTGTTCAGCTGCTAGCTTCAAGTTCATTTAACTCCCTTTCTGGTGATTCGTCTTTTTCCTCCCTTTGGGAATTTCCTTTTTTCTCCCCATGTTTTCCTGTAATGTTTTAATTGTAGATCCGCTTGCTTTGCTACCCTGCTTTTTTTGGGGATGTTGCTACTGGTGTAATCTCTCAGTTCTCCTAGGCTTGTTAATCTAGTGTAGCTCCCTACTTGAGCTACTTGGGTTCTCTTGATGTAGGCCTGGACGCTTGAGAGGCACAACTATGGTGTCTAAAAGTCAGCAGTTATGGAGTGGAGTGTCCCAATTTTTGCTGTCTTGCACCCTTAGTTGAAATCGCGCGTGTCCAGTGGGAACTCACAGTGGCACCCAGGAACCGTCTGTTGGGAGAGCTCCCAGTGGCTCCCACTAGCACCCTGTGTGTAGATGGGCTCAGGGTACCTGCCTGTTGTAAATTCACTTCTGTGGAGGTGTGTTTGCAGGCGCACAGCTCTGACGCACTTTGAGGGACTCTGGCACTGAAGTTAAACAGCTAGGGTGTATGTGGGAAGTTATTCAGGAGAAAATAGTTCAGAATTTCTGCTGTGGGGCAGCGCGTCCTTGGCTGTACAGAATCACACCCAGCAGGGGCTCAAAGCAGCTCCCCAGAGGACCCTGTGGATATATGGGCTCAGGGTGACTTTTCTTGCTGTGGTTGTGAGTTTGCCCGCCCTTGAGTGTGATCGAACTGGTGGCACGCCTGCTGGCGCAAAGCTCTGACGCACCCTGGCTCTGAAGTTGCACCGCAGGGGTGTCCATGGGCAGTTCTTTAGGGAGAGGCAGTTCAGAGATTCTACTGCAGGGCCGTGCACCCTTGACTGTGCAGAATCACCCCCTCAGGGGCTCTCAGTGGTTCCCAAGCACTGCCTGGGTAGTGGAGTGCCTGGGTGCCTATGGGCTGGGGACGCGGTGAATCCTGAGTTCCAGCACTGGGGAGGGGGAGGGTGTGTGGTACTTACTGCTTTCAGCGGCACACTTTTGGAGGTGGAGGTCTCAGGGTTCGCACATCTGCAGCTGGGGTGGCAGGTCTTCTACCAGACTGGCTGTATTGACCAGGTTTGCTTCTTAGACCAGACTGGGTGGTGGTAAGTTTAGAATTCGAGACTCTAGCAGTTCCATTCTTAAAGATGGCGGTGTCTCTGTGCCACTGGTGTCCTCCCTGGAGTGTTTGCAGCGGCCACAGGGTTTTGCCAACCAAGACTGCCTGGATTGGATGCCCCCTGGAAGAACTGCAGGGTCTAACTGTCCCTATTTCACTCACACACACACCCACACACGTCCACAGACACCTCTATCACTCCTTCACTCGATGACACACTCACCCTCCCTACCTTCCTGCCAGTCGTCATCTTCCTGTTGGGCTGTTTTTATTGTAGTTTATTTCTAATATTATGCCATTATGGTATGAGAAAATGCTTGATAGGATTTCAATCTTCTTGAATTTGGGGAGACTTTGCTTGCGATCCAATATGTCGTCTATTTTTGAAAATGTTCCATGTGCACTTGAGAAGAACGTATAGTCTGTGGCTTTGGGGTGAAATGTTCTGGAGCTGTCAATTAAGTCCACTGATCTAGTGAGTCATTTAGGATTGCTGTTTATTTGCTGATTTTTTTTTCTAGAGGATTTATCCAGTGATGTCAGTGGTGAATTAAAGTCCCCTACTATGATTGTATTGTTGTTGATCTCTCCCTTGATATCTTTCAGGAGTTTTTTAATGTATTTGGGTGCTCCTGCATTGAGTGCTTATATGTTTATCAGGGTTATATCCTCTTGTTGTATCAATCCCTTTAGTATTATGAAATGGCCTTCTGTATCTCTTGTTATGGCCTTCACTTTGAGGTCTATTTTGTCAGATATAAGTATTGCAACCTCACTTTTTTCTCATTTCCATTTGCATAAAAACTTTTCTTTCCATCCCTTCACTATCAGTCTGTGTGCATCCTTTTTTCTGAGGTGGGTCTCTTGCAGACAGCAAATATATGGGTCATGTTTTCTTATCCATTCAGCTACCCTATGTCTTTTGATTGGAGCATTTAATCCATTTACATTTAATGTTATTATTGATAGGTACTTGTTTGTTGTGATTTTTATTCTTAATGTTTGTGTATCTTCTTGCTTTTCTGTTTCTTCATTTTTACAGAAGTCCCTTTAGCATTTCTGGCATTGCTGGCTTGGTGTTAATAAACTCTCTTAGTCCTTTTTTGTCTGTGAAGCTCCGGATTTCGCTTTTAATTTTTGAATGTTAGCCTTGCTGTGTATAGTATTCTTGGATTCAGTGCCTTTTGATTTGCATCACTTTGTATATTTCATTCCATTCTCTTCTAGCCTGGTGTGGTTCTGCTGATAAATCTGTTGATATTCTAATGGGATATCCCTTGTAGGTAACTTTCTGTCTCTCTCTGGCAGCCTTTAAGATTCTTACTTTATCGTTGATGTTTGCCAATTTAATTATGATGTGTCTTTGTGTTGGGCTTTTAGGGTTCATCTTGTTTGGGACTTTGTGTGATTCTTGGACTTGGTTAGGTTTTTTTCTTGCCAACATCAGGGAAGTTTTCTGTCATTATTTCTTCAAACAGGTTTTCTATCCCTTGCTTCTCCTCCTCTCCTTCTTGTACCCTTACTATTCAGATGTTGTTCCATTTTGTGTTGTCCCAAAGCTCCTTCAGGCTCTCCTCTTGCTTTTTAAATCTTCTTTCCATTTGCTGCTGTGTTTATGTGTTTTTTCCTACCTTGTCTTCTAATTCGCTGATGCAGTCCTCAGCATCTTCTAGTCTACTGTGTAAGCCTTCCATTGTGTTCTTTATTGCACCTATGTCGTTTTTCATCTCCTCTTGGTTCCTTTTCATGTTCTTGACATTCTCATTCACCTCCTTATAATTATCATTGAGTTTTGTGTATTTGTCATCCAGCCGTTTGGGCATCCTTAGAACCATTACTCTGAATTCTTTCTCTGATATGTTGCTTGCCTCCATTTCATTTAACTCCTTTTCTGGTGATTCCTCTTTTCCTTTCCTTTGGGGATTGCTTTTTTGTTTCCCCATCTTTTGCTGTAATGTTTTAATTTTTTCTGTGTCATAGATCTGAGTGCTTTGCTACCCAGGTTCTTTTGGGGATGGTGCTACTGGTATGATCTATCAGGTCTCCTGGGCTTGGTAATCTAGCGTAGCTCCCTACTTGAGCTATTTGTGTTCTCTTGATGTAGACCTGCGATCTGGAAAGGCGCAACTGTGGTGTCCAGAAGTCAGCAGCTGGGGAGGGGGATGTTCCACTTTTTGCTGCCTTGCACCGTTGGTTGAAATCGCGCATGCCCTTCTGGGGCACACATAGGCACCCAAGAGCCGTCTGTTGGGGTGGTGGTGCTCAGGAGTCCTGAACTCTGGAAAGGTGTGACTGTGGTGTCCAGAGTTCTGTAGCTGTGGGGTGGGAAAACTCAGTTACTGCTGCTGCTCCCTTGGTTGGATGCATGTGCACCCAGTGTCAGCTCACAGAGGCACCAGTGGTGTGTTTGCCAGCGTGTTGCAATGATGCACTCTGAAGGGCCCTGGTGCTGAAGCCACACAATCGAGGTGTCTGTGGGCAGGTATCCAGGAAGAGGGAATTCAGAATTTCTACTGCTGGGGCAGTGCACCATATTTGGACATGAGCGTACCCAATGGGGGCTCACAGTGGCACCCAAGAGCTCCCTGTGGAGCAGTGGGCTTGGGAGGCCTGCACACTGGAAAAGCGTGACTGTAGTGTCTAGAGTTCTGAAGTTGTGGGGTGGGAAGTCTCAGTTTTTGCTGCTGCATCTATGGTTGGATACGTGCACTCCCAGTGTTGGCTCACAGGGGCACTCGTGGTTCGTTTGCCAGCACGGTGCACTGATGCACTCTGAAGGGCCCTGGTGCTGAAGCTGTGTGACCAAGCTGTCTGTGGGCAGGTATCCAGGAAGAGGGAATTCAGAATTTCCACTGCAGGGCAGTGCACCCTTGTTTGTTTGAGATCTCACCCAGTGGGGGCTCACAGTGGCACCCAAGAGCAGCCTCTGGAGCGGTGGGCTCAGGTGGCCTGCATGCTGGAAACATGCGACTGTGGTGGTGTGTTTGCCAGCGTGGAGCTCTGATGCACTCTGAGGGACCCTGGTGCTGAAGTTGCACACCAAGGTGTCTGTGGGCAGTTATTTAGGAGGAAGGAATTCAGAATTTCTACGGTGGGGCAGTGCCCCCTTCTTTGTACAAGATTTCACCCAGCGGGGGCTCACAGTGGCATCCAAGAGCTGCCTCTGGAGTGGTGTGCCCAGGAGGCCTGCGTGCTGGAAACGCACAACTGTGGTGTCCAGAGTTCTGCCGCTGGGGAGGGAGGAAGTCGTACTTACTGCTATGGGAGGCATGCAGCTTTGGAGGTGGAGGTCCTAGGGTCTGCAGGTTTGTGGGAGGGGCAGCAGGATTTTGGCTGGAGTGGCTGTTGGGTCGCGAGCAGTGTCCAAGGACTGTCTCAGGGGTGGTGTTGATGAGTTCTTAGAAGAGGCTGCTCTCCCCTTCAAGATAGCATGGGCTCAATTGTACCACAGTTTTTTTTTTTATTCATTCATCTACAGATGGACAGTTGGGATGTTTCCAGATCTTAGCTATGGTAAATAACACTGTTATGGACATAGGGGCGCCTATATTCTTTCTAATTGGTGTTTCAGGTTATGTAGGATATATTCCTAGAAGTGGGATCACTGGGTCAAATGGCAGTTTCATTTTAAATTTTTTGAGGAAACTCCACACTGTTTTTCATGGTGGATGCACCAGTCTGCATTCTCAATAGCAGTGTACTAAGGTTCCTTTTTCTCCACATCCTCACCTAGAATGAGTTTAAATGCAGTTTTTATCTTTCACTTTTGGAAGAGTTTAATTTTTCTTTAAACCTTTGGTAGAATTTAAGAGTCAAGCCCAGTTAGTGTTACTTAGGGGTTGAGCATTGACCTATGAACCAGGAGTTCAGAGTTTCATTCCTGGTCAAAGCACATGCCTGAGCTCAGTCCCAAGTGGGGTGGTGGGGTGGGAAGTAGCGATCCTCTCTCATCATTGATGTTTCTATCTTGTTCTCCCTCTCCCTTCCTCTATGAAATCAATAAATATATATTTAAAAGAAATAAAAACTGTATTATTAAAAATAGAATTTAATAGTTACTAGTAAGTCATTCAGTTTGAACTTTACTTTGTGGAAAATTTGATTAATAATTGTATACCTGAAGGGAGAGGAAGATGGCGGCTGGCAGGACGGAAGTGAGGGAGAGGAAGTGAGTGAGTGAGGGTATGAAAGGAGAATGTGTGGATGTGTGTGGTGTGTGTGTGAGTGAGTAAGGGACAGTTAAATCTCACAGGAGCAGCAGAGGCTGGAAGACAGGCCCTCTTGGACAAGGAGAGACTAGCACCACTGTGGGCACTCCCCGGACTGCGGGACTCCAAAACAGAGCCCACACCATCTTGAAGGGGAGAATGGCCTTTTTTAAGAACTCATCAGCACCACCAACCAGACAGGCCTTGGAACGGCCCTGCGACCCAGCAGTCACTCCAGCCAAAACCCTGCTGCCCCACCCACAGACCCGGGGACCCTGGGACCTCCACCTCCTAAGGTGCACCACTCGGCAGCAGTAAGTGAAACCTCCCCCTCCCCAGTGGCAGAACTCCAGACAAAACATTCACACGTTCACAGCGTGCACAGGCAGCCAGGGCACTCCACTCTGTAGGGAGTGCCTGGGAGCCACTGGGAGCCCCTGCACGTGTGATTTTGTACAGATAAGGGCACGAGGCCCTGTAGTAGAAATTCTGAACTCCTTCTTCCTGAATAACTGCCCACGGAGACCCCAGCTTGTACAACTTCAGTGCCAGGGCCCCTCAGAGTGTGTCAGAGCTCTGTGAAGGCAAACTCACTGCCACAGACAACGGAAAGCACCCTGAGCCCATATATCCACAGGGTCCTCTAGGGAGCTGCTTTGAGCCCCTGATGGGTGTGATTCTGTACAGACAAGGACGCGCTGCCCTGCAGTAGAAACTCTGAACTCCTTTCTCCTGAATTACTGCCCAAATACACCCCAACTGTTTAACTTCAGTGCCAGGGCCGCTACTCAAAGTGTGTCAGAGCTCTGCACAGGCAAACGCATTGCCACAGACACGCACATTTCCGAAGAGTAGGCATTCTGAGCCCATATATCCACAGGGTCCTCTGGGGAGCTGCTTTGAGCCCCTGTTAGGTGTGATTCTGTACAGACAAGGACATGCTGCCCCGAAGTAGAAATTCTGAACTCCCTCTTCCTGAATAACTGCCCACATTCACACCAGCTGCTCAACCTCAGTGCCAGGACCCCTCAGAATGGATCAGAGCTCTGCGCCTGCAAACGTACCTCCACAGATGCGAATTTCAAACAGGCAGGCACCCTGAGCCCATCTACCCACAGAGCACTAGAGGGAGCCACTGTGAGCTCTCCCTGGGTGTGATCTTGGACAAACAGGGGCACACTCCACCCCCCCCCGACCCCACAGTAGAAATTCTGAATTCACTCATCCTGGAGACCTTCCCACAGACACCTCAATTACACGGCTACACTGCCAGGGACCTTCAAAGAGCTTCAGTGTGGCTCGCAGGCAAACGTACTGCGGGTGCCCCTGTGAGCCACCACTGGGAGTGAGTGCCTATCCACCACAGGTACAGCAGCAAAAGCTGAGTCTGCCCACCCCACAACTATAGAACTCTGGACACCACAGTCATGCCTATCCAGAGTTCAGGCCCCCTCAACACCATCACCCCAACAGACAGTTCCTGGAGGCCACTGTGAGTCCCCGCTGGGCACGCATGATTTCAACTAAGGGTGCAAGACAGCAAAAATTGGGACACTCCTCTCCACAGCTGCTGACTTCTAGACACCGCAGTTGTGCCTCTCAAGCTCACAGGCCTACATCAAGAGAACCCAATTAGCTCAAATAGGGAGCTACACTAGTTTACCAAGCCCAGAAGAACTGAGAGATTACACCAAAGCACCATTCCCAAAAGAACCTGGGTAACAAAGCAATTGGATCTACAATTAAAACATTACAGGATGACATGGAAAGACAAAGAAGCAACCCCCAAAAGAAAGAAAAATGAGGAATCACCAGAAAGGGAGTTAAATGAAATTGAGGCTAACAGCATATCAGAGAAAGAATTCAGATTAATGGTTATAAGGATGCACAAATGGCTGGATAACAAACACACACAACTCAATTAGAATTATAAGGAGCTGAATGAGAATGTCGCCAACTTGAAAAGTAACCAAGAGGAGATGAAGAACGACATAGCTTTAATAAAGAATACAATGGAAGGCTTAAACAGTAGACTAGAAGATGCTGAGGATTGCATCAGCGAATTAGAAGACAAGGTAGGAAAAAACACACAAACACAGCAGCAACTGGGAAGACTTAAAAAGCAAGAGAAGAGCCTAAGGGAGCTTTGGGACAACACAAAATGAAACAACATTCACATAATAGGGGTACCAGAAGGAGAGGAGGAGAAGCAAGGAATATAAAAACTGTTTGAAGAGATAATGACAGAAAACTTCCCTGATGTTGGCAAGAAAAAAAACATGCAAATCCAAGAATCATATAGAGTCCCAAACAAGATGAATCCTAAAAGACCGACACCAAGACACATCATAATTAAATTGGCAAACACCAACGAGAAAGTAAGAATCATAAAGGCTGCCAGAGAGAGACAGAGAGTTAACTACAAGGGTTCTCCTATTAGAATATTGACGGATTTCTCAACAGATACACTCCAGGCCAGAAAGGAATGGAATGAAATTTACAAAGTGATGCAAAGCAAGGGACTGAACCCAAGAATACTATAACCAGCAAGGTTATCATTCAAAATAGAAGGTGGAATCAGGAGCTTCACAGACAAAAAAGGACTAAGAGAGTTTATCACTACCAAGCCAGCAATGCAAGAAATGCTGAAGGGACTGCTGTAAAAAGAAGAAAGAGAAAGGCAAGAAGAAACATAAACATTAAGGAAAAATTTGACAACAAACATGTGCTTGTCAATAATAACATTAAACATTTTTCAGGCAAATGGAAATGAGAAAAAAGCTGGGGTTGTGATACTTATATCTGATAAAATAGACATCAAAGTAAAGCCATAACAAGAGATAAGGAAGGCCACTACATAATACTAAAGGGAGCAATTCAACAAGAATATACAACTCTGGTAAACATATATACACCCAATACAGGAGCACTCAAATACATAAAGCAACTTCTGGAAGATATCAAGAGAGAGATTGATAGCAATACCGTCATAGTAGGGGACTTTAATACCCCACTGACACCACTGGATAAATCAACCAAATAAAAAATCAGCAAAGAAACAGCAATCCTAAATGACACACTAGATCAGATGGAATTAATTGACATCTTTAGATTATTCCACCCCAAATATACAGAATATACATTCTTCTCCAGTGCACATGGAACATTTTCAAGGATAGACCACATATTAGGACACAAAGTCTCTTCAAATTAAAGAAAATAGAAATCATATCAAGCATCTTCTCAGATCACAATGGCATCAAACTGGAAATCAACTACAATAAAAACAATCCAAAAAAATCAAGTGCTTGGAGACTAAATAGAATGCTATTAAAGAATGACTGGGTTACCAGAGAGATCAAAGAAGAAATAAAAAACATCATGGCAACAAATGACAATGAAAACACAACAATCCAAAATCTGTGGGACACAGAGAAAGCACTCTTGAGAGGGAAGTTGATAGCTCTACAAGCCTACTGCAAAAAACAAGAAACAATGGTAATAAATTATCTAACCCTACAACTCAAAGAGTTAGAAGGAGATCAACAAGAAAAGCCCAGTGTAAGCAGAAGGAAGGAAATAATAAAGATCAGAGTGGAGATAAATGACATAGAGACCAAAGAAACAATACAAAATATCAACAAAACCAAGAGTTGGTTCTTTGAAAGGATAAACAAGATTTATGAACCTCTAGCCAGGCTCAGCAAGAAGCAAAGAGAGAGAATCCAAATAAACAAAATCAGTAATGACAGAGGAGAAATAAACAACAGAACCTACAGAAATAAAAAGGATTGTTAAAAAATATTATGACCAACTCTATTCTAACAAACTAGACAACCTGGAAGAAATGGACATATTCCTAGAAAAATAAAACCTTCCAAAATTCAATCATCAATAATCTAAAAATCTCAATAGGCCAATAACTATGGAAGAAATTGAATTAGTCATTAACAAGCTTCTAGCAAATAATAGCCCAGGGCCAGATGGCTACACAGGAGAGTTTTACTAAACATTCAAGGAAGAACTAAAACTTATCCTCCTCAGAGTATTTCAAAAAATTCAAGAGCAACGAACACTTCCCAACTCATTCTATGAAGCCAGCATCACCCTAATACTAAAACCAGATAAAGACAACACAATGAAAGAGAATTACAGGCCAATATCCCTCATGAACATAGATGCCAAAATCCTCAACAAAATTCTAACAAATCGGATCCAGCAGTACATCAGAAAGATCATACACCATGACCAAGTAGGATTTATCCCAGGGATGCAAGGATGGTACAATATCCCCAAATCAATAAACGTGATACATCACATAAACAAATTGAGAGATAAAAACCACATAGTCATATCAATTGATGTAGCAAAAGCATTTGACACAATCCAACACCCATTTTTGATAAAAACTC
Source organism: Cnephaeus nilssonii (assembly GCF_951640355.1). Lineage (NCBI taxonomy): Eukaryota > Metazoa > Chordata > Mammalia > Chiroptera > Vespertilionidae > Cnephaeus > Cnephaeus nilssonii. Next base: position 80,519,716 of record NC_137071.1, read on the forward strand.
TCAGCAAGGTGGGGATAGAAGGATAATACCTAAACATAATAAAAGCCATATATGACAAACCCACAGCCAACATCATACTCAATGTGCAAAAACTAAAACCATTTCCCCTAAGAACAGGAACAACACAGGGATGCCCACTTTCACCACTCGTGTTCAACATAGTACTTGAAGTACTAGCCATTGTGATTAGACAAAAAGAAGAAATAAAAGGCATCCAAATTGGAAAAGAAAAAGTAAAACTGTCTTTATCCGCAGATGACATGATACTGTACATAGAAAACCCTAAAAACTCCATCAAAAATTATTAGACTTAATAAATAAATTTGGCAATGTAGCAGGATACAAACTTAATGCCAAGAAATTTATGGCATTTCTATCCACCAACAGTGAACTTACAGAAAGGGAGACTAAGAATCCCATTTACCATCACACCAAAAAAATTAAGATACCTAGGAATAAACTTAACTAAGGAGGTAAAAGACCTCTACTCAAAAAACTACAAGACATTGGAAAAACAGATAAAGGAAGATATAAATAGATGGAAGAGCACACCGTGTTCATGGATTGGTAGAATCAACATCATTAAAAAGTCCTTACTACCAAATGCAATCTATAGATTCAACACACTCCCCATTGAAATACCAATGGCATATTTCACAGACCTAGAAAGAACTCTCCAAAAATTCATCTGGAATAAAAAAACGACCCTGAATAGCCACAGCAATGCTGAGAAAGAAGAACAAAGTAGGAGTGATCTCAATACCAGATTTCAAGCTGTATTACAAAGCCATTGTTCTCAAAACAGCCTGTACTGGCACAAGAACAGGCATATAGACCAATGGAATAGAATAGAGAACCCAGATATTGACCCAAGACACTATGCTCAATTAATATTTGACAAAGGAGGCATGAACATACAATGGAGTCAAGACAGTCTCTTCAATAAATGGTGTTGGGAAAATTGGACAGATACATGCAAAAAAATGAAACTAGACCACCAACTTACACCATACAAAAAAAATAAACTCAAAATGGATAAAGACTTAAACATAAGACGGGAAACCATAAAAAATATTAGAAAAATCCACAGGCAGAGAAATCTCAGATATATGTTCAAGAAATTTCTTCAGTGATACCACTCCTAGGGCAATGGAAACTAAAGAGAAAATAAACAAATGGGACTGTATCAAAATAAAAAGCTTTTGCACAGCAAAAGAAACCATCAACAAAACAAGAAAGCCCACTGTATGGGAGAGCATATTTGCAAATGTTATCACTGATAAAGGTTTAATCTCCAGCATCTACAGGGAACTTATACAACTTAATAAAAGGAAAATAAATGATCCAATAAAAAAATGGGCAACAGACCTAAATAGAATTTTTTTCAAAAGAAGACAGAAGGAAGGCCAAGAGACATATGAAAACATGCTCAAAGTCACTAATTATCCAAGAGATGCAAATCAAAACGACAATGCTGTACCATCTCACACCTGTCAGAATGGCTATCATCAACAAATCAACAAAGACAAGTGCTGGCGAGGATGTGGAGAAAATGGAACCCTCATGCACTGCTGGTGGGAATGCAGACTGGTGCAGCCACTGTGGAGAACAGTATGGAGTTTCCTCTAAAAACTAAAAATGGAACTCACATTTGACCCAGTAATCCCACTCCTAGGAATATATCCCAAGAAACTAGAAACACCAATCAGAAAGGATATATTCACCCCTATGTTCATAGCAGGCACAATTTACAATAGCTAAGATTTGGAAACACTCTAGGTGCCTGTCAGCAGATGACTGGATCAAAAAACTATGGTGCATCTACACAATAGAATACTGTGCTGCCATAAAAAGAAGGAATTCTTACCATTTGCAGCAACCTGGATGGAACTGGAGAGCATTATGCTAAGTGAAATAAACCAGTCAATGAAAGAAAAATACCATATTATCTCACTTATTTGTGGATAATAAAGAACATTATAACCTGATGAACAAAAAGATAGATACAGAGGCAGTAAAGCATCAAACAGACTGTGAAATTACATCGGGAAGTTTAGGGAGAGGTGGGTGAGATAAGAGATCAACAGAAGGACTTGTATTCATGCATATAAGCATAACCAATGGACGCAAGACACTGGGGGTTGAGAGCATATATAGAGTGGGTTGGGGGGACAATGGTAAGATATGTACACATGTAATACCTTAATAAAAAAGGAAAAAAATAATTGTATCCCTTTACTTGTATATAGTATATTGAGATATGCCATTTCTTCTTTAGATAGTTTCAATAGTTCATGTCTAAGAACTTTTTCATTTCATCTAGGTTATTTAACTTTTTGTTGTATAGTTGTTCATAGTGTTCCCTTATGATTCTTTGATTTCTGTAAGTTTGGTAGTAATGCATTCTATTTCATTCCTGATTTTAGTAATGTGAGTCTTCTCTCTTTTTACCTTTTTTATTGCAATAACATTGATTTATGACATAATATGTTTCAGGTGTGCAACATTATAATTTTAAATCTGAATATACTGCATTGCTCACCATCAAACGTCTAGTTATTTACATATTCAAAATCTATAAATAAGTCATACATCCCAACAACAACAAAAAACAAACAACCTGACTTTAAAAATGGGCAAAGGATTTGAATAGACTTTTTTTATTTTTTCTATTTTTATGTTTTCTATTTATTTTATTTTTTCCCCATCACTGTTTATTCCCCTATACCCTCTTATTTTTTAAAAGAAGACATACAGATGGCCAACAGGCACAAGAAAAAGTGTTCACTATCACTAATCATTAGAGAAATGCAAATAAAAATCACAATGAGATATCACCACCTGTTAGAATAGCTTTCATAAAAAAGACAAAAAACTAGCATTAGAGAGGATGTGGAGAAAGGGGAACCCTCATAAATTATTAGTGGGAATGTAAATTACCGTATTTTCCGGCATATAAGACGACTTTTTAACCCAGGAAAATCTCAAAAGTCTGGCGTCTTATACACCTGAAAATACGGTATTTGGGTTTTAAGCAATCTGATATACATTGTCAGAGATTTTTCTAACCTACTGTATTTTCTGGCATATAAGACCCCCGACTTTTGAGAAGATTTTCCTGGGTTAAAAAGTCGTCTTATATGCCAGAAAGTACTGTAGTAAAACCAGTACAGAAAATAGTATAGAGATTCCTCAAAACAATTTTTTTCAATCGAATATTTTTTTAGTTTTGACTTTACTAGTATTTTATATCTTATTAAATTTATTGGGGTAATGTTAGTTAATAAGATCATATTGGTTTTGGTGTTATTTATATGACACATGATCTGTATATTGCAACAAATTAAAACTAGAAGTACCATATGACTCAACAATTCCACTTCTGGGTATTTATTTGAAAGAATATGAAAACACTAATTCTAAAAGATACATGTACACCTATGTTCTTTGCAACATTATTTACAGTGTGGCCAAGATATGGATACAACCTCAGTGTTCATGGAGCGATGAAGGGATAATCAAATGTGGTTTATATATGAATATTACTCAACCATAAAAAAAGGTGAAACCCTGCCATTCTCTTTTTGTCCTTAACAGTCTAAATAAAGGTATTTCAACTTTTCATCTTTCCAAAGAACCAAATTTTGTCTTCATTGATTTTTTCTGTACGTGTCTATTCTCTATTTCTTTTCTTTATGCTGTGATTTTCATTTACTTCCTTCTGTTTGCCTTGGATTTAACTTTTCTTTCTAGTTTTGTAAGATGGAAAGTTATATTATTGATTTGAAATCTTATTTATTTTTTTAATATAGGCATTAAAAGCTATACATTTCCCTGTGAGGACTCCTTTTAGTTCCAACCCAAAATTTGCTATATCTTGTTTTTATTTTCATTCATCTCAAATTAGCTTCACATTGTGTTGTGGTTTTCCTATTGTGGTCAGAAAATATCCTTTTATGATTTCAATCATTTAAAATATATTTAGATTTGTTTCATAGCCTAACACTTGGTCTATCTTGGAGAATGTTCCATACACACTTAAGACAGTGGATTCTGCTGTTGAGTGTTTTATAGATATCTTAGTCTTAATTGATTTATTGTGTTGTTCAAAAATTATATTTCCATGTTGCTCTTCTGTCTAGTTGTCCTACCCATTATTGAAAGTGAGGTGTTGAAGCCTCCAGCTGTTATTGATCAATTGTTTATTTCTTCCTTCAATTCTGTCAGTTTTTGCTTCAAGCATTTTAGTGCTCCTTTAGGTGCCTCTATGTTAATATCATGTCTTCTTGATGGATTGATCCTATTATCATTGAAAAATATCTTTATTTGCTGTTAGTAACAGCTTTTGCCCTAAAGTCTATTTGTATGATATTAGTATAGCTACTTTTCCTCTCTTTTGATCCTAGAATCTAAAGTATCTCTTGTGATAGCTTATAGTTTAATCATATTTTCTTTTTGTTAAATATATTTTATTGATTTTTTACAGAGAGGAAGGGAGAGGGATAGAAAGTTAGAAACAACGATGAGAGAGAAACATTGATCAGCTGCCTCCTGCACACTTCCCACTGGGGATGTGCCTGCAACCAAGGCACATGCCCTTGACCGGAATCGAACCTGGGACCCTTGAGTCTGCAGGCCGACGCTCTATCCACTGAGCCAAACCGGCTAGGGCTAGTTGAATCATATTTTCATCTGTTCTCCCAATTTCTGCCTCTAATTGGAGTGTTTAATTCATTAACATTTGATGTAATTACTGATAAAGTAGTATTTATGTTTGACATTTTGCCATTTGTTTTCTGTGATGTCCTATATTCTTCTATGAATGCCTTCTTTTGTATTAAGTAGATATTTTAAATATATAATTTAAACTCCCTTGTCATTTATTTTAATATTTTTGTGTTATTTTCTTTGAGATTTCCCAATTAACATCTTATGGTCACCTTAATTTCAATTGTATGTAAAATCTATCTGAATGCTATTTTTATAAAATTTTAGAATGGTAATTTTCCTGATATTATAACTTCTAGATTTTGCTTAAATAATTTAATACTTTTTATTCTAAACTTTTGTTGTTTGATATAGTAGCCACTAGCCACAAGCCATATGTGACTATTTCAATTTAAAATAATTAAAAGGAAATAAAAATTCAGTAACTCAGTTGTTTTAGTTCCATATCAAATGCTCATTAGCCATACATGGATAATGGATTCTGTATTGGACAGAATATATATGAAATATTTTTAGCATCATAGACATTTATATTGGACAGCATTTCTCTAGATCAGGCGTTGGCAAACTTTCTGTAAAAGGCAAGATAGTAAACATGTTAGGTTTGGCAGACCATGTCTCTATTGCAGCCACACAGCTCTGTTTTTGCTTTTCACATAAATCAGAAATAATACATAAACAAATGAGTATTGCTATGTTTCAATAACTTTATTTATGGATACTAAAACTTTACATTTTTATAATTTTCACATGTTATGAAATATACTTGTGATATTTTTCAACAATTTTAAGATGTACAAAACATTCTTAGCTTACAGGTCATACAAACATAGGTGGCAGGTCAGATTTGATCTGTGGGCTGCAGTTTGCTAGCCCCTGCTCTAGACTCCTACAGAGTTTCTCTTAAAGTGTATCCCTTTTATGAGTCTTTATTAAACATTTTAAACATATTCCCAGGCTCTCTATCCTAATGTATATAAACGAATTCATCTCTTAATAGTGACCATCTTCTCTTTTAATTAATTTACAGAATTGGATAGGTGAAAAATTATTGTATTTTCCCCCAGAAAATGTTTTCTATACTGTACTTGAACCTCCTTCAGCGCTATTTTTATTTAAGTTTTTATCTATTCCTTCCAGCAGCTCTATTTTGCTGAGCATGTATTCAGTTTGTTCCGCTTGATCTTCTTCTCTCTAGCTGCTGGGTACCCTGAGATGGGGTTGTTACTTTCTACTTATCTGCTCTTTGGGATTCAGGTCTGGTAGGAGGCAACTCCTGACTGTCAGCAGTCCTTCGGTGAACGCACAGTGCTCTCTATCCCTGTAAGCCAGGAGTATCAAAGTAGGTAGAGTCCTAATCTCCTAGTGAGACACTCGAAAGAAGTCTTGTTACTTTCTTGTTTTCCTTGTACTCTTCCTGACTTAGGAAGGAAAGACTTGGGTCACCTCTTCAGTTTCTTCTTGGAATTTAGGAGATAGGTGACCTGGCAATATCACATAAGGGCAATATCAATCCTTTCCACAAGGATTCGTATGTCTGTAAAAGTCAAGATCTAGCAGTTTACAGAGTCAACTTCATGCACTTATACAATATGGAAGGGAGAAAGTTCTATATCAGTTTCCTCACTAACAAAGCCCTATGTCTTGCTTATACCCAGCTGCCAATGGGCACTAATATCCATTTTGTTTATAGTAGGGGAAAGATGCTATATATTCAGTTCATCATGTTCCCATAATCTCTCTATCCTAAAATTTAATTAACCAAATCAGTTCATTATCAAAACATATGTGTTTATTATACACACAGGCATACTCACTTCAAAATAAAAATTTTCTTTGTCTCAAGAATACAATTTGAAGTAATTAAACTAAATGTGTCTAACAGAAAGTGAATTTGAAAAATTAATTGAGGATGAATTCAGGTAGTTCTATGGAATATATTGCTTAACTTATCCCTTAATGATCTGTTGATTACATTAATCAATTTTTAATATAGTAGAATGTTAGCTTTTAAAAATCATTTAACCCAACCTAGTTTATTTGATAGATGAAGAAACTGAGACATGAAGAGTTGAAGTTTAAGTGATTATGATGAAGCCAAGAATAGAAACTTCAATCTCATGGCTCCTATTATACTAGCAACTAGAGGCCTGGTGCACGAAATTCGTGCATGGAGGGGAGGTGTCTTTCAGCCAAGCCTGCACCCTTTCCAATCTGGGACCCCTTGAGGGATGTCTGACCACCTGATTAGACCCGATCCCATTGGGATCGGGCCTAAATAGGCAGTCAGACATCCCTCTCACAATCCAGAACTGCTGTCTCCCAACCGCTTGCCTGCCTCTGCCTGATTGCCTCTAACTGCGTCTGCCTGCCAGCCGGATCACACCCTAATCACTCCATTGCCAGCCTGATTGATGCCTAACTGCTCCCCAGGCAGCCCGATTGCCCCTAACTACCCTCCCCTGCCAGCCTGGTTACCCTTAACTGCCCTCACCTGCAGGCCTGGGTCCCCACCCAACAGTCCTCCCCTTCAAGCTTGATCCGCCCACAACTGCCCTCCCCTGCTGGCCCGGTCCCCCCCAACTGCCCACCTCTGCAGGCCTGGGTCCCCCCAACTGTCCTCCCCAGCAGGCCTAGTTCCCTCCCCACTGTCCTCCCCTGCAGGCCTGGTCCACCCTAACTGCCCTCCCCTGCAGGCCTGGTCACCCCCAACTGCCCTCCCTGCTGGCCTGATCGCCCACAACTGCCCTCCCCTGCAGACCTGGTCTCCCCCAACTGCCCTCCTCTGCCAGCCCAGTCACCCCTAACTGCCCTCCCTGCTGACCTGATTGCCCCCAACTGCCCTCCCCTGCAGGCCTGGTCACCCCCAACTGCCCTCCCCTGCAGGCATGGTCACCCCCAACTGTCCTCCCCTGCAGGCCTGGTCCCCCCAAACTGCCCTCCCCTGAAGGCCTGGTCCCCCCAATTGCCCCTCCCCTGCAGGCCTGGGTCCCCCCCAACTGCCCTCCCTTGCTGGCCTGGTCTCCCCCAAATGCCTTCCCTTGCCAGCCTGGTCACCCCCAACTGCCCCCAGCTGTCCTCCCCTGCCAGCCATCTTGTGGTGGCCATCTTGTGTCCACATGGGGGCAGCCATCTTTGACCACATGGGGGCAGCTATCTTGTGTCTTGGAGTGACAGTCAATTTGCATATTACTCTTTTATTAGATAGGATACCCTTTCTATTACATCCTTATGAGAATGAAAACTGTCAAGCCACTCAAGCTAAATGGGTGAGCCTCAAAATCATTTGAAAATTAAAGATTTGTCAATAGAGTGATCTTGGTAATGGCAGAAAAGGATTGATAGAATTGTCTATGCTATTATCATTTTATATTTTAAAGAATATTGCTCTTTTATCCAAAATGTGTTTCTTATGTTATGAATGTAGATAATTATATAAATCAACAAATAAATACATACATATACATGGATTATGAGAGATAGTCTAAGGACTGAACAATTATAAAAGATATGGCATGACCACCAGGAAGTTGAACCACCATGCAGAAGCAAAGGGTTAAAATATTGGTGGATTCAATACACTGAATCTGTGCCCAGCTGACCCTTCCTCCAGGAAGGCTTCTATGGTTTGCCTCTGTTGGAAGTAAGCAGTGCAAATCTGGTGCTGTCCCACAGGGTTCATCACTGCCTTCCTCATCAATAGAGGCACTTACTCCTTTATCTTCCATACAGTCCCAGTTCTAGGAACAGAGGGTCTTCTCAACAAATGTCTGTTGAATGCATAAATGAGATTCAATTCCTACTTCTCCCTGGAAGCAGTTATGACCTACTAGAGGCCCGGTGCACGAAATTCGTGCACGGAGGGGGGTTGTCCACCAGCCCAGCCTGTACCCTCGCAAATATGGGACCCCTCAAGGGATGTCCGACTGCCCGTTTAGGCCCGATCCTTGGGATCGGGCCTAAACGGGCAGTCGGACATCCCTCTCACAATGCAGGACTGCTGGCTCCCAACTGCTTGCCTGCCTGCCTTCCTGATTGCCCCTAACCACTTCTGCCTGCCAGCCTGATCACCCCCTAACCACTCTGCTGCCAGCCTGTTTGCCCCCAACTTCCCTCCTCTGCTGGCCTGGTCACCCCTAACTGCCCTCTCCTGCAGGGTTGATCACCTCCAACTGCCCTCCCTTGCAGGCTTGGTCCCTCTCAACTGCCCTCCCTTGCAGGCAGGGTGCCTCCCAACTGCCCTCTCCTGCTGGCCATCTTGTGGTGGCCATCTTGTGTCCACATGGGGGCAGGATCTTTGACCACATGGGGGCAGCTATATTGTGTGTTGCAGTGATGATCAATCTGCATATTACTCTTTTATTAGATAGGATAGAGGCCTGGTACAGAGGTGGGGGCCAGCTGGTTTGCCCTGAAGGGCGTCCCGGATCAGTTGGGGGTTCCCTTTGGGTGTGGGGCGGCCTGAGCGAAGGGCCTGTGGTGGTTTGCAGGCCAGCCACGCCCCCTGGCAACCCAAGCGGAGGCCCTGGTATCTGGAATTTATTTTCCTTGTACAATTGAAACTTTGTAGCCTGTAGCGGAGCCAAGCCTGGGGTTCCCTCCGAGGCCGGCAGCCATTTGTGTTGGGGTTATAATTGAAACTTTTTTGCCTTAAGCGGGTGGGCCTGGCCAGGGTGTGCGGAAAGCTTTGCTTCCCCTGTTGCTGGTGGCAACCCTGGCCTGCTCTCTCAAGCTCCATTCTGTCGCCATTTGTTTGAATTTATTTACCTTCTATAATTGAAACTTTGTAGCTTGAGTGGAGGCTTAGGCCTGGCCAGGGCAGGCAGAAAGCTTGGCTTCCTCTGTTACCTAGGAAACCTTGCTCTCTGTGGCTGTAGCCATCTTGGTTTGGGTTAATTTGCATACTCGCTCTGATTGGATGGTGGGCGTGGCTTGTGGGCATGGCTTCTGGGTGTGTCGGAGGTATGGTCAATTTTCATATTTGTCTATTATTAGATAAGATGGGCACATAGAAAGTTCTCAATAAATATCTATGGAACAGAAATAGATAGATGATAGATAGAAAGATAGATATGTAGATATAGATATAAAAATCATTCTTATGTGAAGAGAGCTCATATTTTAATTCAGAGTCAATATTACAAAATTAAAATATACCTAGCCTATGATTTCATACTATATGTAACATATGAGTGTTATAGATACTAAGAGAGCTTGAAAGAAGGAAGCTCTGTAGGTTGAAGACATCAAAGATTCCATGGGAGTGATAGGATTTGAAGTAATTATTGAAGGTAGAATATGGTCCATAGCTATGAGAAACATATAACTTGTTGTCCTTGCTAGGACACTTCTGAGAGTGAAAGGAGAAAACATTAATAGTTACATCAGGATAACAGGTATAATGTGAGATGTTTAGGTAAATAAGCAGAAATTATCTCCATATTCATAAAGGAAGGTTTCAGGGCATTCCAAATGAAGGGGGTGGTTTAAAGGAAAAGACAAAGGTAAGGATGAACTGGGTTAGTTCTGGGTAAAGCAGAGATGGTTCATACATGGAACAAACAAGAAAGGAGATCAGAAAGGGCATTGAATGCTAAGCTAAGGAGCTTGATTTTATTCCATGAAAATAAGAATCATTTTAACAGCTGATTTTCAAAATATTTAACTGCCAGCAAGCATGGGCACTAAAAATGAAAAGAGTAAGGTCTAACAGTGCATAACAGCTGAATATCAATTGCTCATTTGAGGTTTTTGTGCAGGAAAGTGATATGAAATTGGTATTTTAGAAAAACAAATGTAGCAGTGAGGTGCAGGATCAATGAAGAAGGTACAAGAGCATGGGTCAGCAAGCACTTCTTATAGATGGCCAAGTAGTAAATATTTTAGACCATATGGTTTCTGTTACCACTATTCAACTCTGCCATTGTAGTCAGAAATCATATTAGTTAATACATAAACAAATGAGTGTGGCTGTGTGTCAGTCAAACTTGATTTACAAAATAGCAGGATAAATTTGCCTTGTGGGCCACAGTTTGCCAACTCCTGAACTAGAGGTAGAGAGACTGGTTAAATGGCTTGCAATACTTCAGGCTCTTAGCCTGGGCTAGGTTACTAATAGAATTAAAATAAACACACACACACACACACACACACACACATAAAGAAAATCTCAAAAATATTAAATAATTATAGTTATCTGGATAATTTAGGCAAAAAAAATCCATCTTCAGCAGTATGAAAAATCCAAATAATTGAGGACAAAATTTTTTTACCTATATAATTCAGTTAGCTTCTCCTCTTTGCATTCTGTTCATGAACACAGCCCTAACTTTCTGAAAGTATGTGCCTATGTAGATACCAAAGGGACTGAAATGAATGAAAGGAAAGAATGAACTCAGTCACTTAAACAGATGCCATAATAACTAGTTTAACTTAAATTTTCACTAAACTGGATTATGAATTCAATGAGGATTATGAAGACATGGCTGCACCAAATGAATAAATATGTTGAGGGATTATCAATTACTAAAAGTTAGCTAGAGAAGATGGATGAAATATCTGAAAAGCTAGAGCATCTTTGAAAAAAAGATTGGGGGGAGGGGGAATAATATAATCTTTTTAGGGGAATAAAACACTAAAAGACTTATATGACATTAGCAAAGGAGCAAATAAGAGCAATTTAAATGGGATTAATTGAGTGTTGTGTTACATGAAGTGAATTAAACTTATTTGTTAAATACTTGATATGGGAAAGTAGAGATATTTTTTATTTTTCGAAAGTAGAGATATTTAGAGGGCAGAAAGAGATGGTTATCACTGATATGTGATTTAGTGCAAAAATGCAATTGTCAAATGAAAGCCAAATGTGGCTAACAAAGTTAGAGATAGGAAGAAGAGGTGACTCAGTAGACTTTAGTAATAAAAGAGGCTTATTGATCATCTTTATACAAACTGTATCCACTGGAAACCTAAAAGTATCCACTAAGAAGTTAGGATGTCAAACCCACATCCAATTGTTTACTCAAAGGCAAGTGATGGGTTCAAAAGATGTCAATGAAATCACAAGAACATGGTATCAGAACCTCTGGTAAGTTTGGTCAGGTTCCTCAAATAGCTGGTCCTTTTGTAAGTATGGGGGCTGGGGGGAATCAAATTGGTTTTTTTTTTGCTAAATTTTACCAGTTTGATTTCATTAAATTGGATGAGCCCACAATCAATTTGGTAATTGGGTAATTTAGTGGCCTGTATAGACAACCTTCATTACTTGCTATTCTGACTGCATTGTTCAGGGAAAGAGAATACTGGAAGGAATTGTTAACATTAAAAAGAAAAAAACAGCTCCCTTATCACAGTTCCTTATAAGATACCAAATATGCTACCATCAACAGGGACAAAATGAATAAAAATGACTCATAGTTCACAGGCAGCAAATGTAGAGGCTCAGATGAGTAATCTTAAAATTGTAAGGGGAGAGCAATGGAGAAGTAAAGGGAAAGAAGACAGTAAACTTTTGGTGCGATTTTTGACACAAGGTCTGAGTAAGGAATGTTTCTCTTCCTGTACCATCCCTATTTCCCTATGGCCTTGTTAGATGACAAGCTGATCCATTAAACAACATGGTGCCAGTGACTAATAATAGCTTTAATGTACGCCTTCTGCATAGGGTATTTGCATTTTAATAGAGGACCCTGGGGGCCTAACATAAAATAGCACATCTCTGATAAGGAGAATTTCTAGAAACTATGGTTAGTCCAAAGGGACTTTGGAGACACAGAGGAGTAAAGGTCAAATCATCCCATGTTGGCAGACACCCACTCTGCTTGAATACAAATCCAGCATGGAATAATCCTATCTAATAAAGAGGGAATATGCTTATTGACACTCACACTGTTGCAAAGATGGTGGCTCCCACAGCCAATAAGGAGGGGATACCCTAATTGACTGCCCCACCTTCAAAGATGGTGGTGCCCACAGCCAATAAAGAGGGAATATACTAATTGACTGCCCCGCCCTCAAAGATGGGGGCACCCACAGCCACAAGATGGTGGTGCACAGTCCCCTCAGCCCCGCCAGGGCAGCAGGTGGGCCCGGCCGCTCCACACGCCTGCCTCCAGAGTCCCCCAGTTCCCTCAGCCCCCCAGCCTCACAGGGCCGGTCTGAGGCACAGGCAAGCCTTGGATGGTGGCTGCCCAGCCACCCAGGGCTGCCCGAGGCTCAGATAACCAGGGCCAGCCATAGCTTGCGCTGTCAGCAGTGGCAGCAGCAGAGGTTGATGGGGCATCACCTTCCCCTGATCACTGGGTCACTTCCCACCCCTGAGGGCTCCCAGACTGTGAGAGGGGGCAGGCCAGGCTGAGGGACCCCACCTCCAGTGCATAAATTTTCATGCACTGGGCCTCTAGTGTAATCATAAGATCTACCATGCTATGATCCATATTTTTAATGAAGGGTTAAAAATATCTAATCGTGCTATTCTCAACTCTGGATGCATATTAGAATAACTTTTGAGCCTTTAAACAATAATATGTGTGGGGCCCACCTCCACAGATTCTGATTTTATTGCTCTGGAGTGGAGCCTTGGCATTTGGTATTTTCAAAAATATCCCTTAGAGATTTTATTTGCTGAGAGATTTGAGAACCACCAACCTAATTCTAGACTCTTAAAAATCATAGAGACCAATATCTACCTCATGACAAGCTTGCCAAATGATTATTACATTCTGCTTGCACTATCCAGGGGAAGGATTCCTCCAAGAAGCTCTCCACCTATGAACATGAGAATAGGATATCCTACAACCAAGACACACTTCTGGAAAGCAAGAGAAAATACGGAAATATCCCTGTTTTCAAAGGCCAATGATATACCTCAATCTTCAATAACCAGGACTCAATCAAATTAAAAATTAATCTCCCACAAAAGAGCATAGTTGTGAGAGAGAGAGGATTTTAACATCAGGATTTCCAATAAAAAAAGGTACTTTCATGTCTGCCAATTCTCCCTCTGCAGATGAAATGGTTATTTGTTCATCAAACCAAATAAGCTCAAATGTCATGCATCTCAATCAGGTCTAAAGAGATTAGAAATGGGTAGTAGCTTAGAACAGTGTTTTTCAACCATGACTCTGTACACAAACCACTTATTAAAATTCTTTGTGACTGTTTCTTCTCCCTTACTTTTGATGTGACAGCAGTTAGTGTTACTCTTGATGCCCTACCCTATTTCCCCTACTTATTGTCCCTCATTTTTGGAGATTTTTATAGAGAATTTAGGTTGATTACTCTTTTGCAGAAGTTTCTAATGTAGTGTTTTCTGTAGCACACTAGCACCATGGAATGTTCATGAGCATTTCTTCAAACAAAAGTTTGATAGTCAAGTTGTTTTGAGAAAAGCTGATTAAACAAAGCAAAAACAGATTTATTTTATTTACTGCAAAAATTTTCAGAGAGTTTAATATCCTAATATGCATCATGAATCTCCAAGAGAATATGAAACATCCCCAACATTGACTATGGAAGTCTTTTAAAATAAAGCATGTCAAGACTAGTGCATTGCCGAACATTTTTTAGGATGGATGAATTGGTTGTCACTATAATATGGGTTTAGGAATACTAATTTGGCAAGCATATCAGAAGTGGTAGAGAGAACATATTTGCTAATGATCCATCTGATAAGGGCTTAATTTCCAAAATATATAAAGAAATTATAGAACTCAACACCAAGAAACTAGAAACACCAATGAGAAAGGATATATGCACCTCTATGTTCAAAGCTGCATAATTCACCATAGCTAAGATTTGGAAACAGCCTAAGTGACCATCAGCAGATGAGTGGTTTAGAAAACTGTGGTACATCTACACAATGGAAAACTATGCTGCTATAAAAAAGGAAGGAACTCCTACCATTTACAACAGCATGGATGGAGCTGGAGAGCATTTTGCTAAGCGAAATAAGTCAGTCAGAGAAAGATAAATATCACATGATCTCACTCATTTGTGGATTATAATGAACAACATAAACTGATGAACAAAAACAGATCCTGAGACAGAGAAGCATCAATCAGATACTCAAACCTCAGAGGGAAGGTAGGAGAGGGTGGGGGTAAGGGAGCGAGATCAATCAAAGGACTTGTGTGTATGCATATAAGCATAACCAATGGACACAGACACTAGAGGATGAGGGCATGAACGGGAGTGGGGTGGAGGGGCAAATGGGGGGTATAAGGACATATGTAATAGCTTAATCAATAAAGAAAAAACAAAACAAAACAAAACAAAAAAGTACCTCAACACCAGGGAGGCAAACGATCCAATTAAAAAATGGGCAAATGACCGGAATAGACACATCTCCAAAGAGAACATACAGATGGCCAATAGACATATGAAAAGATGCTCAATATCACTAATCATCAGAGAAATGAAAATTAAAACCACAATGAGATATAATCTCACACCTATCAGAATGGCTATCAATAATAAATCAACAAACAACAAGTGATGGTGAGGATGTGGAGAAAGGGGAAACCTAGTGCAGTGTTGGTGGGAATGCAGACTGGTGTATCCACTGTGGAAAGCAGTGTGGAGTTTCCTCAAAAAATTAAAAATGGAACTGTATTTTGGGAATATATCTTTAGAATCCTGAAGCACCAATCAGAAAGAATATATGCACCCCTATGTTCATAGCAGCATTATTTATAATAGCCAAGATCTTGAAACAGCCCAAGTGCCCATCAGTAGAGTAGTGGATAAAAAAATCTGTGGTACATTTACACCATGGCATACTATGCGGCTATAAGAAAGAAGGAACTCTTATCTTTTGTGGCAACATGGATGGACTTGAAGATTATTATGCTAAGCAAAATAATCCAGACAGAGAAAGACAAATACCATATGATATCACATATATGTGGAATCTAATGAACAAAGATAAACTGACAAACAAAATAGAAGCAGAGACATGGATACATGGAAGATACTGACAGACGTCAGAAGGGAGGGAAATGGGGGAACTGGATGAAAAAGGTGAAGAGATTAAGCAAAGAACACATATGTATAGCCTATGGTCACAAACAACAGTGTGGTGAAGACCAGAGGGTGGGGGGCTAGGGCTGGGAGGAGGTGGATAAGGTAGGGGATAGAGAATATATATAATAGAGTCAACAATATTTTTTTAAGTGGTGGGAAATCTGGTGTTGAGAGGCACCTTGTCCCTTTGCTTATGTTTTGTGCCCAAACCTTCTTGTTCTTGATTTTTCCCTCCACCTGGAAAACTTCTTTAGCCCCTCTAGGAAATAGTGATCCCTATATTCTTCTGTTTGGATTTCTACATGTTCACTGGCTATGGTATTCTTGTCCTAAACACTAGGATAATGAGTATCTTTTCTTCTTTAATTGCTTCATTTTTCTTCAAAAAAGCAGTAAGATCTTTTAGAGCACAGTAACACATTCTTCTTTCATAAGATGTCCCACTGTGACTAATCCAACGCTGGCCTTAATAGGCTTGTTTACATTTAATATTATTTTGTGTTAGTTTCAGGTATACAGCATAATGGTTAGACAATCATATACTTAAAAAAGTGCTCCCCCTAACATTTCCTGTACTCAATTAGCACCATGCATAGTTATTACAATATATATTGATTATATTTTAATTAATTTAAAATGTTTACTGAATATCTACTATATGCAGGCTAGAAATTTAGCTATTATGTACAGTAAAACCATATGTTTTTGTAGCCCACATAACCAAACTTCTCAATCCATATTCTTTAACTCTACCATCCCTCTTCCCCTTACTCTGATACCCACCTCTTTTCTTAGGAATTTACAAGATTTGAGCCACACCAAAACACTATTTGACCTTTTAAACTGCAAAAATGGCAATTTTTATTTTCATGCAGTTTTTGAAAAATTTACCTTGGAAAGGTGGTCTGCATTTTCAGCCCCGCTTCTAGCCTCTCTTATGTCTATTGCAGACTAGTGATTGCTGTTGTTCCCAGTGATGACCTGAGTCCTCTTGCCCTCAATCAGCAAGTAGAGCTCCTATGGCAGTAATTGTTACAACTCTCAGGACACTCTGGATTTTCCATTGTGTTGAGCTGTTTCCTGATCCAGATCCTGAGTTATGGTGCTTAGTTCCTCTCTGTTTCCTAAATATTTGTTTATTGCAGTCTTAAATTCCTAACCCAGACCTGTGTATACTCAGACTCTGTGCTGCCTTCCTGCCTTTGGGACATTGATCCTTGACCTGTGCCCTGCCTGTGCTGGGCCTCCAACTAATCTTGACATTTCTGTGTATTACTCTCAATCCATGTACTATAATTTAGAACTGCTTATGCTCTTTCTGTTTCTTCTCACCTCATGGATACTATTCCTAGCTTCAATGTTATGACTTACTTTGATGTGTGAACCAAAGGGCCTGGAGTTAGACTATTATCCACAGGCATATAAGTCCAACTTGGCTCCCGGTTCTGGTACTTCCTGGCTTGTCTTATTTTTCAATAATCCTTGACCCAGGCATACCAGTCATTAGACATTTAAAAAACAAGACAAGAATTTAATTTGTCCACTTTATAAAATTTTCCAACAGCATGTTTTATATAAGGATATTTAATGAAATAAGAAAATGTTCATGATACATTATTCATAAGAGAAAAGTAAAGATCCAAAACAATGGGTATAATATTTATTCACTTAGAAAAAGTATGTGTCACACACATACAGACACATACATTATTGCATAGAAAAAAGACTGAAGGACTATATGTTGACAGTGGTTTAGTTTGAATAATGAGGTGCCCAATGAATCTTTCCTTTCTTTTTTCATTTTTTTCCAATAATTTATAATGAACATTTTGTATTTTGGTGTTTAGAAAATACACTATTTTTAAACACAATTTTCTAACAAAAGATTTAAACTCTGATTGTCTTCTTAATATTTGATCATTGTGGCCAAAGGCATACTGTCCTATCTTTTTCCCCCATTTTATTTATTTTTGTAACCTTTATTGTGGAGAGTATTACAGATGTCCCCCCTTTTTTTGCCACTATCGCCCTCCTCTACCCAGATCCCACCCTGCCCCAGGCCTTCACCATCCTATTTTCTGTGTCCATGGATAATGCATATATGCATATAAGTTCTTTGGTTAATTTCTTCCCTCTGAGATTCATCAGTCTATTCCATGTTTCAATGCTTCTGCTTCTATTTTATTCACTAGTTTACTTTGTTCTTTAGATTTCCTGTTCATTTATTTTGATTTTTAGATTCCATTGTTAATACATATATATTTATTGCCATTTTATTGTTCATGTTTACTCTTCTTCTTCTACTACTACTACTTCTTCTTCTTCTTCTTCTTCTTCTTCTTCTTCTTCTTCTTCTTCTTCTTTCTTCTTTCTTCAATAAGACCCCTCAATATGGGTTTGGTGGGGATGAATTCCTTTAGCTTTTTCTTGTCTGTGAAGCTCTTTATCTGACCTTCAATTCTAAATGATAGCTTTGCTGGGTAGAGTAATCTTGGGCGTAGGTACTTGCTTTTCATCCCTTTGAATATTTCTTGCCACTCCCTTCTGGCCTGCATAGTTTCTGTTGAGAAATCAGCTGACAGTCATATGGGAATTCCCTTGTAGGTAATTAACTGATTTTCTCTTGCTGCTTTTAAGATTCTCTCTGTCTTTAACCTTTGGCATCTTAATTGTGATGTGTATTGGTGTGGGCCTCTTTGGGTTCATCTTATTTGGGACTCTCTGGGCTTCCTGGACTTATATGTCTATTTCTTTCATCAGGTAGGGGAAGTTTACTGTCTGTATTTTTTCAAATAAGTTTTCAATTTTTTGCTCCTTCTCTTCCCCTTCTGACAGCTCCATGATGCAAATGTTGGTATGCTTGAAGTTGTCCCAGAGCCTCCTTACACTATCTTCATATTTTTTAATTATTTTTGCTCTTCTGATTGGGTGTTTTTTGCTACCTCATATTCCAAATTGCTGATTTGATTCTCACCACCATCTACTGTTGATTACCTATGAATTATTCTTCATTTCAGTTAGTGTATCCTTCATTTATGACTGGACCTTTTTCATGTCTTTGATGTTCTCACTAATTTCCTTGAAATTATCATTCATTCCTTGAGCATCCTTATAACCATTGTTTTGAACTCTGTATCTAGTAGTTTGCTTGCTTCCATTTCATTTAGTTCTTTTTCTGGAGATTTCTTCTGTTCTTTCATTTGTGACATGTTTTTTTGTCTCTGCATTTGTGCTGCTTCCCTGTGTTTGTTTCTATGTATTAGGTAAAGCCGCCTTGTCTCCTGGAATTGGTAGAGTGGCCTTATGTAGTAGGTATCCTATAAGGCCCAATGGCTCAGCCTCCCTAGTCACATGAGCTCTGAACTCTAGGTATGCCTCTGTGTGAGCTGTGTGCAGGGCAAGAACTCAGGGGCAGCTTTCTCCCACACAAAAGTACTGGTATCTCCCCACACACAGAGTTAACTGGCAGGCACCATGTCTGAGTCTCCATCAACCTGGACCATACTATCTGCCCCACTCTGGTTATTCCCTGAGATTCCCACCCCAGCTAATTTGCAGCCCCACCCAAGTTGTTTGCAGTGGCTTTTCCACATGAATGGCCTGTCCTGGTTCAGACTTCAAACTTTCCTAAAATATATCAAACAAGCAAACTTAATGTGCCCCATACCTCTTTTTTTTCTTTTTTTTTTAAATTTCTTTATTGATTAAGGTGTCACATATTTGTCCTCATCCCCCCATTCCCATCCCACACCCCTCCCCATGGATGCCCCAACCCCCTGTTGAACTTAACCATTGGTTAGGCTCATATGCATGCACACAAGTCCTTCGGTTGATCTCTCCCCCCTCCCCCCACCCTCCCCTATCCTCCCTCTGAGGCCCGATAGTCCGATCGATGCCTCCTTGCTTCTGGTACTGTTCTTGTTCATCGGTCTATGTTGTTCATCATTTCCCCTAGATAAGCGAGGTCATGTGTCACTAGAGATATACTTATATGAACTGAATGTGAGACGATCAATAATAGTTATGCTGACAGGCAAATGAATCAGTCTGTAGTGAGTTTCTTTCTGGACCAACAGTTCTTTTGAGACCCAATATCAATGTCCACCAGTTCCTTATGTGTACATGTCGGCACTGACCCGTCAGCTCTGGATGGTGGACAAATGGTGGTAATGCAGGTTCGATTCCCTCTGGTTGGGTCTTGGCTGGACCCAGGGGCACGGCTTCATCCGGACCCAGGGGCACGTGGCCTCACCCGGACCCAGGGGCGCATGGCCTCACCCAGACCCAGGGGCATGCGGCCTCACCTGGACCCAGGGGCGCGTACCTCTCCCAGACCCAGGGGCGCGTGGCCTCACCCGGATCCAGGGGCACATGGCCTCACCCGGACCCGGGATCTAGCTTCACCCGGACTCAGGGGCGCGTGGCCTCACCCGGACCTAGGTGTTTGCGGCCTCACCCGGACCTGGGACCCAGCCTCACCCGGATCCAGGGGCACACGGCCTCACCCGGACCCGGGATCCAGCTTCACCCGGCCCCAGGGGCGCGTGGCCTTACCCGGACCCAGGGGCGCGTGGCCTCTCCCGGGCCCGGGACCCAGCCTCACCCAGATCCAGGGGCACACGGCCTCGCTCAGACCCGGGATCTAGCTTCCCCCGGACCCAGGGGCGCGTGGCCTCACCCAGACCCAGGGGCACGTGGCCTCTCCCAGACCCAGGGTCGCGTGGCCTCACCCGGATCCAGGGGCGCACGGCCTCACCCGGACCCGGGACCCAGCCTCACCCGGATCCAGGGGCACACGGCCTCACCCAGACCCGGGATCTAGCTTCCCCCAGACCCCATACCTCTTGATAAGTGGCCTCAGGCCCAGCACTAGCAGCAGCTTGCCAAGGTTTACAGATTGGCCTCTTCTGTGCACCTCTAAGTCCAACACAAGTAGCAGCCATCTGCAGATCACTCTGTAGCTTGTGCTGTGTGGCCTCAGGCAGGGTACAGGTAGTGGCTGACTTTGCACCTCTCAGGAAGCCCCAGAGCCAGTGCACCCAGTGGACAGCTTCAGACCACACCAGATTACACCTATATCACATCCATGAGTGACACACTTAAGGGGTGGTCTTGATGAGCACCAAAGCCCCACTCAAGCAAGTCCTGCTTCATAGGGTTGTCTCACAGCCAATTGTCCTTGGGGTCAATTCCTCCCAGTGAAGCCAACAGCAATCAAGGATCAACTATAACAGGCAAATTTGTCCTACCTTTAATCTCTTGTTATGGCTCAGGATGTATTAGGCCACCACTATCTTCAACTTCTTTTCTAAGCTCATTTTCCCCAGGAAGGCAGTGGCAGGGAACCAATGAAGAGGGAAGGATATCCGGGAAGGCAAGGAACATCTTAGTGACAGACTTCAATGCTGTTCTTCCTGTGCAGACAGAAAGTACATACTATTTTGACAACCCTTTTTTAATAGTATAGACATGACACAAATGTCCTTTGAATTGGAGCCATTTTTTGGCTCCCATTGAAGGGTTTTGGGGTGAAAATATCCCTTTTAGTATGAAACATAGATAAGTATCTTCTCTGAAGCATCAGGGATCATTTGGAAACCACAATAAAAGATTAGACTTAGTTAGCACTGTGAATGTGTACAAAATACTGAGGTATGCAGTGAAGATGTTATGTAGGGAGAAACCGTGTCCCTTAAACTCTAGTCAGAAAACAAAATTGATAAATCCACATAATGGATTAAATATAGAAATAGCCAAAACAGATGAATGGATATCAAGGAGAATTGTGTGCCTGAAATGCTATATAAACTAAGGGAGTTGCTACTAGTAGAGCTTTTAGCACAGTGGTTTTCACAAACCTCAGTTGGTATCTGAACCTCCAAAGGGCTAGAAAACATTCAGGTTCACAGATTTAACTTCTCAAGAATGTCCTTTAGAAACATTGAGGTAAAACTTTTGATGCATTTGGTCAAGGGACTACATTCTAAGAAACAGTGGTATAGTGGTTTAGAGTCTAGAAGCTAGAGACAGAAAAAAAAAATCTTTGAATTCTGCCTCTGCCATTTACTAGCTATGTGAACATGGACAAGTTACTTAAATGCTCTGAGTCTGTTTATTCATCTTCAAATAGAGATAATAAGGATGTACCTCATAGGTAGTGGTGAGAAGTGAGATAATTCATGAAAACCTTCTAGAAAAAAAAAACTCAACAAATTTTAGCTACCATCACCACCACAACAACCATTATTAACTGTCAAAAGGGTGGCAAAACTATTAGGTGCTATAGGATTTGAAAGAAGGAAGAGATCACTCCTTCCTTCCAGAATGGTCAAGGAACTCTTCACCAGGAAGCTGCAACTTGACCTGAGCCTTGATAAGAAAAGTTTGTCCAGGTAGGCATAAGAGAAGCTACACTGAAAGACTGTAGAAGTCAAACTCACCAGTTGTTCCAAAGTCCAAGTTTGGAGAAAAACAGACCACGAAGTCTGGATTTCTTTAGCAGTTAGAGATTTTCTTCCTCTCATCAAGATTCAAGGAAAAATACTGGGCAAATTTGTAGCTGAGGTAAGATGGGAACAGGAACTCTGAGAACTTCTATCCCTTTTAGTAGATGTTGTCTTTAGGATCAATTAGACTATTTAGGTAGGACTGAAAGCAAAATTCTGTACCATATAACTATGTATATCATTATCCATCAAATGAAAAGAAAAACAACAACATAGAATCTGACCTCCACTGGGATATTTCCAAACTAATGGAGTGGTTGGGGTAATGGAGCTGATTGAACTCCTAGCTTTGCTTTAACCAGCTGTGGGACTTTGACAGCTCCTTAATCAATCTTCAGATTATTTCCTCAAGTGTAATCTGTGCCTGTAATACCTGTCATGACTTCATACATTTGAGTTTATAGTTTTGGCATCCAAGAATGTTCCCCCTCCCCTAATTATTGCCTTACAATTAGGGTAATCTATAATAATAAAAGTGTAATATGCTAATTAGACCAGATGTCCTTCTCGACGTCCTTCCAGACGACCTTCCGGATGAAGCTGGGGGTTTGAGGGAAGCCCGGGTCCCAGGTGCCAGAGGGAAGCTGGTGCTGGCAGCCGGTGGAAGGAAGGCCTACTCTTGCATGAATTTTGTGCATTTGGCCTCTAGTTTTACATAATACCTCTTGATTCATATAGTCTCATGAACTAAATTCTAAGCTACATAATTAATGTGATATACAGATAAGTACCAGGAAATGTTTTGGAAATATTACTTTTCCACCAAGATATAACTTTCTTATATTCTAAGTATAATCTTACCGAGCAGGTGTAAACAATCAACACCTAGGGACACTTAGTTGTGTATTTCACTAGCTAATATTAAGCAGGTTTTTTAAAAAAATCCTGGTGTTATGTTTTTATTAAAATGTTCCCTTTTTAATGGTCATAGCTCCACAATAAGTTCTTGTGCTAAGGTTTTGTTATGTTTACACCTGATCAATTTCTTTAGCAGTTAGAGATTTTCTTCCTCTAAACTTGATGAGTAACATAATCACTGTACTTTGTTAAAAATAAAGGGATAACATTTTTTAGTGTTCCAGATCAGTTAGGTGGTCCCTATGATTCCTTTTCTCTTTTTTCCCCCACAATACAAAAACAAAAACCAACAAATAAATAAGCAGACAACTAAAAAGACACAGAAATAACAGGCCATATAGCTGTATCTCTCTAATATCATAATATCATAAACTTACCATGTCAGATTATCAGAAAGTGGTACTTTACCACTTTTCAGGCAGACCCAGCATTTGAATGTACTATGTTCCTAGAAATTCTGTTTTAAAGTAGATCCCATATAGAAAAACATTGTCTACTCATGTGCTAAAACCTGACTATATGTACTTTTGACTTTTTTCTGTTGGATCATAGGCATAAATCAGGGAACAAGTGGTTAAAGGCAATTAGGAGCCAGCGGTCCGGGATTGTGAGAGGGATGTCTGACTGCCGGCTTAGGCCAGCAGTTGGACATCCCCCAAGGGGTCTCAGATTGAAGAGGGTGCAGGCTGGGCTGAGGGACACCCCCTCCCCGCAGTGCATGAATTTCTTATACTGGGCCTCTCGTATATTATAAAAGATGTATAATGGGTTTGGATATCAACTTGTAGTTTTCCCTCCCTAAAGAAGAAGTGTGACTTCATCTGTTCTTTGTGCCTGACAATATTCTAGCCTCTCTCTGACTCCATGGGTTTGCTCTTTTTCTGCTTCAGAATTCCTTGTCAAGTGGTCTAATCAATTAAAAATGGAGCTTTACAAACTTTAGAAAGAACAAGCTCCACCCTTCTGTCCTTTTTCTTTCAGCAAAGAAAGTGATTGGCTAATCAAGGGGAGATTTGGTGTGTTGGAAAGTGGATGTCTAGGAAAGGGAAGGCAAGTGATTTCTTAAAAATTCATCAGTTAAAGGAACAGAAGATCGTGCCTTAGAGTCAAAGCTAAAGTCGTTTCCATGGCTCTGGCTGCTACCTTTGCAGCACCTGTGGGCAACTGTGGAATTATTTCATGCCTCCTTTGGGCCAGTCTAAGGTACACATAGTTTTGCCACCAGAAGCGATCTCTCCAGGAGTCTAGATAAGCCAAGAAGGTGGCACTGTGAAGGGAATTACTTGAAAAAGTGTTGGCCCATAGCTTCTTGAAGGGATGCAAGTACTTGGGGGAGGCAGCATAGCATTATGGTATGGAGTTTACACTGCAGTCAGGCGGCTTAGGTTTGAATCCAGGTTCTACTACACACTGGCTTTATGATGGTGAGCAATTTGCATAGCCCCCTTTTGCCTTAACTTTCTCAACAGTAAAATGGTAGTGACCACATATTAGTATCTAACACATTTCATTGGGTTGTTATGAAGATTAATGGTTTAATATTTGTTAAACTTTTATATGCCTGCCACATATTTACTGCCATGTGAGTGTTTATTAAATTAGAGATAGGGCCCCATAAAGTTGATTTCCAAACCTGTTTAGTACTCATTTTTGCTCAGTACTTAAGAGATGTCTTTATTCACTGATAAAAATAAAAATCTTTGCATCTCTCCAACATTACAAACAAGCTGCTTAGTGCTTTTAAGGAGGAAAATCTCCCTTTTATCAGTATTTTCTTCCTGTAATGGTAATGGATGACTTGAATACAATAGCAGTTTATTCTGATAACTATCCTAGCTAAAACTTCCAATTCAAGTCCAACTTTGTGTCAGAACAAAAATGAGGTAATACATCTGAAAGCACTTACAAAATATAAAAGGACCTGAGATTCTGGTGCTAAAGCCTCCTTGAGTGTGACTCTTTGTGATGGCCACTTTTCAAGGGTATCTTGTCCAGAACTGCAAATATGAACATTTTAATATAATAATAACATAAATTATTCGCACTTACTGAGTCTTCACAATGTGCCAGGAACTGTGCTAATGCTTCACATGCATTATTTCATGTAAGTGTTGCTTGGTATTGCTGCTTCTGCTATTGAGTATTTGAGAACTGGTTTATTCCTGGTCTTCAGCTAGGAGAAAACAACTAAGACTTCCCAAGAGGAAATTGGGTTTTATTTTTTCTGACAATGAGGACAAAATATTCACTCCCTCTTCTTTGCTTCTAAGTTGCTTTAACAATGCTTTGAATTCTTATTAAATCCTTATGTAACCTTGGTCGAGTAGGCATTTTAATGACAAGATCATTTTAATGATACAAAAAAAAAACATTCTCCTCAAAGAGAAGAAAGAGAGACTCACAGGGGGCAGAAAACAAAAGGAAAGGAAGGGAGCAATGATTGGTAAGGAAGGGAAGACAACTCTGTACCCAAATCATTAGAATCTCAGGCTAGAAAATAATATTACCATCATACAGTACAGCTATTCCCTCTCTCTCTCTCTCTCTCTCTCTCTCTCTCTCTCTCTCTCTCTCTTTCTCTCATCTCTCCAAAGAAGCCAAGGTCACAGATTTTAAGCTTCAAATTGAGAGTCAAGAAATTGAGGCCTAACAGGCATTTTTCTTTATGTTTAAAATTCATGCGAGAGATCAACTGAATCTTATGAATCTCTGTGGGTGAAAGGGCCAATTGTTTGTAAAGAATAAAATCCCACTCAGGCTAGTTTTCTTTGTGTAAATGGTCCTTGTGTATATGTAGTCTATTGTTTTCTTTACAGATTAGCTTTCTTTATTTATGGTTTCTATACTTTACTATAACTATGGCTTATAAGTGACTTTGTCTTGCCATGACACCCACTATGGCCCAACTTAAGATGACCTTATAACTAATTTTTTCAGTCACTGTGTTCAAATGATTGTCTCAGCATAGTCTCAGCATAGTTTATGGATTGGTAACTCCTGGGTTAGGTGTTTACTTCAATCCAAAATATGGCCACGATCTTTTCATCAGGTTTTAAGACAATGTGGGCAATTTCAAAGAAGGAGGTTTTGGCTAGGTAACAGCTTATATCTATCATACATGCTACCTATAGATGTGAGGGAAATAGAAGTCTGCATTAATCAGGGCTCTTTTGGTGACAGAAAGCACAGTTGAAACCAGTCTAATCAAGAAAGGGAAATATATCATGTCATGTGTCTAAAAATTTCAGTAGTAAGGCTGACTCGAGCAGGGAATTCAAATGATATCTTTAGAAATCTCCTTCATTTTTCAACTCTGTTTTCCTTTGTGCTGAAAGCTATTCCCAACAAAGTGATAAAGATGTTCAACATCTCTAAACTTCCATTCTACTAACATAGCAACCTTAACAAAAACAATAAAATCAAGCTCCTCATCTCTACTAATTCCCTCAAGTGTCCCAAGATTTTCTCTGATTCAACTGATTTGGATATCAGCTCACTCCCAAGCCAATCTCTGTGACTAGAAAAATATTCTTTTATTGGACAATCATGAGTCATTTGCTCATTTCTGAACCTGAGAGGGGTTATTAAGCCAAAATGAAGAGTTGGGCTCATTAACCAGAAAGGAGGATGGTGAGCAAGTAAAAATAACTGATGCCTACCTCACTGGCACATAAAGGATTAAAACCATGCCCTTATCTCATCTGTAATCTGCTCAAATCAGTAGCTATCTTGCTTCAAGGGCAGCATGTAGATTAAACCATAAAGCATGCTGCATTGAGGGCAACTTTCCTAGTAAACCATCTATATATGAAAGCAGTTTATATGTGTCTATACAAACAACATTGAGGTTGTTGCTATTCAAACAACACTGTATAAAATCAGGGTGTGGTATTTGGCTACTGACTCTGAGATAATCATCCTCCCTCTGGACCTTAGTTTACTAATGTGCAAATTAAAATGGTTGTACTAGACAAGCTTGCAAAGGACCTCTCAAGTATTTATATACAACCTAACTTTAGGTGCCCAGAGACAGCAAGCACCAGAAAGACTCTAAAACAAGCATTTAAACATGAACTGATCCTTGTATCCAGTCCCAAAATAATAAAAGTGATTCTCTTTGTTTATACTAGCAATACTATTCATATACCTTAAGCATGGACTTTGTGCTTTAGATTTTTCTTTGTAATTACAGGAATGGATTTCCATTGAGTCATCCAAACTCATTTTCAACCAATTCTAGGAGGCATCTGCAAAACAGCTGATCACACTTATATGGAAGTTATAACATATTCAAAGCCAACTGGCCCATTTTTTGTAGAAAGAAACCAACTATTCATTAGAACTCTTTATGTTTTAAGTGACTGAAAGCCCAACTCAAAGTAATTTATATAATAAAGGGACTCAAATAATTTAAAATTCTTGAGCTAAAAAAGCTTGACCCAATAGCTTAAATAATGTCACTGACAGCTCAGTCTCTCCACATTTTTCTACTCTGACTTCTGCGGTATTGGCTTCATTCATCCTCATATTCCACTTGGTAGATATTTGGCAGCTCTAACCTCTCTCACTTCATTGTAAGAAAATAGCCAGTGCAGTTCCAGACCTTTCAATTTCCCTATACTATAGAGAGAGAAGACAGAATTTTTTTAAAAAAATATATATTTTATTGATTTTTTTACAGAGAGGAAGGGAGAAGAGAGTTAGAAACATCAATGAGAAACATCAATCAGCTGCCTCCTGCACACCCGCTACTGGGGATGTGCCATCAACCAAGGTACTTGCCCTTGACCAGAGTCGAACCTGGGACCCTTGCGTCCACAGGCTGAAGCTCTATCCACTGAGCCAAACTGGTTAGGGCCAGAGTTTCTATCAGTAGTTTCTTTACTAGTCCTATTCATTGTCCCATAATTGCCATAAATTAAGTGAAGTGCTCATCCTTAAACTAATCACTCTAGCCAGGGGGGATGAGATTTGCATATTCATTTAGACCAATCAGTGTTCATCTCTGGATTTAGTGGGTGGAATCAACCCAGTCCAAGCCACACTGACTGCAAGTCAAGGAGTAATAAATTCCTCTAAGGGCAATTAGTGGCAGCTTGCTGTAAGAAAGGAGTGTGGCTACTGGAGAAACAAACAGCCAATGCCAATTTTTAGCTAATGGAAACAGACAGTAGGTCGACAACATAGCAAACCTTTAGTATTATACCTTTTTAGTTAAATATAAGAAATGTCTTATGTGTCTATGAAGATGACTATATTCTGTAACCAGCTAATTAATAAACAATAGCCAGGGCTTAAATGGGTCTGCACAGGAAATAGTTTTATTTTTTTTCACTCCTTATTATCTTAAATTATGCTATTCAGATTATCCCTTTCTTGTCCCACAATGACCCCTGGAAAGAGTGTATGTATAGCTTTTCAGGTACTTTCAGTTATAAAGATAGCTTCATTTTATTTTATTTTTATTTTTTTAAATTACTTTATTGCTTAAGGTATCACATATTTGTCATCAACCCCCAAGATAGCTTCATTTTAAACATTAAGACTTTTTTATTTAATACAAAAAATATCTAGCCAATGTAAAGTAAAACTTCAGTTTCCTATGTTCTCCTTTTCCCTCGCTCAAGGATCTACAGTTAGGAAGGGTGCTGATCTCTCTTTCTCTATTTCTAATAGCTCTTTCATGCCTGTCCTTTCATCCTCCTAGTGATGGGGACTAAAGAAAACTAAGCAAGAATCTTTATTTTTCTTTCTTTCTTTTTTCTTTTTTTTTTTTTTTTTGGTTAACGTACTTGGTGCTTCTGACAGTTCTCTTTTGGCGCTTTAACAAAGTATGTCTTTGGGGGTTCTCTGAATCTACTTTCATCGATGCCACAACACTGCAGTTTCCTGATGCAGGCAATATATCCCGCCCCCTCATCGAAACTAATGCACTCGAAAAAAAAGATGGCGACCGGCAGGAAGGTAGGGAGAGAGAGAGTGTGAGTGAGGAACCCATAGAGGAGAGTGTAGATGTGTGTGGTGTGTGTGTGTGTGTATGAGATAGGGTCAGTTAGATTCTGCAGGTCTTCCTAGGGGCTCCCGAACAGGGCAGCCCTAGAAGGCGGAGCCCCGCGCACAAAGCGGACACTTCTCGGCGGCTGGTAAACATATACGCTCCCAATATAGGAGCACCCAAATACATAAAAAAAACTCCTGGGGGATATCAAGGGAGAGATTAATAGGAACACAATCATAGTAGGAGACTTTAATACCCCACTATCACCACTGGACAAATCCTCTAAACAAAAAATCAGCAAAGAAACAGCAATCCTAAATGACTCACTAGACCAGATGGAATTAATTGACATCTTCAGAACATTTCACCCCAAAGCCACAGAATATACATTCTTCTCAAGTGCACATGGGTCATTTTCAAAGATAGACCATATGCTGGGTCACAGGCAAAGTCTCTTCAAATTCAAGAAGATAGAAATTATATCAAGCATCTTCTCAGATCACAGTGGCATAAAACTGGAAATCAACTACAATAAAAACAATCCAAAGAAATCAAACACATGGAGACTAAACAGCATGCTATTAAACAAGGACTGGGTCACCAGAGAGATCAAGGAAGAAATAAAAAACATCATGGCAACAAATGACAATGAAAACACAACAATCCAAAATCTATAGGACACAGCGAAAGCAGTCTTGAGAGGGAAGTTCATAGCTCTACAGGCCTATTGCAAAAAACAAGAAACAATGGTAATAAATTACTTAACCCTACAACTCAAAGAGCTAGAAAAAGAGCAGCAAGAAAAGCCCAGTGTAACCAGAAGGAAGGAAATAACAAAGATCAGAGCGGAGATAAATGACATAGAGACCAAAGAAACAATACATAAGATCAACAAAACCAAGAGCTGGTTCTTTGAAAGGATAAACAAGATTGATGGACCTCTAGCCAGGCTCACCAAGAAGCAAAGAGAGAGGACCCAAATAAACAAAATCAGAAATGAAAGAGGTGAAATAACAACAGACCCCGCTGAGATACAAAGGATTGTTACAAAATACTACGAACAACTCTATTCCAACAAACTGGACAATCTGGAGGAAGTGGACATATTCCTAGAAAAATATAACCTTCCAAAAATCAATCAAGAAGAATCTAAACAGCTCAATAGGCCAATAACTATGGACGAAATTGAAGCAGTCATCAAAAAGCTTCTGGCAAACAAAAGCCCGGGGCCAGATGGCTTCACAGGAGAGTTTTACCAAACATTCAAGGAAGAACTAAAACCTATCCTCCTCAGACTATTCCAAAAAATTCAAGTGGAAGGAACACTTCCAAGCTCCTTCTATGAAGCCAGCATCACCCTAATACCAAAACCAGATAAAGACAACACAATGAAAGAGAATTACAGACCAATATCCCTCATGAACATAGATGCCAAAATCCTCAACAAAATTCTAGCAAATCGGCTCCAGCAGTACATCAGAAAGATCATACACCATGACCAAGTAAGATTTATCCCAGGAATGCAAGGATGGTACAATATCCGCAAATCAATAAACGTGATACATCACATAAACAAATTGAAAGATAAAAATCACATAGTCATATCAATTGATGCAGAAAAAGCATTTGACAAAATCCAACGCCCTTTCTTGATAAAAGCTCTCAACAAGGTGGGAATAGATGGCTCATACCTCAACATAATAAAAGCTATATATGATAAACCCACAGCAAACATCATACTCAATGGACAAAAACTAAAGACATTTCCCCTAAGAACAGGAACAAGACAGGGATGCACACTCTCACCACTCCTGTTTGACATAGTACTGGAAGTATTAGCCATTGCAATTAGACAAGAAGAAGAAATAAAAGGCATCCAGATTGGAAAAGAACAAGTAAAGCTGTCTTTATTTGCAGATGACATGATATTGTACATAAAAAATCCGAAAGACTCCGTCAAAAAACTCATAGACTTAATAAATGAATTCGGCAATGTAGCAGGATACAAAATTAACGCCAAGAAATCTATGGCCTTTCTATACACCAATAGTGAACTTACAGACAGAGAGACTAAAAAGGCAATCCCATTTACCATCGCACCAAAAAAATTAAGATACCTAGGAATAAACTTAACTAAGGAGGTAAAAGACCTATACACGGAAAACTACAGGACACT